>NC_058524.1:258976666-259658666 GCF_904849725.1 Hordeum vulgare subsp. vulgare | reverse complement strand
TGTCACACTGCAGGGGATGGGCACACCCTCATTGAGTCCGCAAGCCGAACTCCGTCCTTGGTGTGCTTTGCCGGACAAATTTCCCGGGGTTTGTCACGTTGCCTGGTGAGGGTCAGGTTCCTAAACTAGGATTTTCCTGGGAGCACTACTAGTCTACGCAGGCCCCGCCGGAGGAGATTATAGATGGTGTCTTGTGCCACACGAGGGCCGAGATGGTGATCAAGAGCTTTTGGGTAAATTATCCTTTTACACAATCTAAAATTAACAATATAGCTAATTATTGTACTAATCGGTGTTTTCATGTTCGATTGCAGACCTTCTATAGGTGTGAGGATGGATATGAGGAGGAGGCGGCCAAGGTTCTCGAGGCCGGGTGTAGGCGGTTACTACAAAACTTACGCCACGAGGCTCGGCCACGGGCTATTCGAGACTACTACGCCACACGTGGTATCAAGAAGCAGAAGAAGGATTGCCGCGGAAAGTTTCTGAAGAAGGAGCAATACATGAAGTTAATTACCTATTCTTGAGTCCTTCTACGTAGTTTTCTTGATTTCATTCATAGGTGTAGCGCTCAAAATTCTTTCTAATAACTTACAGGTGCCCCCGAGATGGTGTGCGGATAAGATGGATTGTTCGGAGGCGTTGGTTGATGAGTGGTGCACAGGCAACTGGCAAGCCGTCCACGACAATGCGAAGGATCGGCGTTGCCAAATGGTTTGTGTGCCACGCCATCAAGGCAGCGCCAACTTACTTCAGTTCGGACAAAATTGGGTATGTGATTTGCTTCATGATTCATGCCATTCATTCTTCATGCTAACATTTTGTTCCTCTCTTTTAGGCGCATCACAATAAGACTGAGATGCCGCACTTGTACGACCTTTATGGCATGGCCCATACTGACCCGTACAAGAAGGCGAAGGCATTCTCTGAGTCTGACCTGGATGATCCAAATAACTTCACCAACATATCATCCCACCACAAGCTCGTGACATACAGGGACACGGGGAAGGATACGAAAGGGGATGACTTTAACCCGAGCAAGGAACCTTTGGATCCAGAGGTGGTGATGATATCTGGTGGCGGGAGGCCCCATGGCTCGATAGACATTGGAGATGGGATAATACTTGTCCACTCACTCTCGCGGAGATCAAGTCGTGCCAGTTGAGCAATAGTCCTGAGATAACGCGTCGTCCACGGCCAGTCAATCTTGCCATCGAGGTTAGTTGTACGGACTCAGAAAACTTTCATCCATTTCATTATGTGTGTCACCATAGATCATTATTGTGGTAACGAGGAATGGTGTTTCAGGCTGCTCTTCAGAAAGAGAGAGCAGCAAACCAGGATGCTCTTGAGAAAGAGAGATTGGCAAGCCAGGCTGCTCTTCAGGCTGCTCTTGATGAGAGGGACCAGACCAAGGCACGATTGATTGAGGAGGAGAGGGCCCGGAATGAGGCGGGTCAACGGGTCCTATACGAGCTTTTTGTGGTAAGTTCTTTTTCGCATTAGCCAAATCATGTGTGTAATGTATGTTTCATTACTAACTAATACGACCCACTCTTCAGGGTCTGTGCGAGAAGAGCGGTCAAGTCCCTCCGCCGATGCCCGTCTTCCCTTCGATTGACACAGTGAGTTTCATTATAAACTAGTATTAATAATTGAGTGTCATCATGCTAACTGAGACACTGCAAAATATCTTTTCTGCAGAATAACTCCCGAGCGGCATCGCACGACCCTTCTCGAGGTGTTTCTCCTCCTTGATGACCACTACGGTAAGTTACTGTTCTCCTCTTTCATCTTCTCCTTGCCTTAGTTTCCCCAACAATGACATAATTAGCCCATTTATCTCCAAAATGCCATAATAACCTCAAAATGGCATAAGAACCTTGGTTAGCTCATTAATATTATATACTTAGCTTGTTTTCCTCTAAAATGGGATAATTAGTCCATATAGCACCAAAAAGACATAGTCAGCTAATTGAGCTCCAAGAAGAGGAGAAGAGGAGAAGAAATAGGAAAAATGAAAAGAAAGAAGAAGAAGAAGAAGAGAAGAAGGAGAAGGAGGAGGAGGAGGCGGAGGAGAAGGAGGAGAAGGCCAATGACCTTCTAGTCCTTCTCCTCCTTCTTCTTTATTTCTTCTTCTTCTCCTCCTCCTCCTCTTTCTTCTCCTCTTTCATATTCTCCTTGCCTTAATTTCCCCAACAATGACATAATTAGCCCATTTAGCTCCAAAAAGACATTATAAGCTCAAAATGGCATCAGAACCTTGGTTAGCTCATTAATATTATATACTTAGCTTGTTCTCCTCTAAAATGGGATAATTAGCCCATTTAACTCCAAAAAGACATAGTTAGCTAATTGAGCTCCAAGAAGAGGAGAAGAGGAGAAGAAATAGGAAAAATGAAAATAAAGAAGAAGAAGAAGAAGAAGAAGAAGAAGAAGAAGAAGAGAAGAAGGAGAAGGAGGAGCAGGAGGAGGAGGAGAAGGACGAGAAGCCCAAGGACCTTCTAGTCCATCTCCTCCTCCTTCTTCTTCTTTATTTCTTCTTCTTCTTCTCGTACTCCTCTTTCTTCTCCTCTTTCATATTCTCCATGCCTTAATTTCCCCAACAATGACATAATTAGCCCATTTATCTCCAAAAAGACATTATAAGCTCAAAATGGCATAAGAACCTTGGTTAGCTCATTAATATTATATACGTAGCTTGTTTTCCTCTAAAATGGGATAATTAGCCCATTTAGCTCCAAAAAGACATAGTTAGCTAATTGAGCTCCAAGAAGAGGAGAAGAGGAGAAGAAATAGGAAAAATTAAAAGAAAGAAGAAGAAGAAGAAGAAGAAGAAGAGAAGAAGGAGGAGGAGGAGTAGGAGGAGAAGGAGGAGAAGGCCAAGGACCTTCTAGTCCTTCTACTCCTCCTCCTCCATGTCGTCCTTCTTCTTTATTTCTTCTTCTTCTTCTCCTCCTCCTCTTTCTTCTCCTCTTTCATATTCTTCATGCCTTAATTTCCCCAACATTGAAATAATTAGCAAATTTAGATCCAAAAAGACATTATAAGCTCAAAATGGCATAAGAACATTGGTTAGCTCATTAATATTATATACTTAGCTTGTTCTCCTCTAAAATGGGATAATTAGCCAATTTAGCTCCAAAAAGAGATAGTTAGCTAATTCAGCTCCAAGAAGAGGAGAAGAGGAGAAGAAATAGAAAAATGAAAAGAAAGAAGAAGAAGAAGAAGAAGAAGAGAAGAAGGAGAAGGAGGAGGAGGAGGAGGAGGAGAAGGAGGAGAAGGCCAAGGACCTTCTAGTCCTTCTCCTCCTCCTCCTCCTTCTCCTCCTTCTTCTTTATTTATTCTTCTTCTCCTCCTCCTCTTTCTTCTCCTCTTTCATATTCTCCATGCCTTAATTTCCCCAACAATGACATAATTAGCCCATTTAGCTCCAAAAAACATTATAAGCTCAAAATGGCATAAGAACCTTGGTTAGCTCATTAATATTATATACTTAGCATGTTTTCCTCTAAAATGGTATAATTACCCCACTTAGCTCCAAAAAGACATAGTTAGCTAATTGAGCTCCAAGAAGAGGAGAAGAGGAGAAGAAATAGGAAAAATGAAAAGAAAGAAGAAGAAGAGAAGAAGGAGAAGGAGGAGGAGGAGGAGAACGAGGAGAAGGCCAAGGACCTTCTAGTCCTTCTCCTCCTCCTCCTCCTAGTCCTCCTTCTTATTTATTTCTTCTTATTCTTCTCCTCCTCCTCTTTCTTCTCGTCTTTCATACTCTCCTTGCCTTAACTTCCCCAACAATGACATAATTAGCCCATTTAGCTCCAAAAAGACATTATAAGCTCAAAATGGAATAAGAACCTTGGTTAGCTCATTAATATTATATACTTAGCTTGTTTTCCTCTAAAATGGGATAATTAGCCCATTTAGCTCCAAAAATACATAGTTAGCTAATTGAGCTCCAAGAAGAGGAGAAGAGGAGAAGAAATAGGAAAAATAAAAAGAAAGAAGAAGAAGAAGAAGAGAAGAAGGAGAAGGAGAAGGAGGAGGAGGAGAAGGTGGAGAATGCCAAGGACCTTCTAGTCCTTCTCCTCCTCCTCATTCTTCTCCTCCTTCTTATTTATTTATTCTTCTTCTTCTCCTCCTCCTCTTTCTTCTCCTCTTTCATATTCTCCATGCCTTAATTTCCCCAACAATGACATAATTACCCATTTATTTCCAAAAAGACATTATAAACTCAAAATGGCATAAGAACCTTGGTTAGCTCATTAATATTATATACTTAGCTTGTTTTCCTCTATAATGACATAATTAGCCTATTTAGCTTCAAAAAGACATAGTTAGCTAATTTAGCTCCAAGAAGAGGAGAAGAGGAGAAATGAAAAGGAAGAACAAAAAGAAGAAGAGAAAGAGAAGAGGAGGAGAAGGAGAAGAAGGAGGAGAAGAATAAGAAGAGAAGAAGGAGAAGGAGCCCTCCTTATTCTCCTTCTTCTTCCCTCCTTCTTCTCCTCTTCTTCTCCTTCTTCTTCTCCTATTCTCCTCCTCCTTCTACTTCTCTTTCTACTGATCCTCCTCCTCCTCCGCCGCCGCCTTATTCTTGTTTTTTCTTCTCCTTCTTTTCTTCTTGCTTCTTCTCTTTTTTCTACAATTTAGCTTATTTGTCATATATATGTTGTTGTTCTTCTTCTTCTGACTTTCTTATTCCCATTTTGCAGATTAGATGTACTACATGCGTGGAAGCTGGCATTAGAGTGCTTTAGTTCCCGTTTTTATTTGAGCTGATGAACAATGTGGAACTATATGTATATGTATATATGGATGAACAATATATGTTCAACTATATGTATGTATATATGGGTGAAACTTTGTATGTGTTGGTTCTTTTGATATATGGGATGTACGTTGATGAACAAATGGCATTGATTAGCTTTATATGTATATCATATATATGTTGTGACCTATTTATCATATATGTGCTATGAATTATATATATATGTAATGTGAAATAGAAAAAATAAACCAAAATGTGACAATATAGGCTCTTTGCCGTCTGCCAACTGATGGCAAAGGCCTTTGCCATCAGCTGACCGACGGCAAAGGTGCCACATGGCACCCAGCTGTTCTCCCTGGGTGTCCATATAGTCTCTTTGCCGTCTGCTGGGGGGAGGAGGTGTAGGCAGACGACAAAGAGTGGAGGGGGAGAGGAGCTGGAGGCAGACGACAAAGAAGAGGGCGAGGCAGACGGCAAAGCCTCAGTTAGCCCCTAACGGAGGCAATGCCTGTCGGCTGCCGTCTCGACATCTTTGCTGACTGCTCTTATGAAAAGCTGACGGCAAAGCTCTTTGCAGTCTGCTTCGGTGAGGCTGACGGCAAAGAAGCTACAATGCCGTCGTAGGCTGACGCAGAATTTTTGCCGACAGGAGTTTTCTTTGCCGTCTGTGTATTACTCTTTGCCGTCGGTGGATTACTCTTTGCCGTCTGTGATGGCAGATGGCAAAGAAGCTAATTCCCGTAGTGAGTGTGGAAAAAGATAGTAGCATTGTCCCTTCTCTCTTTTTTTTATTTGGGCTCTCACGCCTCTTCTTTTTTTCTCTTTTTTTTATTTTTGGGATCTTTGGCCTCTTTTTTTTATTTCCTAACATGGGACAATGCTCTAATAATGATGATCATCACACACTTATTTACTCACATCTCAAAGCATAGAACGATGATGACTCTATAGGAAATGCCTCCGGCAGTGTACCGGGATGTGCAACGATCTAGCTTGGCGTATGACGTTGAAACACCTCGCTAGCTATCTGACGATCATGCAATGGCATTACGAGAGTGACGGCACAAGTCATGAGACGGAACGGTGGGAGTTGCGAGGCAATATATCTCGTAATGGCTATGAAAATGCCATAGTAGGTGGTATGGTGGCTGTTTTGAGGAAGGAATATGGTGGGTTTGTGCACCGACGAGAATTGCGCGACACTAGAGAGGCTAGCAATGGTGAAAGGTGAAAGTGCATCTATACCATGGACTCACATTAGTCATGAAGAACTCACATACTTGTTGCGAAAGTTTTTATTAGTAATCGAAACAAAGTACTAAACGCATACTCCTAGGGGAAGGGTTGGTAGGTGTTAACCATCGCGCAATCCCGACATCAACACAAAGGATGACAATCAATAGGTCAATTATGCTCCGACTACCTAACATAGTGGTTCACCATACGTGCATGCTACGGGAATCACTAACTTCAACACAAGTATTTCTAGATTCACAACACCCTACTAACATAGCTCTTAATATTACCAAATCCACGTCTCAAAACTAATTGAGATGAATCAAGACTTATCTGTCCACTCAATGCACATGAAGATGGAGGTTTTTGTATCCTCTTTGGGTACCTATCACCTTTGGGACTACTTTCGTAGCATATGCCAACTACCAAGTCACGCACCGCCATGCTCTAAAAGATATAAGTGAAGCACTATGATCATTCTAGCAAAATCACGATGAGTGCATGTCTCTCTTTCTCAAAAAGGTGTGTAGCAAGGATGATTGTGACACAACAAAAAGAAAAGCCTCCTACGATACAAGACGCTCCAAGAAAAACACATATCATGTGGTGAATAAAAATATAGCTCCAAGTAATGTTACCGATGGATTGGACACGAAAGAGGGGATGCCTTCCCGGGGCATCCCCAAGCTTAGGCTTTTTGCTGTCCTTGAATTTGGCTTGGGATGCCTTGGGAATCCCCAAGATTGAGCTCTTTCCACTCCTTATCTCTTTTTCCATTAGAACATCACCCAAAACTTGAAAACTTCACAACACAAAACTTAAACTGAAACTCATGATAACATTAGCACAAGAAAACAAACTACCACTTCTTTTGGTACTATAGCAAACTTGAATTCTATCTAGCACAAGAAAACAAACTACCACTTCTTTTGGTGTTGGGCTACTGTATTCTCACTTTTCCATGGATATTGCCCCCCGATACTAACCATAGTTTCATTAAAACAAGCAACCAACTCAACAAAAACAGAATCTGTCAAAAACAAACCAGCAATCTGTATACTTCTTATACTTCTGGTACCTGAAAATTCCTGAAAAAATATGACTACCTGGGAACATGGCATATAAACCAGCCGCACAAAGAATCAACTTGAAAGATCTTTCTGAATAAAAATGAAAAATCATCTCGTGAGAGAAGAGTTTCTGTCTTTTTCCAGCAGGATCAAACAACCATTACAAAGACTAGTCATAAAGGTTTTGCTTGGCTCAAACACAGAAAGAAACACAAAAAAACACAATCACAACACAATTATGATGGTGTGGATGCAACAAAACAGAAAAAAAAGATAAATTCATTGGGTTGCCTCCCAACAAGCGCTATTGTTTAACGCCCTTAGCTAGGCATAAAAGTGATAGAATCGTGTATCGTCGTCTTTGGTGCTCAAACCATAAGTGGCCCTCATCATGGATTCATAAGGCAATCTTATTTTCTTTCTAGGAAAGTGTTCCATGCCCTTCTTTAAAGGAAATTGAAATCTAATATTCCCTTCCTTCATATCGATGATAGCACCTATAGTCCTTAGGAAAGGTCTACCAAGAATAATAGGGCATGTAGGATTGCAATCAATGGGAACCACAATGAAATCTACGGGTACATAGTTCCTATTCGCAATAATAAGAACATCATTGATCCTTCTCATGGGTTTCTTGACAGTAGAATCCGCAAGATGCAAATTAAGAGAACACTCTTCAATCTCATTAAAACCCAGAACATCTCATAAAGACTTTGGAATCGCGAAAACACTAGCACCCAAATCACACAACGCATTGCATTAATAGTTTTTGATTTTTATTTTGATGGTAGGTTCCCACTCATCATGAAGCTTTCTAGGGATAGAGACTTCCAATTCAAGTTTCTCTTCAAGAGATTTTATCATAGCTTCGACGATATGATCGGTAAAGGCCTTGTTTTGGCCATAAGTGTATGGAGAGTTTAACATGGATTGCATCAAGGAAATGCATTCAATCAAGGAGCAACTATCATAATTGAATTCCTTGAAATCCATGGTAGTAATTTCATTACTACTCAAAGTTTTAATATCTTCTACTCCATTTTCAATGCTTTTAGCATCAAGATAGATGGACTCCGAATCATTGGGGCACTTTTCAACCAAAGTGGATTCATATCCAGCCCCATAATCATTAGGTTTGTCACAAGAAAACAAAGATTCAATGGGAGTCACAACAAGCACTTTAAGATCTTCGTGATTCTTATCACGAGAACAAGCCCTTTTAAGCCATTCATGTCTAGCACGAATTCGGGTGATTCTTTCATTGCTCTCAATCATGGAAACACGCATAGCATTCAAAGTTTCATCCATATTGATCTTGGGAGGAGCACATCTAACTTTCAAAGCATCAACATCACTAGACATTCTATCAACGCTCTTAGCCAAATCGTCAATTTTGAGTAGTTTTTCCTCTATGCACGCATTGAATATCTTTTGTGAGTTGATGAACTCTTTGATATTACTCTCTAGATGAGAGGGTAATCTATTGTAATTTCCATGTGTATTGTTGTAGGAGTTGTCAAAGTTATTAGAGGAGTTACTAGGAAAAGGCCTAGGAACATAGTTTCCTCTAAAAGCATTGTTGTTGCCAAAATTATTCCAACCAACAAAATTAACGTCCAAGCTAGCGTTGCTACTCTCAATCAAGGAAGACAAGGGCATATAATTAGGATCTAAAAGAGCACTTCTACTAGCAACCAAATTCATTAACTCATCCATCTTAGCACTCAACGAGTTAATTTCTTCTATAGCGTGTACCTTCTTACAAGTATGTGAGCTTTCAGTGTGCCACTGAGAGTAATTCGTCATGATGTTGTCTAGTAATTTTGTGGCTTCTCCTAACGTGATTTCCATGAATGTTCCACCTGAGGCGGAGTCCAAGATATTTCTAGAAGCGAAATTCAAGCCAGCGTAGAAGATTTGAATAATCATCCAAAGACTCAAGCCATGAACGGGACAATTTCTAATCATCAATTTCATTCTCTCCGAAGATTTTGCAACATGTTCATGATCAAGTTGCTTGAAATTCATTATATCATTACGGAGAGAGATAATCTTAGCCGACAGAAAAGACTTGGATATATAATCATCTTTGCACTTATCCCAAAAATCAATACCTATTTTGGGCAAAGAAGAAAAACCAAGTTTTGCGCGATCTCGCAACGAAAAAGGAAAACGCTTCAATTTAATCACATCATTATCCACATCTTTCTTCTTTTGCATATCGCAAACCTCACTGAAGGTATTCAGATGGGATGCGACATCTTCACTAGGAAGGCCAGAGAATTGCTCTTTCATAACAAGATTCGGCAAAGCGGCATTGATTTCGTATGACTCCGCACTAGTGGCGGGAGCAATCGGAGTACTAATAAAATCATTATTATTAGTACTCAAGAAGTCACAAAGTTTGGTGTTTTCATTCATGGTGACTTCATTAAGCAAGCAAGCAAACAAGCGAACAAAGAGCAAGCGAGAAAAAAGTCGAACGAAAAGGCAAACGGAAAAAGCAAACGAAAAAGGCAAATTGTGAAGTAGGGGAGAGGAAAACGAGAGGCAAGTGGCGAACAAAGTAAATGCAAGAGATGAGTTTGCGACACCTACTTGGATGAGTTCTTGACTTGATCCTCCCCGGAAACGGCGCCAGAAATCCTTCTGCTCCGGCATCAAAAGTCCTTCCCCAGCAGTGGTGCCAGAGATCCTTCTATCGTCTCTTGAGCTTGCGTTGGTTTTTACCTTGAAGAGGAAAGGGCGATACAGCACAGGAGCAGTAAGTATTTCCCTCAGTTTGAGAACCAAGGTATCAATCTAGTAGGAGAATCTCGTCAAGTCTAGAGTACATGCACAAACACAAAGAGCTTGCACCCAACGCTATAAAGGGGTTGTCAATCCCTTCAAGAATGATTACAAAGTGAGATATGGAGGCGGAAAGTGCAACGAAGAAAAAGTGTAAGGCTAAAAATATGGTGTGGAGTAGACCCGGGGGGCATAGTGTTCACTAGAGGCTTCTCTCAAAATAGCAAATATCACGGTGGATGAACAAATTACTGTCGAGCAATTGATAGAACCGCGCAAAGTCATGACGATATCTAAGGCAATGATCATGCATATAGGCATCACGTCCGAGACAAGTAGACCGATACTTTCTGCATCTACTACTATTACTCCACACATCAACCGCTATCCAGCATGCATCTAGTGTACTGAGTTCATGACGAATAGAATAATGCCTTAAGCAAGATGACATGATGTAGAGGGATAAACTCAAACCAATGATGAAAACCCCATCTTTTTACCCTTGATGGCAACAACACGATGCGTGCCTCGCTACCTCTTCTGTCACTGGGTGAGGTCACCGCACGGTATGAACCCAAAACCAAGCACTTCTCCCATTGCAAGAATCATAGATCCAGTTGGCCAAACAAAACCCACAACTCGAAGAGAATTACAAGGATATGAAATCATGCATAAGAGAGATCAGAAGAAACTCAAATAAGATTCATAGATAATCTGATCATAAATCCACAATTCATCGAATCTCGACAAACAAACTTCAAAAGAAGATTACATCGGATAGATCTCCATGAAGATCATGGAGAACTTTGTATTGAAGATCCAAGAGAGAGAAGAAGCCATCTAGTTACTAGCTATGGACCCGTAGGTCTATGGAGAACTACTCACGCATCATCAGAGAGGTCATGGTGTTGATGAAGAAGCCCTCCATATCCAAATCCCCCGTCCGGCAGGGCACCAGAGCGTGCCCAGATGGGATCTTGCAGAGACAGAAGCTTGCGGCGGTGGAAAAGTACTTTCGATGATCTCCTGATTTTTTATGGGATTTTAGGGAATATATATGCGCAAAACCTAGGGCAGAGGTGGCCTAGGGAGCCCACAAGCCAGGGAGGTGCGATCCCCCTGGCCGCGCCACGAGGGCATGTGGGGTCCCTGCAGGCCCCCCGCCCTGATTCTCTGGCTTCCCGATCATTTTCTGTTTCGGAAAAAATCTTTTTGGCAGTTTCATTCCGTTCGGACTTCGTTCAAAATCGTCCTCTGAAAGGGGTCAAAAACATGGAAAAAACATGAATTGGCACTTGGCACTGAGTTAATAAGTTAGTCCCAAAAAATATATAAAAGGCATACAAAACATCCAAAGTTTGACAAGATAATAACATGAAACCATCAAAAATTATAGATACGTTGGAGACGTATCAGGAGCCCTCCGACGGAGGACCTCACCATGGAGACCGCCCATGTCAATGATTTGTCAATGGGGAGGACCCCGACAAGCAGGGGACGATGCAGGATGCCACCGGAGGAGAGGAGGCGACTCCTCAACTCGAGTCCATTGGTAAGTCCCCCCGCCGTCAAAATGTTGGTTTTTATCTCTGTGCTTTTCTTTTCTTCCTTCTTTTTTGTCTTATTTAACTTCCTCTTACTCCAATCTTTTTCCCAAAGGTCCGGCAGCACCGGAGGATCTGGGTGTGGATGTCGACGTCGAGGGAATCGCTAAGGAGTCAGCCGAGGAAGCCAACCGCGTCGCGGTTGAGGAGGAGCACGCGCGCCGCGCCACGAGGGACACCGACAAGCAAGTCCTTGTGGGGCTAGTGCATGACATGGAGGGCGGCGCCGGAGGGGTCCCTGTCACTAGACTGCCAGGGCGGGCATGTCCTTCCTACTTCAAGCCGCTCACGCGAGCACTGCTAGTTCGTCGTCTACGACAGAATCACCCTTGAGTCCCTACCTATGGGCTGGTGACGTGGAGTTCTTCAGCTTCCCGAGCGACGCCATCCTTAAGGACTTCTCTGAGGGAGCGGCCGTGGGCGATGCGATCGCAACTCCCGGAGGGGAGGTGATGGTTGACCAGTTCGGCGGGAGAAACAAGGCCAAGGAGCATCCCATCCTGTCGTCCTTGAGCAAGGGCTTCTGCAGCTGCAGGTTTACTACACCACACGTTCGGAGAAGCTGGATCGCCGAGGAGTCCTCCTTACAGCTGCTGAGGAGAGGTTCCGGGAGCTCCACACCAAAACGTGTACACGGTTCGCCGTGACCTGCAAGGAGCTCGGTAAGCATATAGTCATTCTCAATGAGGCCGATGAGAACATCGTCAACCAGGACGTAGAGTTGAAGGAGTGCAACATCGCCCATGACTTCCAAGAAAAAGAGCTCATGGCCCGTGAGAAGGAACTCGCTGACAAACTCGTGGTCGAGCTAGGAAAGTAGGTTCAGGTCCTGGAGAAAAAGGCCGTGGTTGTGGAGCAGGCAACGGAGTATGCCGGCAAGCTCCAGCAGGCTCTGAACGATGCTGAGGTCGCTCGACTTGCCAAGGCCGAGTTGGAAGGCAAGGTGTAGCAGCTGGAGATGGACCTCGCCACTTCTGGGAAGAAGATCTCAGAGCTAAAGGATAATACCCACAAGGACACCCATACATTGGCAGACCTGTAGACCACGCTCGATGGCAAGGACAGGGACCCGAAGATTGCTGCGACCACCAACTCCGATATGCATGCGAGGGTGGGCGCCCAGGAAGACAGCCCCAGGACCGCCCAGGCCATGGAGCATAGCCTACTCGACGAGCTCGAGAAGGAGAGAGCCTTAGTAAGTTCTGTCGCGCTCTCCGCCAACAAGCTCTGGGAGAATGTTCACCTGTGGACGACGGAGCTCGTCTATCTTGCTGAGAAGCTCTCCACTCAGCTGGTAAAGATGGGCCTGGGGCTGTGCCTTACCTTGCGATGGCCCTGTGAAGGCGAGCACGAGGTTGTCTATCTTCTGCACGAAGCTCGTCGGTGCCCTGGCGAAGTATGAGGCGAGGCAGGGAGAAGACTGCCTTCAGGGCAGCCGCGAGCTATGCTAAGGAGTCCTTCACAAGGTTCTGGTGAAAGTCACGTACCACAACCCCGTCTTCGACTTGACCAAAGCTCTGTCTAAACTGTCGAAGGATTTCAACAGCAGCGAGCTCGACACGCTTGTTGCTCCCATCTCCAACAAGGATGGCTTTGTAACCCTGAACCATTGAGTTCCTATCCCTATGACAATTGTGTTAAAGGCGTTCGACTATGATTAATATCGGGAAGTTGTCTTGATTTGTAATGTACTTTGTTCCATTAGCATGGGTGCCTCTTTCCTTTCAACGCAATCTTAAATTTGTATGTTTATTCGAGCCCTACGCTTTGTTGGAAATGCTCGCCGGTCCACACATCCTAGCCATGGGCACCTTTTTGAAACGAATCCTTAATAGTCCTTAGGGAAGCCGTTGCCGGCAAAGCCGCCTTGCCGTCCCTGCCGTGGCTCTTTGGGACGTTGAGTGGACTCGAAACATGCAGAGGCACAGACAGTTTCGGCAAGGGTCCCTCGCGTGTAGGCATACAAATAGAGATTTTGTTCTAAAGGAAGATTTCAAGAAGCTTTAAAATACTTTTCACAACTTAGCTTTGCAAAGCGATCGTTCTGTAATCGTCCTCATAGCCACCACTCTCATCCCCGCGGTAAGACTTGTATGTGGGGGTCCCTATCTATTTTTGAGGAAAAGGGAAGGAAAAGAAGGCGGAGGGTGGCAGGGACTCCAACATTTTGATGATTGCTTTGTGCAAGCGGAAAACAAACACAATGTTCTATGCAATATATATAGGATTAAGCGTGCACATTAGCTAAAGGTTTTTAGATACTTAGCTTTATACATAGGGAGTGCGCTCGTCCCCTGCCTTCATACTACGGATTACATGCCTTGGAGGAAGACTTTGTATAAGAGGGGCTGCAGGGAGATCCGGCAACCCTTTCCTCCCTAAACGATGCTTGACGGGGCGGTTGTGACTGTATGAGTTAAGCACGTGAGTGTCATCCCTGGTTGTGAGGCAGCCCGCGCCACGCCTAACGACCCACACCATGTGGGAAGGACTTGGCGGCCTTATTCTTTTTTCCCCAACGGTAGAAGGCTCGGGTGAGTCATCGATGGGCATGCCGTGCTCAGCGGCGTGCTTCTCGGATTTGTCACGAGCCTTGCCGGAGGTCTTGGACTTATTCTTGCCAGGAGTGGGTGCCTTGTCGGTAGACGCTACGACTGCCTCTCGATAGATCTTGTCAACACAAAGAATTGCGTCCTTCTTGTGTGCATGGATGGTGATAATTCTCATCGCCCGAGCATCTTGAGTGTCTTGTAGGCGTGGTGGGATGCCGCCATGAACTTAGCCACTGTGGGACGGCCCAGGATTCTATTGTACGACAACGACATCTTGGCGATGTCGAAGGTGACCCTCTCTGTCCTGAAATTAAGCTCGCTACCAAATGTTACCGGAAGGTTTATCTTTCCCTGTAGTTGAAATCTCCCCCCGTCCACTCCTTGGAAGGATCTCGTGGGTTTAAGATCTGTTTCGGAGATCTGCAACCACTTGATCCCATCACGCAATATCAGGTTTTGGCCGGCCCCACTATCGACCAACATCTTCATGACTCTGAGGTTGCGAACCGTTGGTGAGACCAACAACGGCATGCATCCAACCATGGTGATGCGATCAGGGTGGTCCTCAGGGTCGAAGATGATGGGAGTGTTGGACCACTTGAGAGGATTCCATGCCTCTACCGCTAGCTCTACTGCGTTGACTTTGCAGACCTATTGCTTGATGTAACAGCCTAGAATAGATGCTCTAGAAGATTCCCCTTTTATTCCATTGTCGCCATGTGATTTATTTGTTTATTACATTCATCAAGTCATCATGCCATCATGTCATTAAATTTTGTGCAACTCAAATAAATAACTTTTATTGATCTTCGATCCATTTAAATCGAGGGAGCTTCACATGGTGATTTCTCTTTATCACATATAAAATATCCTCCCAATATTTTAGGGAGCTACTACAAAATATTCCATGCATTATTTTGGAATCACCCATGAACACACTTGTATTTTAAATACCATACTTTTCTACTTCAAGTTTTGTCCCCGAACTTGACGGTCATTCTTTCATCTTTTCCCAAGTTCCATCCAGAAATTCCCAACATTTTTGGGCATTCCTAGCACACACCTCCTATTCAAACCCATTTGAGTTTTATTTGAATGACTTTGAATTCAAATTCACACTTGTGCATATTTCTATTTTCCTGGATCAAGTCATTTTTATGTGTTTGGGAAAATTAGCCCCATGCCCAAATTCCTTATCTAGTATCTCCTTTTCTTTCTCGGATATTTTCTGTAATAAGAGATTTGAGAGGGAAGAAATAGAGAGCAGCAATCCAACACCAACTTCAGGACGGCCCAAGGCCCAGCCGGTGCACCTAACCCTAGCGCTAGGGAGGACATCAGCTCGATCCCTTCCCCCTCCTAGCACCGTCACCAAGAGTGGCTAGCCTCCTCCCGATCCCCTCCTTGTTCCCCCTCCTCGATCCCCTTCTCGATCCCCTCGTCCTCTAACTGACCCGCGCTCCTTTTTCTCTGCTATGCTGTGCCCCACGCCCGAAGTTCCTCCCTCGGCCTCTTCCTTGCTCGCTAGCTGCATGCATCCTCCCCTCGCTTGAGCTCCATGCCGTCGATCCCGCACTTCCTTGTCGGAGGCTATCTTCTGCAGCGCTAGTGTGTCGCGTCTTCGATCCACATTGGACCCCCTCTGCTCTGCCTGCCGTTCGATTCCCTACCGTGCTGCCCACCTTTAGCTCCTCGGTCATGCTCCGCCCTCTCCCTCTCCATGGATGCCTCCTGTCCGAGCCGCCCTAAGCTGCCCTGCGCCTACCATTGACATGACCAGGACCTACATCTCATTTCCCTTCCTTGCTGCCTTTTTGTGATGTTGCCAAGACCACTGGTACTTTGGTTCATCAAGACCCACAAGTCCGGCCTCGAATGATCGACTGTTCAAGGACTACCTCGACCATGTACCACTACCGCAAGTGTACATCTGCTGTCGTCGATGATCCAATAAGATCGTTGTCATGTACCACTACATCACGACTTCCATGATGTCCGCAACGACCCATGAACATCTACACCGCAACGAGTCGAACCGCACTGACATGCACGCTTCGAAGGTATACCGCCGAGTTGATGCGCGTGGATGAATGCATTGTTGTATGAGATACGATGTTGTCCACTTCATAGATGCCAAGTTAGTTCTAGGTACCCCATATTCATACCTCCGGTCTAAGGGAACCCGGTAACCGGGATCATGCCATCATTCTTTCGCATGACACGCACACACTCACTATTCGTTTGCACTGGTATCTCATCGAGTTATCGGCCAGAACGATGTCGTAGCATAACTTCGTTTTCGTCGTTGTGGCACCCAAATCTTTCCACCATGGCTACAAATGCATCATATTTTCATGATTTGCATAAAACTTGAACATGTCATTTGCATCCATGTTAAAAACATTTAAATGAGGGTTGCATTAAAAAACGGCCAAATGCCATGTTAATCGGTTTCTCTCTTAGCTAATTAACCGTAGCTCCATTTTGAATGATTTGTATATGTAAAAGATCTAGAATGACGTGTAGAATCACATAAAGCACTTATTTTTCTTTTTAATAAACATTAAAATGTGTTAGTTAAGATTTGGACCAATTTCGAAATTAAAATATGGGGTCATTTCCGAAAAACTATAAGTTGTTTCTGACCTCATTTAAAATGCCTAGATGGTGTAGTTTATTTATGTTTCACCTCTTGCCATGTTTAACAACATTTAATATTGATGAGTACCTAAACGCGAGTGAAACAAATATTTTAACGTGGAGCTTCATCAATATGCAATTCCTTGCATATTAAGCTTCACTTAATGTGTCGTGTTTGATTGTTGTGAATTGTGATGTCATGCCTTGCATAATTAAACCGGACATGCATCATATTTGTTTGCACATCATATCTTGCATATGTGTGGTCTTATTGTGTGTTGATTGTTGTTCCAGATTGTTTCTTCTTGATTGAGTTTCGAACCGCTTCAGAGTGTGAGGATCCGATCGACTACGCATGTTCGTCTTCTTCATCGATTCGTTCTTCTGACAAGCGGGATCACACGCAAAATCACCATTTCCCTAGATACCATTACTAGTTATTTCGTTTCTTTGCTATGTCTTGCTGCATACCACCTGTTTAATAAGCCTCCAGACAATGCCATGAAAAGCCTCTAACCTTTCCACAAACCTGCAAATCACGGTTTGGCTATGTTACCGCTCGCTCAGTCTTCTTATAGCGTTGCTAGTTGCAGGTGCAGCTGCTTCCATGGGAAAACGTGGGTTCCTTGTTATATCACCATATTATTGCAATTTAATTTAATGCACCTATATACTTGGTAAAAGGTGGAAGGCCTGGCCTTCTAACATCGTGTTTTGTTCCATCTTTGCCGCCTTAGTTTCGGCTGTCGGTGTTATGTTCCATTAATGAGCGCTCCTAACAAGCTTGGGGTTGTTATGGGGACTCCCTTCACTTTTGTTTTGGGATAAAACTTGTCTGGCAAGGCCAAACATTGGTACTGTATTTTCTGAACATAATAATACTGAACACCGTTATTAACGCATATGGAATTAGCGCTACCCGAGTAGTCATTCAACATAATACTGGGGGGCTAGTGCTGATGGTGTTGGTCCCAAACGGGCAGACTGCTGGTCCACCATGGGGGAACTTGAGGTTTGGTTTTACTCGTAGGCTTTACCATCCCTTGTGCCCTAAGAAAGAGATACACGGCACCTATCGGGATTGTCAGCACGTCGTGCGACCTTGCTGGACTTGTTTTACCTTTCTTGAGCGTCTTGTGCGAGGGATTCGGAGGATACTTTGGGATATCTCGAGGTTGAGATTTTCCACCTGGAATTTGAGAAGATCACTGGTTTTTCGTGGTTGAGGTCATTTCTGACGCAGCGTGTGGTAGTTTGTGATGGACTAATTTGAGTTGCCCTACAGGGTTAAATCTTTTGGATAGCCTTGCACGCGGTTATGTCGCAAACTTGGAAACTTTGTTTAACATCCGGTTCTAGATAACTTTAAGTAAACTTAACTAAAACTTGCCTACTGCGTGCATAATCGTGAATGTCTCTTCTCGGAGCTCTGGATCCGGAAGAGGACAAGGTGGGGTTATCTTTGAAGTAAGTAGGTGTTCAGGATCATTCATTTGATCATCATTAGTCACATCCATTTGTGCATAGATCACCCACCTTTTATTCTTCTACTAATAAGTTAGCCACTCAAATAAATGTTAGTCGCTTGCTGCAGCCTCACCACTTAACGATACCTCACCCATTAAGCTTTGCTAGTCTTGATACCTTTGGAAATGAGATTGTTGAGTCCGTGTGGCACATAGATTACTACAACAATAGTTGAAGGTACAGGTAAAGTGATACTTTGACGTGAGCGCGATGATTGTTCTATTTGGAGTTTCCTTCTTCTTCTGCTTCGATCTAGGATGGGTTCTAGGCCGGCAGCCTTTGATAGCAAGGATGGACCTCATTCTTTTGTCGTTTGTTTTAGTTCGTAGGTGGAACCCGAGTATGTTATTGTATTGATGTGATCTTGATGTAGCTTTGTGGCGAGTGTAAGCAAATCCCATATACTCATCTCTTTAGTACATGTACTAAGGATATCCATTCTTACAAAACAACGAGATGCGCTTCTATCCCTGTCGAGGCCCTCGTGCCAAAATAAGGATAGGATCGCATTTTGGGCGTTACACTTGAGCTGTCTATTGGAGGAGTGCAAAGATGTGCCATATTCAATGACCATAGCATCTAAAGCCTTCTGGAACTCCTGTCTGTCAGATTCATCTCCATCCTCATCATCATCACTGTCTGATTGGTCATCTCGGCCTCTGGCATACTTATCTTTCTACTCTTTGGCCTTGCCGCGGCGGCCACCTCGGCCGTTGCGGCCCTTCTTATCCAATCCACCAGCACCATCTCGGTCCTTGGTGATGTCGTAGCCTTTGGTGAGGTGGATTTTGCAGTACGGCTTGCTGGTCTTCTTGCCTGCCGCGGCCTCATTGTCCCTAGAGCAGGCGGAAACGGCTTTTCTGGAATCCTCGGATTTGACCTTCTTGTTGGTGTTAGGCTTGCCAGAGATCTCGACAACCATCACTACCTTTCCCTTGCACTTCTTGTTATGCTTGCGTCCCTTCTTCAAGAGGCAAGCGCGTTCTCGTCATTGTCAGAGTCAACCTCTATGCCAATGTCCTTCCCGAGGAGCTTTCTTCCCTCTTCAGCCCGTGGGCTCTTGTCGGCTGGAGTGTAGAGCTCGGCGATGTCCTGCACCTTGTTCACGCTCATCTCCTCGCAGATGTGACAACTGCGTACATATTTGTGAAACGAAGCGATCACCGCAGTAGGGTGGTTTTTCTGGATGTTGTGAGGCACGTGGTTGAACCTATGGATATACTTGCAAAGGGTCTCGCCGTCTCGCTGGGGGAGGACTTGCAGATTTGTGGGCTATCCCGAGAGCTTGTAGCCCCATGGTAGGCCCCAACGAACTGGTTGCATAGATCCGCTGAGGAGGAGATGGACCCTTCCGGCAAATTCATCAGATAACTCCTCATGTTGGGCTTGAGTTCCAACGGGAAGTAGTTTGCTAGCACCTTCTCATCTCGTTCCCTGGCAGCCTCCACCGTGATGGTGTAGATGCCTAGGAACTCTGATGGACTGTTGTTGTCGTCGTATTTGTCCGACAACTCCGGCTTGAAGGCCCTGGATGAGGGCCATCGGAATTTCTAGAGCTCGGTGAATGTCGGGCATCCCACCTCTGTGAATGTCGGGCATCCCACCTCATAAGGTAGGCGCCTCGAGCATGGGCTCATCGACGACTGGGTCTGTGCAAACACGTTGCCTCTCGATTGTGGTGCGCACGTCCTCCTTGTGCCGACCTTCAATATTTTACGTTGATCTTGTTTCAACTACGGGTCCATCGGGGTTTGAGACACCAGGTCTTGGAGGTCGGTCCGGCGGGTAATTTGATTCTGTCATGGGGATAATTGCATAGTTTGTGCGCCGCTGGTGTCGAGCCCGATGGTGGACCCTACAGGAGCCGCGTGCCGCACGTGCGAGGAACCCGCCGCGTTTGGCTTGTCCTTGTGGGCGAAATTTAACAGGCTCTGTATGGTAGCCCTCCACTCCACCATTATCTCTGGCGCATACAAAAAGTTCGGCAACAACTGGGCCTACACTAGGGCTTCCCCAGCAGTTCTATGGACCGGACGGGGTGAGGTATAGGTAGCGCTCTTACTCCTGGCAGTGCTTGAAGGAGCACTCTCCCGCACCGTCGTCCATCATAGGTCCCCACCTGTGGGAGGTGGTTGAGCCTAGCCATGCGATTCCCGCGCGCCGCACCGCGTCGTCATATCACGGGCCGAGGTGCTGATCTCGCCGTAGCCGCCGCCTCTGCACTCGCGACCAAGGTTGCGATGTTGCGCCCGGCCGCCACCGATGCGTACTGCGCTAGCACGACGTCAGCGTCCGGGCCATGATTCGTGGAGCTTCGTGTGGTATTGTGGGTGCGTTCGTCGGTGGGACGGGCATGTTGCCCGTCCCCATCTCTCTCGCCCATAGCATCAGGCATGGGAAGCTTGGACATTGAAGGGGCGGCAATCAGGCCACCCTTTGTCTTTGCGATGGGCATTTATGAACGAACTAGGAAATGTCGTTGATGAAACGCGCACGGGAGCGCCCCCTACCTTACGCGCCAAAGATGTTTGGGGGCAACGACGATATATGGGACCTGGGATGTCCCTTTATGGTTAAGCATGAGTTGACCAAATCACCCTCCAGGGTTTATACAGGTTTGGGTCGCTCGAGATATTAAACCATATGTTTTGTTTGTGTTGGTTGATTAGATTGGTTGAAGTACAGGAGCACAACAACCCAACAAGGATGCTCCAGAGGTGCAGCTATGCATGAAATTGAACAGAGCATCAACCCTTCTCAAGGTAGCCATGGACCTCCTTCTATAGGATAAGGGGTTACCACAGTGTCTATAACTGTTTTTTTACTGGGTGTATAGTGCGTATTGCATTGACGGGAACTGGTTGTCAGGATATGTAGTGGGAAATAACTCTGTGATGGACTAGAACATGCGCATTGAATGCATCGTGAGGTGGCGTGCTGACGACGTTCCCCGGCAAGGATTGCCTCTCTCTCTGTGTCGTCCACCTAGCTACCTTGTATTCTTCTAGCACACCGTGGGACGCGTGTCATTGTGGCTTGAATGCACCTGCTGCCAGCTCCTCGTGCCCACATGCATGTTCGACACCTCGCCTGATGTAGACAATCAGCCCCCTGCTGAGGTGGAGCGATGTCTTGGCGGGCTGGGATCTTGCCGACGCCGTGTGCGTATGGCTGCAGAGTCTGGTGATGGTCTTGCCGCCCCGCCTCCGCCTTGTTCTTTGCTTTCCTTGGGGATCGAAGTGAGTCCGACAAGGAGTTACCGGCCAGGGGGCCGTGGCTCCTCGTGCCTAAGTCTGGGGTACTAATGTGATAGCCCGATGCCGACGTTCCAGAAGATCCCCCCCCCTTATTCCGTTTTCGTCATGTGTCTATTTTTATTTGTCACATCATCATCGCATCATGCGCATCATCAGCATTGCATAAGCATCCCATTGCCGCCAGTTTTCAAAACTTGCATCCGTTGTTAGTTGTCGGTTCTCTCCGTGTTCGTCGTTCCCCGTTCTGAGCCCGACCACACACGCACGCGCCCGCGGCATCGTCAAATCCCTGTTTTAAAATTATGTTTAAAAATTTCTCTATTTGGGTTGGAACTTGGTGTGCGGTCTTAATATATTATAGGTAGGCCGCCTGCCAAATTTCGTCCAATCGGAGTCCGTCTGGTACCGAAACGGTCGACCGTAGCGGCACCGTATTCGGTCTATCGTCGGACGTTTTTCGGTGTTTTAAAATTACATTGCCGGGTTCCGTTTTCCCTCTCATCTCCGGCTAGCCTACTCTACACGGCCACTTAACCCGTCCCCGCGTGCAAGACCGTTCGATTCCGATCGCATGGTTGAAACCGGGGAGAAATTCTGCTAACCCTAGCCCCGTTTGCTTATAAATATGTGCCTCCCATGCCTAATCTGGACCCCTAACCTCCTCTCCTCAAGATCTGAGCCAAAACCCTAGCCACGTGCAAACTCTTCTCCCCTCTCCTAATTATTTTGAGGCAATACTAGCTTCCGGTTTGGCCTAAATAAAAATGTTCCTTCCCTTTTAAAAATATTCTTATTATAAACTAGGGCAACCCTCTAGGTTTTATTTTTATTCTCCTTTTGTTTTATTTCAAAATAGAGTTTTTATTTAAAAAGACATTAAATTTTTACTCTTATAAAAAAATGCCCAATATTATTTTTATAATTGGCACAAGATTTTAGAAGCCTAGTTTTATTTTTTCAGTTTTATTCTTTACCTCTTTTTCTACCTTGGTTTCAAATTCAAAAGCCGTTTTGGTTTATTTAAAAACCAGCTTTTGTGTTTTCTCAGCGAGGAGAGGGATGGCCAGTGGGATTCTTGGCCCATTTCCCTCCTAACCCTAGCGCGAGGAGCCCGTTCCCCACCTAGCGCCGCCACCTGACGAGAGAACGAGGTACGGCCTCGATCCTCGATCTCCTCTCGGTCTCTCTCGTCTCGTTCCCTTCCTCGCTCTCCCAGCGCTAAGGGGGCTCGCCTCGATCCCATCCCTCCTCTTCCCGAGTCAGATCCCGCATGCCCTGTCATGCTACACCGCCTCCAACCGATCCCACCGCTGCCGGAGCCCCAGCCGCCGCGCTCCCGTCGCCGGTCGACCCCGTCCAAGCCCGCCCATGCTTGTAGCTACCGGAGCTCCATGGCCTGATCCGCGTCACCCTCCGTTCAGCCGCCGCCCTCGCCGTTATCACCGAAGCCCTGTGTCTTCGGGTCCGGCCGACCATGTGCCTGTCGGCGTGTGTAGCATCGCAAGCCGCTACCGCCATTGCCATCCAGCGCCCGCTCGCTAGCGCATGGGCCCCCGAGTCAGACCAGTGCTCGCAGCCGCCTCCTCTTCTGCATGTCGTCGACCGGATCCTGCTGTGACCGCTGCTCTGCCGAAGCTCCCAATGACCGGATAGGGCCCGAGCCACCATGGCCGTCCTGGAGAGCAGCCGCCCATGGAGCTCACCGTCGAATTGGACATGGGGATCCTCTCTTTCCCAACACGAGCGCCGGAGTTCCACCCCGACCACCTTCTGTTGCTGTGTTTCAGATGGCTGCCCACGAACTGTCTCATTGATGTAGCCTGCTTTGCTGTAGCTATGTGCAGTTGTTGTCGCGTCTGCTATCATGGCTCTTGGCTGCCTTCGGTTGAAGCTGGTCCTTGTTGCTAGTTGAGCATGTTGCCCGGGGATATGCGGTCGAACCGAGAGATTGTAGTTTTATTTTGGTCGCCGCCACACCGAGTTCCCCTTTGGATTCGCCAAGACCGCGTGTACCACTACCGTCGCCGAAGACCCGTGTACCATTACACCAAGGGTACGACTGCCATCGGCAAGATCGCAAGTATCACTACTTCCACGACGTCCCTTGTACATCTACACCGCAACAACTTGATCCGCCCCGAACACACGCTTCAAAGGTGTAACCGTTGAAACGATGTCCGTGGACCGAATGCATGTGATGTATGAGTTGATTCGTATGCTTGCATGATAAGTTGCCCGTTGCACATTGTCCCTCTTTTGCCGTGCCCCGACACATGGGTACCCGGTAACCGGGATCACCCCATCATTCTTGACATGACACGCACACGCTTCCACTTCGTTGGCACCGATATCTCGCTGAGTTATCGGGATAGGAATGTTGCTGTGGCATCGTTTCCGTTTTGCCGCCATGGTTCCCTTTCGTTCGCCGTGGCGACAGATGCTTTATGTCCTTCTCGCCAGTGTTTAAATAAATTGCATGAATGTTGCATCCATGGCATAATATCCGATGTTGCACGGATCTTTTAACCGTAGATATATGAAACGTGTAGAATTTCGTGTAGATTAATATTTTCCAGCTCTCATACTTTCTTTAAAAACCCTTTAGTGTGTGGTTTGCATTGGTTTGCGTGTCGATGTGATATAAACGGTTTAGGTCGTAGTTATTTAACCGTAGCTCCATTGGAGATGTGCCATATATGTAAGTGGACCAGAACGACATGTAGTTTCACCTGAACCCATTTTTTTTGCCGTTTAACAAACATAAAATGTGATTAGGACAAATCTAGAAAGATTTAGAATTTAATGCGTGGGGTCGTTTCGGAGACGCTATATGTCGTTTCTGACCTCATTTAAGATGCCTAGATTGGTAGATTAATTTGTGCTTCACCTCTTGCCATGTGTAACAACATTTAATATTGTCGTGTACCTAAGCAAGAGTGAACTTAATTATTCGTATATGGAGTTTCGTCAATATGCAACTCTTTGCATATTGAACTTCACTTAATGTGTAGTGTTTGATTCTTGTGAATTGCCATGCCATACCCTGCATAACTGTAACCGGTCATGCATCATATGTGTCGTTCACCATGTGGTGAATATCGTGTGATGATTCTTATTTATGGTTTCCTTCGTCTCGATAGAGTTCCGCAAGCGTATCGGAATGTGAGGACCCGTTCGACTACATCGGTTCGTCTGCTTCACGGAGTCATTCTTCTTCCAAGCGGGATCTCAGGCAAGATGACCATTTCCCCAGATACCATTAATATCTTTGCCATGCTAGTATTATCGTTTCTGTCGCTATGTATCGTTGACTATCACCTGTTAAATATCAGCCTCTCAACATTGCCATAAAAACCTTCAACCTGTTCACGACCTAGCAAACCACTGATTGGCTATGTTACCGCTTGCTTAACCATGTGTTAGCGTTTCTAGTTGCAAGTGCAGTTGCTTCCATGTGACAACATGGGTTCCTTGTTATATCACCATATTAATGCTATTTAATTTAATGCACCAATATACTGGTAAAAGGTGGAAGGCTCGGCCTTTCTAGCCTGGTGTTTTGTTCCACCTTTGCCCCCTTAGTTTCGGCTACCGATGTTATGTTCCATAATTGAGCGCTCCTAACACGATCGGGGTTGTTATGGGGACCCCCTTGATAATTCGTTTTAGATTAAAGCTGGTCTGGTGTTATGTTCCATAATTCGTTTTAGATTATGGCTACCGGTGTTATGTTCCATAATTCGTTTTAGATTTGGTACTACATTTGCCTAATAACCTAATAGTTAAATAGGGACTTTCCGAACCCCGAGGATAATTAATCAACCACCGGGCCAGTGCTCCGCATGAGTGTTGGTCCAACCTGAACGATGTCCGGCGCCCCTGGTCACCCAGGGTTTAGCGATCCTGATGTCTAGCTCATCTGTCGTGTCCTGAGAAAGAGATACGCGGCTCTTATCAGGATCATCGACACGTCGGGCGGCCTTCCTCGAGTAGTTTTACCTTTTCGACATATCTTGTGCATCGGGATTCCGGTGAAGCTTTGGGTAATCTCAGAGTTCAGGTTTTCCACTAAGGAGTCCAACGAGAGCGAGCTTCGTGATCGAGGATTTCTATGCGGCTTGTGGTAATTTGTGATGGACTAGTTGGAGCACCGCTGCAGGGTTAAATATTTTCGGAAAGCCGTGCCCGCGGTTATGTGGCAACGTGGAAACTTTGTATAACACTGGTACTAGATAACTTGAAGTTAACTTAATTAAAAGATGCCAACTGAGTGCGCAACCGTGACTGTCTCTTTCGTGAGCTCCTTCTCCGATCGAGGACACGGTGGGGTTATGTCTCACGATCATTCATTTGATCAACAGTAGTTCACGTCCATTATGGGTAGATCTTCCCCCCTCTTATTTCTTGTACTCGTAAGTTAGCCACATCATATAATTCTTAGTCGCTTGCTGATCCTCACCACTTAACGATACCTCATCTATTAAGCTTTGCTAGTCTTGATACCTTTGGAAATGAGATTGTTGAGTCCCCTGTGGCTCACAGATTACTACAACACCAGTTGCAGGTACAGGTAAAGGTTACTTGACGCGAGCGCGTTTATTGTTTATTTGGAGTTGCTTCTTCTTCTTCTTCATCGATCTAGGATGGGTTCCAAGCCGGCAGCCTGGGATAGCACGGATGGATGTCGTTCTTTTCTCGTTTGTTTTCGTCCGTAGTCGGACCCTACTCTTCTTCATGATGTTTATGTATTGTACCGATGTGACTCTGATGTACCATGTGGCGAGTGTAAGCCAATTCCATATATCTCATCTTTTCAGTACATGTACTTGTAACGATATCCATTCTTGCGAAACGACGAGATGTGCTTCTATCCCTATCGACGCCCTCGTGTCTAAATGAGGATAGAATCGCATCTTGGGCGTTACCACTAAGGACCCCATTTCTTAGTACACCGACATGTTTCCACATCAAGAGCAATTATACTCAGTAGTCATCAACCCATGCGATTGCACGGGCTAGCAGGGAAGGAACGTAGAAAGTTTCAAAATTTATGTGAAACATATTAATGTATTTCTTGTTTAATAAATTCCCCATACTACTAAAATGACGTATTTTAATTTTTAGGTCCATGAATTTAAAACAAACATTCGTTTGACATTAGTAATGGCATGATTTATTCAAAATACATAACACATACAAACGGTTGCATGAAAGAAGGAGTCGACTATAATCTTTTGGAATGAAGTACTACTCATGTGTTTGTCTTATCCTGTTGAACTTGATTCAAATGAATGAAAGTATCGAAATCTGAAACCAACTATATTTAGGAATTTGTGCGTGGGCAAAAGTAAGTTATGGGGAAATGATATGCTACAAAGCCATTCCATCGCCCAAACATTAATTATCAAATAAATAAATGTGAGCAATATCTTGAACACTCGAAGAACCAAAAAAAGGTTTGCTACAACAATCGAAAAACCAAAAAATATTTGCCACAACACTCGAAGAACCAAACTGCTGAATTCATCTTCTCCTGCTATATGCAAATTATGAATTGAAAAAAAATGTTTACTAGAACACTCGAAGAACCTAAAAAAGATCTAATGCCAGTACTATAACACTTGATACATCATTATATAGAAAACCCCAGTAAAAGGTATATCATTAAAGACATTTACACATGTATAACTTTATAAGGACTTGATCCTTCGCATGTAGTACCGTGGAACATCAGGAGAAGAAGGAAAAGTCGCAAAACATGACCGACCTGTATTAGCAATCTATGTGCACTTCTAAAAGAAGTAATGGATTCTCAAAAAAAAAGGTAAAAGAAGTAGTGAGTTCGACTTGGCACATCCTTTGCAAAATACAAAATATTAATTAGATAATACTTTTGATAACCAATGACTTTATGTGCATCGTACATCATAAAATTGCAGCCCACTAACATTATGAATAAAGCACACATGGAAAGCCTACAATGGATTTAACACACAAACATCTCAAAACTGCTACCCCCTTGCATATATTATTATTTTCAATAATAGATGAAGCAAATACAAAGTTGGACTGCAAAAACGTTTTTTTACTAGAAATTGTTGATTTCCTCCACCACATATGTACACATGCAGCTATCCGAAGAGAAATTATGTTTTCTTTAGCACTGAAATGTATCACAAAAGAAATTTAATGATGCCAATACCAAGCAACAAAACTAATCAAAGGAAAAGTATATGCCTTCGTTTACTTGTTCTACACAACCTCCACGCTTTTTAAAATGGAAACGAAGTAGAGGAAAATCAAGCATTTCAGATCTCGTGACCAAGCAACTTGAGCTCCTAGTCCATAAGACAAAAAAAACTGAAGCTGGTTTATCCAAAGTTTTCTGATGAATTTAACGTGGGGAAAATTCTCAAACACAAATGGCCTTGGAGTGGGCAAACTTGTGTCACCAATGATGGATGACTCTAATTCGCTTGAAACCATAATTCCATATGATCCCTCAGATTCCACAAAACGACCCTGGACTGCAGCCATGCAACATTAGGTTTTGCTAGACATGGATGTGAAATTGTAATTGAGTCATGGATCTGCTTTTGACATGTGGCTGCACATATGTTGCTGCTGCCTGATGATGAGAGATCGCGCAAAGAGTTACAGGGAGCTACAGCTTCTCAAAGAATCAATTAGAAGAAGTTCAGGATATGAGCATGGCTGCCGGACCAAAATCGTCCATAGCCTCGCTAGATTGAGGAGGGGGAAATTGATTGGGCGAAAGACATTTTTTCTCATGTTTTATTTCTTACTTACCATTTATTATGTCCACATAATGGAGCATAATTTGCAGCCCATTAAGCATACGTATATAGCACCGGTGAAAACTTTAGAATGGATTATAGGTTATTATATGATACAGTGGCATTTAATGTGCAATTATATATGTTAAATTATGATCCAAATTCTACCGTATTGGACTAGACGTAGTACAATCGGTGTGGGCCTTTGCGTTGGTACCGACGCGTACGAGTACAACTCGTTTACTTGTCCTCCAAGGACTCTTATGTATTGCCCCTCATATATACTCCATGTAGTCGCACCTAAAGACGGCCTGTCGTCTCGTGCTTGTAATACTCCACCCTCATAGTGATTGCGCCTTCGTGCGTCCGTGGTTTTCTCCCGCAAGGGTTTCCACGTAAAAATCCGTGTCTCTTGTGTCTCGTTGATCTCGTTTTATCTAACAAGTGGTATCAGAGCTGAGGTTCTACAGATACGAGATTCGTCTGAGCCGAGAGAGTTAGGGTTTTCCACGCAGCCGCCGCGTCGGGCGACCCGCCGATCTGAAGCCGGATTGATTTCTGTTGCCGCTGTACGAAGCCGAGACCGACAGGAGCTCTGTTCGTACGCACGCATACAAATTCGTATCGAGGCGCGCTACAGCCGGAAGCTGCTGGATCGTTGCTGCGAGAAGCCGAGTTAGACAGGAAATTAAATTCCGCTGCTGCGCCGCCTACAAGTTACCGCTGCGCCGTTGCGTCAAATCGCAAGTGGCGAGAGCCGTCGCTGTTCCCTGTGCACCGAGGCAGTCGTTCGAGATCAAATCCATCGGAATCTAGAACTGATTTATTTCTCTCACGTGAAGATCAAGCTGAGCTACTAGTTCAGATTTGTCTTTTTCTCTCCAATTGCTACATCCACAACCGAAGCTACCAGGTGCTATTGTTTCTAGTTTCTTTGTTCCGCATATTAATTCTGTCAAGAATTTTCTACCGGCTTCTACTACTTTGTGTACACAGATTTATCTACTCATGGCATCCATGAAGTACGATCTTCCGCTGCTGGACCGTGACACAAGGTTTACCCTATGGCAAGTCAAGATGCGGGCGTTGTTGGCGCAGGCCGACTATGATGATGCACTGGATAGTTTTGGAAAGAATAGAATTGAGGATTCGACTGCTGAGGAGAAAAGAAGGGATCGTAAGGCTTTGTCACAAATTCAACTCCATTTGCATAATAATATTTTGCAGGAAGTTTTGAGCGAGAAAACTGCCGCCGCTCTATGGTTAAAGCTGGAAGGGATTTGCATGACTAAAGATCTCACCAGCAAGATGCATCTGAAGCAAAAATTATTCATGCACAGGTTACCCGAGGAAGGTAACGTTTTGAATCATATTTCAGAATTTAAAGAGATCATATCCGATCTAGCTGCAATGGAGGTTACGTATGATGAAGAAGATACTGCTTTAATGTTACTTTGTTCGCTGCCAAGTTCTTATACCAATTTTCGAGACACCATATTATACAGTCGTGATACTCTCACGCTTAATGAAGTTTATGAAGCTTTGAACTCTAAGGAGAAGATGAAATTAATGGTGCCTCATGATGGTTCGAGTTCATCCCAAGCCGAGGGATTATCTGTTCGTGGCAGGACAAAGGAGAAGAGCTCACATAATGGAAACCGTGGCAAAAGTAAGAACGGCCAGAGGGGCCGGTCGCAATCTAGAGACAAGAAGCAGTCTTGCAGGTATTGCAAGAGAGACGGGCATGACATCTCAGAATGTTTCAAGTTGCAGAACAAGGAAAAGAGGAATGGCACATACAAACCGAAAGGTAACAAACAAGGTGAAAATTCTGCTAATGTTGCTCGTGATGAAAGTTCCGATGATGCTCTTGTTGTTATTGCTGGATGTGCTGAGACCAATGATGAGTGGGTACTTGACACTGCGTGTACTTTTCATATGTGCCCGCATAGAGATTGGTTTACTACTTTTGATTCTACTACTGTTGCTGGTTCCGTTTTGGGTTTTGATAATTCACCATGCAAGATTGAAGGCATTGGTTCCATTCGAATCAAGATGTTTGATGGCACAATCAGAACTTTGACAGATGTTCGGTATATTCCGAAGATGAAGCGAAATCTTATCTCTGTGAGTGCCCTTGATGCAAAGGGGTACAAGTATTCAGGTGGAGATAGCGTTTTGAAGGTCACCAAAGGTTCTCTCATTGTGATGAAAGGTGACTTAAGTTCGACCAATGGTCTTTATTACCTTCGAGGTTCTACCGTTTCAGGTAACGCTACTCCAGTTATTTCAAAGAATTCTGGTTGTGATGCTTCTAACCTTTGGCATATGCGTCTTGGACATATGAGTGAACTTGGTTTGGCAGAGTTAAATAAGAGAGGTCTTCTTAAAGGATACCAAACTGGTAAATTGAAATTTTGTGAGCATTGTATCTTCGGCAAGCACAAGAGGGTGAAGTTCAACACTTCGACTCATACAACTGAAGGTATTCTTGATTATGTGCATTCTGATTTATGGGGACCATCTCGCAAAAGGTCATTAGGTGGTGCTCGTTACATGTTGACTATTATTGATGATTATTCGAGAAAGGTTTGGCCTTATTTCTTGAAGCATAAATGGCAAGCTTTCTCAGCTTTTAAGGAGTGGAAGATTATGATTGAGAGACAAACTGAAAAGAAGGTAAAAATACTTCGCACTGATAATGGTATGGAATTCTGTTCTAAGCAATTTGGGAATTATTGCAAGTCTGAAGGCATTGTCAGACACCACACCGTTCCTTATACTCCTCAACAAAACGGTGTTGCTGAGCGTATGAACAGGACCATTATTTCCAGAGCCCGTTGCATGTTGTCCAATGCAGGTTTGCATAGGCGTTTTTGGGCTGAGGCCGCTTCCACTGCTTGTTATCTCATCAACCGTTCACCATCTATTCCTTTTAATAAGAAAACTCCAATTGAGGTATGGTCTGGTTCACCTGCTGATTATTCACAGTTGAGAGTTTTTGGTTGCACTTCTTATGCTCATGTTGATAATGGGAAGTTGGAGCCTAGGGCTGTTAAGTGCATCTTTCTTGGTTACAAATCTGGTGTTAAAGGTTTTAAATTATGGAAACCTGAAACACAAAAGATTGTTATTAGCAGGAGCATTATCTTTAATGAATCTGCTATGTTACATGATGTTGCATCTAATAATGTTCCAATTGAGAGTGAACAGCAGTCTACTATTCAGCAGCCTACTGTTCAGGTGCAGCATGTTATTGATTCAGGTGATACTTCTGATAAGGAAAATGCTGATGCACATGATGAACCCGTCTTTGATGATGAACATGTCACACCAAATCAGCCTATTGTTCCACCCAGTTGGAATCTCGCACGTGACAGAGTTAGGCGGGGTATTAATGCACCTGAGAGGTTAATTGAGGAGTGCAATATTGTTTCTTTTGCTTTATCTGTTGCAGAAGAAATTGAAGGTAATGCTGAGCCTTCTTCATATTCCGAGGCTATTATTTCTGGTGATAGTAATAAGTGGATGACTGCTATGCATGATGAGATGGAATCACTTGAAAAGAATGGCACTTGGGATTTGGTAAGATTACCTAGAGAGAAGAAACCTATTCGTTGTAAGTGGGTTTTCAAGATAAAAGAAGGTATTTCTCCCAATGATGAGACAAGATATAAAGCAAGGTTAGTTGCTAAAGGTTATAGCCAAATTCCAGGTATTGACTATAACGAAGTCTTTTCTCCTGTTGTGAAGCATAGCTCTATTCGCACTTTACTTAGTATTGTTGCCATGAATGATTCTGAGCTTGAACAATTGGATGTTAAAACTGCATTCTTACATGGAGAATTGGAAGAGGATATTTATATGGAACAACTTGAAGGTTTTGTTATTCCTGGAAAAGAAAAGCTTGTCTGTAAGTTAAAGAAATCTCTTTATGGATTGAAGCAATCCCCTCGACAGTGGTACAAGAGATTTGACACCTTTATGCTCTCTCAAGGTTTCAAACGGTCTAATTATGATAGTTGTGTTTACTTGAAAACTGTCAATGGTTCAACTATTTATTTGCTCCTTTATGTTGATGATATGTTAATTGCTGCAAAGAGCATGTCAGAGATTGATGAACTAAAGAAGCAATTGAGTAATGAATTTGAGATGAAGGATTTGGGTGCAGCAAAGAAAATACTTGGCATGGAAATATCCAGAGATAGACCATCTGGAAAATTATATCTCAGTCAGAAGGGATATATTGATAAAGTTCTTCGTCGTTTTAATATGCATAATGCCAAGCCAGTAAGTACTCCGTTAGCTGCACACTTCAAATTATCATCAGCCTTATGTCCTGAGTCAGATGCAGATATTGAGTACATGTCTAGAGTTCCCTATTCGAGTGCAGTTGGTTCACTTATGTATGCCATGGTTTGTTCTCGTCCGGATTTATCTTATGCACTGAGTGTTGTTAGTAGATACATGGCTAATCCTGGAAAAGAGCATTGGAATGCAGTTCAGTGGATTTTCACATACCTGCGAGGTACTTCTAATGCTTATTTACAGTTTGGAAAAACTAGAGATGGACTTGTTGGTTTTGTTGATTCTGATTTTGCTGGTGATTTGGATAAGAGAAGATCACTCACAGGTTATGTTTTCACCATTGGTGGTTGTGCTGTGAGTTGGAGAGCAACTTTGCAGTCTATTGTGGCTTGTTCCACTACTGATGCCGAGTATATGGCTATTTCTGAGGCATGCAAAGAAGCTATCTGGTTGAGAGGTTTGTACACTGAGCTTTGTGGAGATTCATCTTGCCCTACCATATTTTCTGACAGTCAAAGTGCTATATATCTTACAAAGAATCCAATGTATCACGAGAGAACAAAACACATTGATGTTAGATTTCACTATGTTCGAGATGTTGTTGCTAAAGGTGATTTGAACGTATGCAAGATAAGTACTCATGATAATCCAGCTGATATGATGACAAAGCCAGTTCCTACCAATAAGTTTGAGCTTTGCTCAGGCTTAGTTGGTATTTCTCACTAGTTCTATGGACTTTGACGCACGAGGTGTTTAAGCTGATTTGGATGGAGTTATTCACTTTCTTCGACTACTGGAGGGAATTTGGCTCAAGGTGGAGATTGTTAAATTATGATCCAAATTCTACCGTATTGGACTAGACGTAGTACAATCGGTGTGGGCCTTTGCGTTGGTACCGGCGCGTACGAGTACAACTCGTTTACTTGTCCTCCAAGGACTCTTATGTATTGCCCCCCATATATACTCCATGTAGTCGCACCTAAAGACGGCCTGTCGTCTCGTGCTTGTAATACTCCACCCTCATAGTGATTGCGCCTTCGTGCGTCCGTGGTTTTCTCCCGCAAGGGTTTCCACGTAAAAATCCGTGTCTCTTGTGTCTCGTTGATCTCGTTTTATCTAACAATATATGTATTTAAAAACTGCTATCTGCTATTACGTCTATTCAATAAAATGATGTAACAAAGCTAGCGTGTATAGATGAAGGTGTGTTTCGAGTGTAAACTTTTGAATTTATCTTCTTCCTCCTATATGCAAATTAGGAATTGGAAAAAAATGCTTGCTACAGCACTCGAAGAATCAAAAAAAGATCGGATGCCAGTACTATACCACAAAAATTCAAATCTGATTGCCTGATTTGAAATATGAAAGGTGGATGACTTGACTTACTTGCTATAAGGGAGCCTACTCTTATAGTCAAGCTATGGATATCATCCAGCAGTGGTCTTGCATATATGCCGATTGTCGACTTCTGCTGCACGGAAGCATGATGTTTCGGCATGGTGCAGATTTCGGATTGATTATTAATGGAGGGCTACCTGGGGCCGGCACCAAGCTCCAAGGAGTTGGAGTGGATGGGAGCTTACCAAAGAGAGACTGCGAGCATATGGGAAGAAAAGCATGAACGTCAGTGCATCAAACCTTGCCCAATTACAGCCGACTTAAAGCAACAAAAAAGAGAATCAAAGGAGATTGATATATCTCAACCAAGGTGCGAAAAAGATGAACATTAGCACATGCAGTTGTTGTAGTTTATTTGCTCAGCAGATGCAAGTCAGCCTACTCAACCGTGCGAGAGATTCATCAACTCATGCTAGATTTTACTATCTCTCCCTATATATATATAATAATAATAATAATAATAATAAAGCGTCGACCGCTTCTATCGTCCGTCGTCATGGCGCTTTTACAGATAAGCCCTTGTACTTTCGGATATTCAACCCGCAGTCCTCGGTGATAGAAGAAAAAATTGTTTTAGTTTATTTTCGTCAACCCTCTATGCGCGTTCGGCTGCACATCGAGCGGCGACGCTCCCGATCCGATCGGCACGATGCAGGACAACGATGGAAGGGCTCTGGGAGGCAGGGGACGACGGGAAGTGGCGGATCAGGTCGGGATCCACCGCGGCTAGTGGAGGCCCTCTGTGCGCGTTCAGCTGCACATCGAGCGGCGGCGCTCCCGATCCGATCAGGACGACGCAAGACGACGATGGAAGGGCTTCGGGAGGCGGGGGACGGCAGGAAGTGGCGGACGTCAGCACGAGGCGGATCAGGCGGGATCCATCACGACGACGGGTAATGGAGGCCGTCGACGGCAGCGCTCCATGGCCATGGCTGCTCGACCTCCTGGGAATAAAGGACAAGGTGGATGGTGAAAAGAGAAGGGAGAGTAGGCAGCGCGGCTACGTGTTGCTTCTCCGGCGACGGCTCTGCTACCCGGATTCAGGTTTGTGTCTGGATTTTTCTTCTCCTGGCTGCACAATGGGGGTGGATCAGCTGGGGCATGCTTCTACATCGAACGACGTTCCCTGTGAGGCCCCTTTCTTGGGATATTTTCCTTGATTATTAGTCTAATTATATAATCCCATGCAACAACCCCGTGGTTCTTGCTCGTATCACTTGATCTGTTTAGGATTTTCTTGGGCTATTTTCCTTGATTATTAGTCTAATTACATAATCCCATGCAACAACCCCGTGGTTCTTGCTCGAATCACTTGATCTGTTTAGGATTTTCTTTGGTTCTTGAACTATTGAATGTGAGTCCTTGGCATGAGCATGTAGCTAGATACTTATTCATTTAGTGAATATGCGCTTATGAGGTGCAAGTGCATTTTTTTTGCTTTAGCTGATGGTGTGCTTCGGTATACGCCTGATCTCCTCTTTCTAGATATAGTTCTTTTCTTGATTTGTTCTTTTGAGGGACTTTGCTTTCATTTAGTTTTTTAATCAGGATTTTATCACATACATGTTAGTATTCTTATTAAGAAATATACTTCGTCCATTCCAGGTAGCAGGGCTTGTGCAAAGTGTGGTCCAGCAGCTCAAGGCGCTGAGGGCGCGCCATCAAATATCCAGCAAAATCCAGGGGCTCAAGACACGTGTTGAAGACGCAAGCAAGCGATGTATGAGGTATAAGCTTGATGAGCGCACCTTTGAGCCTAGCATCTCCAGGGCCATCGACCCTCGTTTGCCTTCACTCTATGCTGAGCCTGATGGGCTTGTCGGTATTGACAAGCCAAGAGACGAGCTCATCAAGTGCCTAATGGAGGGGATGGGTGCATCACTGCAGCAGAAAAAGGTGTTATCTATTGTGGGTCCTGGGGGTCTCGGTAAAACTAATCTTGCCAATGAGGGGTACCGTAAACTGGAAGGCCAGTTCCAGTGTCGAGCTTTTGTTTGCTTGTCACAACAACCAGATGTGAATAAGATCTTAAGAAATATACTCTCTCAAGTCTTCCAGCAAGAGCTTCCTATCACAAGTGTATAGGACGAGGGAAAACTCATTGACGCAATCAGAGAAGTTTTAAACAACAAGAGGTACATTCACCAACTTTGCATTAGTTGGCTGTTGGTACTGCATCATTTTTTCTTCAGCATTGATGCTTATTTAGTACCCTAGCCATTCTACTATAGTCTATTGTTGTTAAATTAAATTAAATATAGATGATTTTGTTTCATTTTAAGCATATATATGCAATTGTGAATAGTGCTTTGATTCACAGTTCATGAGGTTATCTATCTAAAGGGCTCAAAAGACTTCCTTTAAATATCGTAACCCCCTATCATAAATTCAACTTTTTGTGGTGTGGCCAAACCATTGGAGAAGGGGATAATGGCTGTCTGTAATAATAATATATAGAAGAGAAATGATTCTATCCCCATAAATAGTGAATTTCAAGAAACTTGAAGCCTTATATCATTCTCATGATTTACTAACATTTGACGACAAGGAAACATGCCATTTTATTTATTTGTTCACATATTTTCCTTATTCATGAGATTTGCAAAACATGCACTTTGCAGATACTTAGTTGTTATTGATGATATACGAAGTACTCAAGCATGGAAGATTATCAAATGTTCTTTGTTTCTGAATGATCTGGGAAGCAGAATAATGACGACAACACGTAGTATTGATATAGCCAAGTCATGTTGCTCTCGGCACCATGATCGTGTCTATGAAATAATGCCTCTGACGACAGCGAACTCTAAGGGTTTATTTTTTAAACGAATATATGTCCTCCTCAATTGGAAGAAATCTCCTCGAAAATATTAAAAAATGTGGTGGTTCACCATTAGCGATTCTTACAATAGCAAGTTTATTGGCTAATAAAGATAGCACAAATGAAGAATGGAAGTGGGTGTATAATTCGATCGGTTCGACACTGGGAAAGGACCCTGGTGTAGAAGAGATGAGAAGGATACTATCTCTTAGCTATGATGATCTTCCTCACCATTTGAAGACACATTTATTGTATCTGAGTATATTTCCGGAGGACTATGAGATTGAGATGGATCGATTGATAAGGAGGTGGATCGCTGAAGGATTCATTGATACAGATGGTGGACGAGATTTGGAGGAAATAGGAGAGTGTTAATTTAATGATCTTATCAATAGAAGTATGCTTGAGCGAGGAAAAATCCAATATGACGGTGAAGTCGTTTCATGCCGAGTGCATGATATGATTCTGGATCTCCTTGCATCTAAGTCAATTGAAGAAAACTTTGCCACCTTCTCTGGTAACCAAAATGAGATATTAGTCCTTCGGCATAAGATCCGTAGGCTATCTATCAATTATTATGCCCAAGAGCACACCATGCTTCCATCAACAACGATCATTTCTCATTGCCGCTCGCTCAATATTGTCGGGTATGCTGAAAAGATGCCTTCTCTTTCGAAGTTTCGTGTTCTGCGAGTACTTGATATTGAGAATGGCGAGGAGATGGAGAGCAACTGTTTTGAGCATCTAAGGAAGCTTTTCCAGTTGAGGTATTTGCGACTCCACGTTAGAAGTATTTCTCCACTCCCTGAGCAGTTAGGAGAACTACAACATTTGAGGACTCTGGATATGGGTTGGACAAAGATCACGAAAATGCGCAAAAGCATTGTTCAGCTGCAACATTTGACAAGTTTGCGCGTCAGTAATTTGGAATTACCTGAAGGGATTGGGAATCTGCAATCTGTGCAGGAGCTATCAGATATCAAAGTCAACCGGCACAGCATGGCATCTTGTTTGCTGGAGCTGGGCAGTCTGACCAAACTGAAAATCCTTGGGCTACGCTGGTCAATTGTCAGTACACACAGTAACAAAGACACTTTTGTGGATAACTTGGTATCCTCGCTGCGCGAACTGGGCAGATCCAGCCTTCGATCCATATGCATTCGTAGTTATCATGGCTATACCATGGAGTTCTTACTAGACTCTTGGTTCCCCTCCCCTCATCTCATGCAATAGTGAATATGCTCTTATGTGGTGCAAGTGCATTTTTTTGCTTTAGTTGATGGTGTGCTTCGGTATACGCCTGATCTCCTCTTCGTGGATATAGTTCTTTTCTTGATATGTTCTTTTGAGGGACTTTGCTTTCATTTAGGTTTTTAATCAGGATATCATCACATACATGTTAGTATTCTTATTAAGAAATATACTTCCTCCGTTCGTGGTAGAAGTAGCTTGACATTGTTTGTTTGGACTGTTCAATTTTTACAAAAAGATGTCATGGCTATCTGATTTGGCTGGATGTTCATCTACTATTAGAGATTTTACTTTACACTATGTCCTTTGTCTCACACACTCAAGAATTTGAAGTTTATTTTCATAAATAATGCATGGCCAGAACTTCAGTCTATTTTTTCTTCTTAGTGTTCAGAGTTTACTTTTGTTTACATCTAAGGAAGTGTTTACTTCCGTTCAATTATTTTCTGCTAGAAATAATGTTTATCGTTTATCTTCCTTTTCTAGCCAACCTCCGATGCACACCACATAACAAGAAGCACAATTTTTCCATTACATAGACCATGTACATTAGGTTAGGTGAATTGAAACTCTTTGCTTCTATTCGATTTTAAGGACCTTCACAATAGTTGTTCTGGGTATTCTGTGATAGAGTTAAAGTATGAGCCTGCATGTTGTCAAATAATGAGTTGACCAAAGTACTTGGACCCTTCAATTTTAGTCTCCTATAGCTGAGTATAAGACCGTACATAATGGATCCTACTATTTTTCTACATTACGAAATTACCTACCATCAAATATTTTCTATGTGTAAGTTGCTCATTATCTCTCTCTAATCTCTCCCTAATAATAAAGCACGTAGTGCTTCTGTCGTCCGTCATGACATTTTTGCATAGAAGCCCCAGAAGTTTTGTGTATTCAACCCGCACTACAAATTTAAGTGGAAAAGACGTTTTGCTTTTACAGAAACACCCCTCCCTGCGGTCAGCACCTTATCCACATGCGGCCGCTCCGCTGGCCAGAGGTGGGTCGCCGCCGCCGACGTCCACGATGCAAGAGCCAATGAAAGGGTGATGCGTCATGGCGGGCGTCTGCGCCGCCCGATCCCAAGAATGGGCCGAGCCGTCATGGCGGGTGTGCGTTTGCACCGCCCGAGCGCAGGAATGAAGAATGGGCCAAGGCGTCTCGGCGGAGGCCGTTAAGGTGGCCGACATGCTTGCTTGGGGCACGGGACCAAGCACGGCAGCACGACAGTGCCATCGTGGGGCTCAAGATGGACACACTGCTTGGGCGGCACTGCGAGAACAGGGCCATCCTCACGGACCACGCGCTGTCGGTGATGCTTTTCCAGGCCTCTGGCACCGCCGCCGCCGGCTGAGCCTGGCCATCCACGAGGACACGCAGGCACCGCCGTCGTTCCTCAGCCTTAGCTTGAGCGTCCTCGCTGCCACCGGTGATGAATACTGGCAACCTAAGAATTGACGGTGACAGTATCGAAAACCTACGTACAATTGATTTACTTCAAATTGATACCGGCAATATATAAGAATCACTTTCTAGCATTGAGAGCTTAATTATCCCCAATGCAACCAGTCCATCTGAGCATGCAAATGTATCATGCGTGAGCCGAGAATTAGTGCTTTATTTTCTTAGAATATGTGTTCTTACATCAGACAGTTGTATTATAATTTAGAAAGACCTGAATTAGGCCATTAATTTTCCTTAGTTATTTCCACACTAACATAGTTTAGAACTTATTGATGTTTCCATGGTTTTGTTGATCCAGAGTTGATTTGAGATGTACATATTGAAGAACAATAGAGATTTTAAGCCACTAGGCCAGGTTCTGAATTGCCATGGCATCGTCAGCATGTCAGTGTGTCGACGACGTTGATAGTCAGGATTTGGAGGTAACTCTGCTCGGTACCATCTGAAATCCTAATAACAGTTAGAATTAATTACTCTCATTATCCCTTGTCCCCTTCGGGAAAAATGCACGAGGAGAACACCAATGTGCGGGGTAACCATGTTTGTTTCAAGACCAATAAGACCTGATCTTTTGAGCTGCTGGATGTCATGTGGTCGAGTTCAGGTATTATTACTTCTTATATTTAGAGTATAATTGATGTGTTTATGTGGGATACTGATATGATTCTCTTTCTGGATTTCGGATCAATTCAGGAGTGATTTTGTACAGCACAAACTTGAAACATCTTCTACTAAAGAGAAGAACATGATTTTTTCTAGAAATACTTCCTCAAGCATGAAGAAGAGTCTGTCTCGGATTTCTTTTGGCTCGGTTGGGTTGTTCAGGCTGAGGCGACACTAGCTACGGACATTATGTATGAAACAAGTAGCTCTTTCACTGGCTATGTTAGGATGGACTATGGGGTGGAAGAAAGCCGCAGAGTCCAGTCGAGTCAGAAGTCTGAACGAATTGTCCAGTAGTGTGTAAGTGATCACAATATGAATTTAAAACTGAGAAAATGATGTGTTATTAGTAAAATCATTACATCTAGCATGGGTTCAAACCAATAACTGTGCTTACTTCTATGTTGCAAAGTCATAGTGGTGCACCTCAGCGAATAAAGTAGGAATAATTCATTCCCCACCTATTTGTTTATTATTGATCATTGTTGCTTCATATGTTTATTCTCATCCAACTAATATATTTACAGACTTTTTAAATGTTGGACTATTTCTTCTTTATCTTTTGGGGCTTTTCTGTGAAAGCAAGATGAAGTTCGAAGAGTTCAATTTAATGTTAGTGTAGTTTCTTCCATGGAAGAAAAAAGAGAGAATTAGTGCATCTTCTTTGTTGTCTATGCTTGTTTTTCTATTTTTATTTTTCAAAATTCTAATGAATTTTTTGTTTAGTAGAAAAGCCTTAAGATTTTTTTGTCCGGTGCAACGCACGAGCATTTGTACTAGTCTGATTCAACGCTTAAAAAAGAGAGTTGGAGGCACGAGCTGGACAACATTGATTGGACCGTACCTTTACCTAATATTACTTTATACATGGTTGGAATATTAAATCGAAGAATTGCTGGACAGGAGGCTCCTAGGCGGATGTGTTACCTAAAGGTCTCCACACGACTTGATGTTGGCATGCGGTGGCGAACGCAAGGAGGCCAAATCTAGAAGGAGACTATGACCACATTTCGTTTTGTTTTCTTGAAGAGATCAATGAAGGAGGAGTCCCTCGAGTAGTACGTTGCAAAGGAGGACTTTTTTGACAAACACCTAGAGAGGACTCCCTTAAGGAGTACGTTGTAAAGGAGAGCAAGGAGAGCGGGTCACATTTCATCCAAGGGCTACAAATCATATCATATATTAATCCAATGGTTAATTTGTTAATTTTAAGAATTAACGTGGTGTCTCGTATGGTGCCTGCAATTAGTAAATAAGAGATGTTCCTAGTCATATCATCAACTTTATGCAACTTTTCCTCTACCATAGTATTGAAAACTTTTTGAGAACGAATGAATTCTTTAATGGTGTTCTCAAGATCAGAGGTTAACTTATTATTATTGGTAGAAGGATTTCCATAAAAGTTACCATAAGAGTTTCCATAACTATTAGAGATGTTACTCGGATATGGCCTAGCATTGAAATTACCTCTATATGCACTGCTATTGAAATTGTTTCGTGAGATTGTTCCATGCTGTTATATTATCATTCTAGGATACTTTTTGGGTAATAATTTACCAATTTTTATTATTTTTGAGCACTAACCTATTGACCTAGTGTCAAGTGTAAGTTCTTGTTTTCTCCGGGTTTTCTACTTTTCACGTTTATAGTACCATACAAAGTCCGATTTCTCCCAATTTTTTATCATTTTTCTAGACCAAAATAAAACCTGGAAACCTAGATAGAAGACAAGAGGCCACACGAGGGAGGCGTGCCCTGATGGCTTGTCCCTCCCCGGTGGCCCCTCTACCTTCATTCTCTCACCTATAAATTCAAATACATTCCAAAAACCCTAAGGAGGATCATGAAATACTTTTTCCACCATCGCAAGTCTGTGTTAGAGGGCGATCCCATCTAGAGCATCATTCCTACACTCTGTCGGAGTGGGGATAGATCACGGAGGGCCTTTTCATCAACCTTGCTGCCCTCATGATGATGTGTGACTAGTTCACCACAGAACTATGGGTCCATATTTAGTACCTAGATGTCTATCCCTCTCTCTCTTGATCTTCAATACAATGCTCATCGCAGCTTCGCTTTCATCTATCCTATGTAATTCTTTTGTATGGTACGTTTGTTGAGATCGAATGAATTGTGGGTTTATGTTCAGATTATTCAAAAAAAGTATTTGAGTCTTCGCTGAAATTAGTATGATTCCTAATTGCATGATCATCATAGCTTTGTAAATCTCTTTGATCTATTGAATTCCTCTGGCCAAGTATTTTGATATTTCTTAAGTGAGAGGGGTGTGTTGTAGTGGGTTTAACTTGACGGGTTTCTATATCCCAATGACAGAAGGGGACAAGATACGTGTTTTTGTTCTTTCTACTAAGGATAAAATGACGGGGTTTATTCATATTGATTGAGTTTAGTTTGTCTACATCACGTCATCATTCCCCAAGCATTACTCCATTTGTTATAAACTTAATACGTAAAGAGGCCAACATAGAAGCGCTCTTGAAGTGGAGTAATAGTAGTAGGTGCACGAAGGATTCGACCTATTTGCTTATGGATGCCATGCCTATATACGCATAAACAGTTCTGTGAAAATCGCATAACTATCCGATTTTCCGTCAATTACCCAACACTAATTTGTTTACCCACCGTATGTTGCTTTCATGAGAGATGACACTAGAGAACACTATGGCCCCCGGGTCAATTCACTTATATATTGACAAAACATATCTTTACCTCGCTATTCTTATTTGTCTTTTATTTTATTTTGCAATTTACAATTGTCTACAATTAACTACACACCTCATTCACATGCAAATAACGAGATCAATGGGATTGACAACCCTCTTGCCCACGTTGGCTGCAAGTTATTTGGTGTTCTGTGTGCAGCCACTGAAGATAGTTGAGGATTTATATTCCTATTGGTTCGATAAACTTTGGTTTCTTAGCTGAGGTACATACTTACCCATATTGTATTGAAATTACTCGTTCCTCTCATGGAAAAGCCAACGCAGATCACAAGTATTAGGAAGGATTTGTGGCACCGTTGCCAGGGAATATCATCACCAACTATCAAGTAACTTCAACCAATTATCATTCATTTCTTCTTGTTTTTATTTTCTCTTATATTTTGCTTGCTTAAAAAATGAAAAAAGGTAAATATTTATCTTTGCATATTACTATGGCTAGTTCCTCTTCTATTTTTATTGCTCCATGGAATGAACTGTTCAGTTTTAAAAAAAGGGGAGGAGAAAATTTTGAAGATGCATTGTATAGGATTTTTGATACTCTAAATAAATAAACTCATAAGCTATCAACTACCTTGCTTCGCAAGTTTTATCAGGGTGTGGCAATTTTCTATAGGTTTGACATTGACACCATCACTGGTGGTAATTTCTTAATGTGTCACTCTTAGGATGCCTATAATGCCATTGAAAATCTTGTGGGATCACCTCCTGATAACCCACAAGTATAGGGGATCACAACAGTTTTCGAGGGTAGAGTATTCAACCCAAATTTATTGATTCGACTCAAGGGGAGACAAAGAATATTCTCGAGTATTAGTAGCTGAGTTTTCAATTCAACCACACCTAAAAGACATAATATCTGCAACAAAGTATTTAGTAGCAAAGTAGTATGGAAGTAACGGTAACGCTGGCAAACGTGACAATAGCAGTTTTGTAGCGATCGTAACAATAGCAACGGAAAAGTAACTTAGCAAAAATTAATATGTGGAAAGCTCGTAGGCAATGAATCAGTGAAAGATAATTATGTCGGATGGTATTCATCATGCAACAGTCGTAACATAGGGCGATACAGAACTAGCTCCAATTCATCAATGTGATGTAGGTATGTATTCCATATATAGTGATACGTGCTTATGGAAAAGAACTTGCATGAAATCTTTTGTCCTATCCTCCCATGGCAGTGGGTTCCTAATGGAAACTAAGGGGTAATAACGCCTCCGTTTAATAGAGAACCGGACCAAAGCATTTGCAATTAGTGAATACAAGAACTCCTCAAACTACGGTAATCACCGGAAAGAATCCTAGTTATTGTCACCCTGGGGATGCAGATCATAACTCGTAATAGGTGTCTACAACTTGCAAGACAAGATCAAGACACATATATATTCATGAAAACATAATAGGCTCATATCTGAAATCATGGCACTCGGGCCCTAATGACAAGCATTAAGAATAGCAAAGTCATAGCAACATCAATCTTAGAACACAATGGATACTAGGGATCCAACCATAACAAAACTAACTTGATTACATTATAGATCTCATCCAACCCATCACCGTCCAACAAGCCTATGATGGAATTACTCACGAACGGCGGAGAGCATCATGAAGTTGGTGATCAAGGATGATTGATGATGACGACGGCGTCGATTTCCCCTCTCCGGAACCCAAATCAAACTCCAGATCTGCCCTCCAGAGGAAGAACATGAGGTGGCGGCTGCTCCGTATCGTAAAACGAGATTAACTCTTATCTATTATTTTTTTCTCCTCGAGTAGGAATATATAGAAGTGTAAATGAGGTCGGAGGATCCACACGCCCCCTACAAGCCAGGGGGCGTGCACTAGGGGGCGCGTCCTGCAGGCTTGTGGCCTGGTGGTGGCCGCTCTCCAGTTGATTCTTTCTCCAATATTTTTTTATTAATTCCAAAAATATTCTCCGTAAACTTTCAGGTCAATCCGAGAACTTTTATTTCGTAACAAAAATAACACCAAGGCAATTCTGCTGAAAACAACATCACTTCGGGTTAGTTCCATTCAAATCACGCAAATTAGAATCCAAAACAAGGGAAAAAGAGTTTGGAAAAGTAGATACGTTGAGACGTATCAACTCCCCCAAGCTTAAACCTTTGCTTTTCCTCAAGCAGTTCAGTTGATAAACTGAAAGTGATAAAGAAAAACTTTTACAAACTCTATTTGATCTTGCTGTTGTAAATATGCCTAAGTGATGTTCACATCTTTAGCTACGATTATGGACTAACCACATTCACAATAATATTTAGGTCTCATATTTACTTATATCACTGACACAATCAACTAGCAAGCAATAATAATAAGTCTTGGATGACAACAATTTTATCAAAACAATGATAATACAATATGATAAACAGGTATCTCGCTAGCCCTTTCTGAGACCGTAAAACATAAAAGCAAAGCACCTCCGAAGTACAAGGACTGACTAGACATTGTAATTCATGGTAAAAGAGATTGAGTCATACTCATAATCAATATCAATTAATAACAAAGCATAAAAATTACGGAGGTGTTGTCTAAATGGTGCCCTTTATAAGAAGAGGATGACTCAACAATAAAGTAAAATAGATAGTCCCTTAGCAGAGGGAAGCATTGATTTACAAAGGTGCTAGAGCTCGAGCTTTTAAAACAGGGATGAATCAAAATTTTGGGCGGTGTGCTTTCATTGTCAACATAACATCTAAGAGATCTCAATATCTTCCATGCTAGATACATTATAGGCAGTTCCCAAACAGAATAGTAAAGTTTTTACTCCCACTCCACCAATCGATCACACTCCACGGCAGGCGGAATCCACGGGTACCACCCATACAAACAACAATCCTGGGGAGTTTTGTTTCATTATTTTTTTATTTGACTTTTGAGCTTGAAACTGGGCATCCCGATTACCAGCGACTTTCTCATGAATGATAGTGAATCAACACATATCTTGAGAATAACCCACCTCACATGGAAGATACTGACAGCCCCTAGTCACTACATGAGCGATTCATGCATACAAAACAACATAATTATTTGAAGGTTTAGCATACGGCACATGCAAATTTAGTTTAGACGGCACGTAAATACCGCATATAGGTAGGTATGGTGGACTCATAGGGAACAACTTTGAGTTTATGGAAATGGATGCACAAGCGGTATTCCTGCTTAGTAAAAGTGGAGGCTATCAAGAGATAGGGAAGCGACCAACTAGGGAGCGACAACAGTCATAAACATGGTTTAAGACTAACCAATATTTAATGCAAGCATGAGTAGGATATAAATCACCATGAACATAAACATCGTGGAGGTTATGCTTGTTTTGTTTCAACTACATGCTTGAACATGTCCCAAGTCAAGCCACTCGAATCATTCGGAGGAGGATATAAATCACCATGAACATAAAGAAGAGATATATAAAGAGAGTTGGCTTACACTCGCCACAAGCTACATCAGAGTCGCAACAGTACATTACATAAACATCATGAAGAAGAGCAGGGTCTGACTACGGACGAAAACAAACGACAAAAGAAGAACGACGTCCATCCTTGCTATATCAGGCTACCGGCCTGGAACCCACCCTAGATCGACGAAGAAGAAGAAGAAGAATCAACTCCAAATGAACAATCAACGCGCTCGCGTCAAGTAACCTTTACTTGTACCTGCAACTCGTGTTGTAGTAATCTGTGAGCCACAGGGGACTCAGCAATGTCATTTCCAAAGGTATCAAGACTAGCAAAGCTTAATGGGTGAGGCATGGTTTAAGTGGTGAGGTTGCAGCAGTGACTAAGCATATATTTGGATGGCTAACTTACGGATACAAGAAATAAGAGGGGGAAGATCTACGCATAACGGACGTGAACTACTGATGACCAAAGGAATGATCCTGAACACCTACCTACGTCAGACATAACCCCACCGTGTCCTCGATCGGAGAAGGAACTCACGAAAGAGACAGTCATGGTTACACACACAGTTGGCATATTTTAATTAAATTACTTCAAGTTATCTAGAACCAGTGTTAAACAAAGTTTCCACGTTGCCACATAACCGCGGACATGGCATTCCGAAAGATATAACCCTGCAGGGGTGCTCCAACTAGTCCATCACAAATTACCACAAGCCGCATAGAAATCCTCCATCACGAAGCTCGCGATCTCGTCCGATTTCCTAGTGGAAAACCTCAACTCTGAGATTACCCAAAGCATCACCGGAATCCCGATGCACAAGATATCTCGTCAAAGGTAAAACTAATCCAGCAAGGCCGCGCGACGTGTCGACGATCCCGATAGGAGTCGCGTACCTCGTTCTCAGGACACGACGGATGAGCTAGACGTCGGGATCGCTAAACCTCCGGGTGACCAGAGGGGAGCCGGACATCGCTCAGGTGGGACCAACATTCACGAGGAGCACTGGCCCGGGGGTTGATTAAAATAGTCCGCGGGTGCCGGCGGGTCCCTATGCATTATTATTAGGTTATTAGGAAAATGTAGTACCAAAGTTGGGCCTTGCGAGACCAGCTTTAATCTAAAACGAATTATCAAGGGGGTCCCCATAACAACCCCGGTCATGTTAGGAGGGCTCATTTATGGAACATAACACCGGTAGCCGGAACTAAGGGGGCAAAGGTGGAACAAAACACCAGGCTGGAAAGGCCGAGCCTTCCACCTTTTACCAAGTATATAGGTGCATTAAATAAAATAGCATTTAATATGGTGATATAACAAGGAACCCATGTTATCACATGGAAGCAACTGCACCTGCAACCGGGAACACTAACACAAGGTTAAGCAAGCGGTAACATAGCCAATCAGTGGTTTGCTAGGTTGAACAGGTTGAAGGTTTCATTTCATTGTTGAGAGGCTGATATTTAATATGTGGTAGGCAACGAGACATAAACGATAGAAGCGATAAACTAGCATGGCAATGATAGTAATGGTATCTGGGAAAATGATCATCTTGCTTGAGATCCCGCTTGGAAGAAGAATGCCTCCGTGAAGCAGACGAACCGACGTAGTCGAACGGGTCCTCACAATCCGGCACGCTGTGGAACTCTATCGAGACGAAGCAAACCGGAAACATAAATCATCACACGGAATTCACCACCCGAGGCACAACACAAGTGATGCATGATCAGCTGAAAACATACAAGTCACGGCATGACAATCCACACAATCAAACACTACACATTAAGTGAAGTTCAATATGCAACGAGTTGCATATTGACGAAACTCCACGTTAATTATTTAGTTCACTCCGGTTATTTACACGACAATATTAATGTTGTCAAACATGCAAGAGGTGAAGCGGAAATTAAACTACCTATCTAGGCATTTTAAGTGAGGTCGGAAATGACATATAGCATCTCCGAGACGACCCCACATGTTAATTTACAATTCTATCCAGATCTGAACTAATGCATTCAATTGGTTGTTAAACAGCAAAACATATAGGTTCACGTGATTCTATGCGTCAAGACAAGCAATCTATACGTAAAGAACATCTCCAACAGAGCTACGGTTCAAAAGATCAAGCATCGCAAGATATGATGTCATGAATGCAATATGTGTGCAACGATGGCTACAAGAACTTCAAAACATACAAACAGCAAGAAAAAATGAAACTACACGAGATTCTAAGCAAGTTTCATGTAGGGCACGATCAAATCGGAGCTACGGTTCAAAAGCTACGAGCAAAACAAGAAATCACTACAATCTGCCAAAAACAGCCACATAGCATTTTCTACACCCCACAACTACGAGCTACACAACTCCGATATGCTCAAGCAAGGCATGGCACGGAAGAGGGCAAGATGCACTACTACAAACAACCAACAACAACTAGCATGGCATCAAGGAGCACTAGGAAAAGAAGGCGCAAAATGGCATCTCACACACTATTCCAGACTTAGGGAAAATTACACCTCATGAAAGTGCAGTTTTCGATCTGAAGCTATATTGACAGTAGCAAAACCTATATCTACAGGAATCCAAATGGCATGAAAATTTACAGCATGCTAGAGAAACACAAGGGGTACAACTAACTCCATTGTACCAACCTGAAAAGAGATACAGATCACAAGATAGAAGCAAAACAAAACAACAACAAAATATAACAGATTTCAGACTTAGAAATATTTCAGCTCCTCTAAAACAGCACTATTTCTAGCAACTTGAGAGCAAGCAAACCACACCTAAACATGCATTTCTATTGCAACTAAAAATACCAGGGGCTAGGCAAAACATCCAAGATCGACTCCCTAGTTGACAACTCCGTCAAACGACGCACGGATTAAATCCTACGAAATAAACAAAAGGCCATCACGGCAAAATATCGCACGAACTAATTTACTCAAAAGCTAAAACTAATTGCATAGAAAAATCCATGGATTTTTCTCCCCCGAAAACATATAAAATATGTGGGGTTGCACAACAATATAATGCCACACGAAAATGCGAGAAAATAACCTATACACGGGAAAATAAACTACCGGCAAACCCTACACGCAAAAATACCAATGACCGCTCTAAAATACATGGAAAAGTGGCTCCTAAAACATGGACATTTTATCTACGGCATACAAGAAACCCGGACACGCACGAAAATTAAACACGGGCAACATTCTATTGGGACATCATGCTAAACTAGGCGTTAGGCATGCTAAATGATGTCAATTATTTGTGCAAGTTTTAAAAACGGATTCTACACGAGAAACTACATGAAAACCATATGCTACACGCCTCAATCCGACTTACGAAATAAAATCTACGGGCATTCTAAAATCGTCTATATTCTGGAATTTATTAATCCGAATAAACCTAATTAACTACTGGGCCGAACAGGGGGGGTCTCACCTGGGCCGCCTGGAGGGAGGAGGCGAGGCGGTGGGCCGTCCCAGCTGGGCCGGCTCGGGCAGGACAAGGCGCCCTGGGCTGCTGGCGCAGGAGCGGCCCACGCTGGGGTTGGTGAGCGGACAAGCAACTCCCGTCGGGCTCCTCCCGAGCGGGAGCCAGAGGCAGCTGCGGCGGCGAAGTACACGACGGCAACAGGCGTCGCGGGGATGGAGGTAGGCGCCTCCGACGAGCGGTGCAGGCGGCCGGTTCCGGGCGTGGGCCGGCCGGATCTGGCACGGGAGGCCGGCGGGGAACCGCGGCACGACGTGGGGCGGCGGCCATGGCGACGACTACGGGACGGTGCTGCAGGTCTCCGGCGAGGAGAGCTTCGCGCTGCGAGCAGGCGGCGGGAGGCGAACGGGATGGCCGGCGGGCGTCGCCGGAGGCGCGTGGCACGGCAGCTCGGGCTGCTACGGGCAGGAGGCGGCGGTCGACGGCGAAGGCGCGGGAGCTCGGGCTAGGGTTATACTCGGGACGAGATGGGCTTCGGCGGGCCTGACCCGGGCTCGGGCGGGCCCGGCGGCTGGAGGTGGGAGAGAGAGGTGGGAGGCTTGAGAGAGGTGGCTAGGCTGGGTTGGTGGGCGCGAAAATCGATGCTGGGCTAGGGTTTCCTTTAGGGGCAGATTAGGGTGCTTAAATAGGCAAAGGGGGGCTAGGTTTAGCGGTTTTTCGTTCCGGATTCAACCGTGCGGTCGGATTCGAACGAATCTGCACGCGGGAACGGGTACGTGGCTGTGTAGTGTAGGCATCCGCAGACGAAAGGGAAAACGGGCGGTGCGGGAACGATTTTTAAAACACCGGCACACGTCCGACGGTAGACCCAATACGGTGCCGCTGCGGTCGACCGTTCGGGTACCCGATGGACTCCGATCGCGATGAAATTCGACAGGCGGCCTAGCTATAACTAATCACGATCACATGCCGTGTTTCACCTCGATCAGAGAAAGTTTAACGCACACTTTAAAAACAGGGTTTCAACGGTGCCGCGGGCGCGTGCGCGTGCGGTCGGGCTCAGAACGGTCAACGACGAGAACCGGCAACTAACAACGGATGAAAGTTTTAAAACTGGCGGCAACGGAGATGCCGATGCAATGCAGATGATGCGTATGATGCAATGATGATGCGAGAAAAGAAAATAGTCACACGACGAAAACGGAATAGAAGGGGAATCTTCTGGAACGTCGGCATCGGGCTGTCACAACTCTCCTACACTACAAGAGGATCTCGCCTCGAGATTCAAGAATGAAAGGGGGAGAGGATGAGAAAGAACAAGAGGTAAAAACTTAGTCGCTTCTTTGACAAACGAGTGAAACCAACGACCCTTGAAGGTTGCAAAGAGATGAGGAATGATATGGGAAAGAAGCAGGAATTCATGGAAAATTTCGGCAGCACTTCGGTAGGAAAATGGGACAAAAAAATCGATAAGAAGGAAGAAATATACAATATACATGACAGACAACTAAATAGAACAAGGGAACACCATGCTCTTGATAGAACAACTTAATAGACCAAAAAGAGCAACATCACAATGCCTCCGGAACAGATAGAATAGGAACTAGCTCAAGCGGAAGAAGAGAATGAAGACAGAATGCCAACTATCTTCACAATAGAATTAAAGAGCCTCCGGATAGAAGAATAGACAGAGTAGTTGGAAAACCTACAACGAAAAGAACAAGACACTAGTGGGCTTATGAAGATCATATCAACATATAAGAGGTGACAACCAACCACTAAAAGAAACAAGGATAGATTTGGAGAAACAAGATATGAACAATTCTTACACCAAGAGGATACAATGAGAACTTGGATTGATGACAAGCACCATAATAGCAACAATCCATAGGAATAGCTTTAGGTGAAATCCAAACCAAGATAGCTCAACGAAGAAATCATCGGTTGAAAATATCTCATGATCATAGAATTGATGGATTTATTTGTATCATTCTTGAAAGGAAATCTCTTCGAGGCTCCTACACTAACAAGAATGCTATAACACCACCTCAAAGGATAAAGGAAGAACAAATGCACTGGAGATGCAAGAGAAAGGATACTTGAGGTACTCCAGCAACAATCTTGAAGAACATTTGATAAAGGATTAAAACCTTGAAGAACCACCAAGAAGGACCTCCGTATACAAATGAATGATGCAACGATAAGAAGGTAGAAAAGAATAAGATTATGACCTGCCAAGATTTAGATGTAGCCTCACAACGAGATACTTAATAGGACTTGGAACTCAGGAAAAGAATGATAAGCACACGAGAAAAGAATTGAAACCATGAGCCACTCCGGAAGAAGAACTGAAATCTCTTGGAAGAAGGAAGGACAATAATAAGAATTATGTTATGCTCATCCTTCATCAAATTAAATTGATGACAAGCAATGGATCTAGCATACAACTTATTCTACTAGAAATGAATCTTGAAGATGCACAGAGAGATAAGCGCCACTTGAGGCATAATTGAAGGAAGCACCGGTGAGAATTGGATTAAATGGGGATACCAAGAATTAATGGAGATACATGAGAATGAAGAGATCATGATCCACCTGAAATAAAACTAGAACAAGGCACCGGATAAACGAGAGACGAATGAAGAGACAACAATGGAGAAGAATTAGAGAACGAAAGCTGAGAACGAAGAAGTCTTCTCAAATGATGTCCTTCGGAGGATCGAGAATGAAAACAACTCAGAAATGCATCTGATAGCGAGAAAGGAATACACATAATTGACAACAATTAAGAAGATGGCACAAAGCTGAAATGACGAATATCCAAGGGAATGAACCAAGATTGAGAGAAACACTCCTTCGGTCTTCAAAGGAGAGAATGATGAGAAGAACACCACAAAGAATAACTAAGACACTCCGGAATTATGAAGAATGCAAGGTTGAGCCAAATATGAGAATTAATTCGAATAGGCCTTGGAGAAGGGATATGACTGATGAATTCATACTTATGTCATAGTTGAAAAGAATTAAAGACCTCCAGAAAGATTACAGAGCTATATAAGATCCTGGGAAAAACCTGTGGGTTATGGGCCCACTCAAAGAAACCACCGTTGGAAAGATTACTAGAACGGGAGATATTGCACCGGTACAAGAAAACTAGATGAGGTTAGCACCTCGAAGTAACTGAAGGATTGAAAACAAGAATTCTAAGATAACTTCAACGCTCCGGATAGAATAGAGAGAAATGACAACAAGAAGATAAACTGATAAAAATTTCCAACATAGGAAAGAATTACAAGGATGAAAAGGATATGATAACACGGACAACTGAATTAAATTCACCGGTAAGGATGACAAGAATGAATAAAGATGAACATGAAGCTCCTGAGAATCTTCACAATTAATCACCGGGTAAGAGAGAAAAGAACAGACAGCAGAAGCACAATGAAAAGAAAACTCTTGGATGAAAATTGAACCACTGAAGAAAAGGGTGGGAAGGCGGGGAAAATTAAAGACAATTTGGGACAGATGAGATGAACTCTGGAATAATATGAGAGAATGATCTTGCAAAAATTGGAAAGGATAGAATTACTTGAAGAGAGACACACAGGTTGAAAAAGAATTAACATGACGACTCCGGTTGACAAGAATTGACATAACAATTGAACGAACAAAAGAATTTGCATTCTCACCTAAAAATATGAGAACACCTCTTAGGAAAGATCTGAAATCACCACTTGACATCGAAGCAATTTGAATTACCACATTCAACAAAACAAAGGGTGCGGCTTGCAATTAGCCAGAACAAACTCATGAGAAAGATTTCGTCCGATATTTTCGTGGACAGGATCGCACGGGCTCGATTTTACAGTAGCCATCAAGTGCAAGGCAGTGCACCCGACATACGAAGCGTCCCCGAGTCGTAGCAAGCTACAAGGACTCTTTAAGACACAACGTGTACCGCTGTAAGTCAACCGTCAACAAACGAATCCACTAGATGTCGAACCCCAACCTAACATCATGCATTTGTTGGAAGATTGTCCTATAAGCAACTACTTGAATTCCCACCTATGAATTCCCGAAATATCTGGTCATGCAATCTGGTACACGGATACAAGGAGTAATAATCACACAACTCCTATACTAACCCGTCACCTGTATCACATCCGTCAACACACAACCAGAATCTCGAACCTTCATCTACAACACACCCTCGTGATCACAACGATACAAAGTATGGCAGTACTCCAGAACAATCTGCACCAGTACTGGGGACATCGGGGTTATCTCGCCACTACTAGTATTGAAGCAATTACGAACATCCTTCGTTCTGAGATACTAAGAAATCTGAATGATAACGATGTGCTCAAGAATCCCCTATAGCTCAACTCCCCTGAGACATAAAGCAGATAGGAGGCACCAAGACAAAACTCCGTCACATCGGCATCATATAGATTCCAATAATATCCGCGTGATCCTAAATTTTTTTTGAGTGAGAAGAGGAGTAGAATTAAATTATTACGTCAAGATTCCTCACCAGAGCATAGAAGAGGAGAAAAAAGAATCCTACTCTCCGATATATAACTAGACTCAAAGCAGTTTCTCACTAGACTCGACTCGGCCAAGTTCAATCAATCAAGGGGGCTCCTAGGTCGGTCCTTGCTCTGATACCAACTTGTCACGCCCAAGATGCGACCCTATCCTCAATTTGGCACGAGGGCCTCGTCAGGGATAGAAGCGCATCTCGTCGTGTCGCAAGAATGGATATCGTTACAAGTACATGTACTGAAAAGAAGAGATATATAAAGAGAGTTGGCTTACACTCGCCACAAGCTACATCAAAGTCACAACAGTACATTACATAAACATCATGAAGAAAAGAAGGGTCCGACTACGGACGAAAACAAACGACAAAAGAAGAACGACGTCCATCATTGCTATCCCAGGCTGCCGGCGTGGAACCCACCCTAGATCGATGAAGAAGAAGAAGAAGAATCAACTCCAAATGAACAATCAACGCGCTCGCGTCAAGTAACCTTTACCTGTACCTTCAACTGGTGTTGTAGTAATCTGTGAGCCACAGGGGACTCAGCAATCTCATTTCCAAAGGTATCAAGACTAGCAAACTTAATGGGTGAGGCATGGTTTAAGTGGTGAGGTTGCAGCAGCGGCTAAGCATATATTTGGATGGCTAACTTACGGATACAAGAAATAAGAGGGGGAAGATCTACGCATAACGGACGTGAACTACTGATGATCAAATGAACGATCCTGAACACCTACCTACGTCAGACATAACCCCACCGTGTCCTCGATCGGAGAAGGAACTCACGAAAGAGACAGTCACGGTTACGCACACAGTTGGCATATTTTAATTAAATTACTTCAAGTTATCTAGAACCACTGTTAAACAAAGTTTCCACGTTGCCATATAACCGCGGGCATGGCTTTCCGAAAGATTTAACCCTGCAAGGGTGCTCCAACTAGTCCATCACAAATTACCACAAGCCGCAAAGAAATCCTCCATCACGAAGCTCGCGATCTCATAGGATTCCCTAGTGGAAAACCTCAACTCTGAGATTACCCAAAGCATCACAGGAATCCCGATGCACAAGATATCTCGTCAAAGGTAAAACTAATCCAGCAAGGCCGCCCGACGTGTCGACGATCCCGATAGGAGTCGCGTACCTTGTTCTCAGGACACGGCGGATGAGCTAGACGTCGGGATCGCTAAACCTCCGGGGGACCAGAGGGGCGCCGGACATTGCTCAGGTGGGACCAGCACTCATGAGGAGCACTGGCCCGGGGGTTGATTAAAATAGTCTGCGGGTGCCGGCGGGTCCCTATGCATTATTATTAGGTTATTAGGCAAATGTAGTACCAAAGTTGGGCCTTGCCAGACCAGCTTTAATCTAAAACGAATTATCAAGGGGGTCCCCATAACAACCCCGATCGTGTTAGGAGCGCTCATTTATGGAACATAACACCGGTAGCCGGAACTAAGGGGGCAAAGGTGGAACAAAACACCATGCTAGAAAGGCCGAGCCTTCCACCTTTTACCAAGTATATAGGTGCATTAAATTAAATAGCATTTAATATGGTGATATAACAAGGAACCCATGTTATCACATGGAAGCAACTGCACCTGCAACTAGCAACGCTAACACAATAGGTTGAAGGTTTCATGGCATTGTTGAGAGGCTGATATTTAACATGTGGTAGGCAACGAGACATAAACGATAGAAGCGACAAACTAGCATGGCAATGATAGTAATGGTATCTGGGGAAATGATCATCTTGCCTGAGATCCCGCTTGGAAGAAGAATGCCTCCGTGAAGCAGATGAACCGACGTAGTCGAACGGGTCCTCACAATCCGGCACGCTGCGGAACTCTATCGAGACGAAGCAAACCGGAAACACAAATCATCACACAGAATTCACCACCCGATGCAGAACAAAAGTGATCCATGAGCAGCTGAAAACATGCAAGTCACGGCATGACAATCCACACAATCAAACACTACACATTAAGTGAAGTTCAATATGAAACGAGTTGCATATTGACGAAACTCCACGTTAATTATTTTGTTCAGTCCGGTTATTTACACGGCAATATTAATGTTGTCAAACATGCAAGAGGTGAAACGGAAATTAAACTACCTATCTAGGCATTTTAAGTGAGGTTGGAAATGACATATAGCATCTCCGAGACGACCTCACATGTTAATTTACAATTCTGTCCAGATCTGAACTAATGCATTTAATTGGTTGTTAAACAGCAAAACAGATAGGTTCACGTGATTCTACGCATCAATACAAGCAATCTACACATAAAGAACATCTCCAACGGAGCTACGGTTCAAAAGATACAAGCATCGCAAGATATGATGTCATGAATGCAATATGTGTGCAACGATGGCTACGAGCACTTCAAAACAAACAAACAGCAAGAGAAAATGAAACTACACGAGATTATAAGCATGTTTCATGTAGGGCACGATCAAATCGGAGCTACGGTTCAAAAGTTACAAGCAAAACAAGGAATCACTACAATCTGCCAAAAACAGCCACATAGCATTTTCTACACCCCACAACTACGAGCTACACAACTCCGATATGCTCAAGCAAGGCATGGCACGGAAGAGGGAAAGATGCACTACTACAAACAACCAATAACAACTAGCATGGCAGGAAGGAGCACTAGGAAAAGAAGGCGCAAAATGGCATCTCACACACTATTTCAGACTTAGTGAAAATTACACCTCATGAAAGTGCAGTTTTCGATCTGAAGCTATATTGACAGCAGCAAAACCTATATCTACAGGACTTCAAATGGCATGAAAATTTACAGCATGCTAGAGAAACACTAGGGGTACAACTAACTCCATTGGACCAACCTCAAAAGAGCTACATATCACAAGATAGAAGCAAAACAAAACAGCAACAAAATATAACAGATTTCAGACTTAGAAGTATTTCAGCTCCTCTAAAACAGCACTATTTCTAGCAACTTGAGAGCAAGCAAACCACACCTAAACATGCATTTCTATTGCAACTAAAAATACCAGGGACTAGCCAAAACATCCAAGATCAACTCCCTAGTTGACAACTCCGTCAAACGACGCACAGATTAAATCCTACGAAATAAACAAAAGGGCATCACGGCAAAATATCGCGCGAACTAATTTACTCAAAAGCTAAAACTAATTGCACAGAAAAATCCATGGATTTTTCTACCCCGAAAACATATAAAATATGTGGGGTTGCACAAAAATATAATGCCACACGAAAATGCGAGAAAATAACCTATACACGGGAAAATAAACTACCGGCAAACCCTACACGCAAAAATACCAATGACCGCTCTAAAATACATGGAAAAGTGGCTCCTAGAACATGGACATTTTATCTACGGCATACAAGCAACCCGGACACGCGCGAAAATTAAACACGGGCAACATTCTATTGGGACAGCACGCTAAACTAGGTGTTACGCATGCTAAACGACGTCAAACATTTGTGCAAGTTCTAAAAACGGATTATATGCGAGAAACTACACGAAAACCATATGCTACACGGCTCAATCCGACTTACGAAATAAAATCTACGGGCATTCTAAAATCGTATATATTCTGGAATTTATTAATCCGAATAAACCTAATTAACTACTGGGCCGAACAGGGGGGTCTCACTTGGGCCGCCTGGAGGGAGGAAGCGAGGCGGTGGGCCGTCCCAGCTGGGCCGGCTCGGGCAGGAGCTGACGCCCTGGGCTGCTGGCGCAGGAGTGGCCCACGCTGGGGTTGGTGAGCGGACAAGCAACTCCCGTCGGGCTCCTCCCGAGCGGGAGCCAGAGGCGGTTGCGGCGGCAAAGTACATGGCGGCAGCACGCGTTGGCAGGGATGGAGGCAGGTGCCTCTGACGGGCGGTGCAGGCGGCCGGTTCCGGGCGTGGGCCGGCCGGATCTGGTGCGGGAGGCCGGCGGGGAACCGAGGCACGGCGTAGGGCGGCGGCCATGGCGGCGACTACGGGCCGGTGCTGCAGGTCTCCGGCGAGGAGAGCTTCGAGCTGCGAGCAGGCGGCGGGAGGCGAACGGGACGGCCGGCGGGCGTCACCAGAGGCGCGGGGCACGGCAGCTCGGGCTGCTGCGGGCAGGAGGCGGCGGTCGACGGCGAAGGCATGGGAGCTCGGGCTAGGATTAGCCTCGGGCCAAGATGGGCTTCGACGGGCCTGACCCGAGCTCGGGCGGGTCCGACGGCTGGAGGTGGGAGAGAGAGGTGGGAGGCTGGAGAGAGGTGGTTGCGCTCGGTTGGTGGGCGCGGAAATTGATGCAGGGCTAGGGTTTCCTTTAGGGGTAGATTAGGGTGCTTAAATAGGCAAAGGGGGGCTAGGTTTAGCGGAGTTTTGTTCCGGATTTGACCGTGCGGTCGGATTCGAACGAATTTGCACACGAGAACGGGTACGTGGCCGTGTAGTGTAGGCATCCGAAGACGAGAGGGAAAACGGGCGGTGCGGCAATGATTTTTAAAACACCTGCACACGTCCAACGGTAGACCGAATACGGTGCCGCTACGGTCGACCGTTCGGGTACCAGACGGACTCCGATCGCGATGAAATTCGATAGGCGGCCTAGCTATAACTAATCATGACCGCATGCCGAGTTTCACCTCGATCAGAGAAAGTTTAACGCACACTTTAAAAACAGGGTTTCGACGGTGCCGCGGGCGCGTGCGGTCGGGCTCAGAACGGTCAACGACGAGAACCGGCAACTAACAACGGATGCAAGTTTTAAAACTGGTGGCAACGGAGATGCCGATGGAATGCAGATGATGCGCATGATGCAATGATGATGCGAGAAAAGAAAATAGTCACACGACGAAAACGGAATAGAAGGGGAATCTTCTGGAACGTGGGCATCGGGCTGTCACAATATCATACTACATCACAACCATATTAATATGCATGTTGGCACTCAAGACAAACCATTATTGACTCCTAGATAATTAAGCATGGCATAAAAAACGACAATCTCTAATTGTCATTGCAATCATATTCAATCCATAACGAGCTGAATCCATGACGATGAGCTAATCATATTTAGAATAACAAAATAGGTTGAGTTCATACCATCTTTTCTCCACCTCCGTCACTTTATCATATATCGCAATTATTGTCTTTCACTTGCACAACCAAATAGTGTGAATAATAATAATAAGAGTGCACGTGCATTGGACTAAGTTGGAATCTGCAAGAAATACTCAAAGGAGAAGACAAGGTAATATGCGATCTCTAATAGATAAATGATAATCCGTATGAGAGCCACTCAACATGTCATCATGGCCTTCTCATTACAACCCAAAGGAGAATGAAAAACTATTTACATGGGAAAGCCCCCAACAAGCAAAAGAAGAATGAAAAATCTTTTTGGGTTTTCTTTTAACACTACAACTAAACAAACTATAAGGTAAATCTAGAAATATTTTATTTTGGATTTTCTCAGGGTTAATGAAAAACACATGAAGAAAACAAAAATAAGAAATAAACTACCATGGATGGTACAATGAAAAAATAATGAACACCGACAACTGGAATGAGCATGTGAACATTAATGTAATTTCGGTGAGAAATACGTACTCCCCCAAGCCTAGGCTTTTTGCCTAACTTGGTCTAAGGCCATGGCTGGCCCGGATAATATCCAAAATCATAGTTGGGGTTGTACTGGGTTGCGACAGCTGCTGCCTGAACTACTGCAGCATAGAGGCGTGCTGCTTTTGCCTCTCTCTCGTACTCGTCTGCCTCCTCTCTAGTTATAAAGTATCTCCGTTTTTCCTGAAAGTTAAAGAAGGCAGGAGTAGGAAGGGTAATATGGACAACATGATGTCTATCAAAAATTAGTCGGTATAGGAGGGGTTGTTCATTTCTCTTAAGAAACTAGTAGTGCACCATAGCCTCATAATGAAGAAAAGAAAGCGGTAACTCAATAGCATTCTCCCTTATAGGTATCCCAAGATAATTTGCTACACGGGTGGCATAAATTCCACCAAAGAAATCTCCATCCTTAGCATTTTTATGTAGCCTCCTATTAATAAAAGCTCCCAAGGTATATTGTCTATCACCCATGACCGCACTCTTAAGAATACTAAGGTCAGGTACGCAAAGATGGCAATGTTCATGTTTACCGTTATTACATCTACCTATAAATAGAGCAAGATAATGTATAGAAGGAAAGTGAATGCTTCCCAAGGTAGCCTGTGTAATATTTTTAATCTCTCCCAAAGTGATAATATCAAGAAAATCATTATATTCGGTTTTGTGAGCATAACTATGGCTACCCCATTGTGGAATTTTGCATGCATGGTTAAAATCCTTTAGGTCCATAGTATATGATTTATCATAAAGATCAAATAGAATGGAATGCATTTTACGCCTTGATGAAAATTCAAACATCCGCAAGAAGGAATCAGTGAGTTCATAATATTGCTTGCATTGGTCTCAAACAAAATCTTCAAGGCCAGCATTTCGTATGTATACGTAAAATTCTTCCTTGAAGCCGACGTGGACCATGAATGGATCTGACGGGCATTCACAAGGCCACACTTGAGCTTGGCTTCGTGGTTCGAAGTTGGGCTCGCGTATCGCGAGTCTCGGGGTCTTCTTACTCGAGGAACCACGTTGGCATATTTTCCTTAACATTTTTCTTTCTCTGAAAAACAATTCTAAAACTTTTAGTGACTACAAATAAGGGTGAACAAAGCTCAACCAAAACTTGTAGTTACTACTCCCATAAGTGCCTAGAAACTATATCATGCATCAAAACTGCTTGAGACCCTAAAATTTGACATGCAAGCTCAAGAACAAGGTCACCACATCAGTAAAAATTTGAAACATATAAAGCACTAGAACAAAAAATAATTGGACCATTGGAGGAGTCACATACTGATGAACAATCCGCTAAAATAGTTTTGCAAATGGAGCTTTGAGCAAGGAGATCGAAAATGGCAGCAAGATGAGCTAAAACACGGATTGGAGCAATGTTGGGATTTTTTTCTGGAGGAAGACGAAGTGGATGGATGCTGGAATAAGTGAAGGGTCCCCACGTGGGACTCACAAGCCAGGGGCGCGCCTAGGGGATGTGGCCGCACCCTGCAGGCTTGTGACCCACTCGTGCAGCCCCCTGATGTGTTCTTATTACCAAAAATTCTTAAATATTCCATAAAAATTATACTAAATTTTTAGGGCATTCTGAGAACTTTTATTTTTAGATCATTTTTCTATTGCATGGAAAAAACAGAAAATAGAGAAATAATATCATTTTTACTAAATTAAAACTATAGAACAGAACATAAAAAATTGGGTAGAGAAAGTTGTGCTTTCTAAATTCATCCATCTCATGCCCGTAAAAAAGAATCCATCAATAAGGTTGATCAAGTCTTATTGACAAACTTTTTCCGAATGACATGGGGCTACGGCAACAAAAGTCCTTTCCCGGCAACGGTGCCAGAAATCCTTCTGTCGTCTCTTGAGCTTGCGTTGGTTTTCCCTTGAAGAGGAAAGGGTGATGCAGCACAGGAGCAGTAAGTATTTCCCTCAATTTGAAAACCAAGGTATCAATCCAGTAGGAAAATCTAGTCAAGTCCAGAGTACCTGCACAAACAGAAACGAGCTTGCACCCAACGCTATAAAGGGGTTGTCAATCCCTTCAAGATTGATTGCAAAGTGAGATCTGAAGGCGGAAAGTGCAACGAAGAAAAAGAGTAAGGCTTAAAATATGGTGTGGAGTAGACTCGGGGCCCTAGTGTTCACTAGAGGCTTCTCTCAAAATAGAAAATATTACGGTGGGTGAACAAATTACTGTCGAGCAATTGATAGAACCGCACAAAGTCATGACGATATCTAAGGCCATGATCATACATATATGCATCACGTCCGAGACAATTAGACCGATACTTTCTGCATCTACTACTATTACTCCACACATCCACCGCTATCCAGCACGCATCTAGTGTATTGAGTTCATGACAAACTGAGTAACTCCTTAAGCAAGATAACATGATGTAGAGGAATAATCTCAAACCAATGATGAAAACCCCATGTTTTTACCCTTGATGGCAACAACATGATGCATGCCTCGCTACCTCGTCTGTCACTGGGTGAGGTCACCGCACGGTATGAACCCAAAACCAAGCACTTCTCCCATTGCAAGAATCATAGATCTAGTTGGCCAAACAACACCCACAACTCGAAGAGAATTACAAGGATATGAAATCATGCATAAGAGAGATCAGAAGAAACTCAAATAAGATTCATAGATAATCTGATCATAAATCCACAATTCATCGGATCTCGACAAACACACCGCAAAAGATGATTACATCGGATAGATCTCCATGAAGATCATGGAGAACTTTGTATTGAAGATCCAAGAGAGAGAAGAAGCCATCTAGCTATTAGCTATGGACCCGTAGGTCAATGGTGAACTACTCACGCAGCATCGGAGAGGTCATGGTGTTGATGAAGAAGCCCTCCGTATCCGAATCCCCCTTCGGCAGGGCACCAGAACATGCCCCAGATGGGATATTGCGGAGACAGAAGCTTGCGGCGGCGGAAAAGTACTTTCGATGATCTCCTGAGTTTTTCTAGGATTTTAGGGAATTTATAGGGGAAAGTCCTAGGGCAGAGGTGGCTTAGGGAGCCCACAAGCCAAGAAGACAGCCCCCCTAGCCGCGGCTAGGGGCCTTGTGGGGTCCCTGCAGGCCCCCTGCCCTGATTCTCAGGCTTCCCGATCTTTTTCTGTTTCGGAAAAAATCCTCTGGAAGCGGTCAAAACCATGAAAAAAACTGGAACTGGCACTTGGCACTGAGTTAATAAGTTAGTCCCAAAAAATATATAAAAGGCATACAAAACATCCAAAGTTTGACAAGATAATAGCATGAAACCATAAAAAATTATAGATACGTTGGAGACGTATCAAGCATCCCCAAGCATAACTCCTGCTCGTCATCGAGAAGGGAAGTGATAAAGACTGAATTTTTGATGTGAAATGCTACCGAGCGTAGTTGTCCTTTGCAACTTCTTTCATGTGACATGAATGTTCAGATCCGTAAGATTCAAAACAATAGTTTGCTATTGACATGAAAACAATAGTACTTCAATCAAACTAGCAAGGTAATCATGAACTTTCAAAATAACAAGGCCAAGGAAAGTTATCCCTACAAAATCATATAGTCTGGCTATGCTCCTTCATCCTCACACAACTAATATAAATCATGCACAACCCCGGTATTGGCCAAGTAATTGTTTTCGCACTCTTACTTTCTCGAACTTTTTATAACTATCACGCAATACATGAGTGTGAGCCATGGATATAGCACTATAGGTGGAATAGAGTCTGGTGGTGGTTGTGAGACAAAAAGGAGGAGATGGTCACATTGACTCGTTGTATCAAAGGGCTATGGAGATGCCCATTAATAGATATCAATGTGGATGAGTAGGGATTGCTATACAAAGGATGCACTAGAGCTATAAGTATGTGAAAGCTCAAAAGGAGAACTAGTGGGTGTGCATCCACCTTGCTTGCTCACGAAGACCGAGGGCAATTTTGAGGAAGCCCATCATTGGAATATACAAGCCAAGTTATATAATGAAGATTCCCACTAGCATATGGTAGTGACAAAGCAAGAATCTCTCAATCATGAAGAACATGGTGCTATTATGAAGCACAAGTGTGGAAAAAGATAGTAGCATTGTCCCTTCTCTCTTTTTCTCTTTTTTTTATTTGGGCTCTTGGGCCTCTTTTTTTATCTTTTTTTGTATGGGCTCTTTGGCCTCTTTTTTTTATTTCCTCACATGGGAAAATGCTCTAATAATGATTATCATCACACTTTTATTTACTCACAGCTCAAAACTTAGAACGATGATGACTCTATAGGAAATGCCTCCCGCAGTGTACCGGGATGGGCAACGATCTAGCTTGGCGTATGACGTTGAAACATCTCGATAGTTATCTTACGATCATGCAATGACAATATGAGACTGACGGCACAAGTCATGAGACGGAATGGTGGGAGTTTCATGGCAATATATCTCGGAATGGCTATGGAAATGCCATAGTAGGTAGGTATGGTGGCTGTTTTGAGGAAGGCATATGGTGGGTTTGTGCACCGGCGAGAATTGCGCGACACTATAGAGGCTAGCAATGGTGGAAGGTGAAAATGCATCTATACCATGGACTCACATTTGTCACGAAGAACTCACATACTTGTTGTGACAGTTTTTGTTAGTAATCAAAACAAAGTGCTGAACGCATACTCATAGGGGAAGGGTTGGCAGGTATTAACCATCGCGCGATCCCGACCTCCACATAAAGGATGACAATCAATACATCAATTATGTTCCGACTTCCTAACATAGCGGTTCACAATACGTGCATTCCACGGGAATCACTAACTTCAACACAAGTATTTCTAGATTCACAACACCCTACTAACATAACTATTAATATTACCAAATTCACGTCTCAAGACTAATTGAGAGGAATCAAAACTTCTCTTTCTACTCAATGCACATGAAGATGGAGGTTTTTGTATCCTCTTTGGGTACCTATCACCTTTGGGACTACTTTCATAGTATAAGCCAACTACCAACTCACGCACCGCCGTGCTCTAAAAGATATAAGTGAAGCACATAGAGCAAAATTATCTAGCTCAAAATATATAAGTGAAGCACTATGAACATTCTAGCAAAATCACGATGAGTGCATGTCTCTCTGTCTCAAAAAGTTGTGCAGCAAGGATGATTGTGACACAACAAATAGAAAAGACTCCTACGATACAAGACGCTCCAAGCAAAACACATATCATGTGGTGAATAAAAATATAACTCCAAGTAATGTTACCGATGGATTGAAGACGAACGAGGGGATGCCTTCCCGGGGCATCCCCAAGCTTAGGATTTTTGGTGACCTTGAATTTCCTTGGGTCTCCCCGAGCTTGAGCTCTTTCCACTCCTTATGTCTTTGTCCATGAGAACATCACCCAAAACTTGAAAACTTCACAACACAAAACTTAAACAGAAACTCGTCATATCATTAGCACAAGAAAACAAACTACCACCTCTTTTGTTACTGTAGCAATCTTGATTTCTATTTATATTGGTGTTGGGCTACTGTATTCTCACTTTTCCATGGCTAGTACCCCCCGAATCCATAGTTTCATCAAAACAAGCAACCAACTCAACAAAAACAGAATCTGTCAAAAACAGACCAGTCTGTAGCAATCTGTATACTTCTTATACTTATGTTACCTCAAACATTCTGACAAATTACGACTGTCTGGGAAAAAGGCATATCAACCAGCAGCAAAAAGAATCAACTCAAAATCTCTTTCTGAATAAAAACTAAAAATCATCTCGTGAGCGAACAGTTTCTGTCTTTTTCCAGCAGGATCAAACAACCATCACCAAGACTAGTCATAAAGGTTTTGCTTGGCTCAAACACAAAAATAAACACAAAAAACACAATCAAAACAGAATTATGATGGTATGGACGCAACAAAACAGAAAGAAAAAAAAGATAAATTCATTGGGTTGCCTCCCAACAAGCGCTATTGTTTAACGCCCTTAGCTAGGCAGAAAAGCGATAGAATCACGTATCGTCGTCTTTGGTGCTCAAACCATATATAGCCCTCATCATGGATTCATAAGGCAATCTAATTTTCTTTCTAGGAAAGTGCTCCATGCCCTTCTTTAAAGGGAATTGAAATCTAATATTCCCTTCCTTGATATCGATGATAGCACCGATAGTCCTTAGGAAAGGTCTACCAAGAATAATAGGGCATGTAGGATTGCAATCAATGTCAAGCAGAATGAAATCCACGGGTACATAGTTCCTATTTGCAATAATAAGAACATCATTGATACTTTCCATGGGTTTGTTGACAGTAGAATCCGCAAGATGCAAATTAAGAGAACACTCTTCAATCTCATTAAAACCCAGAACATCACATAAAGTCTTCGGAATCGCAGAAACACTAGCACCCAAATCACACAAAGCATTGCATTCATAGTTTTTGATTTTGATTTTGATAGTAGGTTCCCACTCATCATGAAGCTTTCTAGGGATAGAGACTTCCAATTCAAGTTTCTCTTCAAGAGATTTTATCATAGCTTCGACGATATGATCGGTAAAGGCCTTGTTTTGGCTATAAGCGTGTGGAGAGTTTAACATGGATTGCATCAAGGAATTGCATTCAATCAAGGAGCAACTATCATAATTGAATTCCTTGAAATCCATAGTAGTAAATTCATTACTACTTAAAGTTTTAATATCTTCTACTCCACTTTCAATGCTTTTAGCATCAAGATAGCTGGACTCTAAATCATTGGGGCGTTTTTCAACCAAAGTGGATTCATATCCAGCCCCATCATCATTAAGTTTAACACAAGAAAACAAAGATTCAATGGGAGTCACACCATGCACTTTAAGATCTTCGTGATTCTTATCACGAGAACACGGTTTGGCGGTTCTTTCTTTGCTCTCAATCATGGAAACACGCATAGCTTTCAAAGTTTCATCCATATTGATCTTGGGAAGAGAACATCTAAATTTCAAAGCAACAATATCACTAGACATTCTATCAATGCTCTTAGCCAAATCGTCAATTTTGAGTAGTTTTTCCTCTATGGACGCATTGAAAATCTTTTGCGAGTTGATAAAGTCTTTGATATTACTCTCTTGATCAGAGCGTAATCTATTGCAATTTCCATGAGTATTGTTGTAGGAGTTGGCAAAGTTATTAGAGGAGTTACTAGGAAAAGGCCTAGGAACATAGTTTCCTCTAAAAGCATTGTTGTTGCCAAAATTATTCCAACCAACAAAATTAACGTCCAAGGTAGCGTTGCTACTATCAATCAAGGAAGACAAGGCCATATCATTAGGATCTAAAGGAGCACTTCTACTAGCAACCAAATTCATTAAATCATCCATGTTAGCACTCAACGAGTTAATTTATTCTATAGCATGTACCTTCTTACTAGTAGGTGACCTTTCATTGTGCCACTAAGAGTAGTTCATCATGATATTGTCTAGGAGTTTTGTGGCTTCTCCTAACGTGATTTCCATGAACGTTCCACCTAAGGGGGAGTCCAAGATATTTCTAGAAGTGAAATTCAAGCGAGCGTAGAAGATTTGTATAATCATCCAAAGACTCAAGCCATGAGCGGGACAATTTCTAATCATCAATTTCATTCTCTCCCAAGATTGTGCAACATGTTCATGATCAAGTTGCTTAAAGTTCATGATATCATTACGGAGAGAGATAATCTTAGCCGGCGGAAAATACTTGGATATATAAGCATCTTTGAACTTATCCCAAGAATCGTTACTATTTTTGGGCAAAGACAAAAACCAAGTTTTTGCTCAATCTCGCAACGAGAAAGGAAAAAGCTTCAATTTAATCACATCATTATCCACATATTTCTTCTTTTGCATATCACAAAGCTCAATTAAAGGTGTTAAGATGGGATGCGACATCTTCACTAGGAAGGCCAGAGAATTGCTCTTTCATAACAAGATTCAGCAAAGCGGCATTGATTTCGTATGACTCTGCACTAGTGGCGGGAGCAATCTGAGTACTAATAAAATCATTATTATTAGTATTCGAGAAGTCCCAAATTTTGGTGTTTTCATTCATGGTGACTTCAGCAAGCAAGCAAGCTCACAAGCGAACAAAGAGCATGCGAGAGAAAAGGGCGAACGAAAAGGCAAACGAAAAAGGCAAATATTTTTTTGTAAACTTTTGTTTTTTCAGAAGTGGGGGAGAGGAAAACAAGAGGCAAAAAAGTAAATGCAAGAGATGAGTTTGCGACACTTACTTGGATGAGTTCTTGACTTGATCCTCCCTGGCAACGGCGCCACAAATTCTTCTACTACGGCAACAAAAGTCCTTTCCCGGCAACGGTGCCAAAAATCCTTCTGTCGTCTCTTGAGCTTGCGTTGGATTTCCCTTGAAGAGGAAAGGGTGATGCAACACAGGAGCAGTAAGTATTTCCCTCTGTTTGAGAACCAAGGTATCAATCCAGTAGGATATCTGAAGGCGGAAAGTGCAACGAAGAAAAAGAGTAAGGCTGAAAATATGGTTTGGAGTAGACCCGGGGGCCATAGTGTTCACTAGAGGCTTCTCTGAAAATAGCAAATATTACGGTGGGTGAAAAAAATTACTGTCGAGCAATTGATAGAACCGCGCAAAGTCATGACGATATCTAAGGCAATGATCATACATATAGGCATCACGTCCGAGACAAGTAGACCGATACTTTCTGCATCTACTACTATTACTCCACACATCGACCGCTATCCAGCATGCATCTAGTGTATTGAGTTCATGACGAACAGAGTAACGCCTTAAGCAAGATGACATGATGTAGAGGGATAATCTCAAACCAATGATGAAAACCCCATATTTTTACCCTTGATGGCAACAACATGATGCGTGCCTCGCTACTCCTTCTATCACTGGGTGAGGTCACCGCATGGTATGAAACGAAAACCAAGTACTTCTCACATTGCAAGAATCATAGATCTAGTTGGCCAAACAACACCCACAACTCAAAGAGAATTACAAGGATATGAAACCATGCATAAGAGAGATCAGAAGAAACTCATATAAGATACATAGACAATCTGATCATAAATCCACAATTCATCGGATCTAGACAAACACACCGTAAAATAAGATTGCATCAGATAGATCTCCATGAAGATCATGGAGAACTTTGTATTGAAGATCCAAGAGAGAGAAGAAGCCATCTAGCTACTAGCTATGGACCCGTAGGTCTATGGTGAACTACTCACGCATCACCGGAGAGGTCATGGTGTTGATGAAGAAGCCCTCCATATCCTAATCCCCCCTCCAATAGGTCACCAGAACGTGCCCAAGATGGGGTCTTGCGGACACAGAAGCTTGCTATGGCGGAAAAGTACTTTCGATGATCTCCTGATTTATCTGGGATTTTAGGGAATTTATAGCCGAAAGTCCTAGGGCATAGGTGGCCTAGGGAGCCCACACGCTAGGGAGGTGCGGCCGCCCCTGGCCGCAGCTAGGGGGCTTGTGGGGTCCCTGCAGGCCCCCTGCCCTGATTCTGAGGCTTCCCGATCTTTTTCTGTTTCGGAAAAAATCTTTTTGGCAGCTTCGTTCCGTTTGGACTCCGTTTAAAATCCTGCTTTGAAAGGGGTCAAAAACAAGGAAAAAACAGGAACTGGCACTTGGCACTCAGTTAATAAGTTAGTCCCAAAAAATATATAAAAGGCATACAAAACATCAAAAGTTTGACAAGATAATAGCATGAAACCATAAAAAATTATAGATACGTTGGAGACGTATCACATGGAACCTCACAACTTTTGAATAACACTAGGTTACCTCAATGGGGATATGCATGTCCCCAACAGTAAGTATAACATATTTATGCTCATTACCATTAACATGAAAAGTGACATTGCCTTTTTTGTAGTCAATAATAGCCCCTGCAGTATTCAAAAAGGGACTACCAAGGATGATCGACAAACTGTCGTCCTCGGGAATATCAAGAATAACAAAGTCCATTAGGATAGTAATGTTTGCAACAACAACAGGCATATCCTCGCAAATACCGATGGGTAAAGCAGTTGATTTATCAGCCATTTGCAGAGAGATTTCAGGAGGTGTCAACTTATTCAAATCAAGTCTATGATATAAAGGGAACGACATAACACTGACACCAGCTCTGAGGTCACATAAAGTAGTTTTAACATAATTTCCTTTAATATAGCAAGGTATAGTAGGTACTCCAGGGTCTCCTAGTTTCTTGGGTATTCCACCCTTAAAAGTATAATTAGCAAGCATGGTGGAAATCTCAGCTTCTGGTATCTTTTATTTGTAACAATATCTTTCATACACTTAGCATAAGGAGACATTTTCAAAATATCAGTTAAGCGCATACGTAAAAAGACAGCTCTCACTATTTCAACAAAGAGCTCAAAATCTGCATCACACTTCTTCTTGGATGATTTAGGAGCAAAGGGCATGGGTTTCTGAACCCATGGTTCTCTTTCTCTACCATGCTTCCTAGCAATAAAATATCTTTTATTATATCTCTTATTCCTAGGTTGTGGGTTATCAACATCTACAACAGGTTCAATCTCCACATCATTGTCATTACTAGGTTGAGCATCGACATGAACATCGTCTTTAATATTATCCCCAAGTTCACGTTCATTACCAGATTGTGTCTCGGCATCCAAAATAGAGATATCATTTGGGATTTCATGTGACTCTACAACAGGTTCACTAGCAGCATGCAAAGTCCTATTGTCATAATTTTTCCCTTTATTTTATTAGAAAGGCCAGGTACATCAATATTAACTCTTTGAGTATCTTGCTCAATTCTCTTAGGATGGCCCTCAGGATACAATGGTTCCTGAGTCATTCTACCACCTCTAGTCACAACTCTAACAGAATGATCATTGTTCTTAATAATAATCTCATAGAGAAAATATTTTTGGGCCTTAAGTACCTGTTCTACTTGAGTAGTTACAATGGAAGCATGCTTACTAATGAGCCTAAGGACATTAACAGTTCTACTCATATAATTACCCAAGGGATCAAGCATGTAAGCATTATGTTTCAATTGTCTACTAATATAAGCATTGCAATTTTCTTGTTTAACAACAAAGTTATCAAATTCGTCCAAGCATTGGCTAACAGACTTATTATAGGGAATATCACCTTCATAAAATCTACGAAGAGAATATACCTCTACTACCGGTGTCGGGTTATCAAGACCATGTATTTCTTCAATAGGTGGTAGATTCTTAAAATCTTCAGCTTTAATACATTTTTATTTAATAGATTTCTTTGCGTCTTGCATATCTTAAGGACTGAGGAATAGAATACCTCGTTTCTTCGAAGTTGGTTTTGGAGGTGGTTTGGGAATAGTCCAATCATTATCATTGCTCAAGATATTATTCAATAGTATTTAATCTTGTTCAATAGTTCGTTCCCCGAAAACACAACTAGCACAACTATCTAGGTGGTCCCTAGAAGCATCGGTTAGTCCATTATAAAAGATATCAAGTATTTCATTTTTATTGAGAGGGTGATCACGCAAAGAATTAAGTAACCGGAGAAGCCTCCTCCAAGCTTGTGGGAGACTCTCTTCTTCAATCTGCACAAAATTAAATATTTCCTGCAAGGCAGCTTGTTTCTTATGGGCAGGAAAATATTTTCCAGAGAAGTAGTAAATCATATCCTGGGGACTACGCACACAACCACGAGCAAGAGAATTAAACCATATCTTAGCATCACCCTTTAATGAGAACGGAAACAACTTAAGAATTTAGTAATAACGAAAATTTTCCTCATGAGTAAATAGGGTGGCTATATCATTCAATTTAGTAAGGTGCGCCACAATAGTTTTAGATTAGTAACCATGGAAAGGATCAGATTCTACCAAAGTAATTAACTCGGGATCGACAAAGAATTAATAATCCTTATCACTAACAAAAATAGGTGAAGTAGAAACTTGGGATCATAATGCATTCTAGCATTCAAAGATTTTTCCTTCCAGTTGCATAGCAATTTCTTAAGATCATCTCTATCCTTACAAGCGAGAAAGTACCTAGCTACTTTTCCTTCCATCACATAACCCTCAGGTATATTAGGCAATTCATATCTCGGAGAGCTAGGTCTAGCAGGTGAATCATAGTGTTCAGTTTCACCAGATTCAGCAATATCATTAGTTTCAGCATTCACTCTAGCAATTTGTTCATCAAGAAATTCACCAAGTGGCAAAATAGTATCAAGAAAAGTATCATCCTAAGCACCATGCATAGCATAAGTAGCATCATCAATTACTTGCGACATATTAGATGCAGTAGCGGATGGTGGTGTCACATGTTTACTCATAACAGACGATGAATCAAATGCATAGCTAGATGGTAGTTCCTTACCTCTCCTCAAAGTTGAGGGGTATATATTGGTTTTAGCGTCTTTTAGATTCTTCATTGTGGTCAACAAATATAAATTCCAAGTGACTCAGAGAATAAAGCTATGCTCCCCTGCGCCAGAAAAAGGTCTTGATAACCCACAAGTATAGGGGATTGCAATAGTTTTCGAGGGTAGAGTATTCAACCCAAATTTATTGATTTCACACAGGGGAGCCAAAGAATATTCTAGATTATTAGCAGCTGAGTTGTCAATTCAACCACGCCTGAAAGACTTAATATCTACAGCATTGTATTTAGTAGCAAAGTAGTATGGAACTAATGGTAACGGTGGCAAACGTGACAGTAGCAGTTTTGTAGTGATCGTAATAATAGTAACGGAAAAGTAACTTAGCAAAGATCAATATGTGGAAAGTTCGTAGGCACTGGATCAATGATGGATAATTATGTCGGATGGTATTCATCATGCAACAGTCATAACATAGGGTGATACAGAACTAGCTCCAATTCATCAATGTAATGTAGGTATGTATTCCATATATAGTCATACATGCTGATGGAAAAGAACTTGCATGACGTATTTTGTCCTACACTCCCATGGTAGCGGCGTCCTAATGGAAACGAAGGGATATTAAGGCCTCCTTTTAATATAGAACTGGAACAAAGCATTGGCACTTAGTAAATACATGAACTCCTCAAACTACGGTAATCACCGGAAAGAATCCCAGTTATTGTCACCCTTTGGGATGCGGATCATACTCGTAATAGGTGTCTACTACTTGCAAGATAGGATCAAGAACACATATATATTCATGTAAACGTAATAGGTTCAGATCATTAATCATGGCAATCGGGCCCTAGTGACAAGCATTAATCGTAGAAAAGTAATAGCAACATCAATCTCGGAACATAGTGGATACTAGGGATCAAACCCTAACAAAACAAACTCGACTACATTATAGATCTGATCCAACTCACCACCGTTCAGCAAGCCTACGATGGAATAACTCACAAACAACTGAGAACAGAGGGAGGAAATCGTTGGGTTCTGCGGCGGGTTACTGGTGAAAGAGCATGGGCGTCGTACATGGGTTTTGCAAGTAATCCCAATAACTCCATGTATGGACAACCCATGGTTTATGTGGAGTTCATTTCTGCCAGTGATGTCGCCGAGTGTGCAGTAGCGGTGCCGGTGAGGCCGAGTTGGCCATAACTGTAGCCCCCGACGCTGGCCCATCGTAACCAAGGGGTGGCCAACAAGTGGCCATAACTGTAGCCCCCGACACCGGTCCATCGGAACCAACAGGTGGCCAACAAGTGTATGACACGGGATAGTGGTCTGCGGTTGTTGACATGAGCGAACATGTCGAGGGATTGCCGGAGGCGCTAGATGATGACGATGATGGTCATTCTTCTGCCTTTTCAGAATCATATGATGATGAAGTTGTTCCTCCTAAGAAGGTGGTCGCTGCACCAATCAACCCAAAGTTTTTACAGGTTATGAGCATTACCAATGAATTTCACTGTGTTGCTGACCTAGAAGCGGGAAGTCTAGCCGTTGGACAGATTTTCCCAGATAAGAAATATGCTGAACAAGCAATACATAGCTATGCAATTGCCATACACAGGCAACATAGAGTGAAGCAGTCTGATAAAAAGGAGTTGAAGATCATATGCATCCATCACGAAGCGGGTTGCCGCAGAAGAGTTATTGCTCGCCAGAAGCCTGGGGTATGTCAGCCATGGCATGTCACAAAAATAGAGCAACATGGCTGTGAGCAAACCGGCACTCTTTCAGAGCACCGCAATGTGACTGCAGAATATGTGTCACAGGTCATGCAAACCATTCTGCAGGAAAGTCTTAATATTAGTATTAGGGCTTTGCGGGCAACTGCATCTGATCTGATTGGTTTCCCGGTCATCTACAGCAAGGCTCGGCATGCAAAGGAAAAGATATTTCAGAGGTTGTATGGAACCTATGAGGAGGCGTACTCTTTTGCCCCAGAATGCTGCATCAGATTTCGGATGCTAACAGGGGGACTCATGCTATGTATATTAATTTCATTTCATCTTGATGTAATCTTCGGAATATTTAATTTCATTTCATCGTGATGTAATCTTCGGAATATTTAATTTCATTTCGTCGTGATGTAATCTTCGGACTATTTAATTTCATTTCGCTGTGATGTAATCTTCGGAATATTTAATATCATTTAATCGTGATTGTAGGTTATCGCTGAAATGCCCCAGCTTTTGCATGGGTATCACGAGAACCATCACCGTTGCGAGCTTTTCTTAAATCCAAATCATGAAAATCCTCCTCAGACCTTCAGGCTTCGAACCGTAAAGACGCCCTGGTCAATACATAATCGTTTCCTTGAACACCTTGAGGCTTATGGACTCCAACATTTTGCGAACCTCGCAGCTTGTCAAGGTAGTTTTACTGCCGACCCATCCCTTTTGACATCCCTCGATGATAGATGGAGACCGGAGACCCACACCTTTCACTTTCACTGTGCAGAGCTTGCACCTACTCTAAAAGATGTGTCAGTGATCACATCTTTACCAATTAGAGGTGTGCCAGTGGTACCTCCACAAGTTTCTCCTACTTGGCCAGCAGATGTCTTGGGCCGTCTTAGGCTCGAAATGCCCATATCAGTCTGTTCTCGTCCGCCTCTAGGTGTCCCACTCAGCTGGCTTCGTACTAACTTCGAAATTTTATCTACCTATGCTGATCTTGAGACACAAAGAGACACTTGTTTGCATATTTGTTGTGGCTATTTGGTGTGATGTTTCCAAATTCTCACGGGGAGGTAGTTTTTCCTGGTCTCATCTATTTTGCCGCAAAGCTAGTGGACGAACCATTACCCCAAAATTCACCATATAGCTTTGGTTCTGCTATGTTTTCTCACACATACCGAGGGTTGTGTGATGCGAGTCAAAAAACTTCATTCACATCTAAAGCTCCATTTTTTTGTGTCTCCTACGAGTTTCTACAGTTGTGGTCCTGGGAATACTTACCTGTAGGACGACCCGAGATAGTAGAACCGGCAACCCCATACGACTATGGTGCGGGCATTGTAACTATGTCCAGCCGGTGGATGCTGGGTCGAAAAAATGGTCTACTAAAATTGCGAAAAATGGTTACCCCATATACCATGATCAGTTTGAGCTTCTTAACGACTCACTAATAACATGGAACCCGTGGACTGAGGCACACATTGATATGGTATTTGGTTCGCAACGCATCCCAGTGGAATGCGCGAGAGATAATGCCTTCTGGATGACTCGCTGCAATTTAGTCTATCTGTGGTTTGTGGAACCGTACAATCCTGACCGTGTCATGAGACAGTTCGGTCTACATCAAGATATTCCACCACCGGTTCCAAGATGTATCAACGAAGAAACCTATAAGTAAGTAAGATGTGACCTGGCTAAATAGATATTCCATCTCCGGTTCATGATTTTTTGTTTTGTTATCTAAATTTCAGGATGAGCAATATGGGCAGATCTAGTGTCGATTGGAATGCAGAAAACATTCAATGGATAAACTAGTGGAATAAAGAAGCTCTACAGGATATAGTGCCTCAGCAAGGGTAATTTTACTCATGTTAATTTAATTATGTACTTATAAAATACAGAATGTGATGTAATTATTTATTTATGCAGACCGTACGATGCAACTACGACACAAGCGTACTATAATTGGTATCGCATGAGCACGCGTACTAGACTGACGAGTGAACCACCTACGATACCAACAGATCCAACGCATATGGAACAATTGTAGAGATGGATAGACACATCATCAGCTTACTATGGTGACTCCACGATAATCATCAACATCTTTCTATTCAGGTCCATCATTTCATGAACAATTCAACAAACCAACAACGATTTTTTCAGATTGATATTTGCACCGAAGTACAAGCGATGGCGAGGGAAGGAATGCGAGCCTAGGGAATTGATCCTAAAGGCATGTCCTTCTTTAAAAGAATCAGCGAATTCGTCACCACAAGGATTACGAGATGTGTTACAGAGAACGATGTTGCCAGTGGAGCGTAGAACATTCCGGAACCGAGGTCAGCTAGACCGAGTGCGGCGCCGTCGTCGTCCATGCAATGGGGAGAGGGTCCTAGTACTACACCGACAGTTCCACAACATGACTCGTCTCTACCACTACATGGGTAGACATCCCAGATACATGCTCCAGATTTAGGTTCGATGCCCGAGCAAACTCATTTCATGGAGGAGGATGCATATACAGCATATGGCGCACACACTCAAGGATCTCGGCCATATCCGCCCATGCGAGGGATTAGGATGCCCGAGGAGACTCGTTGGGCTGAGACAAGCGAGGCAGCACAAAGCTACAACAGCGGTCAGGTATGTAAAATTATAATAAGCAATTACATAACTTTTATTTACACATAATTTTTCACCTTACATAACTTTTATTTACACACAATTTTTCGACGCAGGAAATGAATGATCCATCATGGGAAGATGAAGAAACCCAAGGTGGGGTACACAAAGAAATACTCACAGAATCCCATGATACTCAATGCACGCTCCAAGGAATGCTAAATGAATTTTTCGGGGAGGACGTTATTGGTCCATCTTATATCAATTCCGAGTCATAGCCATTCACCTACAATTTTGAACCATCATCTCAATATGGATTTTAGACTCCACCACCTATGCATGAGTCGTAGACACAGGAACACGAGGGACACTACGGCTGTGGTCTTCGTGAACACAAACCCCCTGATCGCTTGTCACCCTCCGGTCGTCGGGCAAGGCCAGTTGGTCGTCGTCGCATAGGGTGATTCGTCTATCTATGTGTGTGAACTATTTTATCTCTCTATGTCAGTTTCAATCTTTCAGATGTACGTACAAGACATCTATGTAGTTTGATGAAATAAAACTTCTCGATATATTTCGACGCATTTTTTCAATTTAAAGTTGCTTGCATAAAATAAGATACATAAAATAAGATACATAAAATAAGATACATTAAGATGTAGCGTTCATAAAAAAACTAAATAAAGTCGTCATCATCCTTCGACGATGCAGAGCTCTCGCCCTTTGACGAAGCGCTACTCTTGGCCTTCGTCGATGATGCGCTCTTGTCCTTCGACGATGCAGCAATATTGGCCTTGGTACTTGATACGTCCATTTTGCATCATGCTTTCATGTTGATATTTATCGCTTTATGGATTGTTATTATACTTTGTGGTACCATACTTATGCCTTTTCTCTCTTATTTTGCAAGGTTTATTTGAAGAGGGAGAATACCGGCAGCTGGAATTCTGGACTGAAAAAGGAGCAAGTCTGAGTCCTCTATTCTACGGAACTCCAAATTCCCTGAAAATCAACATGTAATTTTTGGGGAATATATAAAAAATATTGGGCGAAATAAGTGCCAGAGGGGAGCTGCTAGGGGCCCACAAGCCTGGTGGCCGCGGCCTGCCCCTCTAGCCGCGACAACAGAGCTTGTGGGCACCCTGGTGGCCCACAGGCCCCCCCTCTTCTGCTACATGAAGGGTTTCGTCCGGAAAAAAATTAGGGCGGAGCTTTTTCGTGGATTCTCTGCCGCCCCAAGGCGGAACTTGAGCAGAACCAATCTAGAGCTCCGGCAGGACGATCCTGTCGGGGAAACTTCCCTCCCGGAGGGGGAAATCGTCGCCATCGTCATCACCAACACTCTTCTCATCGGAGGGGACTCGTCTCCATCAACATATTCATCAGCACCATCTCATCTCCAAACCCTAGTTCATCACTTGTAACCAATCTCCGTCTCGCGACTCCGATTAGTACTTGCAAGGTTGCTCGTAGTGTTTATTACTATTTGTAGTTGATGCTTGTTGGATTACTTGGTGGAAGAGTTTATGTTCAGAACCTTGATGCTACTCATTACACCTCTAATCATGATTATGATTATGCTTTGTGAGTAGTTACTTTTCTTCCTGAGGACATGGGATACGTCATGTTAATAATAGTCATGTGAATTTGGTATTCGTTCGGTATTTTGATATGTTGTATGTTGTTTTTCCTCTAGTGGTGTTATGTGAACGTCGACTACATAACACTTCACCATTATTTGGGCCTAGAGGAAGGCATTGGGGAGTAGTAAGTAGATGATGGGTTGCTAGAGTGACAGAAGAATAAACCCTAGTTTATGCGTTACTTCGTAAGGGGCTGATTTGGATCCACTAGTTTAATGGTATGGTTAGATGTTGTCTTAATTCTTCTTTCGTAGTTGCAGATGCTTGCAAGAGGGGTTAATCATAAGTGGGATGCTTGTCCAAGCAAGGGCAGTACCCAAGCGCCGGTCCACCCACATGTCAAACTATCAAAGTAACAAACGCGAATCATATGAACATGATGAAACTAGCATGACATAAATTCTCGTGTGTCCTCGGGAGCGTTTTTCCTCCAATAAGAGTTTGTTCAGGCTTGTCCCTTTCTACAGAAGGGATTGGGACACTTTGCTGCACCGTTGCTACTACTTGTTACTTGTTACTTTTCAACTGCTATGTTTCATCTCACTACACCATCACTTGTTACCGCTACTTTCAGTGCTTGCAGTTATTACGTTGCTGAAAACCATTTATCAGAGCCTTCTACTCCTCGTTGGGTTAGACACTCTTACTTATCGAAAGGACTACGATTGATCCCCTATACTTGTGGGTCATCAAGACTCTTTTCTGGCGCCATTGCCGGGGAGTGAAGCGCCTTTGGTAAGGAAACATTTATATACTTTGCTGAAATTTATTGTCACTTGTCACTATGGAAACTGTTCCTTTCAGGAATTTGTATGGGGTATCTTCACCACGAACGGAAGCACGAGGAGTTGCTCCTCAACGTAAGGTACCTACTGAAAATATCTTTTATGAAATTCCTTCGGGTATACTTGAGAAACTACTGGCTAATCCTTTTACATGAGATGGATCATCACATCCAGACTTGCATCTAATCTATGTAGATTAAGTTTGTGGTTTATTTAAGCTTGCAGGTTTGCCCGAGGATAAGGTAAATAAGAAAGTCTTTCCTTTATCTTTTAAGGATAAGACGTTGACATGGTATAGGCTATGTGATGATACTGGATCATGGGACTACAATTGGTTGAAATTGCAATTTCGTCAAAAGTTTTATCCTATGCATTTAGTACATCGTGATCGGAATTATATTTATAACTTTTGGCCTCATGATAGGGAGAGCATAGCTCAATCTTGGGGGAGGCTTAAATCAATGATATATTCAAGCCCCAATCATGAGCTCTCGAGAGAAATTATCACTCGAAACTTTTATGCTCGACTTTCTCATGAAGATCGTACCATGCTTGACACTTCTTGTACCGGTTCTTTTATGAAGAAGGATATTGACCACAAGTGGAACTTATTGGAAAGAATCAAACGCAACTCTAAAGATTGGGAGCTTGAAGAAGGTAAGGAGTTAGGTATGAATTTCCAGTTTGATTGCGTTAAATCTTTTGTTGAAACAAACACTTCTAGAGATGTTAGTGCTAAGTATGGACTTGACTCTGAGATAGTAGCTTCTCTATGTGAATCTTTTGCTTCTCATGTTGATCTTCCCAAAGAGAAGTGGTTTAAGTATCATCCTCCCATAGAAGTCAACATAGTTAAACCCAATCTAGTTGAAGAGAAAGTCATTGCCTATAATGATCCTATTGTTCCTTGTGCCTACACTGAGAAACCACCTTACCCTGCTAGGAAAAAGGATTATTCTAAAGCTCCAATTGTGATACGTAGGGGTTACATTAGACCACTTGCACCCCCTGAGGAAATTAGAGTTGAACCTAGTGTTGCTATTATCAAAGATCTCTTAGCCGAAGACATAGACGGACATGTTATCAAATTCTGTGAGGACTCCGCTAGAATTGCTAAACCTCACGCGAAAGACAAATACGAACCTGTAGTTGGCCTACCCGTTGTTTTTGTCAATATAGGAGAGCACTATTATCATGGTTTATGTGATATGGGTGCTAGTGTTAGTGCAATACCCTGGTCCCTTTATGATGAAATCAAAGATGAGATTGCACTTGCTGAGTAAGAACCCATTGATGTCACTATTACGGTAGCTAATAGAGACACTATCTACCCTGTGGGAATTGTGAGAGACGTAGAAGTCCTGTGTGGTAAGACAAAGTATCCTACTGATTTCCTCGTCCTTGCTACTGCACAAGATAGCTTTTGTCCCATCATATTTGGTAGACCCTTTCTCATCACTGTCAATGCTCATATTGATTGCGTTAAACAGAGTGTCACTATTAGTTTCGAGGGTGTGTCTCATGAATTTAACTTCTCCATGTTTGGAAGACAACCGCATGAAAAAGAGTCGTCTGGTAGGGATGAAATCATTGCTCTTGCCTCTATTGTCGAGCCTCCTACGGATCCTTTAGAGCAATATCTGCTTGAGCATGAAAATGATATGCATATGGATGAAAGAGATGAGATAGATAAAATTGTTTTAGAACAATATCCTATTCTTAAGAATAATCTGCCTGTTGAACTGCTTGGGGATCCTCCCCCACCAAAGGGTGATCCTGTGTTCGAACTAAAACAATTACCAGATACACTTAAGTATGCCTATCTTGATGAGAAGGAGATATATCCTGTTATCATTAGTGCTCACCTCTCGAGTCACGAAGAGAAGAAGTTATTAAGAACTTTGAGGAAGCATCGTGTTGCTATTGGATATACTCTTGATGATCTTAAGGGTATTAGTCGCACTCTATGTCAGCCAAGATTAAAACCGATCCTGATTCTAAGCCAGTTGCTGATCATCAACGGAGATTAAATCCTAGGATGAAAGAGGTCGTGAGAAAAGAAATAATAAAGCTTCTGGAAGCAGGAATCATTTAGCCTGTTGCTCATAGTGATTGGGTAAGTCCAGTACATTGCGTACCTAAGAAGGGAGGTATCACTGTCGTTCCTAATGATAAGAATGAACTAATCCCATAGAGGATTATTACTGGCTATAGGATGGTGATAGACTTCCGGAAACTGAACAAGGCAACCAGGAAAGACCATTATCCTTTGCCGTTTATCGAGAAAATGCTAGAAAGGCTATCTAAACACACACACTTCTACTTTCTAGACGGTTATTCAGGTTTCTCGCAAATACCTGTTGCACAATCTGATCAGGAGAAAACCACTTTCACCTGCCCCTTCGGTACCTTTGCTTATAGACATATACCTTTTGTCTTATGCAATGCACCTGCCACCTTTCAAAGATGTATGATGGCTATATTCTCTGACTTTTGTGAAAAGATTGTTGAGGTTTTCATGGACGATTTGTCTGTTTACGGTTCTTCCTTTGACGATTGCCTCAGCAACCTTGACTGAGTCTTACAGAGATGCAAAGATACCAACCTCGTCTTGAACTGGGACAAGTGCCACTTCATGGTTAATGAAGGCATTGTCTTAGGACACAAAATCTCTGAGAAAGGCATTGAAGTTGATAAGGCTAAGGTTGATGCAATTGAGAAAATTCCTTGCCCCACAGATATCAGAGGTATACGAAGTTTCCTAGGTCATGTTGGTTTCTATAGAAGGTTCTTCAAAGAATTCTCTAAGATTTCTAGGCCTCTTACCAATCTCTTGCAGAAGGATATTCCTTTTGTTTTTGATGAGGATTGTGAGGAAGCTTTCGAAATACTTAAGAAGGCCTTGATAACCGCACCTATTGTTCAACCACCTAATTGGAACTTGCCCTTTGAAATAATGTGCGATGCTAGTGATTATGTTGTTGGTGCTGTTCTAGGACAAAGAGTTGACAAGAAGTTGAATGTTATTCACTACGCTAGTAAAACTCTAGACAGTGCCCAAAGAAACTATGCTACTATGGAGAAGGAATTTTTAGCAGTCGTGTTTGCATGTGAAAAGTTCAGATCTTATATAGTTGACTCCAAAGTCATTATTCACTCTGATCATGCTGCTATTACGTACCTTATGGAGAAGAAGGATGCTAAGCCTAGGCTAATCAGATGGGTTCTCCTGCTACAGGAATTTGATTTGCACGTCGTTGACCGAAAGGGTGCTTATAACCCTGTAGTAGATAACTTGTCCAGGCTAGAGAATGTCCTTGATGACCCACGACCTATTGATGACAGCTTTCCTGATGAGCAATTGAATGTCATCCGCACTTCACATAGTGCACTGTGGTATGCTGATTATGCAAACTATATCGTAGCGAAATACATACCACCCAGTTTCACCTACCAACAAAAGAAGAAATTCTTCATTGATTTGAGACACTAGTTTTGGGATGATCCTCACCTTTATAAGGAAGGACTAGATGGTGTTATCAGACATTGTGTGCCTGAACATGAACAGGGACAGATCCTGCAGAAGTGTTATTCCGAACCCTACGGAGGACACCATGCTGGAGATAGTACTGCTCATAAGGTATTGCAATCAGGTTTCTATTGGCCCACTCTCTTCAAGGATACCCGTAAGTTTGTCTTGTCTTCTGACGAATGCCAAAGAATAGGGAACATCAGTAAACATCAGGAAATGCCTATGAACTATTCGCTTGACATTGAACCATTTGATGTCTGGGCTTTGATTATATGGGACCCTTCCCGAGTTCCAATGGGTATACTCACATCTTAGTTGCTGTTGATTACGTCACTAAGTGGGTAGAAGCTATCCCCACTAGAAATGTTGATCACCACACCTCTATTAAGATGCTTAAAGAAGTCATTTCCCCAAGATTTGGAGTCCCTAGATATCTGATGAGTGATGGCGGTTCAGACTTCATTCATGGTGTTTTCCGCAAGATGCTCGCTAAGTATGGTGTCAACCATAGAGTTGCATCTCCTTATCATCCTGAGTCTAGTGGTCAAGTGGAGTTGAGTAATAGGGAGATCAAATTGATCTTACAAAAGACTGTCAATAGATCTCGAAAGAATTGTTCTAGCAAACTTGACGATGCACTATGGGCTTATAGGACTGCTTAGAAGAATCCCATGGGCATGTCGCCGTATAAAATGGTTTACGGTAAGGCATGTCATTTACCTCTTGAGCTAGAACACAAAGCTTATTAGGCAATCAAAGAGCTCAACTTCGATTTCAAACTTGCCGGTGAGAAGAGGTTGTTTGATATCAGCTCATTAGATTAATGGAGGGCCCAGGCATATGAGAATGCCAAGTTGTTCAAGGAAAAGGTTAAGAGATGGCACGATAAAAGAATACAAAAATGTAAGTTCAATGTAGGTGATTATATCCTTCTATACAATTCTCGCTTAAGATTCTTCGCAGGCAAACTTCTCTCTAAATGGGAAGGTCCCTACGTTGTCGAGGAAGTATATCGTTCCGGTGACATCAAAATCAATAACACAGAAGGTAATTTTCCAAGAGTGGTAAATGGGCAAAGAATCAAGCATTAAATCTCTGGTACTCCTATAAATGTTGAGACCAATATCATCAATATCATAACTCCAGAGCAGTACATAAGGGATGTTTATCAGCCTGTTTCAGACTCTGAAAATGAAGAGGTATGTGTTTCAGTAAGTAATTGGACTCCAAAACTTTTCCAGTAGGAAATTTTCTCCGTTTTTGAATTCATGGAAAATAGAAAAATAAAAAGCAGTTCGGAGAGCGCACGAGGCGGCCACAAGCTTGGTCGCCGCGGCCTGCTCCCTTAGCCGCGGTGACAGGGCTTGTGGGCATCTCATGTGCCTCCCGGACTCCGTTTTCTTGTGGAGCACTCCTTCTGGTCCAGAAAAAATCATTATATATACGCCCGAGGATTTTGATCTCTGTATCACGCAGTTTTACTATGTTTTCGTTTTGAGCCTGTTTCTGCTGCAGATCTAGACTGCTATGGCGTCCCCAAAAGCTCCGAAGGACAAGGTCTTTGAGAAGGTTATCAATCCTTACCTCGCAGAAGTGTTGCAGCACCCTCAATCTATCAAGATGAGCGAGGGGATGTTGCACATCCGTGATGTTGAGGGGCCTAAAAAGACCGGAAGCGTGGAGACAAGGCTCGAAGCAATGGAGCAAGAAGTCTTCAAGTGCCAAGGGATGGTGGAGCGTGGACTGAACGCCAACCACATGATGATCACGGAGTTCACCAACAAGCACAAGATGGATGCCAATGACATTGGGAAGCACCTCTCCAGGCTCTATGACAGGGTTGATCAACTCCAGGGCCAGATCTATGACCTACAGAACCAAAACTGTGAGTACGAGTACAAATTTAAATCAATACGGTTGGCTGCAGATTTGAGCATTCCGGCGACTCGTTCATCCTGCCATGATGGAGCACGTATGCCTTGGAAGACGGAGGATCAGACTCATGTTACAACTCCTCCACCACCACCAAAGGAAGACAACTGAGCATTTGTATGGGCAGTCCCCTTGGCTTTTGCCAAGCTTGGGGGAGTTGCCCTGGTATCGTATCACCGTTATATCTTTCGCTTTTACCTTTGTTTTAGTTCTTTCTTTTTAAGTTTTTACTTTCTTCTCTTAGTGGAATAAGTCTTTAGTGTTTAGTTTGAGTCTTTTTCCTTGTGTCTCCCCCCGATGTATTCGAGCTTGCGAGCTATATAATAAAGAGTATCTTAGTCAAGGGCTTTGTTTTGTGCCATGATCAAAAGTATGAAAAGAACGATAGCATGAAAGATCATGAGATGATCTTATGAAAAGTGATAACTTCACATATAACAAGTATGATGATTGAAACTTGTTGAGAATAGACCAACATAGACCCCAGTCATTGTTGCAATTATTAAGAAGTAATAAGGAAAGAGAGGTTCACATATAAATATATCATCTTAGACACTTTTTACAATTGAGAGCACTCTCCAAACTATTACATGCTTAGAAGTAGATGTTCGACAAGGAAGACAACATAATGAATTGTGTTTGCTTGATTCCAAACAATGTTATATGATTAGAGATCCCTTAGCATGTGACGATTGCTTCCACCTCATATTAGCCAAAACTCCCGCACCAAGTAGAGATACTACTTGTGCATCCATAAACCTTCAACCCAGTTTTGCCATGAGTGTCCACCATACCTACCTATGGATTGAATAAGATCCCTCAAGTAAGTTGTCATCGGTGCAAGCAATAAAAATTGCTCTCTAATATGTCTGATCTATTAGTGTGTGGAAAATAAGCTTTATACGAACCTGTGTTGAGGAAGACATAAAAGTGACCGACTGCATAATAAAGTTCTTTATCACAGGAGGCAATATAAAGTGACGTTCCTCCGCACTAAGAGGACACGCATCCAAACCTCAAAAGCGCATGACAACATGTGCTTCCCTCTCCGAAGGGCCTATCTTGTACCTTTACTTTTGTCCTTCTGAAAGTCTTGGTGATCAACACCAATTCCCTATTCCGTCTTCATCTTGGTGAACATCATATGCTAGGGAAAGATCTATATTCATATATCAACTTGGAGATGAGTACTTACGCTTTATTATTGTTAACTTTACCCTTGAGGTAAATGGTTGGGAGGCAAAATTATAAGCCCTATCTTTCTCTGTGTCCAACTGAAACTTTGATACCATGAGTACCACGTGAGTTCTAACAATTGTGGAAAAGAAAAGAGAAGATTGAGTATGTGGATTTACTTTACAAGCTCTTACTTGGCTCTTTCTCATGTTATGATAAATTGCAATTGCTTCAATGACTATGGACTGTTGTTGGCTACTTCTCGGTAAGTTTTTTTTTCGTACTTTGCTTTGTGAAGGAATTGTTACTTTCCCATAAGAATCTTTATGATTTATTGTTGCTATATGTGTGATCATAATGCCCTCATGTCCGTATTATGTTTTATCGACACCTTCATCCCTAAACATGTGGACATGTTTATGGATCTTGGTTTTCTCTTGAGGACAAGCAAGGTCTAAGCTTGGGGAGTTGATACGTCCATTTTGCATCATGCTTTCATGTTGATATTTATCGCTTTATGGACTGTTATTATACTTTGTGGTACCACACTTATGCCTTTTCGCTCTTATTTTGCAAGGTTTATTTGAAGAGGGAGAATACCGGCAGCTAGAATTCTGGACTGAAAAAGAAGCAAGTCTGAGTCCTCTATTCTATGCAACTCCAAATGCCCTAGAAATCAACGTGGAATTTTTTGGGAATATATAAAAAATATTGGGCGAAAGAAGTGCCAGAGGGGAGCTGCCAGGGGCCCACAAGCCTTGTGGCCGCGGCCTGCCCCCCTGGCCGCGGCAACAGGGTTTCTGGGCACCCTAGTGGCCCACTGGCCCCCCTCTTCTGCTATATGAAGGGATTCGTCCGGAAAAAAAATCAGGGCGGAGCTTTTTTGTGGATTCTCCGCCGCCACGCGGCGGAACTTGAGCAGAACCAATCTAGAGCTCTGGCACGATGATCCTGCCGGGAAAACTTCCCTCCCGGGGGGGGGGGGGGAAATCGTCGCCATCGTCATCACCAACACTCCTCTCATCGGCGGGGACTCGTCTCCATCAACATCTTCATCAGCACCATCTCATCTCCAAACCCTAGTTCATCACTTGTAACCAATCTCCGTCCCGCGACTCCGATTGGTACTTGTAAGGTTGCTAGTAGTGTTGATTACTCTTTGTAGTTGATGCTAGTTGTATTACTTGGTGGAAGAGTTTACGTTCAGATCCTTGATGCTACTCATTACACCTCTGATCATGATTATGATTATGCTTTGTGAGTAGTTACTTTTGTTCCTGAGGACATGGGATAAGTCATGCTAATAATAGTCATGTGAATTTGGTATTCGTTCGGTATTTTGATATGTTGTATGTTGTTTTTCCTCAAGTGGTGTTATGTGAACGTCGACTACATAACACTTCACCATTATTTGGGCCTAGAGGAAGGCATTGGATGGGTTGCTATAGTGACAGAAGATTAAACCCTAGTTTATGCGTTACTTCGTAAGGGGCTGATTTGGATCCACTAGTGTAATGCTATGGTTAGACGTTGTCTTAATTCTTCTTTCGTAGTTGCGGATGCTTGCGAGAGGGGTTAATAATAAGTGGGATGCTTGTCCAAGTAAGGGAAGTACCCAAGCGCCAGTCCACCCACATGTCAAACTATCAAAGTAACGAACGTGAATCATATGAACATGATGAAACTAGCATGACAGAAATTCCCGTGTGTCCTCGGGAGCATTTTTCCTCCTATAAGACTTGTCTCTTGCTACAAAAGGGATTGGGCCACTTTGCTGCACCGTTGCTACTACTTGTTACTTGTTACGTTTCACCAGCTACGTTTCACCTCACTACACCATTACTTGTTACCGCTACTTTCAGTGCTTGCAGTTATTGCCTTGCTGAAAACCGTTTATCAGAGCCTTCTGCTCCTCGTTGGGTTTGACACTCTTACTTATCGAAAGAACTACGATTGATCCCCTATACTTGTGGGTCATCAGTACTCGGCATGAAGATATCGTCTTCGTCCCCGCTATCATCAATCCATAAAAAGGGACGTTTTACTCTAGCTCCACCGGGTATGTGTTGGCCTTTCTTCTTCCATTTTTCATTCAACCGCAGAAGTTCTTTTCGAATCTCCTCATATGTCCTTGCAGGCCACCCCTTCCTAGCTAATGCGTGGGCAACCTCATTTAGTAGTGTGTCACTACAGATGTGTTCGTCTCATGAAACTATTCTATTGTCTATCTTGAAATTGCTAGCTAAGCGCAGAAGACACTCGGACATACCACGGTGAAAACTACGATCAAAAGGATAATGAGACATTTTGAGGACACTCCTTACCCACCTTGGCCTGGAGGGGGTTTTATAGGTGCAGCAGAGCGAGATGAATAACTAATGGCGGGAAAGCGAGGCGGGAAATAAATGGCGGGAAAGCAAGGCGGGAAATAAATGGCGGGATAAAATGAAGATACACGTAGCTGAAATTAAGATACACATTGCGGAACTGAAGATACAACTTGCCGAAATTAAGATACACATTGCTGAAAATAAGATACAACTTGCTGAAATTAAGATACAACTTGCAGAAATTAAGATACAACTAACACAAATTAAGATACAATAAAATAAATCTACTGAGTCCAACGTGGATATTTTCATTTTCCATCACCTCCTTCTTCTACTGCCTTGGCCGCACGAGCCCTTTCTCTCTTTCTCTCCCTCTCGGCTTCACTGCCTGTTCCCGTTGTCTGTAAACCTCCTCCAGCCGAAGTTTCTCTTCTTGGTTTTTCCTTATCATTTCATCAAGAAAAGCCCTCTGCTCCACACAGTACTCTTCCCACTCTTTCTTCCGCGATGCGTTCTTCTTCAGCCTTGTCGCGGCGCTTTTTAAGTCCAAGCTAGCCCATGCACGACGACCTCTTTCACGAAACTCGGTCACCGCCCAGTCCGGCATTTCACTGTCGATCCAACGATAGTACATGCACAGAGGAGGTGGAGACTAGAACACAAATATAAATATATATATCAAGCTAACAATATTATCTACAATGTGTTTATTCCTGATGACTGAAGCATATCAGAGGACTGATGTATGCTGAAGGAGCAACGGGTGGATCTTCCTCATAATGGGCGCACATGAAAAACTTCATGCCTAACCAATCTGAAATATCCGTCACCTCCTTCACCTTGCAGAGATCACCACACCAACAACGCAGTACTTCCACCCCCCGAGGCAAGCTCGCACTCTTCATTTTCCTAGGCCTAATGCTTTGATCCGAACAAGGGAAACTCATACTAAATATGAAAGAAGTGTCACACACTGAGGCGAAGTGTGGCTGGATGCTAACGAAGAGTGTTTCAGTGCCTTCTTTTATAGACTGAGGCGGATGTGTAGGCGGGAAAATATGGCGCGAAGAGGTTCCCTGCTGGCAAAAAATGGTCGGGAAAAATATGGTGCGAAGAGGTTCCCTGCTGGCAAAAAATGAGCGGGAAAAATAAGCATCTCACAGATCCTTGACAACCTAAAAATGAGAGCCAGGGCCACTTTCGGCACGAAAGAGACAACTGATGTCTCAGAGATTTCAGAGAGGGGGCAGCATCACTTTCGGGACCAAACAGTACCTGCCGCCACCACCCGAGGCGGCAGGGCCCCACTGCTGCGCCCCGTTCCGTGGCAGCCGGACAGCAAAACGGGAAGTGCCTCGGCAGCCTATGCGCGTGGCGCCAGGCTTGTCGGTCACCTGGGCTCATGGCGGCAGGTCCCAGCCGCTTCGGGCAGTGGGGGCAGGTGACTCGTGTCGCCTGGCACGCCTGCCGGCACGGGGGCAGGGGGTCTTTTCGGAACATTTGGTTCACAGCTGGTCCTTTCCAACAATTACCCTGGGGTAGGGGTCCTTTTGGAGAAAAATTCGCGTCGGCGCGGCCAAGGGAGAGGCAGGCGCAAGCCAAAGCGTACATGAGGAATGCGCGGGGACGGGCCATATAAATGGAGTAGATCGAATGGGAATTAGAGGGGTTCAAGGCTGGGGCTCACAGCGATGCTCGGGGTGTGTTCAGGACGGTTCGGGGAGGCACCAGAGCAACGAGACGTCAGCGAGGAAGCGGCAGTGGCCGACGAGCAGTGCGAGGCCGGTCTGGCGGAGGGGATCTCCCCGGCTCGAGCTGGAGGGCAGAGGAGAGGGAAAAGGGAGGGGTCTAGGGTTCCACCAAGAGGGGGAGCCGTCGTGGTTTCATAGGTCGGGTGCTCGTCGGATGGCCGGCGTATGCGGCTTTCCGGCCATGGCGACGGAGGATGAGTGCCATGCCCCCTACCTGTGAACAGGGGATGGGGATGACTCCAGGGTGGACTGGCCCAACCGGCTCGTCGAACCACTTTGGCTTATGGCCTAGTTTTACTTTTCAAATGATTACACTACAATATTTAGTAATGTCACAAAATATTTGGGGTTTATTTGAATATGTTTGGATTTCCATAATTGAAAAGGACATTTAAATTATTGTTTGGCCTCTATTATAATTGTTTTAGGGAACATAAATAATTTTGAGGATGTTGGTTACACCATGATAATTAACTAGTCAATATTTGCAAGCGAACCATTATTTTTGTTTTACTGTTTGACGAATTAATTTATTTGATTTTATTTTAAACCTGATGACATAGCACCATTAGCATGGGATCACTATAGCATGACACTCGGGGTGTTATAAATCTCCTCCACTAAAAGAAATCTTGTCATGAGATTTAAGAGGTGGAGTAAGGGGGGAAATTTCTGGTTACGAAGTTCTAACGGATCTTCTCCTTCGTGGTTGCTCCGCAAAGAATATGATCCCTTTTCTTGATGTCTTCATTCTCTGTTTTAGATAATCCTGATGTAGTTGACATCCTTTCTTCGGGATCTTCGTCGTCCTAATAATGTGATAAGAGGGGAAACTCTGGAAGAACGTATCTCCAGAAAGTTGGGCATCTGACGATGAATACAGGGAAGAAGACATGAATTATTTCTTCATTTGTAACTCAGTGAGTTCATTGAGAGCAATATGCTATGGTACAAAAGTTTCAAATGGATAGGAAATCGCTCGATGCCTAATCAGAAGGTGAAAGGGGGGGGTTCAAACCAACGAAAATAAATATTGCATATGATACTAGAATAGGTCATCCCTTGGATGGTTTCTCAGGAATTATATATGTAGCCAAGTGCAAATAATACTTTGGAATCAAAAATGCACACGAGAGTCATGTTTCGATCATGTGGAACTTTGGGTTGTGGGCCCACCATGTGGGTTACAAGTAGGAGAAGCGGTGACATCCTGCATGGTCATGGTAGCAGAACGGATACGGACACGCCGGTAACAAAGGCGGGGAACGGATAGAACCATTTTCCTTCTCGCTGAACGAAGACAGACCAATAGGCAAAGTTCTCGTCCACCAATGGTTATCAGAATGTGATCAACAATATTAATAAGGTCTTACTAACAGAGTTGTACATCGAGGTGCTTACTTAAGTAGGGATTTGTTACTGCTTATATTATATATAATCACAAGAATGGTTAAACAAACCAATGGAAAGGAAAATATGATTATCAGATTTAAAAAGACCAATGGATAGGGAAAAATGTGTATACACGAGTATTAGGTGTATAACCTTACTAAGAGCAAGCAAAGCGAGATAATCATGACAGGACTCCAAGTATGTAACCATTTAGACAAAGGGGCAAGGAATTTATGATGTTTACCCATAAAATGGTGTTTGGATAATTGACCAAGAACATTTTAGGATTGTGCTCCAAATTTTCTTGTTGACATTCGGAGTACCACATTCTTGCTTTGGGGTAGCATTGACATGGTCATCAGGTAAAGGTCAGGCTTGGGGAACACAATAAATCCATCAAGAAGAACTTCTAGAGTAAGTCATACAATTTCCTCATGGAAGGGGGGATAATTTGCTAATCAAGATACTATAACAATTGTTCGTGCGTCGAGGTGTGCTATCCACAACGTCACCTTGCCGTCTTACATAAAGACCGATATTATAATTCTTGCAAAAATGTTCCAACCATCATACCTGCCCGAGATTCTGATCTGATTGGTGTTGGGATACCTGAGACTCGAGACGCGTGAGAAGAAAAGGTTTGCAACAGAAATTGAAGGGATGATACTACAAGATTCTTGGGAAGTGAACCACGGAAGCAGCCTTGAATCATGAGTTAGATTGAAAGCCACACGTGAACACACTGTCTAAGACAATCGTGGCCACATGGAGTCTTACAACTAAATGCAAACTAGTTCGGATTAGGAACCATCATCGAGGATATCAAAGTACTGGTTTAAGTCCGGAATAGGTCTTACAGATGAACACCTTGATTAATTCTGTCAGTGGCTTGGTGTGCTAGGAAATACATATGGAGTGAAGGTAGTAAATCTAACAAACCATGGCATACTTAGCACATGTATGGATGATTTGGGATGATCCCACGGGAAAAGAAAAAAACTTTCTCATATTCACTGCGGCAAAATGCACGTGAGCTTAGGTTAAAACACTTCTCTTATCAAACATATTCTTCATGAGCTAGGAACAGAGATAATGCTTTCAAAAGTGTCCAACACTAGCTTAAATGCTAATCATGAAACACAGGGAAAATGAGGATGTGGCCGATGGACCCAACAACAATTTATCGATATTTCCATAAGCATGGATTTCCATGATTGTGTGAACAAGTGATAGCATTTGTCAAACTAGATGATATAATGAGGAATTCCTAAGGAAAACATTCACAATTAAACATTAATTGCAACGTGCACCCGTAAATACAAATAGAGCAACACGATCAATGTTCGAATAGTGATCCAACAACCAACACACTAAGAATAAAATTATTGTTCATTCACTTCAAGGTAATACGGTTGGTATACCAGAAGTGTTGAATTTACTCATCACAGTCCATTTGTCGCTATTCCTATTAGATATAACACGACGACCAAGAAATGAATGGAGATGGTGAGAAGTATCACTTGTACCATTAATTCTTAAGTGCTTAAATTCTCATGACATCCTTCACATAGGATATGACAGTACGCCAAGGTAGAATAGAACATAAGTAAGTTATCAAAGAACTCAAGGTACAACACAAAACATGAACAAGTTTGTGTTGGAGGGAAGACAAGAATGTTGTCGAGGGTAAAATAAATCATCAAGGCGAAACGATGATATTTCTCATGATGAATTCAATTCATATCGTGGAAAAGCTTAGAATGTTGAAGTTGATCATGATAGATTTGTCAAGAAGTATCATCGACATGTAATCAATCAGCGACGAAATCAAGCAAAGGGATGGTGAAGCAAAAGGTCGTCGAAAGCACAGATTAGATTGCTAGCTCAGAACCTAAATTTCCTTTCAAGACAACCAACCTGATGTTGAAAGGTTGAAGTAAGCTTAGTGCACTGTTAGCACTATGTTCCGAGGATGCAGGACATATTTAGCATCGTCAAGCTTTATCATGACGATGATGATGTAGCCAATCAGCTGGGAATGACATGATTGAGTACAAACTTGTAAACAAGAAGATTACTAAGAGTTGTTGAATTGTGATGCGAACTAGGTTCATTATCCGTGTCCTTGAGCATGTAACAACTCATAACCTATGGAAAATAGGAATCTTCAAAATATTATAGTTTGATGAAGAGATCATAAGAAGTTACATAACCCCATGATGTTCTTGAGATACCAGGAGTAATATTCGGAGGTTGATCAAAATTAAGGTTGGACTCGTGTACTAAACTTTAGAATACAAGTACTTTAACTTGTGTTGGGAATGGGATCCATGAAGAATGACATGGTCGGAATCACGATTGCGAAGGACAAAATCAAACATACAAGATCGAATTATACCAAGGGAATAATAATTATTATGAGACGCTTCCATGATAAGATCTACATCATTTCCATGGGCATGAACACAAAGTTCAAAGTCGACTCCCACTTATTCAAGGCATAACCTCTCCTCCACTTCTCACTTTCGATGAATTGTAGTGTTGAAATTTTACCTGGCAAAACAACATAAGTGTATGAATCGTTAAAACCCTCAGTTTCACACGGATTAGGGAAGACATAGTTCAACCCATAGAGGCATCTATGCAACATATACCACAAAATTTAAGAGTAAATAACACAAGCTCGAAGGTAGAGCACGATTAACAAATGGGGAGGATACAAATTGCTAAAGGCATTATCTATCATGAAAAATAACTCACAAGAAGTTGAATGTGAAGGGTACAATTGGATAATAATCGAACTAACATTTTGGAAGTCCACAAAGGATCTGATGTGAGTATTGGTACTCAATCAGAAGAAGAACAAATGCAAGGGCATCAGATCATAGAACAACTGAATAATTGAATGCTTAAATAACAAAGGAATTATGATTTCCAGGCTGGTGTATCAGATTCGAATGCTCCGATCAAATACAACTAAGTTTAATGGACTTAGATGGACAACCAATCAAGGTTTGATTTTCCGTCAACCAGCACATGTTTGGAAAGACGTTTGAGCCAGAAAGATAATGTATAAGATCCAATTGATGATTGTGTGCATTCACACGCAAGTTGTATCAAAATGATAAGAATGACAATCACAAAGGATTTTAATGATTATTTCTAGACATATGTAATTAACCATAACGCAAGCAGGTAAGGTAGGTCAAGAGCAATAGGCTACTTAGGATTTCGGTATGTCGAATAGAAATTTGAAGAATTTTTTGAAACACATGAAAACCGAAGATGAACGAATCCCCGTAAGTGTGGGAAATTATTCAAAGGTGTATTCATGCGACTAGAACTGCCACATAGTGGCACATGGGATTCTTAAAAAGTTGGAGAATAACTCGATGTATCTTGTAATAACAAGAGAAACTCGGAATGAAAGTTTGAGTGACAACTGTATGTAGTTCCCCATAGGGGTGAATGGTGGAAGGGAATCACAAAAGAGATGGTTACAAGTTCTCGGGAGAACATTAGAAAGTATCTTCAGAGTATTGTGATTAATCAAGCCATGATTTTTAATGAGGGGCTCTCCGGGAGAAAGTAGTTACGAGAACCTAAGTTAGTGTTAGCAAAATATTTTAACCCAAAAGGAAGAGAGCTCAGAATCCAGAGTAAAGAAGAAGAATAAAAGATCCTAAGGATATTTCACTTAAAAAAGGAAGCCTATTTGCCCGATTTACGAGACCAGGCAAATCCACTTCACGTTATCTTGTTCCTGGTCAAGCTCCCGTACCCGCTCCTTAGTCCCATCCTCCTCATCGAATTAAAGTAACGTAAGGTTTCGTAAGAAACAATTGAATAAGCGTATCAAAGAGAATGAGGTCTAGCACTCCGAAATACCATCGAGAAAGAGCAATAGAACAAGGTTAGAATAAGATCTCCAAAATGGGTGGGACAACCAAAGGCAATTCAATGGATAATCGGTATACTTAGTGCGTAGGCAGGCCCCCCAACAATTTGCGATGTGGTCCCATAAGCCACACAACAATGTTATAAAAATAGTTTTTCAAAGACTACACTCATTTTCATCCAAGGAGTTCGAATGGAGCCTACCTACACGTAGTCGGCAATAGTACCAACTTGTGACACCCCCAACTTAATCGTAATATGATCAAGCACACAAATGCATATGATTAAGATCACGGACTCACGGGAAGATATCACAACAGAACTCTAGGAAAAAATAAAATAATTGAAGATTTATATTACAAGCCAATGGCTACGAGGGCTCAAATACATAATCTCGAGTACATGTGAGTTAGAAGAAGAAACATTATCTAAGTATAGACATAACAAATAAGTTTTGCCTCGGGAAGGCTAGCAAAAAGGAAATGTAGATTGAAAAGGAAAGGCCTCCTTCTTGGGAGCCTCCTAACTATCTTGGTCATCAACAGCCAGCACGTAGTAGAAGGCTCTGTCGGGGTTGTAGTAGTCGTCAACGGGATCAGCTGGCTCTTGGGATTCGTAATCTGTTTGCGGCAATCGTATCTAAGGGAAAAGGGGAGCAAAGCATCAGTGCGTACGCATCCAAAGTACTCACAAGACTTACATGAGGACTATGCTAAGTATCCATCGGTATCAAAGGAATGGGGCTATATCTTTAGTGTGAAATGCAGAAATTCTAGAAGAGAGAGGAAGGATCTAGTCCTATCAAAGACTAGCATCTTGAGTCTCTTGCAGCATTAGAAGAGTTCAGATCAGTATAACATATACCAGCATGTTCTAACAAGGCACAAAGATCCTTCCTCGGCTATTTGCGAGGAAGCATTCTCGAAGACGACCTTTCAATTTACTATCACAAGTATCCATTTCTAGTTATAGAATATCAGGATACTCTCTGAGCATCCGTTATCATGGATGTGGCTATTCCAATAAATATACTTCCCTGTTGGGGTCCACCAACTCAGCCAACATGCTCGATTAACTCTCGTAGGACACACTTTCCTCAGTCATGCCCAACCTCGGTTGATCGACACGTTGTATTCCCACCTAGGCTCAACTAAGAGGCCAACACGCCGTTCTACTCCTAAGTGCTCAAGGGTCTTTGACCCATCGACCATTGCACTCCTGCGTGTTACGTGGATGGCCGGTGGTAGTCGTGGCACCTCTTAATACAAAGACGATGCTTATGCGGGCCATGATGGGGTTTCCTACTAAGGCTAGGGCCATGGACCTGCTATCCAGGTCCCACCTAGGGTCCCACATAGTCACTAAAGTCTTAGAGCTACTGATGTAGTCTAAGTCTTACTCGGACATATAGAGTCTCTCAGACCAGCTCCATTCAGTTGGATGTTCCCCAACAATCGTACCAAGAGAAGGCGCAGAGAACAAAAGGGCTATAACGGCCAAGGGCTTAATCTCTCACACAAAGCGATGTGAAGTCGTGTGTTACTAGTAATGTTGTAGTTAGAGGTGTAGATTTAGGTAACTTATGTAGTAATGTCATTAAATTCCCTTGAAGTGGAGGCCGCTGGTCTAGGTGCACTCTATACAAGCCTTCCTTGAGCTCCCATACAGGGGTTATGCATTACGTGTATTGACACCTCCCATAAGCAACACTAAGCCTCCGTCATGAGACGTAGGGTCTTTACCACTCCCAAGTATGGCTTGAACTAATACATCCGAGTGTTACAACTATGCCATATCTTGGCACCATCCTCCATTTGTACCCCTAGTACTATTCTCAGGTTCAACCCCTCGACATTTGGCGCACACCGTGGGGCTGTGCGTCTAGCAGCTTCTGGTACAGTTGGAGTTTCAATCCTTTTTGTCATCATGATGATGCTCGGTGGCGAGATCATTTTTGGTTCCCTCAGCTTCATCACCGACGATTCAGCATGGTTGCAGGATACGCCACTAGATACCGATGCATTGCCCGCCCATTGTGCATTAAACTTCAGCACGGTGGCGCACGGGTCCTTATTCGACACTCGTCGGGTCATACCTCTCAGCACACCGACGTCCTCCTATGGTTCATCGTAAGCGATGTGGGCGCTCGCGGCTGCAATGCTAGATCAAGCATGCGGTAGCTCGTCAAGCCACTTCGGGAGAGGTGGCCATGCTCGACTCGAACAATCCCACACTTAGTATGTTCCATTGCTTGGGAGAGGACTCAGTCGGCAAGTCCGACTACGAGAGCAGCGGAGATCCTGATGGCTGACACGACCATGGGAGGAGTTCCTGGTTTTCCCATGGGTAACTCCCGTGGACGCGATGGAGGTGATCGCCGCGATGTCGACTCCATCCTCTACATCCCCCAACTGCTCAATAAGCAGCAGTGAGAAGAAGTCAGACAGAGAAATGAGAAGGCCCTTCTCACCCCATCACCGGGAACTCCCCGGAGGAGATGACCCTAGAGAACACACGTCAAGCCACTTTAGTTGCGCTCAAGTTGCTCAAGCGGCTCCAACAATTACTCGAGAACCATGCGGCGACGGATTAGCCCAACTCTAGTTGCAACCGCAAGCAGTTGTTTCGAAAAGACTGCCAGCGCAACATTCAGGTGCGGTGTAAACCTCTGTAGAACTTGGTCGCAACTGTCATGGGTATGATCTTAACAATAGTACTAGGGGTATGAACTAAGTGGCGAAGTCTAGCTAGGCGCAACGGATGCACTCGGACTTACGATTTCAGGCCCCACTCGGAAGTGGTAATAGCCCTATGTCTCGAGCCATGAGGCTGGTGTTTTCTTATGCGGGGTGTAAAAGATTACAAGTGTTGAACACTTTAGACGGTGCCCGGGGGTGGCTTATATAATTGCTGCCACGACTAGCGAAGCACCATTACAAGGCAATAAATGGTAATAAAGAAAGAAGTGACTAGAAATGGCAGCTTTAACTCTTGGTGTTACTGGTAACGTGAATCTTCACTCCAATTCATGTGGTGTCTTAAGTCCTTATTTGTTTCCTACCTCTTCGGTGCCTTCACCTTGTCGGAGCCCGAGTGGCATGATGCATCCAACTGGCGCAAAGAGGGTCCGAGTGACTCCACGAAGACCGAGTGAGGTCGAGGTTGTCTTGGTGACTTTAAGGACGTGGATGTCCGTAGGGGGTCCTAGATAGGCCCAAGGAAACAGGTGTGTAGGCCTACCCCTAATGTATAAACCCATGAGTAGCCCCTGAATTGGATGAGGTTTTGCAAATTGTCTGTGCACCAAAGATTGGGCCTTTGATGCCCCGTACTGCTACACGGGTAGTTAGAATCCCATCTGCGGCAAGGTCTCGCCGGAGTCCGCGGAAGACCATGAAGGCACCCGAAGCCTCGTGCCAGAAGACCGAAGGCATTGACCCCGGCAAGCCCCTTTTGCCGGGAGGAAGGCAGCAAAGCCCCGGCAAGCTCCTTGCCGGGAGAGCTACCAACGCTCTAGTACACCTTACCCCCGGCAGGGCCGCGACGCACACTTGTGCCAGCTCAGTGGCTAGCTGCCCCTAGACACTTGATACGTGTCATTCCGATCGACGCATGTTGAGTGGAACCTGGGAGCACAGTACCGACGGGACGCACCCTTGTCCCATCTCTTCATCACCTAGCGAACTAGTAAATGCGTGTGCTAAGACGCGAGAAGCACTGTAGTGCACTATGCAAGTTGTGTGTGCACTGTTTACTGGGCACCCCGTGAGAACCCTGTGCTGCCATTGTAAGAGACCCCTTCGACCTTTAAAAGGAGGCCCTCGGCATGCACAAAGGAATGTTAGCCAGTGAGAGAACAGACGCTTAGCAGCTCATCACCTTTATACCATAAACACGAACCATGAGTAGGGTTTTATGCCTCCGAGTGGCCCGAACCTGGGTAAAACGATCGTGCCCCGACCTCTCTATCTGCTCTTCACTACTAGAAAAAGAAAATTTGTCATGGTCCTAGTCTTTGCCGTCTGCCCCTGTCGGCAAAGAAGATATTTACCACCAGCTTACAACTGGCAGACGACAAAGAGAAGGTAGATGGAATAGAGATTGTTTGCCATCTGCCTTTTATTCGTCGTCTGCTGGCAGATGGCAAAGAGACCAAAGGCAAACGGCAAAGAGGTGCTAGATCTTTGCCGTCCGCCGGCGGACGGCAAACAAAACCATGGCATACGGCAAAGAGGTGTCCCCCATGCTCTCCTAACGGCCGTTTTCTACCCCACCCCCACCTCTTTGTCGTCCACCCCCAGACGGCAAAGGGCTCCCTCCCAGCTGCTCCTACCGGCCGACGCTCCCCCAATGCACCCCCAACGCCTCTCTCTCTCTCATGCTCCACCCCCCCTCTCTCTCACCAAGCCACCCGAGTCGCCGCCCCCCTCCCACCTGCTCCCTCCTGGCCGCCGCCCAGCTCCACCTCCCTCGCACCGACGACCCCCTCCCCGTGCGCACCTTGCCCAGCCCCACCTCCATCCCGGCCGCCACCCCCTCCCACCTTCTCCCTCCAACCGCCGCCCGAGACCCACCTCCCTCCCGGCCGCCGCCCCAGCACCACCTCCCTCCCGGCCACCGCCCCAACCCCACACTACAGGGAGCACATACTTTGCCGTCTTCCATGGCGGACGGCGAACGGGGCCACCCCGGATGGTAAAGGTCTTTGCCGTCCGTCAGCAGACGGCGAACTGGACGGCAAACAAAAATCCGGTGAAGGGCCTCTTTTCCGTCTGCATTGGGGCAGCTGACGGCAAAGAATATGGGACAACACATCTACGGGCACCTTCGTCAAGTGCTAACGGTAGCCTGCTGGGCCCATAGATAGTTTGTTGTCTGCTCTTTCCCCCTTTGCCATCTGCTATGCTTGTGGACTGATGGCAAAGGCACCGCCAAAGCCCCTCTCATTTGCCCCTTTGCCATCTGCCCTTTGAGCCTTGCTGTCTGTCCTTTGCCCCTTTGTCGTATGCTGTGCTGGTGGGCTGACGGCAAATACAACCAAAGCCCCTCTCATTTTCCCCTTTCCCGTCTTCCCTTTGACCCTTTGCCATCTGCCCACCAGCATGGCAGACAACAAAGGGGGCACCAAGTTTGATGCAAAACAGGCCAGTTTGGCCCCTTTGCCATCTGCTGTAGCTCTTTGTCGTCGGTGGGCACACGGCAAAGGCTCCAAACTTCCACTTTTTATTTTATTTTTAATAATATCCAGCAATTTTCTCACAAATCAGGAATATATTTCACACAAACTGCCCCAAATGACATAATATATTTCAGACAAAGGCTCCAAATGACATAATATATTTCACACAAACTACCCATACACATAACCATATTAAAATATGTTTCATCCATAATACATACATATTATGCAAGTTTCATCCTTACCAAACCATATATTACACTAGTTTCATCCATACATACAAAGTTTCATATCCATTTACTAAAATAGTTTTGATCCAAGCTTCCGTGAAGCCATTTTAGAAGAAACCATATTGAAGCACTCCATCAATATAATCCAAGCTTCCGTGAATTGAATGTAATCTCCAAAATGGTAAATAAGTAAGTTAGAAGAAGAAGACTAGATGAAGAGGAGAAGAAATAAGTAAGTTTCTTCTCCATTTAGCTCCAAAAAGACATACTTGGCTAATTTAGCAACAAAAAGAGGAGAAGGGGAGAAATGAAAAGAAGGAAGAAGAAGAAGAAGAGAAGAAGAGAAGAAGAAGGAGGAGGAGAAGAAGTAGAACAAGAAGGAGAAGAAGGCTCCTCCTTCTCCTTATCCTTCTCCTTCTCCTTATGCTTATATTCTTCTTCTCTTATTCTTCTACCTTCTTCCTTCTTTTTATTTCTCCTCTTCTCCTCTTCATGGAGCTAAATTATCTAAGTATGTCTTTTTGGAGCTAAATGGGCTAATTATGTCATTTTAGAGGAAAACAAGCTAAGTATATAATATTCATGAGCTAACCAAGGTTCTTATGCCATTATGAGCATATTATATCATTTTGGAGCTATATTAGTCATTTCAATGAGCTAACCTAGGTTCTTATGATGTTTTTACCTAAGTAAGCTAATTATGTTATTTTGGAGGATAACTAGCTAAGTATTTTTATGTCGGGGAAAATAAGCAACGTAGGAGAAGAGGAGAAGAAAAAGAAGAAGGAGGAGGAGGAGAAGAAGAAGGAAGAGGAGAAGAAGAATAAAATAAGAAGGAAAAGAAGGAGGAGAGAAGAAGAAGGAGGGCTCCTCCTCCTTCTCCTTCTCCTTCTTCTTCTCTTCTTCTTCTCTTCTTATTCTTCTTCCTTCTTTTCATTTTTCCTCTTTCTTCTCCTCTTGTCCTCTTCTTTGAGCTAAATTAGCTAATTATGTCATTTTGGAGGATAATTAGGTAAGTATAGGTCAACTTTTATTAAATAGGCCATTATGAGCTTATTATGTAATTTCGGAGGTAAATTAGTCATTTTAATGAGATAACCATGGTTCTTATGATGTTTTTACCTACCTAAGCTAATTATGTCATTTTGGAGGATAATTAGCTAAGTTTGTCTATGTTGGGGAAAATAAGCTACGTAGAAGAAGAAATAGAAGAAGCAAGAATTGAAGAAGAAGGAGACGAAAAATCAGAAGGAGGAGGAGGAGGAGGAGGAGAAGGAGAAGGAAGAGGAGAAGGAGAAGAAAAGAAGAAGGAGAAGAAGAAGGAGAGAATAAGAAGGAGGTATCCTTCTCCTTCTTCTCCTTCTCCTTCTTCTTCTCTTCTTCTTCTCTTCTTCTTCTTCTTCCTTCTTTTCATTTTTCCTCTTTCTTCTCCTCTTGTCCTCTTCTTCGAGCTAAATTAGCTAATTATGCCTTTTCGGAGCTAATTATGTCATTTTGGAGGATAATTAGGTAAGTATGGGTCATTTTTTATAAAATAGGCCATTATGAACTTATTATGTAATTTTGGAGCTAAATTAGTCATTTTAATGAGCTAACCAAGGTTCTTATGATGTTTTTACCTAACTAAGCTAATTATGTCATTTTGGAGGATAATTAGCTAGGTATGTCTATGTTGGGGAAAATAAGCTACGTAGAAGAAGAAATAGAAGAAGCAAGAAGAGAAGAAGAAGGAGAAGAAAAAGGAGGAGGAGGAGGAGGAGGAGAAGGAGAAGGAGAAGGAAGAGGAGAAGAAGAAGAAAAGAAGAAGGAAAAGAAGGAGGAGAGAATAAGAAGGAGGGCTCCTTCTCCTTCTTCTCCTTCTCCTTCTTCTGCTCTTCTTCTTCTCTTCTTCTTCTTCTTCCTTCTTTTTACTTTTCCTCTTGCTTCTCCTCTTGTCCTCTTCGTCAAGCTAAATTAGCTAATTATGCCTTTTTGGAGCTAATTATGTCATTTTGGAGGATAATTAGGTAAGTATAGTTTATTTTTTATTTAATAGGCCATTATGAGCTTATTATGTAATTTTGGAGCTAAATTAGTCATGTTAATGAGCTAACCATGGTTCTTCTGATGTTTTTAGCTAACTAAGCTAATTATTTCAGTTTGGAGGATAATTAGCTAAGTATGTCTATGTTGGGGAAAATAAGCTACGTAGAAGAAGAAAGAGAAGAAGCAAGAAGAGAAGAAGAAGGAGAATAAAAAGAAGAAGAAGGAGGAGGAGGAGGACAAGGAGAAGGAGAAGGAAGAGGAGAAGAAGAAGAAAATAAGAAGGAGAAGAAGAAGGAGGGCTCCTTCTCCTTCGTCTTCTGTTCTTCTTCTCTTCTTCTTCTTCCTTCTTTTCACTTTTCCTCTTTCTTCTCCTCTTGTCCTCTTCTTCGAGCTAAATTAGCTAATTATGCCTTTTTGGAGCTAATTATGTCATTTTGGAGGATAATTAGGTAAGTATAGGTCATTTTTTATTAAATACGCCATAATGAGCGTATTATGTAATTTTGGATCTAAATTAGTCACTTTAATGAGCTAACCAAGGTTCTTATGATGTTTTTACCTAACTAAGTTAATTATGTCATTTTGTAGGATAATTAGCTAAGTATGTTTATGTTGGGGAAAATAAGCTACGTAGAAGAAGAAATAGAAGAAGCAAGAAGAGAAGAAGAAGGAGAAGAAAAGAAGGAGGAGGAGGAGGAGGAGAAGGAGAAGGAGAAGGAAGAGGAGAAGAAGAATAAAAGAAGAAGGAAAAGAAGGAGGAGAGAAGAAGAAGCAGGGCTCCTTCTCCTTCTTCTCCTTCTCCCTCTTCTTCTCTTCTTCTTCTCTTCTTCTTCTTCTTCCTTCTTTTCATTTTTCCTCTTTGTTCTCCTCTTGTCCTCTTCTTCGAGCTAAATTAGCTAATTATGCCTTTTTGGAGCTAATTATGTCATTTTGGAGGATAATTAGATAAATATAGGTCATTTTTTATTAAATAGGCCATTATGAGCTTATTATGTAATTTGGGAGCTAAATTAGTCATTTTAATGAGCTAACCAAGGTTCTTATGATGTTTTTACCTAACTAAGCTAATTATGTCATTTTGGAGGATAATTAGCTAAGTATGTCTATGTTGGGGAAAATAAGCTATGTAGAAGAAGAAAAAGAAGAAGCAAGAAGAGAACAAGACGGAGAAGAAAAAGAAGAAGGAGGAGGAGGAGGAGGAGGAGGAGGAGAAGGAGAAGAGGAGAATAAGAAGAAAATAAGAAGGAGAAGAAGAAGGAGAGGAGAAGAAGGAGAAGGAGAAGGAAGAGGAGAAGAAGAATAAAAGAAGAAGGAAAAGAAGGAGGAGAGAAGAAGAAGCAGGGCTCCTTCTCCTTCTTCTCCTTCTCCTTCTTCTTCTCTTCTTCTTCTTTTCTTCTTCTTCTTCTTCCTTCTTTTCATTTTTCCTCTTTCTTCTCCTCTTGTCCTCTTCTTCAAGCTCAAATAGATAATTATGCCTTTTTGGAGCTAATTATGTCATTTTGGAGGATATTTAGGTAAGTATAGGTCATTTTTATTAAGTAGGCCATTATGAGCTTATTATGTAATTTTGGAGCTAAATTAGTCATTTTAATGAGCTAACCAAGGTTCTCATGATGTTTTTACCTAACTAAGCTAATTATGTCATTTTGGAGGATAATGAGCTAAGTATGTCTATGTTGGGGAAAATAAGCTACGTAGAAGAAGAAACAGAAGAAGGAAGAAGAGAAGTAGTAGGAGAAGAAAAAGAAGGAGGAGGAGGAGGAGGAGGAGGAGAAGGAGAAGGAGAAGGAAGAGGAGAAGAAGAAGAAAAGAAGAAGGAGAAGAAGAAGGAGGGCTCCTTCTCCTTCTTCTCCTTCTCCTTCTTCTTCTCTTCTTCTTCTCTTCTTATTCTTCTTCCTTCTTTTCATTTTTCCTATTTCTTCTCCTCTTGTCCTCTTCTTCGAGCTAAATTAGCTAATTATGCCTTTTTGGAGCTAATTATGTCATTTTGGATGATAATTAGGTAAGTATAGGTCATTTTTATTAAATAGGCCATTATGAGCTTATTATGTAATTTTGGAGCTAAATTAGTCATTTTAATGAGCTAACCAAGGTTCTTATGATTTTTTTACCTAACTAAGCTAATTATGTCATTTTGGAGGATAATTAGCTAAGTATGTCTATGTTGGGGAAATACGCTACGTAGAAGAAGAAACAAAAGAAGCAAGAAGAGAAATAGAAGAAGAAGAAAAAGAAGGAGGAGGAGGAGGAGGAGGAGGAGGAGAAGGAGAAGGAGAAGGAAGAGGAGAAGAAGAAGAAAAGATGAAGGAGAAGAAGAATGAGAGAAGAAGAAGGAGGGCTCCTTCTCCTTCTTGTCCTTCTCCTTATTCTTCTCTTCCTCTTTTCTTCTTCTTCTTCTTCCTTCTTTTCATTTTCCTCTTTCTTCTCCTCTTGTCCTCTTCTTCTAGCTAAATTAGGTAATTATGCCTTTTTGGAGCTAATTATGTCATTTTGAAGCTAATTATGTCATTTTGGAGGATAATTAGGTAAGTATATGTCATTTCTATTAAATAGGCCATTATGAGCTTATTATGTAATTTCGGAGCTAAATTAGTCATTTTAATGAGCTAACCAAGGTTATTATAATGTATTTACCTAACTAAGCTAATTATATCATTTTCGAGGATAATTAGCTAACTCTGTGTATGTTGGGGAAAATAAGCTACGTAGAAGAAGAAACAGAAGTAGAAACAAGAGAAGAATAAGGAGAAGAAAAAGAATAAGGAGGAGTAGGAGGAGGAGGAGAAGGAGAAGGAGAAGGAAGAGGAGAAGAAGAAGAAAAGAAGAAGCAGAAGAAGAAGGAGAGAAGAAGAAGGAGGGCTCCTTCTCCTTCTTCTTCTTCTCCTTCTTCTTATCTTCTTCTTCTCCTCTTCTTCTTCTTCCTTCTTTTCATTTTTCCTCTTTCTTTTTCTCTTGTCTTCTTCTTCGAGCTAAATTAGCTAATTACGCCTTTTGGAGCTAATTATGTCATTTTGGAGGATAATTTGGTAAGTATAGGTCATTTTTTTATTAAATAGGCCATTATGAGCTTATTATGTAATTTTGGAGCTAAATTAGTCATTTCAATGAGCTAACCAAGGTTCTTATGATGTTTTTACCTAAGTAAGCTAATTATGTCATCTTGGAGGATAATTAGCTAAGTATGTCTACGTTGGGGAAAATAAGCTATCTAGAAGAAGAAACAAAAGAAGCAAGAAGAGAAAAAGAAGGAGAAGAAAAAGAAGAAGGAGGAGGAGGAGGAGGAGAAGGACAAGGAGAAGGAAGAGGAGAAGAAGAAGAAAACATGAAGGAGAAGAAGAATGAGAGAAGAAGAAGGAGGGCTCCTTCTCCTTCTTCTTCTCTTCTCTTCTCTTCTTCTTCTTCTTCCTTCTTTTCATTTTTCCTCTTTCTTCTCCTCTTGTCCTCTTCTTCTAGCTAAATTAGGTAATTATTCCTTTTTGGAGCTAACTATGTCATTTTGGAGGATAATTAGGTAAGTATAGGTCATTTTTATTAAATAGGCCATTATGAGCTTATTATGTAATTTTGGAGCTAAATTAGTCATTTTAATGAGCTAACCAAGGTTCTTATGATGTTTTTACCTAACTAAGATAATGATGTCATTTTTGAGGATAATTAGCTAAGTATGTCTATGTTGGGGAAAATAAGCTACATAGAAGAAGAAATAGAAGAAGAAAAAGAGAAGAATAGGGAGAAGAAAAATAATAAGGAGGAGGAGGAGGAGGAGGAGAAGGAGAAGGAGAAGGAAGAGGAGAAGAAGAAGAAAACAAGAAGCAGACGAAGAAGGATAGAAGAAGGAGGGCTCCTTCTCCTTCTTCTCCTTCTCCTTCTTCTTTGCTTCTTCTTCTCTTCTTCTTCTTCTTCCTTCTTTTCATCTTATCTCTTTCTTCTCCTCTTGTCCTCTTCTTCTAGTTAAATCAGCTAATTATGCCTTTTTGTAGCTAATTATGTCATTTTGGAGGATAATTAGGTAAGTATAGGTTATTTTTTTATTAAATAGGCCATTATGAGGTTATTATGTAATTATGGAGCTAAATTAGTCATTTTAATGAGCTAACCAAGGTTCTTATGATGTTTTTACCTAACTAAGCTAATTATGTCATTTTGGAGGATAATTAGCTAAGTATGTCGATGTTGGGGAAAATAAGCTACGTAGAAGAAGAAAGAGAAGAAGCAAGAAGAGAAGAAGAAGGAGAAGAAAAAGAAGGAGGAGGAGGAGGGGGAGAAGGAGAATGAGAAGGAAGAGGAGAAGAAGAAGAAAAGAAGAAGGAGAAGAAGAAGGAAAAGAAGGAGGAGAGAAGGAGGAGGGCTCCTTCTCTTTCTTCTCCTTCTCCTTCTTCTTCTATTCTTCTTCTCCTCTTCTTCTTCTTCCTTCTTTTCATTTTTCCTATTTCTTCTCCTCTTGTCCTCTTCTTCGAGCTAAATTAGCTAATTATGTCTTTTTGGAGCGAATTATCTCATCTTGGAGGATAATTAGGTAAGTATAGGTCATTTTTTATTAAACAGTCCGTTATGAGCTTATTATGTAATTTTGGAGCTAAATTAGTCATTGTAATGAGCTAACCAAGGTTCTTATGATGTTTTTACCTAACTAAGCTAATTATGTCATTTTGGAGGATAATTAGCAAAGTATGTCTATGTTGGGGAAAATAAGATATGTATAAGAAGAAAGAGAAGAAGCAAGAAGAGAAGAAGAAGGAGAAGAAAAAAGAAGAAGAAGGAGAAGGAAGAGGATAAGAAGAAGAAAGGAAGAAGGAGAAGAAGAACGAAAAGAAGGGGGATAGAAGATAAGGAGGGATTCTTCTTCTTCTTCTCCTGCTCCTTCTTCTTCTCTTATTCTTCTTCTTCCTTCTTTTCCTTCTTCTTTTCTTCTTCTTCTCCTCTTCCTTCTCCTTCTCCTTCTCCTCCAAAACTTGAGCGCGTAATTATGTCATTTAGTAGTAGTAGGAGGAGGAGGAGGATAAGGAGAAGGAGAAGGAGACCATTATGGAGCTAACTTGGGTTAAATATGTCATTTTGGACCTAAGTATGCTTAATAAACCATATTGGACCATTATGCGATTGTGAAGAAAAACACTAGAAATAACATACCATTATCGTCATCACGGCGGTGAAGAACGGTGGCTCTGGCTTGTTTCACCTGTAGAAGGCTGCCCTGGAGAAGGCTCCACTGTAGAAGGGTCGTGCGATGTGTTTCAGGACATATTCTGCACCAAACATCATTTGCAATGTGTCGTTAGCATGATGACACTCTTAAGACCAGTGCATTGAAATGAAACTCACCGTCCCCGCCATGTTAATGACGGGCATCGCCGGAGGGACTTGGCCGGTCTTCTCGCAGATATACTGTACATTTGGTTTCGACAAGTCAAACTTTTTAGTTATTAATGAAATGTACATTAAAATGCAAGATTTGAGATAATATGAAGAAGAAACTTACCACGAAGAGCTCGTATATGGCCCTGTTAGACGCATCATTCCGTGCCCTCTCCGTCTCCACCAATGCAGTCGTACTCTCCTCCAGCTCCTTCTTCTCCTTATCCTTCTCCGCCAAAATCGCCTACATTGCCTCTCTCTCTTTCAGAATAGAGCCTACAACACAACTCATTGTTAGCATTGTAATCATATTGGTTCCAACGCTCAACATAATGCGGAAAGATAGTTGAGTCCATTAAACTAACCTCGATGGCGAGCTCGACTGGCCATGGACGAGGTGTTATCTCGGGACAGGAGCTTGTTTGGCGTGCCTTTATATGCTCGAGAGTGCTAGGATAACGTATAATGCCGTCTCCAATGGCGATCGAGCCATGGGGCCTCCCGTTGCCAGCTATCGTCACCAGCTCTGGATCAATAGGCCCCTCGCTCGGGTTAAAGTCCTCCCCTTTCCTCGCCTTCCCGTGATCTTTTTACTTCATGAGCTTGTGGTGGGAGGAGATGTTGGTGAAGGTTTCTGGATGCACGAGGTCAGACTTAGAGAATGCCTTGACCATCTTGTACGAGGCAGTATGTGCCATCGCATACAGGTCGTACATCTGTGGCACCTCCGTCTTATTGTGACGCGCCTAAAAGAGAGAGAGAGGAAAATTGTATTAGTAAAGGGCTCAATATAGCATTAAGAATGAATTGCATGAGGCATGAAGCAAACCACATACCGAGTTATCAGCAAATTGGATTAAGTTGACGCTCCCTTGATGGTGTGGCACACCAACCATTTTCCCACGCCTCTCCTTGGCGTTGTTGTGGCTGGCCTACCACGTTTCGGAGCACCACTGATCCACCAAGGCCTCCCAACAATCCATCTTATCCACACACCATCTCGGGGGCACCTAAGTTAATAAAGAGAATTTTGAGCGTGTAAGAACCAAATCAAGGAAACTAACTACAAAGCCTTAATAATATGTAATTACTTTCATGTAATGCTCCTTCTCCATTTTACAATCGCGGCACTTCGCCTTGTCCTTCCTAATACACCACGAGGCATAGTAGTCTCGAACAGCCTCCACCGGAGCCTCGTGCCTAATGTTTTGAAGTAGGCGGCGATATTCGTTTTCGATAACCTTTGCACATCCTCCTCGTATCCCTCCTCACACCTGTAGTAGGTGTGCAAACGAGACAACACCGATTAGTACAATAACTAGCTATGGTTGATTTATAATTGTGCAAAGGAGAAATTACCGAGAACTGTCGGATCACCGTGTCGGCCCTCGTGTGTCGGAAAACACCGTCGATCTCCACCTCTGGCGGGGTCGGGACACCCAAGTAGTGCTCCCAGGTCATTCCTACCTCTCGCTCCCGACCGGGCAAAGTAACAAACACCGAGAAGTTTTGACGGCAAAGCACACCATGGACGCTGTTGGGCTTGCGGACACCCTTAGCAACAATCCAACCCCTGCAGTATGACAAATTAAGGCCAAAACATTAGATATTTGAGAAAACGTGAAGGCAAAAGGTTAAATAAGAGTAAATTAACTTACTTGTCCCCATTTGGCTTAATCGACCACCTCTGCTCGCGGGTCGCGGACACGAGCGGGAGCCCCGAACTATCACGCTGGTAGACGGTAACTCCCTCACCCAGCTCCTCGTCGCTATCAGCATGGCCACTTGGCTCAGGCTGACCCAGATCAGCCCAGGTATCCCACTGGGTCTCTGGGGACGTACCTTCATCCCTGCTTTGCTCCAGAGTCGCCTGGAACGAAGCCTCTGGGACACGAGTCTCGTGGGTCGAAGGCTCGTCGACCTGAGGCTCGTCGACTTGAGGCTTGTGAACTGGAGACCGTGTAGCCTCCACCTTAGATGAATCCACCCTAGAAGTCCTGTGCTCAGGTTAATCAGCTTGGGGTGTGATACGTCTCGAACGTATCTATAATTTTTGATGGTTCCATGCTATTATCTTGTCAAACTTTGGATGTTTTGTATGCCTTTTATATCTTTTTTGGGACTAACTTATTAACTTAGTGCCAACTGCCAGTTCCTGTTTTTTCCGTCTTTTTGACCCTTTTCAGAGGAGAATTTTAAACGGTGTACAAACGGAATAAAACTTCCGAAAAGATTTTTTCCGGAACAGAAGATACGGAGGGGACGTGAGAACCAAGGCAGAGGCCACCAGGGGAGGACACAAGCCCCCTAGGCGCGGCCAGGTGGGCCGCGCCTAGCAGGCTTGTGGGCCTCCTGTGGCTCGTCTGCCCTACCTCTTTCGCCTATAAATTCCCTAAAAATCCAAAACTGCGCGAGATATCCATGAAAATACTTTTCCGCCGCCGCAAGCTTCTGTCTCCGCAAGATCCCATCTGGGGCACGTTCTGGTGCCCTGCCGGAGGGGGGGTTCGGATGCGGAGGGCTTCTTCATCAACACCATGGCCTCTCCGATGATGCTGAGTAGTTCACCATAGACCTTCGGGTCCATAGCTAGTAGGTAGATGACTGCTTCTCTCTCTTGGATCTTCAATACAAAGTTCTCCATGATCTTCCTGGAGATCTATCCGATGTAATCTTCTTTTGCGGTGTGTTTCTCGATATCCGATGAATTGTGGATTTGTGATCAGATTATCAATGAATCTTATTTGAGTTTCTTCTGATCCCTTATATGCATGATTTCATATCCTTGTAATTCTCTTCGAGTTGTGGGTTTTGTTTGGCCAACTTGATCTATGATTCTTTCAATGGGACAAGTGCTTGGTTTTGGGTTCATACCGTGCGGTGACCTCACCCAGTGACAGAAGGGGTAGCGAGGCACGCATCGTGTTGTTGCCATCAAGGGTAAAAAGATGGGGTTTTCATCATTGGTTTGACTTTATCCCTCTACATCATGTCATCTTGCTTAAGGCGTTACTCTGTTCGTCATGAACTCAATACACTAGATGCATGCTAGATAGCGGTCGATGTGTGGAGTAATAGTAGTAGATGCAGAAAATATCGATCTACTTGTCTCGGATGTGATGCCTATATGTATGATCATTGCCTTACATATCGTCACGACTTTGCGCGGTTCTATCAATTGCTCGACAGTAATTTGTTCACCCACCGTAATATTTGCTATGTTGAGAGAAGCCTCCAGTGAACACTATGGCCCTCGGGTCTACTTCACATCATATTTTCAGCCTTACACTTTTACTTCATTGCACCTTCCGCCTTCAGATCTCACTTTGCAATCAATCATGAAGGGATTGACAACCCCTTTATAGCATTGGGTGCAAGCTTGTTTGTGTTTGCGCAGGTACTCTGGACACTTGGCTTGATTCTCCTACTGGATTGATACCTTGGTTCTCAAAAATGAGGGAAATACTTACTGCTTCTGTGCTGCATCACCCTTTCCTCTCCAAGGGAAAAACCAACGCAAGCTCAGGAAGCAGCGGAAGGATTTCTGGCGCTATTTCCGGGGAGTATCAAGTCAAGAATAGTCTCTTCGTTAATGTGTCAATCTCTCGCACCGGGGATTATTCTAGGTGAATCTCATTGAAGTAAGTGTCGCAAACTCATCTCTTGCATTTACTTTTTTTGCCTCTCGTTTTCCTCTCCCCCACTTCTGAAAAACAAAAATTTACAAAAATATTTGCCTTTTTCATTCGCCCTTTTCTCTCGCTTGCTTTCTGTTCGCTTGTGTGCTTGTTTGCTTGCTGAAGTCACCATGACTGAAAACACCAAACTTTGTGACTTCTCGAATACTAATACTAATGATTTTATTAGTACTCCAATTGCTCCCACCACTGGTGCAGAATCATACGAAATCAATGCTGCTTTGTTGAATCTTGTTATGAAAGAGCAATTCTTCGGCCTTCCTAGTGAAGATGCCGCATCCCATCTTAATACCTTCATTGAACTTTGCGATATGCAAAATAAGAAAGATGTGGATAATTATGTGATTGACTTGAAGTTTTTTCCGTTCTCGTTGCGAGATCGAGCAAAAACTTGGTTTTCATCTTTACCCAAAAATAGTATTGATTCTTGGAACAAGTGTAAAGATGCTTATATATCCAAGTATTTTCCACCGACTAAGATTATATCTCTCTGTAATGATATCATGAATTTTAAGTAACTTGATCATGAACATGTTGCACAATCTTGGGAGAGAATGAAATTGATGATTAGAAATTGTCGCGCTCATGGCTTGAGTCTTTGGATGATTATGCAAATCTTCTACGTTGGTTTGAATTTCGCTTCTAGAAATATCTTGGACTCCTCCTCAGGTGGAACGTTCATGGAAATCACATTAGGAGAAGCCACAAAACTCTTAGACAATATCATGACAAACTACTCTCAGTGGCACACTGAAAGGTCACCTACTAGTAAGAAGGTACACGCTATAGAAGAAATTAACTCGTTGAGCGCTAAGATGGATGAGTTAATGAAATTGGTTGCTAGTAAAGGTGCTCCTTTAGATCCTAATGACATGCCCTTGTCTTCCTTGATTGAGAGTAGCAATGCTAGCTTGGACGTTAATTTTGTTGGTAGGAATAATTTTGGCAACAACAATGCTTTTAGAGGAAACTATGTTCCTAGGACTTTTCCTTGTAATCCTTCTAATAACTTTGGCAACTCCTACAACAATACTCATGGAAATTATAATAAATTACCCTCTGATCTAGAGAGTAATATCAAAGAGTTTATCAACTCGCAAAAGATTTTCAATGCAACCATAGAGGAAAAACTACTCAAAATTGATGATTTCGCTAGGAGCGTTGATAGAATGTCTAGTGATATTGATGCTTTGAAAGTTAGATGTGCTCCTCCCAAGATTAATATGGATGAAACTTTGATATCTATGCGTGTTTCCATGAGTGAGAGCAAAGAAAGAACCGCCCAAATTCGTGCTAGGCATGAATGGCTTAAAAAGGCGTGTTCTCGTGATAAGAATCACGAAGATCTTAAAGTGCTTGGTGTGACTCCCATTGAATCCTTGTTTTCTAGTGTCAAACCTAATGATGATGGGGCTGGATATGAATCCACTTTGGTTGAAAAATGACCCAATGATTCAGAGTCCATCTATCTTGATGCCAAAAGCATTGAAAGTGGAGTAGAAGATATCAAAACTTTGAGTAGTAATGAAACTACTACTTTGGATTTCAAGGAATTCAATTATGATAGTTGCTCCTTGATTGAATGCATTTCCTTGATGCAATCCATGCTAAACTCTCCACACGCTTATAGCCAAAACAAGGCCTTTACCGATCATATCGCTGATGCTATGATAAAATATCTTGAAAAGAAACTTGAGTTGGAAGTTTCTATTCCTAGAAAGCTTCATGAGGAGTGGGAACCTACTATCAAAATCAAAATCAAAAACTATGAATGCAGTGCTTTGTGTGATTTGGGTGCTAGTGTTTCTGCTATTCCAAAGTCTTTATGTCATGTTCTAGGCTTTAATGAGATTGAGGAGTGTTCTCTTAATTTGCATCTTGCGGATTCTACTGTCAAGAAACCCATGGGAAAGATCAATGATGTTCTTATTATTGCAAATAGGAACTATGTACCCGTGGATTTCATTGTGCTTGATATTGATTCAAATTCTACATGCCCTATCATTCTTGGTAGACCTTTCCTAAGGACTATTGGGGCTATCATCGATATGAAGGAAGGGAGCATTAGGTTTCAATTTCATTTAAAGAAGGGCATGAAGCATTTTCCTAGAAAGAAAATAAGATTGCCTTATGAATCCATGATGTGGGCTACTTATGGCTTGAGCACCAAAGACGACGATACGTGATTCTATCGCCTTATGCCTAGCTAAGGGCGTTAAACAATAGCGCTTGTTCGGAGGCAACCTAATGAATTTATATTTTTCTTTCCGTTTTGGTGCGTCCACATCATCATAATTCTGTTATGATTGTGTTTTTTGTGTTTATTTTTGTGATCGAGCCAAGCAAAACCTTTATGATTAGTTTGGTGATGGTTGTTTGATCCTGCTGGAAAAAGACAGAAACTTTTCGATCACGAAATTATTTTTCATTTTTATCCAGAAAGAGCTTTTGAGTTAATTCTTTTTGCTGCTGGTTAATATTCCGTTTTCGCAGGCTTTCATAATTTTCATAATTTTCATAATTTGTGAGGTACCAGAAATATACGAAGTATACAGATCGCTACAGACTGGTCTGTTTTTGACAGATTCTGTTTTTGTTGTGTTGGTTGCTTGTTTTGATGAAACTATGCATAGTATCGGGGGGTACTAGCCATGGAAAAGTGAGAATACAGTAATCTAACACCAATATAAATAGAAATCAAGATTTCTACAGTATCTAAAGATGTGGTAGTTTGTTTTCTTGTGCTAATGATATGACGAGTTTCTGTTTAATTTTTGTGTTGTGAAGTTTTCAAGTTTTGGGTGATGTTCTCATGGACAAAGGGATAAAGAGTGGAAAGATCTCAAGATTGGGGATGCCCAAGGCATCCCAAGCCAAATTCAAGGACACCAAAAAGCCTATGCTTGGGGATGCCCCAGGAAGGCATCCCCTCTTTCGTCTTCAATCCATCAGTAACATTACTTGGAGCAATGTTTTTATTCACCACATGATATGTGTTTTGCTTGGAGCGTCTTGTATCGTAGGAGTCTTTTCTTTTTGTAGTGTCACAATCATCCTTGCTGCACACCTTTTGAAAGAGACATGCACTCATCATGAATCTTCTAGAATACTCATTGTGCTTCACTTATATATTTTGATCTAGACAATTTTGCTCTATGTGCTTCACTTAGATCTTTTAGAGCATGGCAGTGCGCAACTTGGTAGTTGGATTCTGCTATGAAAGTAGTCCCAAAGGTGATAGGTACCCAAAGAGGATACAATAAAACTTCCATCTTCATGTGCATTGAGTAGAAAGAGAAGTTTGATTCCTCTCAATTAGTTTTGAGACGTGGATTTGGTAATATTAAGAGTTATGTTAGTAGGGTGTTGTGAATCTAGAAATACTTGTGTTGAAGTTAGTGATTCCTGTAACATGCACGTATGGTGAACCGCTATGTTAGGAAGTCGGAGCATAATTGATCTATTGATTGTCATCCTTTGTGTTGCGGTCGGGATCGCGCGATGGTTAACACCTACCAACCCTTCCCCTAGGATTATGCGTTTAGCACTTTGTTTCAATTAATAATAAAAACTTTTGCAACAAGTATATGAGTTCTTCATGACTAATGTGAGTCCATGGTATAGATGCACTTTCACCTTCCACCATTCCTAGCCTCTCTAGTACCGCGCAATTTTCACCAGTGCACAAACCCACCATATGCCTTCCTCAAAATAGCCACCATACCTACCTACTATGGCATTTTCATAGCCATTCCGAGATATATTGCCATGCAACTCCCACCGTTCCGTCTCATGACTTGTACCGTCACTCTCATATTGCCATTGCTAGTTTCAACATCATACGCCAAGCTAGATCGTTGCATATCCCGGTACACTGCCGGAGGCATTTTCTATAAAGTCGTCATCGTTCTAAGCTTTGAGCTGTGAGTAAATAAAAGTGTGATGATCATCATTATTAGAGCATTGTCCCATGTGAGGAAATAAAAAATAGAAAGAGAAAAAAAAGAGGCCAAAGAACCCAAACAAAAAAAAGAGAAAAAGAGAGAAGGGACAATTCTACTATCTCTTTCCACACTTGTGCTTCATAATAGCACCATGTTCTTCATGATTGAGAGCCTCTCATTTTGTCACCACCACATGTCAGTGGGAACCTTTATTATATAACTTGGCTTGTATATTCCAATTATGGGCTTCCTCAAAATTGCCCTAGGTCTTCGCGAGCAAGCAAGTTGTATGCACACGCACTAGTTTTCTTTGTGAGCTTTCACATACTTATAGCTCTAGTGCATCCTTTGTATGGCAATGCCTACTCATTCACATTGATATCTATTAATGGACATCTCCACAGTCCTTTGATACGCCGAGTCAATGTGACCATCTCCTCCTTTTTGTCTCACAACCTCTACCACACTCTATTCCACCATAGTGCTATATCCATGGCTCACGCTCATTTATTGCGTGAGAGTTGAAAAAGGTTTGAAAAAGTAAGAGTTTGAACACAATAACTTGGCCAATACCGGGGTTGTGCATGATTTAAATTAGTTGTGTGGGGATGATGGAGCATAGCCAGACTATATGATTTTGTAGGTATAACTTTCTTTGGCCTTGTTATTTTGAAAGTTCATGATTACCTTGCTAGTTTGCTTGAAGTATTATTGTTTTCATGTCAATAGCAAACTATTGTTTTGAATCTTACGGATCTGAACATTCAAGTCACATGAAAGAAGTTACAAAGGACAACTATGCTAGGTAGCATTCCACATCAAAATTCTGTCTTTATCACTTCCCTACTCGAGGACGAGTAGGAGTTAAGCTTGGGGATGCTTGATATGTCTCCAACGTATCTATAACTTCTGATGGTTCCATGCTATTTTCTTGTCAAACTTTGGATGTTTTGTATGGCTTTTATATCTTTTTTGGGACTAACTTATTAACTCAGTGCCAAGTGCCAGTTCTTGTTTTTTTCCGTGTTTTTGACTCTTTTCAGAGGAGAATTTTAAATGGTGTCCAAACGGAATAAAACTTCCGAAAAGATTTTTTCGGAACAGAAGATACGCACGGGATGTGAGAACAAAGGTAGAGGCCACCAGGGGAGGCCACAAGCCACCTAGGCGTGGCCAGGGGGCGCCTAGCAGGCTTGTGGGCCCCCTGTGGGTCGTCTGCCCTACCTCTTCCGCCTATAAATTCCCTAAAAATCCAAAGCTGCATGAGAGATGCACGAAAATACTTTTCCGCCGCCGCAAGCTTCTGTCTCCGTAAGATACCATATGGGGCACGTTCTGGTGCCCTGCCGGAGGGGGGATTCAGATACGGAGCGCTTCTTCATCAACACCATGGCCTCTCTGATGATGCGTGAGCAGTTCACCATAGACCTTCGTGTCCATAGCTAGTAGCTAGATGGCTTCTTCTCTCTCTTGGATCTTCAATACAAAGTTCTCCATGATCTTCATGGAGATCTATCAGATGTAATCTTCTTTTGCGGTGTGTTTCTCGAGATCCGATGAATTGTGGATTTGCGATCACATTATCTATGAATCTTATTTGAGTTTCTCCTGATCTCTGATATGCATGATTTCATATCCTTGTAATTCTGTTTAGGTTGTGGGTATTGTTTTGCCAACTTGATCTATGATTCTTGCAATGGGAGAAGTGCTTGGTTTTGGGTTCATAGCATGCGGTGACCTCACCCAGTGACAGAAGGGGTAGCAATGCACGCATCGTGTTATTGCCATCAAGGGTAAAAAGATGGGGTTTACATCATTGGTTTGAGTTTATCCCTCTACATCATGTCATCTTACTTAAGGCGTTACTCTGTTCGTCATGAACTCAAAACCCTAGATGCATGCTGGATAGCGGTCGATGTGTGGAGTAATAGTAGTAGATGCAGAAAGTATCCGTCTACTTGTCTCGGACATGCTGCCTATATGTATGATCATTGCCTTAGATATCGTCATGACTTTGCGTGGTTCTATCAATTGCTTGACAGTAATTTGTTCACCCACCGTAATATTTGCTCTTTTGAGAGAAGCCTCTAGTGAACACTACGGCCCCCGGGTATACTTCACATCATTTTTTCAGCCTTACACTTTTACTTCGTTCCACTTTCCGCCTTCAGATCTCACTTTGCAATCAATCGTGAAGAGATTGACAACCCCTTTATTGCGTTGGGTGCAAGCTTGTTTGTATTTGCATAGGTACTCTGGACACTTGGCTTGATTCTCCTACTGGATTGATACCTTGGTTCTCAAACTGAGTTAAATACTTACTGCTTTTGTGCTGCATCACCCATTCCTCTTCAAGGGAAAAACCGACGCAAGCTCAAGAGGCAGCAGGGTGGTGGCGAGGAAGGCATCGAAGCCACCACCCTACCTCTCCCGAGGCCATGTGTACCTTTAGTACAACATAAAAACCAACATGAGTAATAAAATATATATAAATACCGACATGAGTACAACATAAATACCAACATGAGTAATACCTTCAGTACCTCTCGGCTTCGCGGGGGGTCGACCTCCTCTCACGGGGGCCGCAAGAGTCGAAGAATCAGCCACTCCATGCAGAGTAGAGAGCAACGCTCTCCGAAGAGGCGAGGCAGGAATGGAAGTACTCATCCCACCACCCGCCGACGAAGAAGGAGCCACGGAGTGCTTTCGACCTTTTCCCACCATCTTTCAACACCTGTCATGACAAAGAGTAAATGAAATTAGTACAACATAAATACTAACATAAGTAAAAAAATGTATATAATTTAAGTGTATCATCGTCATAAATACCAACATGACTAATTAAAAATTGAGTACCTAACATGAACTCATAATTTATATATAGTAATAGTTGAATACCTGACATGAACTAATAACAATCATGCTCGTCCATATATGTTTTAGGGTCAATAAATGCATCATGATCATCACTATCTTTAATAAATGCATCATCATCATCACTATCAGGAAGAAATTGAGTGGAATGACAAATACAGGCCAACAACTATATTGTGTTGCCGTCATACCATACACATTGAACCCATCCGCGCTGATGGCAACTCTAGGATGCCTTGGATCTTCTGATTTATCCTTATGTAATGCATCGAAGTGCCTCCATGCAAAACCATCTGAAGTGTGTACCAGCATCTTGTTCCCATCCGCATCTAGTTCGGTTCTTTTGCCCAATTTGTGCCATGTCATCCGTCTGGCCGTATCTTCGACCATGAAAAGACGTTGAAGTCTTGGTACAATTGGCAGATACCGGAGAACACTAATGGGGATTTTGGTCTGATTATTCTCACCCATACCGTTGTCTACCACAATATACCTGGAAGAATTGCAAATGGGGCAATAGTTCAAGGGTGCATACTCAAGCCTAAATAAGGCACATCCATTCTCACAGGCATGTATCTTCTCATAGGGCATCTTAAATACACGGAGGATTTTCTATGACTGGTACAGGTTTGCAGGCAGTACATGGGCTTTGGGTAGAAAGCGTCCAAATATCATCATCACCGCGTCGTCGCATTCTCTGCCTAAGTTGAATTGAGCCTTCAGAGCCATTACTTGCGCGATGGCATCCAGATGACAAAGCTCAGTCTTGTCGTGGAGAGAACATTTTGAAGACTCCAACATTTCATAGAAGGCCTTTGCAGATTCCTACATTTCATCGTCCGAATCCCGAGCATCATCAAAGTCTTGCACCATGTCATCGATCCTGGTACCATGCTCGTCGGTGTGACGACGAATCACCTCAGCTCTGGCACGTTGGTCAGACTCACCATGAAAAGTCCACACCGTATAATTTGGCGTAAAACCCCACTTCTGCAGGTGTTTACCCATTTCAAACTATGTCTGCTTTTTCCAGTTGTCGCAGTTGGGACAGGGGCACCCTTTTTTTGCTGGCCATTTGCAAATGCGGCTCTCACAAACCCCCTGGTTTTTGTTAACCATTCATTGGTCATGTCTTTCTGACTAGGGTGACCAGTGTACATCCAAGGACGATCACTCATGTTGCCTAGCTACCTATGGGCGCACAAGAAATAAATATATAATTCATCATCTATATTCATCCGCTAATCAAGTTTGTCAATTTTATTACGTCCATGCAACCTACACGCTAATAGGTAAAGATAGGTCCTAATCCCACCCGAGTATGTGTAGATTGGGTTCGTTTTCCCATGCTCTTCTCCAGATCTGACACAGAATTTCGGCAGCACCTCCCCGCTGTTCTCGTGATACACGTCTCGGCAATAAGCAGAGAGGATGTGTACCCAGAGAATAACGGGGAGGCACTAACGAAATTCCGCATCCGATCCGTAGCACAGCATACGGGAAAACGAAACCAATCTACACATACTCGGGCTGTCTATGGATAACGTTGGACAATTCGAAAGGATGGCGGTTATAAATATGCAAAGACCTGCATATTTATAGATGTCCCCCTTTCGAACGGGAGACGCATACTGGTCACGCCTACTCGTGATTGAAGAAACCTATAGTTAGCAAGTTTCATCGGCACGAAGACCGGAACATAGAAAATTAAGGGGGTAGGAGGAGAAATCATTTGTGCGCACCAACAAATGCAGGGGCGGAGCTCGTCCAACGCACGTGGACGTCGTCGAACAACTGCACACTGAAATTCACCCGATCAACACAAATATGATGTTTTTATAATTAACATAATCGGAAAGTATGTGACCTAAATCATAATTTACAAAACTATGACCACGTCAGGCTCGGGGGTTAGTGGCGTCGGTAGTCGGGTGTAGGTTACGTCGGGGGTCGAGGGTCACTAGCGTCGGGTGTCGGGGGTCTTTTCAGTCACAAGAGGCCGAAGAGGTGTCGGGGGTCGGGAGTTGGGGGTTAGTGGCATCGGGGGTCGGGGGTAGGGGGTCGGGCGTCGAGGGTCGAGGGTCAGTGGCGTAGGGGGTCAGGGGTCGGGGGTCGGGGGTCGAGGGTCAGTGGCGTCGGGGGTCGAGGGTTAGTGGCGTCTGGGGTTGGGGGTCAGCGGCGACGGGGTTCGGGAGTCTAGGGTCTGGGGTCGGGGGTCAGTGGCGTCGATTGTAGGGGGTCGGGGGTCAGTGGCGTCGATTGTAGGGGGTCGGGGGTCGGGGGTCGGGTGCCGGGGGTTGGGGGTCAGTGGCGTCGGTGGTCAAGGGTCAGTGGCGTCGGGGGTCGGGGGTCAGCGGCGATGGTGTTCGGGAGTCCGGGGTCGGGGGTCACTGGCGTCGATTGTAGGGGGTCGGGGATTGGGTGTCGGGGGTTGGGATCGGTGGCGTCGGGGTCGGGGGCCGGGGGTCAGTGGCGTCGGGGGTCGGCCACTACTTATTCTACTTTTTCTTCTTCTCCTTCATGTTCTTCTTCCTCCTTCTACTTATTCTTCCTAGCACTAAACCTAGCACTAAACTAATATTGCACTAAACCTAACACTAACCTAATCTTATCTAAGATTAAACCTAGCACTAAACTACATACATAATCTAATCTAACAATTAAACAGCAAAAAAGAAAAAAAACAGGAACAAAAACAAAAAAGAAGAAAAACACTCACCGGAGGGCCCCGGGGTCACCGGCACAGGCTAGGTGTGGCTGGGGCGGCGGTCGGGTGGGAGGTGGGAGGGGGGCGACGGCCGGGAGGCAGGTGGGAGGGAGGCAGCGGCGGCCGAGAGGGAGGTGGGACGGAGGGCGGCGTCTAGGAGGGAGGTGGGAGGGGGGCGACGGCTGGGAGGGAGGTGGGAGGGGGGTGGCGGCCGGGTGGGAGGTGGGAGGGGGGCGCAGTGACCGGGAGGGAGGTGGGAGGCGGGCGCCGGTCGGGAGGGCCGCGGCACGGGTGGCTCGGGATGAGTAACTACGGCGGCGGCGGGTTGGCAGGGAGGCTTTTGGGTACGACGAGAGAGAGAGGGGGCGGGCGGGCAGGGGCGAGCCGACCATTAGGGGAGCGGGCGTGGGCATGGGGATCCGTTAGGGCCACATCCCCTTTGCCGTCTGCAAAGGGTGGGTGGCGGACGACAAAGGGGTGGGGTGGGTGTGGGTGGGGTTTCGGCCGTTTATGAGGGGGGCCTTTGCCGTCTGCCCACCCTTTTCCATCTACAAGCGGACGACACAGAGGTGGCCGACGGTAAATAAAACCTTTGCTATCAACGACCTCTTTGCCGTCAGCATTGTGCCAGCTGACGGCAAAGTGGATCTTTGCCATGCGTCAGCAGACGACAATTGCACGACAGATGGCAAATTTCTCAATTCCAGTAGTGCCACCTCCCCTGCGCCGGCGACCACCCCTCCCCGTGTGCCACCTCCCCTCCGCTGGCGACCCCCCTCCCCGTGTGCCTGCTACCCAGCACCGGTGACCCCCCACACCCCGTGTGCCCTCTGCCGAGCGCCGGTGACCCCCTGCCCGGCACCTAGGCGCCCTTCTTCGCACCTTGCCGCGCCGTCACCCCAGCGCCCTCCGTTGAGGTTTTTTTCTTCTTTTTTCCTTTTGTTTTTGTTTTTTCTTCTTCTTTTTTGCTGTTAAATTGTTAGATTAGGTTATGTATGTAGTTTAGTGCTAGGTTTAGTGTTAGATAAGACTATGTTAGTGCTAGATTAGTTTAGTGCTAGGTTTAGTGCTAGAAAGAATAAGTAGAAGGAGGAAGAAGAAGATGAAGCAGAAGAAGAAAAAGAAGAAGAAGAGGAGGAGGAGAAGGAAGAAGAAGAACAAGAACAAGAACAAGAGAAAGAAGAACAACAAAGAAAGAGAAGAGTAGAAGAAGAGGAGAAGAGGAGGAGGAGAAGGAGGAGGAGGAGCCTCGCTCCCGGCCGCCGCCCAAGCGCCACCTCCCACCCGACTCCCGACCCCCGCCCCTAGCCCCCGACCCCCGACCCCCGATGCCCAACGCCACCGACCCCCGACCCCAGACACCCGACGCCACTAACACCTCACCCCCGACCCCCTATAACTGATGCCACTGACCCCCGACCCCCGACTCCTGACCCCCGACGCGAGTGACTCCCGACCCCCGACCCCCGACGCCACGGACCCGCGACCCCCGATGCCACTAACCCTCGACCCCCGACCCCCGACGCCACTGACCCCCGACCCTCGAACCCCGACCCGTTATCCCCGACCCCCGACGACCCTGGCCCCAACCCCCGACCCCCGACACCTCTCTAGCCTCTTGTTGACCAAAAAGATCCTGGACCTCCGACCCCCGATGCCAGTGACCCTCGACCCTCGACGACACCGACATCCGACTACCGACGCCACTAACCCCCGACCCCCGACGCCACCGACACCCGACACCACAGAATCCCTACACCACCAAGCCCCGCCCCGACACCTCTTCTGCCTCATGTTGAACGAGCAGGTGCTTTTCGGCCTTCCAGAGGCTGACATGGTCATAGTTTTCTAAATTATGAGTTAGGTCACATATTTTCCGATTATGTTAATTATAAAAACATCATATTTGTGTTGATCGGGTGAATTTCAATTTGCAGTTGTTTGACGACCTCCACGTGGGTTGCACGAGCTCCGCCCCTGTGTTTGTTGGTGAGCACAAATGACTTCTCCTCCCCCCTTAATTTGCTCGGTTCCGGTCTTTGTGCCGATGAAACTTGCTAGCTATAGGTTTCTTCAATCATGAGTATGAGTGACTAGTATGCATCACCCGTTCGAAAGGGCGACATCTATAAATATGCATGTATTTGCATATTTATAACCGCCATCATTTTGAATTGTCCAACGTTATCCATGGACAGAACGAGTATGTATAGATTGGGTTCGTTTTCCCATATGCTGTGCTCCAGATCCGATGCGGAATTTCGTCAGTGCCTCCCTGTTATTCTCTGGGTACACATCCTCTCTGCTTATTGTCGAGACGTGTATTAGGGGAACATTGGGTTGATGCTACCGAAATTCTGCGTCGGATCTGGACCAGAGCATGGGAAAACGAACCTAATCTACACATACTCGGGTGGGATTAGAACATGTCTTTACCTATTAGCATGTAGGTTCCATGGACGTAATAAAACTAACAAACTAGATTAGGGGATGAATGTAGATGATGAATTATATATTTAATTCTTGTGTGCCCATAGGTAGCTTGGCAAGATGAGTGATCGTGCTTGGATGTACACTGGTCACCCTAGTCAGAAAGACATGACCCATGAATGGTTAACAAAAACCAGGGGTTTGTGAGAGCCGCATTTGCAAATGGCCAGCAAAAAACGTGGTGCCCTTGTCCCAAGTGAGGCAAATGTAAAAATTAGACAAATTTTGAAATGGGTAAACACCTGCAGAAGTGGGGTTTTACGCCTAATTATACGGTCTGGACTTTTCATGGTGAGTCTGACCAACGTGCCAGAGCTGAGGTGATTCGTCGTCGCACCGACGAGCATCTTACCGGGATCGAAGACATGGTGCAAGACTTTGATGATGCTCGGGGTTCAGACGATGAGATGGAGGAATCTGCAAAGGCCTTCTATGAAATGTTGGAATCTTCAAAACGTCCTCTGCACGAGCAGACTGAGCTTTGTCAGCTGGATGCCACCGCGCAAGTAATGGCTGTGAAGGCTCAATTCAACCTAGGCATAGAATGCTACGATGCGATGATGACAATATTTGGACGCTTTCTACCCAAAGGCCATGTGCTGCCTGCAAACTTGTACGAGTCAGAGAAAATCCTCCGTGTACTTAAGATGCCCTATGATAAGTTACATGCCTGTGAGAATGGATGTGCCTTATTTAGGCTTGAGTATGCGGCCTTCAACTATTGCGCCATTTGCAATTCTTCCACGTATATTGTGGTAGATAACTGTCACATCCCTGGAACCCTAACCAAAGTATAGCATTGTGCTAATATCTTCTTTGCATTGCATCCAAGAAAATTGCAACAAGATCAAAGCAAGTGGTGAAGCAAAACTCAAAAACCCCAGCCACTTCTCAATTTAAAGGAAATTCCAAACTTGTTAAAATCAATGAACCCAAAACGGCCTCAAGAAAAGTTCAACTTTTCTGATAATTCTTGAAAGCAAATAAGAAGTGAAGAAAACTATTTTCATAACACATTTGGCATTTTATTTAAATGCAAAAAAACCACTGGATTCAAGTTTAAATTTCAAATCAAAAACTTATGTTTTCAAAAATGTTGAAAACTTTAGGAATGGTTGGATATATTCCAACTAATATTCTGGTGTGTTCAAAATAATTTTATAAACTATTTTGGAGCTGAAATAAATAGCAAATCAAAATAGTTAGTAAATAAGAAAACAAATCAAGAAGAAAGGACAAAACACCTACCTGTCGCTTACCTGGCCCAGGCCCAGCTCCCGTGTCGTCTTCCTCCTCGCCAGAAGGAGCAGGAGGTGGCCGCCGCGACGCCCGGCGCCTCCACGCAGTTCCCTGCTTGCCTGGACGTCCCGGTGCGCTGGCAAGACGGGATAACCTCCCCGAGCATGGCCCTATCCATTCCCGCGACCCATTCCTCCCCTCTCCTCTCGGTTGCTCTGTTCCCCACTGCCGCCATTGACAGGACATCGAGCTCGAGCTGCCCGTGCCTCTGGCCACAAGTTCTTTCCCCCGAGTGCTCCAGTCACTCCACCTCGACGAGCTGGTCATCCTTGCAGAAGAGGAAGATCCCCCGAGCCCTGCAACGCCCACGGCACCGTCGTCTTCAAGCTTCGGCCGCCAGCGAGCTTCGTTTGATTTGTCGCCCACAGCGCCTCCCCGAGCCGTCTAAGCCTTCCACTGCACTCCCCATGAGCTTGCGCAGCTTTCCCCCAAGTTTCCCCCTTCGAAATCTTCCTCTACCCCTGATTTCACCAGAGCCCGACGAGATCCGCCGCGGGAGCTTGTCGCCGGTAGCTCTCCGGTGAACGGCTCGTCCTTCTGAGGCCACCAGTAGCTTCAGGCCTTCGAGTAGATGCTGTAGGTGCTCAGCCCCGTGCCTATCTCCTTCGGATTCGACTAGCCCGACGATGGACGAGGTTCGGCCACCGCCAAACTCAGCCCGGCGTCATCTCCGACCAGATCAGCCCCGGCTAGGTGCAAAAAATGAACCTGTGGGAGACGTGTCGTTCCTCTGGTGCACTCCGCGCAGAGTTTGGCCGCGTGTGCGCCGTTTCCGAGCCCCTCCGTAGTTTTGGTGGTCGCCGAAGGCTCATCGCCGGTGGATCTCAGCTGGCCTAAGCCACTGACACGTGGGGCCAGCCTCTGGATGATTATAGTTAATAAAAATAAAATTAATTAAACTAATAAGTCACTGACATGTGGGTCCAGTACTGTTAATTAGGTAATTAAGTTCATATCTAATCCAAAACTGACCAGAGTCACTGACAAGTGGGTCCCACTTGTCAGGTTTGACTTTCAACGGCCAGTTGGACCTGCTGATGCCATGCTAACGCAATAAGTGGATTTTCTGATTTAAAAGAATTCCAGAAAATGCCCAAAACTTCTAAAAATCATAGAAATTAATCTGTAACTCCAATGGAAATAATTTATATATGAAAAAGTATCAGAAAAATCCAAGGAATCTGAATATGTCATTTTAAAACATGTTTGAAAATGTTACTGGACCAAACATGTAAAAAAATGAATAGGTTAAATGTAATAAATGCTTTGGAGATGCAATTTGAAAATCATTTGAATTCCACTTCAAATGCTATGATCAAACATTGTACAATCACAACCAGCAACTTAACATATCATTTCCATTCATGTTAAAAACAAGTTGATGTGAGCATCAGGTCGAATCAATTAAAATGGTATTCGAGAACACCTCGTTTGAAGTGATAATTGAATCTGATTCAAATCAACCTCAAACATAATAAATGATAGCTACATTAGCATACCACCATGCATCTTCATGCCATGGTCATGCATCATTGTGTTGCATATGACTGTTATTGATTGATGTCATTTCTGTCGGTAGGCTCCGCCCCTCTGGACTCCACCGAATATCCGACTGACGGATATTGCCCCTCCTCTGAGCAACAAGGCAAACACCCATTTTGATCATCCCGATAAATCCCATGTTCTTGCTCCTACACTTACTTATTGCATTAGGATCAAATGCTTCAAGTGCTTTTGCCACGTTAGTTGAACCCACTTCCTTTGCATGACATGTCTTTGTCACAGTAAATAGCTGAACCTTGCAACCTAGCATACCTTGTAGATGCTTGAGCCATGATGTGCCTTATCCTGCTATGCATGCTATGCTTAGAGTTGTGTATGGTTTGTCATCTGGGAGATGAACAGAATTGTGAGAATGTGTTCAGTAAGTAAAGGTTGTGTGTTGGACCTGATTTGGTAAAGGTACCGGTGAAAGGCTATGTAGGAGTACATGGCGGGTTGTTTCATTGGAACCGTCCTTAGGAACTGAGTTCCGTGTATGTAATCCAAGACGAGGTACTACCACATGCTGGGCCCTGAAATATGACCCCGCTCGACTTATTAATCGCCTAGTACTCGGTCTAGGAGTTGCAAGTAGGTTCTGGTGTTTATAGTCATGCTGGAGGCCATACATAGCGCTGACCTAAGAGGTGTGCTGTGATGTGGTAGGCATTGGCACGGTGTACCAAGTGTCACCCGGATGGTGGGCTTGGGAACCCTGCGCACATCGTTTGGGGCTATGGAGGAAACCTCGGCCGGACTTCCGTGCGGGTTACCCTCAGATAGGCGATAGACCTGGACTAAGTATTAGCGTGGTTAACGGTCGTGGCCGACTCCCTCGCCGGGCTTCCGCTTGAAGGTTGCCGAGGTGCATGACGTGCACATGGCGATAAGTGGCGAGAGCATGTGTGAATTACACCCCTGCAGGGTTATGATCTATTCGAATAGCCGCGTCCGCGGATATGGACTACTTGGAGACATATGTTGTTCATAGATAACTTTAATGGCTACTCATAAAATTGTCAAGATAAGCGTGAGTGTCGTGGACGGCATTTCCATATGGAGACGGAATGATTCCACGATGGAGTATTGTTGTGGTGTTAGTGGACTCGTGTGCGAGAAATCAAGTTGTCAAAAATTATTTAAAAATGCAAGTTGTCTAGCCACGAGTCAAATGCTGGTTTTGCGCATGAAGCCCACAATTCCTTATTGATACATTGCATGAGTAGATAGTTATCCTAAAGTCTTCTGAGTACTCTTGTACTCATGTTTGCCTAATAATTTGTTGCAGAGGTTGTTAATGACCCTAATGGAGGGTTCTTCCTAGACATCGACGATTACGAGTAGCTGGTATTCCAGCTACGATCTGGCCCTAGGGTGGGTCTGTAGTATAGTCAGGCCATGTGCCTTCTAGTTTCATTTGTCTGTACTCAGATAGTTTATCTACTTCCGCTGGCTTGTAACTTGAATGACTGTTATGATGGGTCGTGAGACCCCTACTGTGTAATATTATGTGTGAGGCTCTTCCAAGCCTTTTAAATAAAGCTTGTATGTTTATGGTTATGTTGTGATGCCATCGATGTGTCTATACATATCAGTATGCCATGCGTACGGGTGTCGTACTTGATATGTATGGGGTTCGATTACCTAGCCATAGGCTTTAGTAGCATTCCTTACAGGGAAATGCCCCTTTGTGATCCAACGAGCCATGGTAGTTCGCTACTGCTCCGGACACATTGGTTGACCGGCATGTGTCCTCCTTAGCTGATGTGTCTGTCCCCTTTGGGGAAATGTCACGCGATGTAATGGAGTCCTTGTAGCTTGCTACGACTCGTCTACATTCGCTGGTGACCGACACCTGCTTTGCCAGGTCATGTATGCATGTCCCTGTGCGAAACTGCCACTTTGGTTTATGACTAGACATGTCGATCCGGGTTCTTTGTCATTGGATTGCTAGCAACACAATTGCATACGCGAGTCAAAATGCGCAAACGGTCCCGGCTAAGGTAAGGCTGCAGCCGTGGGGTTAACCGTGTGTTAGACCGCAAAGAGATGCGATGTGTTACAGGCTGGATTCCTATGCCTTAGGATCGGGGTCCCGACAATAACGGTCTGGGTGAGAAGAATGAGACCAAAATCCCCATTAATGTTCTTTGGTATCTGCCAATCGTACCGAGACTTCAACATCTTTTCATGGTCGAAGAGACGGCCAGAGAGATGACATGGCACAAATTGGGCAAAAGAATCGAACTAGATGCAGATGGTAACAAGATGTTGGTACACACTTCAGATGGTTTTGTGTGGAAGCACTTCGATGCATTACATAAGGATAAATCAAAAGATCCAAGGCACCCTAGAGTTGCCATCAGCATGGATGGGTTCAATGTGTATGGTATGATGGCAGCACAATACAATTGTTGGCCTGTGTTTGTCATTCCACTCAACCTCCCACACGCAGAGATTATGAAAAGAAAGAACATTTTCCTGACGTTGATAATACCACGGCCCAACTATCCAGGGAAGAATATGAATGTGTACATGCAGCCGCTTAAGGGTGAGTTGCAAGAAGCCTGGGATAATGGGATCAAGACATATGATGCCACTACCAAGACAAATTTCAAAATGCATGTGTGGTACATGTACTCAACACATGATTATCCGGCGTTTCCGCTATTTGCTGGCTCGTGGGTTCATGGAAGATTCCCGTGCATCACATGCAAGGCAACTCTTCAGTATCTTTTTCTGCAGGCTGGTCGCAAGTTTTCTTGCTTCGACATGCATAGACAGTTCCTGGATCCTGACCATAAGTTCAGAAAATACAAGAAGAATTTCATCAAAAGTAGATTTGCCAAAAACACTGCGACAACGGAAAGGAAAGGAAAGCATAGCGAAGCCAAAGTCATGGTTCAATCTCGAAAGGCCAGCTATAAGGGAAATGCTATTGTCGTTGCAAATGTTGTCGATGTTCCCCGATGGGTATGCTGCGAATCTAAAGTGGGAAGCAAGTCTTGAGAAATTGAAAATACTTGGTCTCAAGAGTTATGATTGGCACATATGGATTGAGCGGGTAATGCCGGTGATGTTGCTTGGCTTTATCCGTGGGATGAATGGCTAGTACTCGTAGAGCTGAGCTATTTCTTCCGTTCTCTTTCTGCGAAAGAACTATCACGTGACATGCTAGATGAAATGGAAGAGTTGGTCGCAGAGTTGATCTGCAAATTAGAAAAGATCTTTCCACCAGGCTTCTTTAATCCAACGCTGCATTTGATTTTGCATCAACCGACCGAGGCAAGATTGGGGGGGCGTTCAATATCGATGGTGCTACTCGGCTAAGAGGATGCAAAAGATGCTTCGAGCTAAATGTAAAAATAAACATCGAATTTAAGGATCGATGGCCGAGGCATTCATTACTGAGGAGGCGGCAAACTTCATGACAACACACTACGAAGCCAAAAATCATCATTTGCATAACCCGAAGCCTCGGTACAATGATGGCAATCCTAAAAAAAGGTCGATCCAACCTCAGCATATTCAAAGGGAAGCTCGCACCATCCAGTGCTGCGAAAGGGAAATCGTTGGATGTCGAAGAATGGCGGACCATTTCATTGTATATCTTCACCAACCTAACAGAAGTGAGACCGTACATCGAGTAAGTTCTTGGTAAATTATTGTTTCACAACTTCTAATTCCTATGAACTACTCTTATTCCCAGATATTTGATATAGTCGATACATCGCCGAATTCTCGGATAGAGCGGTCATCGAAAAGGATTTCGTCGAAGAGTATGAGCTTCTCGCAAAGCATGGAGGCGACTATCCCGGATTCATCTCTTGGTTCAAAAAAGGGTAATTAATTACCATTAATGGGCCATTTGATTTCTTGGTCTAATTTGCGGCTAATACATCCATTCTTTCGTACTAAACTTGTAGGTTGATGCAGAGTCTATAGACATCGAGTTGAGACAAGTCGCTAATGGTTTTGACTATAAGGTTCGTTCATTTGAGAAATACAACATCGACGGTTATCACTTTCGTACATTTGGCAAAGAGCTATCTATGGCCGACCTAAAGACTACAAATTGTTCTATCTCTGCTATCGGCGAAGGAGGCATCGAGTATTATGGAAGACTTGAAGCAATTTATGAACTTCTATTGTATGGTGAAAGCCCACCGACCGTCGTAGTCTTCAAATGTTATTGGTTTGAGCCGAGGGAGACTAGAAGGACTCATGAACATATAGGACTAGTCGAAATCAACCAAAACACCCACTTAGATGTTCATGAGGTCTATATTACGGCTCAACAGGCGACACAAGTTTTCTATCTACCGTGGGCCTGCCAAACTGATCTAAATCTGAAAGGTTGGGGTGTCGTTTATGAAGTGCTGCCACATTTTAGACCACATACCCTTAATGAAGAGGATTATGAACCTCAAATTAACCCAGACACATATGAAGGAGAATTCTTCCAAGAAACACGTATGTCCAAGAAAAGTTTCACGAACCGCTGTACTTTACCCCAGAACATTGAAGTAGACAGCGATAGTGAATCCGTCTTAACCCCTGAGCCCGAACAGGAAGAGCGGGAAGAAGAAAAGGTTACTGCTGCGGATGACTTGTCACTTCTTGACCGATTACATAATGGTGGCCTTCCACATGTTCTTCCTCATTGTGATGATGATGATGCATTTATTGATGATAGTAATGATCATGATGCATTTATTGACCCCAAAGCATATATCGATGAGTACGGTTGTTATTAGTTCATGTCAGGTATTTATTACTATATGTAAATTTTGAGTTCATGTTAGGTATTCAATTTTTATTAGTCATGTTAGTATTTATGATGATGATACACTTAAATTATATACATTTTATTACTGATGTTGGTATTTATAATGTACTAATTTCATTTACTCTTTGTCATGACAGGTGTTGAAAGATGGTGGGAAAGGGTTGAAACCACTCAGGGTATCCTTCTTCGTCGGTGGGTGGTGGGATTTGTAGTTCCATTCCTAGCTCGCCACTTCGGAGAGCGTTGCTCTCTACTATGCATGGAGTGGCCGCTTCTTCGACTCTCGCAACCCCCGTGAGAAGAGGTCAACCCCCCGCGAAGTCGAGAGGTACTAAAGGTATTACTCATGTTGGTATTTATGTTGTACTCATGTTGGTATTTATGTTGTACTCATGTTGGTATTTGTATCCATTTTATTACTCATGTTGGTATTTATGTTATACTAAAGGTACACGTGGCCGCGGGAGAGGTAGGGCGGTGGCTGCCACGCCTTCCTCACCCCACCCCAAGCTAATTCACGTGAGCACACGACTTCTAGGGTGGATTCGTCTGAGGTGGAGGCTACACGGCCTCCGGTTCACGAGCCTCAGGTCGATGAGCCTTCAACCCACGAGACTCGTGTCCTAGAGGTTTCGTTCCAGGCGACTCCGGAGCAAAGCAGGGACGAGGGTACGTCCCTAGAGACCCAGTGGGATACCTGGGCTGATCTTGGTTATCCTGAGCCAAGTGGCCATGCTGATAGCGACAAGGAGCCGGGTGAGGGGGCCACCGTTTACCAGCGTGGTAGTTCGGGGCTCCCGCTCGTGCCGGCGACCTGCGAGCAGAGGTGGTCGATTAAGCCAAATGGGGACAAGTAAGTTAATTTACTCTTATTTAACCTTCACGTTTTCTCAAATATATAATGTTTGGGCTTTAATATGTCATACTGCAGGGGTTGGATTGTTGCCAACGGTGTCCGCAAGCCCAACAACGTCTTTGGTGTGCTTTGTCGTCAAAACTTCCCGGGGTTTGTTACGTTGCCCGGTCGGGAGCGAGAGGTAGGAATGACCTAGGAGCACTACTTGGGTGCCCCGGCCCCGCCGGAGGTGGAGATCGACAGTGTTTTGTGCCACATGAGGGCCGACATGGTGATCTGACAGTTCTGGGTAATTTCTCCTTTACACCATATTTAGTTATTGTACTCATCGGTGTTGTCTCGTTTGCAGACCTATTACAGGTGTGAGGAGGGATACGAACAGGACGCGGCAAAGGTTATCGAAACCGAATGTCGCAGCCTACTTCAAAAATTTCGGCACGAGGCTCTGGTGCAGGCTGTTCGATACTACTATGCCTTGCGGCGTATTAAGAAGGACAAGGTGAAGTGCCGCCATTCTAAGATGGAGAAGGATCATTACATGAAGGTAATTACATATTATTAAGGCCTTGTATTTAGTTCCCTTGATTTGATTCTTATGCATTGCGCTCAAATTTCTCTTTATTAACTTAGGTGCCCCCGAGATGGTGTGTGGATAAGATGGATTGTTGGAAGGCCTTGGTGGATCAGTGGTGCTCCAAAACGTGGGAGGCCAGCCACAACAATGCCAAGGAGAGGTGTTGCAAAATGGTTGGTGTGCCACACCATCAAGGGAGCGTCAACTTAATCCAATTTGGCAAGAACTGGGTATGTGGTTTGCTTCATGCCTCATGCAATTCATTCTTAATGCTATCTTGAGCCCTTTACTAATACATTTTCCTCTCTCTCTTTTAGGGAGGTCACAATAAGATAGAGGTGCCAAAGATGTACGACCTGTATGCGATGGCCCATACTGCCTCGTACAAGAAGGTCAAGGAATTCTTTGAATCTGACCTCGAACATCCAGAAAACTTCACCAACATCTCCTCCCACCACAAGCTTGTGAAGTACAGAGATCACGAGAAGGCAAGGTAAGGGGAGGACCTTACCCCGAGCGAGGGGCCTATTGATCCAGAGCTGGTGATGATAGCTCGCAACGGGAGGCCCCATGGCTCTATCGCAATTGGAGACGGCCTTATACGTTGTCCTATCACTCTCCGGCAGATAATGGCACGCCAAACGAGTTCCTGTCCCGAGATAGCACCTCGTCCACGACCAGTCGAGCTCGCCATCGAGGTTAGTTTAATGGACTAAACAATCTTTCCGGATTATGGTGTGCGTGGGAACCAATATGATTACAATGCTAACAATGAATTTGTGTTGCAGGCTGTTATTCTGAAAGAGAGAGAGGCAATGCATGCGCTTTTGGTGGAGAAGGATAAGGAGATGAAGGAGCTGGAGGAGAGGACGGCTGCATTGGTCGAGACGGAGAGGGCACGGAATGATGCGTCTAACAAGGCCATGTACGACCTCTTCGTGGTAAGTTTCTTCTTCATATTATTTCAAATCTTTCATTTTAATGTACGTTTCATTAATAACTAAAAAGTTTGACTTGTCGAAACCAAATGTACAGTCTATGTGCGAGAAGACCGGCCACGTCTCTCTAGCGATGCCAGTCATTAACATGGCAGGGACGGTGAGTTTCATTTCAATGCAGTGATCCCAAGAGTGTCATGATGCTAACGACACATTGCAAACGATGTTTGGTGCGGAATATCTTCCGAAACGCATCGCGCGACCCTTCTACAGTGGAGCCTTCTCTAGGGCAGCCTTCTCCAGGTGAAACAAGCCAAAGCTACCATGCTTCACCGTTGTGATGACGATAATGGTATGTTATTTCTAGTGTTTTGCGAAACAACCACATAATGATCCAATATGGCTTAATAATCATAGTTAGCTCCAAAATGACATATTTAACCCAAATTAGCTCCAAAACGACATATAGTTTGCTTGGCTTCCACCTAAATGACATAATTAGCTTATTTAGCTCCAAAATGACCTACTTAGTAAAAAAATGACCTATAGTTAGCTAAGTTCTTTCCTAAATGACATAATAAGGCTTACATTGCTCCAAGATGACCTATTCCCCCTAACTTAGGTATTAAATGGCCTCTAATTAGCTTAGCTAGATCCAAAATGGCTTAATAAGCATACTTTGCTCCGAAATGACCTATTTTCCCCAAGTTAGCTCCGAAATGACCTATAGTTAGCTAGGCTTCCACCTAAATGACATAATTAGCTTAGTTAGCTCCAAAATAGTCTATTTAGAAAATGACCTATACTTAGCTAATTACCCTCGAAATGACATAATTAGCTCCAAAAAGCCATACTTAGCTAATTTAGCTTCAAGAAGGGGACAAGAGGAGAAGAAAGAGGAAAAATGAAAAGAGGGAAGAAGAAAAAGAAGAGAAGAAGAATATGAAGGAGGAGAAGGAGCCCTCCTTCTTATTTTTCTTTCTCCTTCTTCTTCTCTTCTTGCTTCTTCTCTTTCTTCTTCTACGTAGCATATTTTCCCCAACAAATACATACATAGCTAATTCTCCTACAAAATGACATAATTAGCTTAGTTAGCTCCAAAATGGTCTACTTAATAAAAAATGACCTATACTTAGCTAATTATGCTCCAAAATGACATAATTAGCTCCAGAAAGACATAATTAGCTAATTTAGCTCGCAAAAGAGGAGAAGAGGAGAAGAAAGAGGAAAAATGAAAAGAAGGAAGAAGAAGAAGAAGAGAAGAAGGAGAAGGAGGCGAAGAAGGAGAAGGAACCCTCCTTCTTCTCCTTCTTCTTCTCCTTCTTCTTCTCTCGTCCTTCTTCTCCTTCTTCTTCTCCTTCTTCTTCTCTTCTTCTTTTCTTCTTCTTCTCCTCCTCCTTCTCCTTTTCCTTCTCCTTCTCCTTGTCCTCCTCCTCCTCCTCCTTCTTTTTCTTCTCCTTCTTCTTCTCTTCTTGCTTCTTCTCTTTCTTCTTCTACGTAGCTTATTTTCCCCAACAAAGACATACTTAGCTAATTATCCTCCAAAATGACATAATTAGCTTCGTTAGCTCCAAAATGGTCTATTTAATAAAAAAATGACCTATACTTAGCTAATTATGCTCCAAAATGACATAATTAGCTCCAAAACGACATAACTAGCTAATTTAGCTTGAAGAAGAGGACAAGAGGAGAAGAAAGATGAAAAATGAAAAGAAGGAAGAAGAAGAAGAAGAGAAGAAGGAGAAGGAGAAGGAGGAGAAGAAGGAGAAGGCGCCCTCCTTCTTCTCCTTCTTCTTCTCTCCTCCTTATTCTCCTTTATCTTCTCCTTCTTGTTCTCTTCTTCTTTTCTTCTTCTTCTCGTCCTCCTTCTCCTTCTCCTTCTCCTTCTCCTCCTCCTCCTCCTTCTTATTTTTCTTCTCCTTCTTGTTCTCTTCTTACTTCTTCTCTTTCTTCTTCTACGTAGCTTATTTTCCCCAACAAAGACATACTTAGCTAATTATCCTCGAAAATGACATAATTAGCTTAGCTAGGAAAAAATCATCATAAGAACCTTTGTTAGATCATTAAAATGACTAATTTAGCTCCAAAATTACATGATAAGCTCAAAATGGCATAAGAACCTTGGTTAGCTCATGAATATTATATACTTAGCTTGTTTTCCTCTAAAATGACATAATTAGCCCATTTAGCTTCAAAAACACATACTTAGCTAATTTAGCTCCAAGAAGAGGAGAAGAGGAGAAATGAAAAGAAGGAAGAAGAAGAAGAAGAAGAGAAGAAGAAGAGAAGGAGAAGGAGAAGGAGAAGGAGGAGAAGAAGAAGGAGGAGAAGGAGAAGGGGAAGGAGAAGGAGGAGAAGAAGAAGGAGGAGAAGAACTTCCTCCTTCTTCTCCTTCTTCTTCTCCTTCTCCTTCTTCTTCTTCACTTCTTCTCTTCTTCTTCTTCTTCCTTCTTTTCATTTCTCCTCTTCTCCTCTTCTTGGAGCTAAATTAGCTAAGTATGTCTTTTTGGAGCTAAATGGATATGAAACTTACTTACTTCTCCTCCTATTCATCTATTCTTCTTCTTCTAACTTACTTATTTCCCATTTTGCAGATTACATTCACTTCACGGAAGCTTGGATTATATTGATGGAGTGCTTCAATATAGTTTCTTCTAAAATGGCTTCACGGAAGCTTGGATTGAAACTATTGTAGTAAACGGATATGAAACTTTGTATGTATGGAAGAAACTAGTGTAGTATATGGTTTCGTACGGATGAAACTTGCATAATATGTATGTATTATGGATTAAACTTATTTTAATATGGTTATGAGTATGGGGAAGTTTGTGTGAAATATATTATGTATTATGGATTATGGATGAAACTGTCAAATATATATTATGTATTATGGATGAAACAGTCAAATATATATATATATATATATTCCTGATTTGTGTGAAAATTGCTGGATATTATTAAAAATAAAATAAACAGTGGCAGTTTGGACTCTTTGTCGTCTGCCCGCAAACGGCAAAGGGACTAAACGGGGTTGTCGAAGAAAATTGGGTGCATCCTTTGCCATCTGCCCACAAGGATGGCAGACGGCAAAGGGTCCAAGGGCGGACGGCAAAGGGGCAAATTAGAGGGGCTTTGGTGGCACTTTTGCCGTCAGCCCACAAGGATGCCCGACGACAAAGGGTCCATGGCAGACGGCACAGGATCTGTGGGCCCAGCAGGCTGCCGTTAGCACTTGACGGAGGTGCCCGTAGATGTGTCGTCCCATATTCTTTGTCGTCTGCCCACTCACGGCAAAGATCCTTTCCGTGAGCTTTCTCAATGCGGACGACAAAGAGGCCCTTCATCGGATTTTTGTTTGCCGTCCTGTTTTCCATCTGCTGACGGACGGCAAAGGCCTTTGCCGTTCGGGGTGTCCCCCTTTGCCGTCCGCCATGGCAGACGACAAATTTCTGAATTTTAGTAGTGCTTTGTGCATCCTCCTCCTCCATCGAACCACAAAGGATTCCTTGGTCCCATCGGTGTTCTTGTCCCATGACATGGACACAAACACCGATGGGACCTAGGGATCCCTTGTGGTTCGGTGAAGGAGGAGGATGCACCAAGAGCAGATCGAGAGGTCGGGGAACGATCGGTTTACCCAGGTTCGGGCCACCCGGGGGCAAAGAATGAATTTTTGGTGCTTTCATGCTACCTAGCATAGATGTCCTTTGTAACTCCTCTTATGTGACGTGAATGTTCAGATCCGTTAGATTCAAAACAATAGTTTGCTATTGACGTGGAAACAATAATAATTCAAGCAAACTAGCAAGGTAATCATGAACTTTCAAAATAACAAGGCCAAAAGAAAGTTATCCCTACAAAAGCATATAGTCTTGCTATGCTCTATCATCATTGCACAACGAATTTAAATCATGCAGAAACCTGGTATTGGCCAAGTAATTGTTTCACACCTTTACTTTCTCAAACCTTTTCAACTCGCACGCAATACATGAGCGTGAGCCATGGTTTTAGCACTATAAGTGGTGTGGAGTGTGGTGGAGGTTGCAAGACAAAAAAGGAGAAGATGATCACATTAACTAGGCATATCTATAAGCTGTGGAGATGCTCATCAATAGATATCAATGTGAATGAGTAGGGATTGCCATACAAATGATGCACTAGAGCTAAGAGTATGTGAAAGCTCTTAAAGAAAACTAGTGAAAGTGCGTTATATCGACTAGAGGGGGCCTGAATAGGAGATTTTTAGAATTTCATCACTGAGGAAATTCCTTTTGAGGAAATTCCTCACTAATGACTAACTTACAACGGAAACAGTAAAGGATCAGAAGTGCAAAGTTTCACAATAGCAGTTTTTTTCGGAGTGAGGAATATGAAAACAGATTGCACTTTGAGCAGGCACACAAAATATAGATGAGGATTAACTAACGTGAAGAATTTGGGGTTGAGGAAATTCAGAGAAAGTCTTCAGCAAATTCTTCAAACAGTAGTAGTGAAAGTCATCAACACATAATATGAGGAAAGTAAGGAGTTGAGGAATTAGAACCCGTTTCTCAGTGAAGACAGTCGTTGATGACCCAGTTCCAACTGCTGTGACAGTCGTACATCTGGTTTGGAGCGGCTTGGTATTGAAACCAAAGGACACATAGTCCCGGGACACACAATCCCTACCGTGTTCTCCTTGGGCTAAGAAGACACAGTTCTTGCCCAACACTCCTGGTAAGTCTTCAGGGCAGACTTCCAAACCCTCACAAATTTGGTCACCCGACGATCCACAATTGACTGCTGGAAAGCTCTAGACCATGACGCCTAACCGTTTGGAGGATGCATAGTCTTCAAAGGTAAAAGGCTTTAGTCCCACACAGGAACAACTTCTTCAGTGATGCTCAATCACTAGGTTTGGTTTGCGGTTTCGGTGTATGGGGTATTTCCTCACTGATGAATTACTCTCGAAGACTTTAAGGAATTGGGTTGCTCTTATGACAAGTGTCAGTTTCTAACAGAGCAGCCAGCCAGCTAATGGTTGTGGGGGCGGCTATTTATAGCCTGGTAGCATCCCGACATGATTTGACACTAATGCCCTTAAATAATATGACCGTTAGTGGGGATAAGACCAATGACTTGGTGTGGCTATCGAAACGGTCGGAACCCTCAACTGTGAGATTCCTCATATCACTCGTATTCCTCACTTGAGGCTATTGGTAGGATTAGGCTTAGGTTGAGCATCATCAGGAAATTCATTCCAAAGTGTAACTTCGACCCCCTTTAACATTACGGTGTTCCTAGTACTCAAATGCGAAGAAAATAAAACACAAAGAGTAAATCTTCATGCTTCAAAGTCTTCAAAATGATTTTCTTCAGGACACACCTAATTCCTCGATTTCAGTATTTTCATGAGGAATATCAATTTCATCGCAGATTCCTCGCGATTCATTTCTTCAGCTTCGGACCAATTTCTTCAACCAAAGATATATATTTTAAGGGGTCGATATTCTTCAAATATCTCAAACTCCTCAATGACTTATAGATCCTGTGTACTCATAAACACATTAGATACTTAACCTATAAGTCTTCAAACCACCAAAATCACTAAGGGGCACTAGATGCACTTACAATCTCCCACTTTTTGGTGGTTGATTACAATTAGGTTAAGTATTCAACAGGGATCAAAAATATGAAGTGTAAATACTCATTTGAGGAATTTGAAATCAAGATTCAGAGAGACTCCCCCTGAAGATGTGCACATCGTGAGGATTTTTCTTTTCACAGAAAATGCACATTGATGATTTATATCATGGAGATCTCCCCCTCAGTCTTGTAAATCATGCATACATGTAACATATCATATGAAGAAAATGAAAATGCATGATGACAAATGGTATTTGATGAATTCCAGCATGCGAAGAAAAACGTTCAAAAGCGTCAGAGTACCATCGGGCTTAAGTTACAACTCATTACATAAAAACTTCAGAAGAGCCAAGAGTTTGTAACTTAAATATAGTTCATAAGCCCCAAAAATATCCCGTTTGAAGACTAACTCTCAAATTTCTCCCCCTTTGTCATCAAGTGACAAAAAGGGACAAACATAGGACTAACGCCCGTGAAGACTTCACTTCTTGGCGGTTGAGGAAGAGCCGTGACGCTTCTTGGGAGTAGTCTTCTTCCTTGGACCGGTAGCAGTGTCGAGCTGTTCTTCATCAGTTTCAGCAGTGCGGAATGAAGAAAAGGAGCTGTCTTCAAGGTATGGAACTGGAATGGGCCTGAACTTCTTCTTGGGAGGCCATGACCAGTCAAAGTCTCGCTCAAAGTCCATTTCTTCAAGCTCCGTCTGAGTCTTCAGATGTGCAAGTGTAGCCCAGGTGCGATCAAAAACCTCTTGCAGATAGTGATGGTTGAGCTTCACAGAGTTCTGTGTTTCAGTGAGGGTTTTCACAATGGCGCCAAACTGGCGTTTGACCCACTTGTGATTGCGATCCACCTTCTGGTGAAGACTGAGGAGGAGCTCTCTGGTATTCATCACTCGAGGAGGAAAGGGGCTTGCCGGACGAGTCTCAGTATCATCCCATGAAGAATAACCTTATGGCTCTCTAAACTCGCCATCAAGGGGCCTACTACCTTCTTCAATCACTAATTTGCCTTTTCCTTCAATGGGCTCGAAAGTCTTCTTGTTGACCCGGATAGGAGGCATATAACCAACATGGTTTTGGCACTCAACGAGAAAGTTGATGCCTGTCCTTGTCCTGATGAATCTCATGATCCATGGGGCATATATCTTGTGATCAAAAGGACACATAGCATTGTCGGCCAAAGTCCTCAAGAAGAAATCATGGATGTTGATAGGAATACCATGAATGATGTTAAAGAGGATATTCTTAATGAGGCCTACGACATCTTCTTCATCATCATGGCCTTTGACCGGCGCGAGCACACTGTAGAGGATTCTGTAGACAGACCTTGGTGTATACTTGAGCTCGTGGACAAGGAATGTTTTTCTCGGTGATTTTCCTTCAGCCAAAGGCTTCATGAGGACTTCCATCATCCCATTGGGCAGCTCACGCTCACCATAAAGCTTCACAGCCTCCTCTGAGGGAATTGGTACAGGTAGTTCACGGAGGAGCTCAGTAGCAGGAGCCTTGTAGTGAGTGTTTCGTGTCATCCAGTCAAACACACAAGTGCTAATGTCTTCAGGGTTGCCAGAGATGTGAAGAGTGGCATAGAACTGAAGAATGAGCTCGCTGTTCCAGTCAGAGATGTCGGAGCACATTGGCAGTAAACCAGCATCATGGAGTACATTGAGGACTGGCTCTAGGCACGGTATAGCTTCAAGTTCAACATGAGGAATATGCTTGTGCTGGAATATCTTGTTTCTTCCAAATAGCATATAGGCATAGTAATTCATCTGTGTCCTAGTCCAAAACATCAGATGCCTCATTTGAGGCTTGTCATAGGGGTTCTCTCCAATGAAGTACATGCGTTCTTCAAAGAAATTCTCCTTTTGAAACTTTGGACGCTTGGAGAATGGCTGACGCTGAACTGGCTGAAGATTTTGGTGAGGAACAAGAGGGGAGACAACAATTGCAGTCTCGGGGTTGAGCACGACGAATGCATTGTCTTGTTCAGGTGCATTTTACTCAGCATTTTCCTCGGGGTGAGGAATTTTAGCATCTCGGACTTCAGGCTGAGGAGATGGCTCTGCCTAGGTGTCAGGCTGAGGGGCTTGCTCTGGCTGTGCATCAGGCTGAGGAATGGTTTCATCTTGCTCAGGTGGAGGAGTTGGGTCAGCCTGTTCCTCATCTTGAAGATTTTTCTCAGAGCTTTGAATTTCATCAGCATGAGGATTTTCAGTTTGTTCTTCCTCAGCTGGCTTGGTGGCAGAGGCAGTTTCTTCAGCTGGTGCAGCTGATCCTTGAGTAGTGTCTTTCTAAGGAATGAAGGGCTGAGGACTGTCGTCAATACGAATTTCTTCGTCGGTGTGTTCCTCAGCGGCGGCATCCTTCATTTCCTCATCTACCCCTTTCGCTTGATCATCAAGGATGACCATTTCATAAGAAGGAGCGACATTTAGGGGCACAGGGTCTAGTGGGGCAGTCTCTTCAAGTGCTTTGAGGCGCTTGGCCTCTATTTCTTCTTCTGCTGAGGAGGCCTTTCTCTTTTTGGCTTCCTTCTCAGCAGCCCTGGTTTTCTTCAAGTCTGATGCACACGGAGTCATCTTCTTCACCTTTGAAGCTTTTGGTGAAGGGGTTCTCTCGACAGATTCTTCAGCTGGTTTTGAGGAACCAGCTGGAACAGAGTCATCAGCTTGCTTTGATGAAGCAGTTGGGTCAGGGGCAGTCTCCTCAGCTGCAGCAGATTCATCAGCTGGAGCTTCCATGATGATTTCTTCAATAGCCGGTACATCTACACGGCTTTCTTGGTGGATTTCCTCAGCTTCAGGAGGTTCCTCAGCTTGAGGAGATTCATATGCTGGCTCCTCAATCAAGGGCTGGGAAGTTGGTGCTGGAGGTGCAGCCTTCTTGTTGTAGTCATCAACAGCTTTAGTGGCCAGCTTGATGAAATTGCTCTTGAGACTCTTACGGTCTGACAGCTTGGAGTACTTGTCAGTCAAATTCTTCAGCTCTTCCTGTGTTGACACCAGTGCATCAGGCGTCAAGCTGAGGAGATTCTGCTTGAGAAATTTCTCCTTTTTAAGCTTTGCAACCTTGGCCTGCTTGGCCTGCTGTTCTTTCCAATTGGCTTCATTGATGAAAGTGGCCACCATGTGGCTGATGCCAGGGGGAAGTTTCAAATCATCAAGCGGAGTGTTTGGGTCCTCATACCAGATGTTGATCTAGTCAAGGAGGACCTTGGGGTCCATGGCCAGAGGAATGGCGCTGCCTGATGCTTGAGCTACTCTTTCCTGCTTGTTTCTGATGATGGCTTGCAGGGTTTGATCATCATATTCATCACTGCCATCTGATGCAGACGGGACACTGATGATTTTGCTGGGGCTCCGCAGATTTGCTCTTTCAGCAGACACCTGAGTCTTCACAGGAGGTGGTGAAGACTTTGTCTCCGAGCTGGTTGCAGCTGGGAGTGAGGAGCTGGAGCTGGCGGTCATAGGCTTCATGACTTGCTTCTGTACTGGTGTCTCTTGAGGCTTTCGTGGTGGTGCTGAGGATTTTGGAGCTGAGGAGATTGGCGGTGAGGGTTTTGGCGCTGATGGTTTTGGCGCTGAGAGTGTAGTAACTGATGCCTGAGCAGACTTCTCTTGAGGCTTTGGAGCCCTTGGCTTTGATGGCATAGACTGTGGTTGAGGAATAGCTGAACCAGAGGTCTCAGTGGCAGAGGAAGTAGCTGCAGCTGAGACAGCAGCTGAGGATTTATTGAATTTCCTCACTGCAGCTTCTGCTTGCTTCTTGAGCTTAGCCAGATGCTTTTCCTTCTCATCTGGATAGTCATCAAGGGTCTTGAGGCTTGAGGGATGTGCTACTTGATGAGCCTCAAGTGGGGCTCGCTTGCCAGGGGTCTCAGGAATTGATGTGCATACTTGGCAGTTACAAACCTGTATTCTTTCCATTCCTTCGCCCATCAGTGTTCTATCTTCTGCAGCCGGATCGTTCTCTTGGCCATTGTTTCATTTTCATCAGGTGTGCAATAGTCCAAGTAAATATCCTCAGGGATATCCACAGCTGTGTTTTGCTCAAGTTTCTTTCCTCCCTTCGGTTTTCTGTCATCCTCCATTTTCTTCGGCTCAGGATTTTGCTGATGAGATTGAATTCTTGAGGATTCTGATGAGACTTGAAGATTTTCTTCAAGAAACGCTGCAAATGAGTTAATGTGATGAGAACCGAGAGTTTCATCAACTGACATGTGTGTACCTGTGAACAGAGTATAGTTGCGAGGAATTTGGAGAGGTCATATGCGTTCTCAGGTTTGAAGAAAATGAAAAAGTTTGACAGTTGAGGAATTTTCCTAAGCATACTGTTCTTGGGTTCCAGAGTTGTATAGATCCGAAAATTCGCACAATTGAGGAATCTCGTGAAAATCTTAGATGCTTAGTGAAGTTCATCAATGGTGTGGTGATAGGCAGTGTTTGAGGAATCAAGTGCATATCGATTCTTGAGGAAAAACAAATTTCACATAGGAGATGTAAAATAGTAGATCTAACTTGCGGTAAAAATGGGATTTTATTTACCCTGGAAGGTGTGCATGAAGATCACAGAAAGGTGTGTAGAGAAGCTCATCGATCGCGTGTCCAATGCACCCTAACCCGGCGACAGAGGATGCCTACGGCGGCAGCAGACGAAGATGGTCCGACTCTGGCGTGGTTCCGGCGACGGAGAAGTCGAGGCAGTGAAGCTCTTCCTCACTGGCGACGAAACTTCCAGCGGTGGCGCTAGGATACGGTGCTTTTTGCTGTAGAAAGAGAGCAATGGGGCGAAGAAGAGTTTGCTGAAGGGGAGAGGGACATATTTATAGCCAGACAGTTACTCTTGGTGCGAAGATTTCGGACCAAACAACCCCTGCCTCTACGTCTCCGCAGGACATGTGTAGTTCCCGAACAAGGCGGTGGAGATAGTGGAGATCGTGGTTATCCGATCGTGGGAAGTGGGGTTCAGTTACTGTGCATTAAAGAAACAATTTTTGAAGATTTGAGGATTTTCGTTACAAAATCATCAGCTGACAAGGACGCAGTGAGGATTTTGAACAAAGTTTCAAGTAGAACGCATATGAAGAATTGAATAGACTGGATGAGTATAGCATAGAGGGAAAGTAGGGTCCGATCACATTCACTTAGCAGAAATATCAATGTGAAGAAATAGCTATAAGTGAATGCAGTTGAGGACTTGAAATCACAGTCTATCAAGTCAAATGATAGTCATCAAGTGTTTTTGAAGATTTTGTGATAAATCGTCACAATGAAGAACAACTGTTTTGAGGAAATGGAACATTTGAAGAAAATCAACTTGAGGAATTTCACATTGGGCGGTGGCGTGACCCACCATATAAGAATGTTGATTACAGACGCCGCGTACAATTGTCGTAGGGCTCTGAGAATCAATCTCTTCATTGATTTCTGCACATTCAGAGTGACATTCTTCATTAGTTGAAGAAAATCGATTCATCATGTGTTGCACATCTAAGTCATCAATTTTGCATAAGTGTTAGGATGTGTGCATGTTTTTACAAAACATTTGAAGATTCTAAGATATTTAGCTCACACCGCAACTTGCAAAACCTTTTCTCATCCAAGGGCTTAGTGAAGATATCTGCCAGTTGATCATCAGTCTTCACATGGTCGATGAGGATATTGCCCTTGAGGACATGGTCCCGAAGAAAATGATGACGAATCTGGATGTGCTTGGTCTTCGAGTGTTGTACTGGGTTGTATGCAATCTTGATTGCACTCTCATTGTCGCAGTAGAGAGGCACATTCTTCATGTTGATGTCGTAGTCCTTGAGGGTTTGCTTCATCCATAGTAATTGAGCACAGCATGAACCAACAGCAATGTACTCAGCTTCGGCAGTGGAGAGTGATACGCAGTTCTGCTTCTTTGAGGACCAGCAAACTAGTGATCTTTTGAGGAAATGGCATGTGCCAGAAGTTGACTTGCGATCCACATGGTCACCAGCATAGTCAGAATCAGAATACCCTACCAGATGAAGATTTGAGCCCTTGGGATACCATAATCCTAGTGTTGGTGTGTGAGCTAAGTATCGAAGAATATGCTTCACAGCCTTTGGTGTGATTCCTTCGGTTTTGCTTGAAAACGTGCACACATGCATACACTAAGCATTATATCTGGCTTAGATGCACATAGATACAATAAAGAGCCAATCATAGAACGATATAACTCCTGATCGAAATCTTTACCATTTTCATCAGTGCCGAGGTGGCCATCGGTAGGCATTGGAGTCTTGGCACCTTTGCATTCATGCATGTCGAATTTCCTCAGAACATCCTTGAGGTATTTCTCCTGTGATATGAAGATTCCATTTCTTTGTTGACGAATTTGAAGACCTAAAAGAATTTTAGCTCCCCCATCATGGACATCTGATATTCTTCACTCATCATGTAAGCAAATTCATCACTGTATCGTTTGTCAGTACAGCCAAATATGATATCATCGGCGTATATTTGACACACAAATAGCTCATTATCATAGGATTTAGTGAAAAGAGTTGGATCGAGTGAACCAGGTTTGAAGCCTTTCTTCATGAGGAATTCCTTCAATGTATTATACCATGCCCGAGGGGCTTGCTTGAGACCATAGAGAGCCTTTTTGAGTCTGAAGACTTTGTCTGGATTCTCTGGATCCTCAAAACCTGGGGGCTGAGCAACATATACTTCTTCCTCAAGCTTACCATTGAGGAATGCACTTTTCACATCCATTTTATATAAGATGATGTTATGATGATTAGCATAAGCGAGTAGTATTCGAATAGCTTCAAGTCTAGCGACAGGTGCAAAAGTTTCATCGAAATCTATTCCTTCAACCTGGGTGTAGCCTTGGGCTACAAGTCGTGCCTTGTTCCTCACCACTTGACCGTCCTCATCTTGCTTGTTTCGGAAAATCCACTTGGTGCCGATGATGTTGTGCTTGCGAGGATCTGGTCGTTTGACGAGATCCCATATGTCATTCAGCTTGAATTGAACAAGTTCGTCTTGCATAGCTTGGATCCACTCTGGTTCCAGAAAAGCCTCAGCAACTTTTGAGGGTTCTGTGATGGATACAAAGGAAAAATGCCCACAAAAGTTAACCAAGTGTGAAGCTTTTGAGCGAGTGAGAGGACCTGGCGCGTTGATGTCGTTGAGGATTTTGTCAAGTTCTACTTCATTTGCAATCCTTGGAAAAGCTGGTTGAGGATTTCGTCTGGGCTGAGGAAGTGGTTCTGGTGCAATTTCCTCAGGAGCATCTTCTTGATTTTCATCAGTGATGGGGATCGTTTCTTCACCAATTTCTTCAGTAGGGACAATGTCTTCAGTAGGTTTGAGCTTTATTGCTTCCTCAGGAGACAACTTATCTGGATCAGAAGGCAATTTCTCTCTTTGCAAGCCATTAGTTTCATCAAACCGCACATCTACAGTCTCAACAACTTTGTTGTGATAGTTGTTGAAGACTCTGTAGGTGTGCGAGTCCTTTCCATAATCGAGCATAAAACCTTCATGTGCCTTAGGTGCAAATTTTGAGTTATGGTGAGGATCTCTAATCCAACATTTTGCACCGAAGACTTTGAAATAACTTACATTGGGTTTCTTGTCAGTGAGGAGTTCATATAAGGTTTTCTTGAGGAATTTGTGAAGATATACCCTGTTGATGATATGGCATGCAGTGTTTATTGCTTCAGGCCAAAAGCGATGAGGAGTGTGATATTCCTCAAGCATAGTTCTTGCCATTTCAACCAGAGTCATATTCTTCCTTTCGACGACATCATTCTGCTGAGAAGTATAAGGAGCAGATAACTCGTGAGTAATACCAAGTTCATAAATATAATCATCAAGACTAGTGTTTTTGAACTCGGTTCCATTATCACTTCTGATATGTTTGATCTTGATGCCAAAGTTCGTCGAGCCCCTTGAAGAAAATCGTTTGAAGATTTCCTGCAATTTAGTTTTATATACTATGATCTGCACCCATGTATATTCGGAATAATCATCAACTATGACAAAGCCATATAAAGATGCTGCATTGGTTAGTGTGGCATAGTGAGTAGGTCCAAATAGATCCATATGAAGCAATTCAAATGGACGTGTAGTGGTCATGATAGTCTTCGAGGGATGCTTGGATCTAGTCATTTTCGTAGATTCACAAGCACCGCAGAGATGATCCTTGAGGAATTTGACTGATTCGATGCCTATGACATGCTTCTTCTTCGCGAGCGTGTGCAAATTCCTCATGCCTGCATGACCTAGTCTTCGGTGCCACAACCATCCTTCTGAGGTTTTTGCTAGTAAGCAAGTGGCTGGTTGAGGACCTGTAGAGAAATCAACAATATACAAATCCCCTCTTCTTACACCTTCGAAGACTTTGGATCTGTCAGATTCTATGATGACTACACACCTATATCTACCAAAGATAACAATCATATCAAGGTCACAAAGCATTGAGACTCACATGAGGTTAAAACCATGGGATTCAACAAGCATCACTTTGTCCATATGCCTATCCTTGGAAATGGCCACTTTGCAAGTCCCAATACCTTGCTTTTACCTTTGTCAGCATATGTGATTTGCTTCAGAGGTGATGGAGTTAGTGGCATATTCATTAGCAAGCTTTTATCACCAGTCATGTGATGTGTGCAGCCACTATCAAGAACCCACTCAGTATTCTTGGGTTTGTCATCCTGCAGATGAATTAGTACAGCTTACCATCTCATATGCTTCAGATTTGAAGAATATGATATGATCAAATAAGAATTTCATCATGACAGAAATATAAGGACGTGTGAAATATTTCTATTTCATCAATCATTAGCTTGCGTCCTATGAAGCATTTCCTCAGGTCTCCAGCAAATTCTTCAGATGATGATTTTCATCTGGAGACCTGACCTGCAGAAGTGATTAGTTCGATTTCTTCACCACCCACATCTCAAGGGGTGGCAAAGCATTCATCATCCTGCGAGCACCATATGAGAAAGGTGGCATTGAAGCTAATGCTCTTCTCTTAACAGTAGGGGGGTTAAACTACTCATATAAATATGCAAAGAACTGGTTTGAGGATTTATGAACATAATGATTTAAAGAGTAGCGCTCATATTCATATTCCTTGTAATTTCCCTGCATGTTAGACGCATTAGCACGGGTACGAGCATAATTTTGACCACTTGAGGATTTTAATCCTCTTGAAGACTTTGGTCCTCCTGAGGAATTTGATCTGGGGTTCAGATTCTTCAGTGGTGGTGTCATGAGGACATTCACCTGAAGATTTTCAGGAAAACTTTTGGGAACCCAGATTTTCCTCAAGGGAGGGCCATTCCTGCAGTTAGTTCCAACATATCGAGCAAATACTTCACCAGATTGATTTTTGAACAGTTTATAGTTGGAGTCAAATAACTCATCTGAGGAATATGATAATTCACATGAAAAGCGAGTTAGATTAGATGGATCAAAAGGAGGCCCAGTAGCACCAACCCATGAGGTTTTGGGATACTCCTCAAGTTTCCAATAAGATCCATCAGCATTTAATTTCCTCTCAAAGGCAACTCCTTCTTTCCTCGGGTTCATGTTCAAGATCCGCTTTTTGAGCACATCACAAAGGGTTTGATCTCCTTTGAGGCTTTTGTATATGCCTGTCACATACAATTCCTTCAACCCTGAATTTTCATCAGTAACATTTGTGTTTTCCTCAAGTGAGGAAATAGACACAACAGGTGCAGTTGAAGAATTTGTAGCAATAGTAGCATTTGATGATTCTAGTGAGGATTAGCAGTTTCACGTTCAATGCATTTAAGACATGGAGGAATGAATTCAACTTGACCACCGTTAATCTGTTAAGCTAGTAATGAATCATTTTCCATACGAAGATCATCATGAGACATCCTCAGGTTCTCAAGATCAATCTTCCTTTGAAGAAATTCATAGGAAAGCTTCTCATGATCAGTGAGGAGTGTATCATAACGATCCTGAAGATTATCAAATCTAGACTGAAGACTTTTCACATCTTCAGTGAGGATTTGGGTAAGGTTCATTTCATCATTCAACAGATCATCACTTTTATCTAGCAGTTTCTGAAGCTTTTCGAGGGCAGTTTGTTGTTTAGTGGCAATGATAGCAAGTTTACTGTAACTGGGTTTTTTATAATCATCAGGTTTACAGTTACTTGAATCAGAGGAGGAGGCATTATTTGGTACCTTTGAACCTTTTGCCATGAAGCAATAGGTTGGAGCGAAGTCATCAGCATAGTCATCAGTGTGGATGGTGCAATCATTTTCTTCAAGATTGAAGATTGACTTGCTGACGAAAGTGGTTGCTAGTGCAAGACTATCCTGTCCGGATTCTGAGTCTTCATCCGAACCCTCTTCTTCATCACCTTCCTCTGATTCTTCCTCTGAGTCCATTTCCTTGCCAATAAGTGCCCGAGCCTTTCTGAAACTAGTCTTCTTGTGCGATGAGGGCTTTGAAGATGAGGATTTTGAAGATTTCTTCTTCTTCTTTGAGTCATCAGAACTGTCATCCTTGTATTTCTTCTTCTTTGATTCCTTTCCCCAACGGGGACAATCAGCAATGTAATGACCTGATTTCTTGCACTTGTGGCAGGTTCGTTTCTTGTAGTCCTCAGATGAAGATTCTGGTTTCCTCATGTCTCTTCTTGAAGATTTACCGAACTGGCCACGTCGTGTAAATCTTTGGAATTTCCTCACGAGCATTGCAAGCTCCAGTCCAAATTCTTCAGGGTCACCAATGCTGTCATCTGTGTCTTCTTCTTCAGATGAGGAAATTGCTCTAGCCTTAAGTGCACTTGGTCTGGAATAGCTTGGTACATATAGATCTTTCTTTTCTTCTAGCTGGAATTCATGAGTATATCAGCCGGATCAAGCATCGTGTAGTCTGGTCTTTCTTGAATCATCAGAACTAAAGTATCAAATGAAGAATCCAAAGATCTCAGCAGTTTCTTCACAACTTCGTGATTAGTGATGTCTCGAGCTCCCAGTGCTTGCAGTTCATTTGATATGTGAGTGAGGCGATCAAAGGTGTCTTGGCAGCTTTCATTGTCATGTCTCTTGAAGCGTTTGAAGAGATTGCGAAGAATATCAACACGAGAGTCACGCTGGGTTGATACTCCTTCATTTACTTTGCACAGTCTCTCCCAGATCAGTGTTGCAGAGCCCAAAGCACTTACTCTTCCAAACTGGCCTGGGCTCAGATGGCCACAAATGATATTCTTCGCTTGAGAATCGAGTTGCTTGAATTTCTCCACATCAGCAGCAGAGACACTAGCAGAGATGATGGGGACGCCATGTTCCACAATATACCGGAGATCATTATCAATAGCTTGTAGATGCATTTGCATTTTGTTCTTCCAGAACGGAAAGTTCTTTCCTTCAAAGGTAGGACATGTTGTAGTCACCTTAAACATGCCTGCAGTCGACATAACTAAAACTCCAGGTGGTAAAACAAAAATCACACAGAACAAGGGAGTACCTTGCTCTGATACCAATTGAAAGTGCGTTATATCGACTATAGGGGGGTGAATAGGAGATTTTTAGAATTTCATCACTGAGGAAATTCCTTTTGAGGAAATTCCTCACTGATGACTAACTTCCAGCGGAAACAGTAAAGGATCAGAAGTGCAAAGTTTCACAACAACAGTTTTTTTCGGAGTGAGGAATGTCAAAACAGATTGCACTGTGAGCTTGGGGCTGAGGAAATTCAGAGAAAGTCTTCAGCAAATTCTTCAAACAGTAGCAGTTGAAGTCATCAACACATAATACGAGGAAAGTAAGGAGTTGAGGAAATAGAACCCGTTTCTAAGTGAAGACAGTCGTTGATGACCCAGTTCCAACTGCTGTGACAGTCGTACATCTGGTTTGGAGCGGCTTGGTATTGAAACCAAAGGACACATAGTCCGGGAAGACACAGTTCTCCTTGGTCTAAGAACAAACAGTTCTCGCCCAACACTCGTGGTAAGTCTTCAGGGCAGACTTCCAAACCCTCACAAACTTGGTCACCCGGCGATCCACAATTGACTGCTGGAAAGCTCTAGACCATGACGCCTAACCGTCTGGAGGATGCACAGTCCTCAAAGGTAAAAGGCTTCAGTCCCACATAGGAACAACTTCTTCAGTGATGCTCAATCACTAGGTTTGGTTTGTGGTTTCGGTGTATGGGGTATTTCCTCACTGATGAAGTACTCTCGAAGACTCTGAGGAATTGGGTTGCACTTATGACAAGTGTCAGTTTCTAACGGAGCAGCCAACAAGCTAATGGTTGTGGGGGTGGCTATTTATAGCCTGGGAGCATCCCGACATGATTTGACACTAATGCCCTTAAATAATATGACCGTTGGTGTGGATAAGACCAATGACTTGTCATGGCTACCGAAACGGTCAGAACCCTCAACTGTGAGAGTCCTCATGTCACTCGTATTCCTCACTTGAGGCTTTTGGTAGGATTAGGCTTAGGTTGAGCATCATGAGGAAATTCATTCCAAAGTGTAACTTTGACCCCCTTTAACAATACGGTATTCCTAGTACTCAAATGCGAAGAAAATAAAACACAAAGAGTAAATCTTCATGCTTCAAAGTCTTCAAAATGATTTTCTTCAGGACACACCGAATTCCTCGATTTCAGTATCTTCATGAGGAATATCAAATTTCATCGCAAATTCCTCGCGATTCATTTCTTCAAATTCAGACAAATTTCTTCAACCGAAGATATATATTTTTAGGGGTCGATATTCTTCAAATATCTCAAACTCCTCAATGACTTATAGATCATGTGTACACTCATAAACACATTAGATACTTAACCTATAAGTCTTCAAACCACCAAAATCACTAAGGGGCACTAGATGCACTTACAATCTCCCCCTTTTTGGTGGTTGATGACAATTAGGTTAAGTCTTCAACAGGGATCAAAAATACAAGACGCTCCAACCAAAAACACATAACATGTGGTGAATAAAAATATAGCCCCAAGTAACGTTACCGATGGATTGAAGACGAGAGAGGGGATGCCTTCCCGGGGCATCCCCAAGCTTAGGCTTTTACGGCATCCTTGAATCTCTTGGGGTTCCTTGGGAATCTCCAAGCTTGAGCTCTTGCCACTCTTTATCTCTTTGTCCATAAGAACTTCACCCAAAACATGAAAACTTGACAACACGCAACTTAAACAGAAACTCGTGATAACATTAGTATGAGAAAGAAAACAACCACTTCCTTACGTAATGTAGAAAACTTAAATTCTACTTATGCTGATGTTGGGTTACTGTATTTTCAATCTTCCATGGCTAATACCCTCCGATACTATCCATAGTTTCATCAAAATAAGCAACCAACTCAACAAAAACAGAATCTGTTAACAGGAGACCAGTCTGTAGCAATCTGTATACTTCGTATACTTCTGGTACTTCACAAAATCTGAACAATTACGATAGTCTGAAGAAATTGCATAGAAATCAGCAGGAAAAAGAATCAACTCAAAAGCTCTTACAAAATAAAAATGAAAATTATTTTCGTGAGCGGAAGGTTTCTGTCTTTTTCCTGCATGATCAAACAATCGTCACCAAGACTAATCATAACGGTTTTGCTTGGCACAAACACAAAAAGAAACACAAAAGACATAATCATAAAAGCATTATGATGGTGTGGAGAAAAGAAAACAGGAAGCAAAAAATCAAAGAAAAAATTATTCATTGGGTTGCCTCCCAACAAGCGCTATCGTTTAACGCCCTTAGCTAGGCATTGATTTCAATGATGCTCACATAAAAGGTAAGAATTGAAACACAACGAGAGCATCATGGAGCAAATGGATAGCACATTTGAGTCTAACCCACTTCCTATGCATAGGTATTTTGTGATCAAACAATTTATTGGAGCAAGAATCAACTAGCATAGGAAGGCAAAATAAGCATAGCTTAAAAAATTTCAACATATGGAGAGGAAGCTTGATACTATTGCAATAAGTAGAAACATATGATCCTATCTCATAGTAATTTTCAGTAGCATCATGAATGAATTCAACAATATAACCAGCACCTAAAGAATTATTTTCATGATCTACAAGCATATAAATTTTACTACTCTCCACATAAGGAAATATATTCTCAAGAATAGTAGTGCGAGTATCGTAAAAGACTTGAGCACTACAAATTGTGTCCACAATGAAAAAGCAAGGTTTAGCAAAGGGGTTCTCGAGAGTATGAAAAGCTTTATCATCCCTCTTCTTCCAAGAATAAGTATCCTCACAATAATCATCATAGATAGGGGGCATGCTTTCATCAAAATAATTTTGATCATTCAAAGTGGAAGAACTAAAAAGATCATCTTCATGAAATATAGCATCCCCAAGCTTGTGGCTTTGCATATCATTAGCATCATGGGTATTCATAGAATTCATGCTAACAACATTGCAATCATGCTCGTCATTCACATATTCTATGCCAAGCATTCTATGTAATTCTTCTTTCAGCACTTGAGCACAATTTTCCTTCCCATCATGCTCACGAAAGACATTGAAAAGATGGAGCATATGAGGCATCCTCAATTCCATGTTTTTTGTAGTTTTCTAGCGAAAGAACAAGAAACAAAAAGATTCGATTGCAAGATCTAAAGATATACCTTCATGGACTAACCTCCCCGGCAACAGCGCTAGAAAAGAGCTTGATGTCTACTACGCAACCTTCTCCTTGTAGACGTTGTTGGGCCTCCAAGTGCAGAGGGTTGTAGGACAGTAGCAATTTTCCCTCAAGTGGGTGACCTAAGGTTTATCAATCCGCGGGAGGCGTAGGATGAAGATGGTCTCTCTCAAGCAACCCTGCAATCAAATAACAAAGAGTCTCTTGTGTCCCCAACACACCTAATACAATGGTAAGGTGTATAGGTGCACTAGTTAGGTGATACAAGTGCAATATGGATGGAAGATACAGGTTTTTGTAATCTGAAATTACAAAAACAGCAAGGTAACAAATGGTAAAAGTGAGCACGAACGGTATTGCAATGCGTGGAAACAAGGCCTAGGGTTCATACTTTCACTAGTGAAGTTCTCTCAACAATGATAAAATAATTGGATCATATAACTAGCCCTCAACATGTAACAAAGAGTCACTCCAAAGTCACTAATAGCGGGGAACAAATGAAGAAATTATTGTCGGGTACGAAACCACCACAAAGTTATTCTTTCTGATCGATCTATTCAAGAGTCCGTAGTAAAATAACACGAAGCTATTCTTTCCGTTCGATCCATCATAGAGTTCGTACTAGAATAACACCTTAAGATACATATCAACCAAGACCCTAATGTCACCTAGATACTCCATTATCACCTCAAGTATCCGTGGGTATGATTATACGATATGCATCACACAATCTCAGAATCATCTATTCAACCAACACATAGAACTTCAAAGAGTACCCCAAAGTTTCTACCAGAGAGTCAAAACGTGTACCAACCCCTGTGCATAGGTTCCCAATGTCACGAACCCGCAAGTTGATCACCAAAACATACATCAAGTACTCACAAGAATCCATGTGTGCCAACCCATATGCGTAGGTTCCCAATTGTCACAAACCCGCAAGTTGATCACAGCAGATAGACACGTGCAAGACATACATCAAGTGTTCTCAAAGACTCAATCCGATAAGATAACTCCAAAGGGGAAACTCAATTCATTACAAGAGGGAGAGGGGGAAGAACATCATAAGATCCAACTATAGTAGCAAAGCCCATGGTACATCGAGATCAAGACATCTCAAGAACACGAGAGAGAGAGATCAAACACATAGCTACTGGTACATACCCTGAGCCCCGAGGGAGAACTACTCCCTCCTCGTCATGGAGATCGCCGGGATGATGAATATGGCCACCGGAGATGGATTCCCCCTCCGGCAGGGTGCCAGAACGGGCTCCAGATTGGTTTTTGGTGGCTACAGAGGCTTGCGGCGGCAGAACTCCCAATCTAGGTTTCTTTTTTGGGGGTTTCTAAATTTATAGGAATTTATGGCGGTGGAATTACGTCGGTTGGGCCCACGAGGAGGTCACAAGCCTACCCTGCGCCACCTAGGGGGGTGGTGGCGGCGAAAGGGCTTGTGACTCCCTCGTGGCTCTTCTGGCGTTCTTCCAAAGCTTTGGGGGTCTCTTTTGGTCCAAAAAAATCATCGTAAAGTTTCATTCCATTTGGACTCCGTCTGAAAATGGGCCAAAAACACGGAAAAAACAGATACTGGCACTTGGCACTGAGTTAATAGGTTAGTCCCCAAAAAGATATAAAATAGTATATTCATGCATATAAAATATCCAAAGTTGACAAGATAATAGCATGGAACCATTAAAAATTATAGATACGTTGGAGACGTATCATGCCTCGGCACTCATTGGACTACACACATCAAAAATGTATTGCATCCAACAAGTTACTTTCTTGTTCCATGTGGTATGATTTTACATGTCTCAAGTGATTCAAAATCAAGCGAGTCCAAACGATCCATCTGCATGGAGTTTATTTATGCGTTTATACCAATAGGTATGGTTTGCATGTCTCAAACGTTTCAAAAATGCGTGAGTACAAAGCTCCTTCAGCATGTAGCTTCTTCATGCATTTTACACCAACATGACTCAAGCGGTAGTGCCACAAGTAAGTGGTACTATCATTATTTACTTTATATCTTTTGGCACCAAAATTATGAACAAGTGTAACACTACGATCTAGATTCAATAAACCATTGAAGGTAATTTTTCAAGCAAATAGAATAACCATTATTTTCTTTAAATGAATAATCGTATTGCAATAAACACGATCCAATCATGTTCATGCTCAACGCAAACACGAAATAACAATTATTTAGGTTTAACACCAATCCCGATAGTAGAGGGAACGTGCGATGTTTGATCACATCAACCTTGGAAACACTTCCAACACTTATCATCACCTTGCCTTTAGGTAGTCTCCGTTTATTCCATAGCTTTTATTTCGAGTTACTAATCACTTAGCAATCGAACTGTTGTCTAATTCCCTCGTGCTACTAGGTGTACTAGTAAGGTATACATCAATATCATGTATATCAAATATACTTCTGTTGACTTCGCTATCCTTTTCATCTACCAAGTATTTAGGGTAGCTCCGCCTCAGTAAACATTCCCCTCATAACAGGAGCGCTTAGTCTCGGGTTTGGGTTCAATCTTGGGTTTCTTCATTAGAGCAGCAACTGGTTTGCCGTTTCATGAAGTATCCCTTCTTGCCCTTGCCCTTCTTGAAACTAGTGGTTTTACTAACCATCAACAATTTATGCTCCTTCTTGATTTCTACTTTCATAGTGTCAAACATAGCGAAGTGCTCAAGGATCATCATATCTATCCTTGATATGTTATAGTTCATCACGAAGGTCAAGCAGCTTAGTGGCAATGACTTTGGAGAACCATTACTATCTCATCTGGAAGATTAACTCCCACTTGATTCAAGCAATTGTTGTACTCAAACAATCTGAGAACATGCTCAATGATCTGAACTTTTCTCCTTTACTTTGTAGGCAAAGAATCTTGTCAGAGGTCTTATACCTCTCAACAAGGGCACGAGCACGAAATCTCAATTTCATCTCTTAGAACATCTCTTACGTTCCATGACGTTTTCAAAAAACGTCTTCGGTGCCTTGCTTCTAAGCCATTAAGTATTATGCAATGAACTATCACGTAGTCATCAAAAAACGTGTATGGCAGATGTTCGCAACATCCACAGATGACGCTCGAGGTGCAGCACACCCAGTGGTGCATTAAGGACATAAGCCTTCTGCGCAGCAATCAGGACAATCCTCAGTTTTACGGACTCGGTCCGCAAAGTTGCTACTATCAACTTTCAACTAAATTTTCTCTAGGAACATATAAAAACAGTAGAGCTATAGCGCAAGCTACATCATAATTCGCAAATACCATTAGACTATGTTCATGATAATTAGTTCAATTAATCATATTACTTAAGAACTCTCTCACTCAAAAAGTAGATCTCTGTAGTCATTTGAGTGGTACATGATCCAAATCCACTAACTTAAGTCCAATCATCACGTGAGTTGAGAATAGTTCCAGTGGTAAGCATCTCTATGCTAATCATATCAACTATACAATTCATGCTCGACCTTTTGGACTCATGTGTCCCGAGGCCATGTGTGCACATGCTAGGCTCGTCAAGCATAACCCGAGTGTTCCGCGTGTGCAACTATTTTCCACCCGTTGTATGTGAACGTTGAGTCTATCACACCGGATCATCATGTGGTGTCTCGAAACAACGAACTATCATAACGGTGCACAGTCGGGGAGAACACAATTTCGTCTTGAAATTTTAGTGAGAGATCACCTTATAATGCTACCGTCGTTCTAAGCAAAATAAGGTGGATAAAAGGATTAACATCACATGCAATTCCTAAGTGACATGATATGGCCGTCATCATGTGCTTCTTGATCTCCATCACCTAAGCATCGGCACGATCTTCTTGTCAGTGGCACCACACTGTGATCTCCATCATCATGATCTCCATCAACGTGTCGCCATCGGGGTTGTCGTTCTACTTATGCTATTACTACTAAAGCTACGTCCTAGCAATATAGTTTAAAGACAACGCTATGGCTTCTGCCGGTTGCCGTAGCATCGACGTGCAAGTCGATATTAACTATTACAACATGATCATCTCATACATCCAATATATCACATCACGTCATTGGCCATATCATATCACAAGCATACCCTGCAAAAACAAGTTAGACATCCTCTAATTTGTTGTTGCATGTTTTACGTGGCTGCTATGGGTATCTAGTATGATCGCATCTTACTTACGCAAAAACCGCAACGGAGATGTGCAAATTGCTATTTAACCTCTCCAAGGACCGCCTCGGTGAAAACCAATTCAACTAAAGTTGAAGAAACCGACACCAGCCAGTCATCTTTATGCAACGAGGTTGCATGTCAATCGATGAAACCAGTCTTTCGTAAGCGTACGAATAATGTCGGTCCGGGCCGCTTCAATCCAACAATACCGCCATATCGAGAAAAGACTAAGGAGGGAAGCAAATCGAACATCACCGTCCACAAAACCTTTTGTGTTCTACTCGAGATAACATCTACGCATGAACCAAGCTCATGTTGCCACTGTTGGGAACATTGCATGGGAAACAAAAAATTCCTACGCACACGAAGACCTATCATGGTGATGTCCATCTACGAGAGGAGATTTGGATCTACATACCCTTGTAGATCGCACAGCAGGAAGCGTTAAGAAACGCGGTTGATGTAGTGGAACGTCTTCACGTTGCTTGATCAGCCCCACGAACCGTCCCGCAATTCGTCCCACGATCCTTCTGCTCTAGTGTCGAACGGACGACACCTCCGCGTTCAGCACACGTATAGCTCGACGATGATCTCGGCCTTCTTGATCCAGCAAACAAGACGGAGAAGTAGATGATTTCTCCGGCAGCGTGACGGCGCTCCAGTGGTGGTGATGATCTACTCCTGGAGGGCTCCGCCCGAGCTCAGTAGAAATACGACCTAGAGGAAGAACTATGGTGTCTAGATCTGAGTTGCACGTGGCAAACATTGTCTCAAATCAGCCCTAAATCACCACTATATATAGGAGGGAGGGGAGGAGGCTTGCCTTGAGGGCCAAGCCCTCAAGGGTGCGCCGGCTAGGGACGAGAGGGGGAATCCTACTCCAATTAGGATTGGAAAGTGGAGTCCTTCTCTTCCTTCCCACCTCCCCTTTTTTCTTTGGTTTTCTTCTCTTGGCGCCAAGGCCCTCTTGGGATATCCCACCAGCCCACTAAGGGCTAGTGCGCCACCCCTAAGGCCATTGGGCTTCTCCCGGGTGGGTTGCCCCCCTCCCGGTGAACTTTCGGAACCCATTCGTCACTCCCGGTACAATGCCGGTAATGCCTGAAAACCTTTCGGTCCCAAATGAAACCATCCTATATATCAATCTTCATTTCCAGACCATTCCGGAAACCCTCGTGACGTCTGTGATCTCATCTAGGACTCGGAACAACATTCATTAAGCACACATATAACTCAACTATACTAAAACATCATTGAACCTTAAGTGTGCAGACCCTGCGGGTTCGAGAACTATGTAGACATGCCCTGAGGTACTCCTCGGTCAATATCCAATAGCGGGACCTGGATGCCCATATTGGATCGTACATATTCTCTGAAGATCTTATTGGTTGAACCTCAGTGTCAAGGATTCATATAATCCCGTATGTCATTCCCTTTGTGCTTCGGTATGTTACTTGCTCGAGATTTGATCGTTGGTATCCGCATACCTATTTCAATCTCGTTATCGGCAAGTATCTTTACTCGTTCCGTAATATAAGATCTCGTGACTTACACTTAGTCACATTACTTGCAAGGCTTGTGTGTGATGTTGTATTACCGAGTGGGCCCCGAGATACCTCTCCATCACACGGAGTGACAAATCGCAGTCTCGATCCATACTAACTCAACAGACACCTTCGGAGATACCTGTAGATCACCTTTATAGTCACCCAGTTACGTTGTGACGTTTGATACACACAAGGTATTCCTGCGGTGCCAGTGAGTTACATGATCTCATGGTGATAGGAATAAATACTTGACACGCAGAAAACAATAGCAATAAAATAACACGATCAATATGCTACGTTCATAGTTTGGGTCTAGTCCATCACATGATTCTCCTAATGATGTGATCTAGTTATCAAGCGACAACACTTGCACATTGCCAGAAAACCTTGACTATCCTTGATCAACTGGCTAGCCAACTAGAGGCTTGCTAGGACATTGTTTTGTCTATGTATCCACACATGTTTCTATGTTTTCATTCAATACAATTATAGCATGGATAATAGACGATTATCACGAACAAAGAAATATAATAATAACTAATTTATTATTGCCTCTAGGGCATAATTCCAAAACATACTTCATGTACCTCATGAACAAGGTCTTCATGGAATACCTGGACAAGTTTGTCGTCGTATTCATTGATGACATATTAATCTTTTCCAAGCCCGGAGAAGAGCATGAGAAACACTTGAGGTTAGTGTTGGAAAAGCTTCGAGAGCACAAACTTTATGCTAAGTTCAGCAAGTGCCAATTCTGGCTGAACGAAGTTGGATTCTTGGGTCATACCATGACGACAAGTGGATTGGCGGTTGATCCCTCCAAGATTACTACAGTAACCAACTAGGAATCGCCAATTGATGTGAAGGAAGTCAGGAGCATCCTCGGAATCGCGGGATATTACCGCAAGTTTGAAGAAAGGCAAGAAGTTCGAATGGACGCCAGATTGTGAAGCAAGCTTCCAAGAATTGAAGAAGCGATTTACCACCGCCTCAGTATTGGCCACTCCAGATATCAGCAAGGAGTTTGTGATATATTGTGATGCCTCCAGAACCGGGCTCGGTGGGGTTCTATTGCAGGACGACAAAGTTGTGGCATATCTGTCATGACAACTGCGCCCGAATGAGGAGAATTATGCCACCCATGATCTCGAATTGGGAGCTGTAGTGCATGCCCTGAAGACATGGAAACATTACCTTCTAGGGAAACAATGTGAAATATACACTGACCACAAATGTCTGAAGTATATCTTCACCCAAAGGGAATTAAATATGAGGCAGCGAAGATGGTTGGACTTAATCAAATACTACGACCACATCATTCAATATCACCCCGGTAAGCCCAATGTAGTGGGTGATGCCTTAAGCCGGAAGAACAGGACCTTGAATGTCATGCTCAAGGAAAGGCAGTCCCCTTATATGAAGAATTGGAGAACTTCGGATTCGAGCTAGTGGAATGAGGATTCCTAGCTAACCTCAAAGTCAAACCAATGCTGGTTGATGATATCAAGGAGGCCTAGAAGGGTCATAAGAGCATTGAAGGCATCAAGAAGAAGATTCAAGAAGGGAAGGCCCCAGGATTCTCAGTGGATGAACAATGAGTAGTGTGGTTTGGGAAACGATTATGCGTACCCAACAAGGCTGAACTCAAGGATTTGATCCTACAGGAAGGTCATGATACATCCTACTCTATTCACCCCGGTGGTACAAAGATGTATCAAGATCTCCGAGAAAAATTCTGGTGGCATGGAATGAAGAGGGAAATAGCATCTTATGTTGCCAAGTGCGACGTGTCCCAGCGGGTCAAGGCTGAGCATCAGCAACCAGCTGGATTGCTACAACCTCTCCAGGTGCCGGAATGGAAGTGGGACAAGATAGGCATGGACTTTGTTATAGGCCTACCAAGGTCTAGCAGAGGCCGTGACTCCATATGGGTCATTGTCGACCATCTGACCATGGTGGCCCATTTCATTCCAGTCAACACCATGTATGATGGGAACAAGTTGGCTAGTCTTTATATTGAGCGTATTGTAAGCCTTCATGGAGTTCCCAAGGAGATTGTATCTGACCGAGGAACGTAGTTCACCTCAAGATTTTGGTAGAAGTTCTAAGAAGCCCTCGGAACAAAGCTCTCTTTCAGCACCACTTTCCACCCTCAAACGGGCGGACAAATGGAAAGAGTAAATCGAATACTCGAAGATATGCTCCGCGCTTGAGTCTTGGCACATGGTGCCAAATGGGAAGACTGTCTATCGTTCGCTAAGTTTTCATACAACAACAGCTACTAGTCTAGTGTCCAAATGGCCCATTTGAAGTGTTGTACGGACAAAAGTGCCACACCCCGCTCAACTGGTCCGAAACCGGTGAAGGTCTGATTTTTGGGCCGGAAGTTCTGCACAAGTTAGAAGAGAAGGTGCAACTTGTCCGAGAAAATCTAAAGGAAGCCAAGTCGCGACAAAAGAGCTATGCGGATTCTCGCCGCAGGGATGTGGAGTTAATTCCCGGAGTCCAGGTGCACCTCCGTGGCACCGCTCTTAAGGGAACCAAGTGTTTCCATGTTAAAAGGGAAACTTGCTCCAAGGTTCATTGGACCTTTTAAGATCACGGCAAGGCGTGGAGAAGTTGCTTATCGGTTGGAGCTACCTCTGGAAGTCTCGGGTGTGCACAACATCTTCCACGTGTCACAACTCCGGAAGTGTCTTCAAGCGCCAAACAGTTCCAATCATTACAAGGATATTGACCATTAGGCCATCGACCTTTAGTCAGATCTCACCTACCGCGAGAAGCCAATCCGCATTCTGGATGAAGGTGAGCGTTGCACAAGAAGCCGCACCATCAAGCATTTCAAGGTTCATTCGAGCAACCACACCGAAGCAGAAGCAACATGGGAGCGTGAAGACTATCTCCAATGTGAGTTTCTCGACCTTTTTAGCACCTAGCTTAGGAATCTCGGGGACGAGATTCTTGTAAGGGGGATAGGTCTATCACACCCTGTTTTTACTACCACTTTCTGTGTAATGCAAAAATCTGAGCTTGTGCGATGCGTGCCCACGCGCACCAGAACCGGCAAAGGTTGCACGGCCATTGAGCTCGACTCCTCTCTCTCTCTCCCTCTATTGCAGATGGTTCTGGCAATCCAAAAGCACGTCCTGAGACCGTGTTTCCGATCCCAGCTCTTCTCTGCACCACCATGCCTGCCATGGTGAGTCACCGGTGCTCCCAAATCGGTTCATCGCCGCGGGCCTATTTATAGCCCTCCCCCTCGCTCCAGCACCCCTCAGACAGCTTCGCCACGACCACTAGCACCTCCCTAGACACCCCAGCAAGGCAGTAAAGCCCCGGTGCTCGAGATCGACCGTGGCCCCTCCGCCTCGGAGCTCCGGTCGATCTCAAGCTACACGACGACTCATGCGTTCCTTGACCCACCAAACTGATCCCCTCGACCTCAGGAAGGTTTCCCCCAACTTTCCTGAGCATTTCCGTGCCCCTAGCTACCCTCTCGACCACCTCCCGAAACTCCGCCGCCGCGGCCTCCTGGTCGCCGGTGAACCCATGCCTCTGCATCATTGTTCCGACCACCAGCAGGTAGGCGGCGTCGAGCTGAACCCATTTCTGTCCTCGTTGGGGCTTGAGAACGTCGGCCGCCTCGCCGGCCTCCTCCTCGTCCTCTCTTGCCAGAGGTAGCAGACGACCCCGACAGGTGTGCCCCACCTGTCGGTGGCCCAGCTCTCTCCCCCTCGCACCCCGCAGCCGCGGACGGCAGGGCCCCACACATCAGGTTCAAACCTGACAGCGCGCGCGCGTGGGCAGGCTGTCGGCTGGCCTTGGGCCGACCGAGATCCAGGCTGAGCCAGTCCGGGGACTTATCCCATTTTTCTTTTGTTTTTAAAATCTGATTTCAAAGATTTTTATAAAAATATTTAACCAGTTTATAAATATGATTTTCCACTGATATTCTTCTAAAAATATGTAGTATTTAATGAGACCATTGGATGAATTCTTCAGCTACTATTCTGTTTTACAATAATAAAAGGACTAAATTGGAATAGTTTTGCTTCTGTTTGGTTGATTTTAAAAATGTTCCTTCATTGGAATCAGAGGCAAATACTTTTCAAAATAACAACTTAGATTTATCAGTAATAAAGAACATTTTTAAAATGACTTTGTGATCTGCTTTTGAGTGAGCTATTTCTTATTTATTCTTTTGACAACGATTGAAAATCTGTGTGACGAGGGAATCAGAGAGGAAGACCTCGAAGACCCCGGATACCTAGCTGAACAAGGCAAGCAACCCTTTGACCATGATTGAGCATATGTTATTTTGCATGTTAAGATAGCAAGTATTCCCGTTGCATATGAGCATAACTGCTGGTAAATCACTAAGGTGATGTTACCGATGGCTCCTCCGGAGCACATGCATTGAGCTTGATCCTTCCCCCTTTGAGGATCATGCTAGTAACATGTTGACAAGTAATTTTAGAGTAATAATAGCATGAGCATGTTGTCGGTATAAATCAAAGACTTATGAAAACCCCGTCGGGTGCCACCAATGCCCGAGGGTGATGATAATTGAGGTGGCCACTTTTGGTGAAGTGGTGCACCGGGTATTTTGAGTGAGTATGGTTTCGGGAATGGGATTAGATTTATGATGTGTCGACCGTCCCAACCTTACATGTACGACCACGTTACCCCTTATGGGACGGGGCTATGTTGATTACTCTGGTCGGGGCTATGCGGGAGTGATGTGTGGTCACTCTCGTGATGGGGTCGTGCCCGGTAGGGCGACCATGCCATTTTTATGTGTTCCAGGCACACCATTGGTCCCCGCATGGTTGATACTATCTAGAGTCGGTGCTCGTAAGACGTACAACATGTGGGCTGGGTATCAATCGAGTGGACCTCTTTGTCTAGTATCGTCAGGGGAAAGGCATTGATCGGGTACTTACCTCGGGTATGTTATATACCGCGAGTCGTGGATGACACGGAAGTTTCCCGGATCTCGTGGGTCCAGCATACTACCTCTGCAGAGTGTAAAACTATTCGAATAGCCGTGTCCATGGTCAAGGACACTGGGGTAGTCCTGCTTAAACTACGTCCAGTTATTTCCGCATAAACCAAGTGTGTGTGAGTTGTGATGAAAAAGGAGTTATTATGAAAGTAATGATATGACCAAGTTTGGTGACTTGGCATATAGGGTGAACCCAGATGGTTCAGCACTCGATAGATGTATTGATATCTGTAACTTGTTCTTCAAAGTAATTCTTTAACTTGATGCATATTCATGATCATTCCAACAAGATGAGTTCCACCAAAGATGCATGTTATCGTTATCCTTCACTTTCATTATTCATATCATGGGCTGTTTGCGAGTACAATCAAAAGTACTCATTGGCTTGGCACTGGTTATATTATTGAACAGACATGGAAGGACCAGAGTTTGGAGATGAGTACGTCTTCGGAGATGCCCCTGCGAACAAGGACGCTTCCGAGTCAGAATGCCTGTCGGTGTAGGCTTGATGGCATGGGCACCCGCTTAGCCCCTACGATTTCTGCTATTAGTTGTATCAGTATGATTTGGCCTTAGGCCCAACATTGTGAACTTGACCATTCGGTCATGTGATGTAATAATTCGGTACTTGGATGTAAGACTCTTATTATTCAGTATCTCTGTGTTCGATGAGCATTGATCTCTGGGACAACTGAGCACGTTCATTTGGCGATCTCGACTTGTAAGTCGGGGTCCCCACAATGAGACACTGTGGGCCCTCAAATGCGTGTGGGCCAGGCCGGTGCGCGTCACGCAGCTCGTGTCTGGTTCTCCTTGTCCTCTATCTCTGACCCCCTTTATTATGTGCCCTGCTTGTAGCTTTGGTGCCATATTGCTTTCCTTCTTTCGCACTCGCCTTTCTTCTTAAGTCTTTGACTCCAACCGATGCCTCCCAGATCTAGCACCGCATAGTTCCTTGCCAGTCCAGCATTGGCACCCGCCAGCAAGCAGAAGCTGGAGGGGCATGGTCCGGCCCCGACTTCTCCGCTCCTGGACTGCTCCCTGTCCAAGGACGCGGATCTCGTCCCAGTGCTTCCATGGACCACGACCGAGCCCAGCGAGCATGGGCGAACCCTGATTTGGCCTGGTGCTGTAGAGGAGCGGCTCGCGCCTGGGGCGGTATACCCCTTCTTCCTTCACAGTATTTACGATGGGCTCGTGCCACCTTTCTCTCGAATCTTCAGCGATGTCTTGGAACACCATGGGATCCAAGCCCTTCATCTCCAACCCAACTCTATCTTGATTATTTCCGACTTTGCCTTCTAGAATGAGGCCTTTGTTGGTGTGAAACCTTCAGTTGCCCTCATCCGCCACTTCTTCAGCTTGCGCCTGCATGACGGTGCTCACTTGTCGGCGTGCATTTCCTTCGTGGCGGCCCAGAGCGGCAAAATTCTCTTGAATGTCGGGAAAAAGGTGGAGAACTTCAGGCATCGGTGGGTCCTCTTGTGTCTCAAGGATGCCAACCCCCGGCTGGAAGAGACGAAGGGGTTGCCGAAGAATACCTCTGGATGGAACTCGGCGAAGCTCTCCGACCCTCAGGATATGCCCGTGCTGGAGCGCTTTTCCCGCGACGTCAAAGCCCAAGAGGCTTACCGGGGGAATGATAGTGAAGGACTTCCTGGTGCAGTCCCTGCATGCACATTCCAGGACCCTGTGGGAGTACCAGGCTGGCAACAACGAACTCCGGCTTCGATCCTGGGACGTTCCCACATAGGACCAAGCAGGGTCTTAGCAATTTTGCTGTGTGGCGACCCTGGCGACCTTCCCGAGGACCTCATGATGATCAGAACGATCTGGTCGCCGTGATGCCTGTCTACAGTGAGCGGGGGCTTCTCCTGGCTGAAGGCTCCGGTCCAGTGGAGGTGTCATCCGGCGACACCTCTAGTGAAGGGGGCTCAAAGAAGACCGTCGACGACCGTGCGGGGAGCGTGCCTCTCCCGTCGCAATCCGTCCTTCTGCGTGAGGTCGAGGATGATGGCACCACTCATGATACCTCCGCCGGGACCCCTTTGCGCTCGTCCAGGGCCTCCAGGGGGCTTGTGCCGACTCTGCGTGCCACGAGGTCTGCATGGAAGCACACTTCCCAGATGCTCGAGGCTGAACCTTCCCCGGCACACCCCGCTTCTGCCGATGGGAGGTCGAAGGCACCGAGCTCGCCTCCCTCCATGGGTGGGGGGCACGTTTCATCCGCAGTCGCGGGGGCGGAGAAGAGGAAGAGATGGCACGATGTCGAAGAGTAAGTTTCCTGCTTGGGCGCACCTTGTGTGTCCATTGTTCGCGCTTGGCTGATTTATTCCTTTTTGCTTGATGCCGAGGGATGTCGTCTCGCCGGGGGCGAAGAGGAAGAAGACAGTCATCAAGCCGAAGGAGGCTCTCGACACCCCGCCTGCTCTTGTCGACACGTCGCCGTCTGTGGGTGGGGAGGAGGAGGCTCGTGGGGCGGCCTCCCTAGTATTGGTCGTCAAGCCCCAGAGCCCTCGAAGTGTCCTGAGGGATGCCACTGCTCGGGGGACAGTTCATAAAGGGTCCTCAGGCTCCAGAGGTGCTGACGCCCGCAACTGTTGAGGAGTCTTCGGGGTCCCTTGTTCTTTGTGACGCTGCTCCTCCGGTAGCGCCACCTGCGCGAGTGTTGAAGACTCTTCAGGCGGGGGTCCATATGGCCTCGGTGCTCTTCCAAGGCATACTGGGTGCAACCTTCACCGCCTTGAGCGACGTCAAAGCCGAGATAAGGAAGGTCGAGGGAGAGGCCGAGGCCGCCCGCGGCGCACGTCAAAAGGCGCTGAAGGAGGCCAGGGCGATTGTCGAGTGTTGTGAAGAGGAGGAAGTCCGCCTGAAGGCCCTCCAGGGGGAACACGTCGAGCTGGTCGCGCAGCGTCGCTTGTAGGAGGAGGAGCTTAAGGTCCGCGAGAACATGTTCGCCGCCCGGGAGGAAGAACTGTCCAAGGCGACGAACCGCCTGGGTGTTGAGCTGGCGCGCTTGGAGGAGCAGGAGAAGGATGTCTTTGTGAAGGCGGCTCTCCTTGATGTCCAGGAGAAGGCCCTCGCCGCGGCCGAGGAGAGGAAGGCCGCTGAGCTGGCTTGTTTCCCCGACATCGAGCTCAGACTTCCCAAGGCGCTTTGCTGCCTCTGCCGGGACGAGTTCCACGTGCCTCTGGCCACACCGGGGGACGGCTTTGCCCCGCTCGCGAAGGGGCTCGTTGCGGTGCTGGAGGTCGCCGTGACGCAGATGGACAAGATATTGGACAAGAGTGTTGCGGCCTCTCCTTTGCGGTCGCGACTCGCGTCTTCAGTCACCTTCATCTTAGCGACCCTGGGTTCGATCTGAGCTCCGTGATCGTGCCGGTCCCTGCCGAGGTCCGCGACCGTGCCGCAGAGGCGGTGAAGGGTCGTGTGGAGGCGCTAGTGAGGAGGTTTGCCCGTGTCGTGCCCCCTTTGTCTCCAGGTACCGGTGGAGCCAATGATGGAGAAGATGATGCCTCTGACGTTGGCGACCAGCCCCCTGCGGCGCAGGTGCTCGGCGGTGGCTCCTCCTGATTCCTTACTCGTGTTATCTTCTTGCAATGCACACCATGCCTCGTGGAGGCGTTAAACTTATTTGCGTTTTTATGAACTGGGTCATGGTGTGTAAAAATTGAATGCTTGAATGTTTTCCCTGCCTTGTTTCTGTCATGTTTGTTCTGTTACTCTGTGTCGGCTTGGCCCGCCTCGCACGTACCTGCCCGCGATTGAAGCGACCAGAAACCAAGGATGGCCAAAGGGGGAAGGGGCTACGAGCATAGTTAGGATCCTCAATCGCAATGCTCAGGAATCCCCCTTGACGCACAAGCTGCTCATGAGGATAACGCGGCGGAGATTTCGAAACTTGGAACACCTTCAACACTCTGTATCGGTAGGACCCGCCCCGCACGTACCTCCCCGCGATTGAACAGACTAGAAACCAACGACGGCCCAAAGAGGAGAGGGGCTACGAGCACAGTTAGGCCCCTGAGTCGTGATGCTCTGGAGTCCCCCTTGATGTGTGATCGGCTCCGATGCTCGTCCTAAGGATCTCATGCTATGAAACTCTTGACCTCCTCACCACTCCGCGCGTACCTCCCCGCGGTTGTACCGACCAGAAAGGACGGCTCAAAAGGGAAAGGGACTACGGGCACAATTCAGGCTCCTGAGTCGCGATGCTCAGGAGTCCCCCTTGACGTACGAGTGAATCCATTGTTCTTCCCAGTGGATCCAAAGTGGTTTGTCGAGAGCACTGGGCTCTGCGTCTGCAGGGCCCGCCCCATGCGTACCATCCCACAATTGAACCATCCAAGGACGGCCCAAAGGGGGAAGGGCCTATGCGCACAGTTAGGCCCCAGAGTCGCGATGCTCAGTGGTCCCCCTTGACGTGCGAGCGGCTCCGTACCTTCAGTTGTTGGCCCAACATGCTAGGACTGTGCTGATCTACTTGACGGCTGAGGGTGTATCCATTGGCGGGTTGTGTTGGTGCCAGCTGAGGGCGTACTCATTGGCGGACTATATTGGTAGCCCCTATCTGTACCTAGTGTGGAGCATAGGTCTTCTACTAGGCGTAGGATGGACCCCTTAATGTCCTCGGGGGGGGGGGGCTGGGCGTATATAGCCTCGACTCATTATTACGTGAGAGTGGCACAGTGGGGGTGTATATGGGAGGTCACGAGGACGCTATGGCCTCGCGTGTGTCCCTACCCCCAAGTCATTGGTGGACTGAGTTGACTTGGTTTGGGTCATTGGCAAACCCTACTGGCTTCTTCTTCTTTGGGAGCGAGGTTGCGTATCTGCATGGACAAACTTTGACTGGAGCCCCCAAGCGAGGGGCCGACCGCCCGACAATATAACCGAGGCAGAATGTTAGGATGCTAAAAAGGTGAAACTAAACAACCAAATAATGCATAAACGAAAGTAGTGGACGGAGGAATGTCCGGAGCTGGGGGGCGCATGGCCCCGGGGATGCCCTCGGACGGGGTGAACCAAAAACTTACCTCGCAGCGGCCAACAAACAGTCACCTGGCGGCGAGCCGCTGAAATGCCGAAGGCTCCGTTGTCGCTTGACCTCTTTTCTCCACGGTCGCAAACCGCACGGGTCCGCCTCCTCCCGAGGCTCGGGGCCTTCACTTGGCCCAAGCATCTCCTCCTCCTCCTCGCGGCGCCCTAGCAAGCGGGGTACACGCATGGCCCGCGGGAGCCACTGGTAAGTGGCAGCCATGTTCCCGAGCCCGAAGGGCATAAAGGCATTGGCGCCCGGATACTCCCACTGGTAGCCAGTCAGCGTAGGCCGGAAGGGGCCGTGTGCCACGACTATGTTGGTTGCGGACGCGTTGATGCAGATGTGGGGTCGGTCAACCGTGCCGACAATGGCGACTGCGATTGGTGGTGGAGGGTTCTTGCCCAATGGGTACGGTGGATCCCTCTGTTACCACTGAGAAGGGCTTGGTCGGCATGAGCTTCTCATACGACAACTGGAGTTTCTCGAAGGTCTCGACTGAGAGGACGTTGAGCCCAGCTCCACTGTCAATGAGGGTCTTGGTGACAAGGACGTTGCTGATGGTTGGAGTGTAAATCATTGGGAGCTTACCAGCCATGAACGAGCACCTCAACTGGTCACTTGGGTCAAAAGCAATAGTGGTCTGGGACCTGTTGAGAGGATGCATCGCTTTAGGCCTCGGGAGGGCGGCATTCACCTCCCGGGAAAACTGCTTGAAGGCACGGCCGGAGGATGGGGTCTGCACGCCGCCTAGGATGGAAGCCACTGCCTTCGTCTCCTGGAAGCCCCCAAACCGATCGTCCTACCTGTCTTCACCCCTCCTCTCGGGCTGCGGAGGCAACGGGGGCAGCCCGGCCTCCCGAGGGCGAGCCTCACGAGGTTGGCCGCGTCGCTGCCCCTCGTGAGGATTATTACGCGAGCGGTCCTCCTGATGCTGGCCACGACAGGGGTCCTCCAGAGGTTGTTCACGCCACCCCTGACGCGGCTCACGGTTATCCCAGTGGCCCCATTCCAGCCTCATCCACGCGCAAGGGTTTTGTCAAACCGTTTGGGCAGCTGTTGAAGTGCCCGGCACGAACCAAAGCGAGTTCTTGACATTCAGAGGTGTCATGGCGGCTGGTGCCATGCTAGATGCACGCCGGACCCCCTCCGGATGGGCGCTCTCCCCCCTCGGGTATGGTTCGCCTCAAGCTCGGCGACGAGCACCGCCGGGGCCTTGCGCTTCACTTCCTTGGTTTTGGCTTTCTTCTCTTCTGGGTCCGCTGCTTGGGGCCCGAGGAGTGATAGCCGTCCTTCTTCGGCCTTGGCCCATTTGCTTGCCAAGTTGAACATCTCCAGTGTGGTACTCATTTGATCGTTCATGGCGAGCGAGCTCTTCATTCATCTTGAGGTTAGTGACTCCGTCGGAGAAAGCCGAGATGACCGCCTCGTCCGACGCCTTGGGGATCTTGAGGCGCATGACCGTGAATTGTTGTACAAACTTGTGCAGGGTTTCTCCCTCCCGCTGCTTGACGCGCCACAGTTCATTCACGGTGGGAGAGCGGTCGCGGGTGCCCTGGAAGTTGGTGATGAAGCACTCGTGCATCCCGTCCCAGGAGGTGATGGACGCCTTCGGAGGTTCAGGAGCCATGATAGTGCTCCGCCCTTGAGAGCCATTGGGAACCAGCACGCCATGATCTTGTCCCCTTGTGTCGCCCTGATGATAAGCATGTAGAGTTGCAGGAACTTAGCAGGGTCTTGGGTGCCATCGTAATGTGGGGGCAGGTTGGGCTTAAACTTGTAGGGCCACACGACGGGGTAGAGCTCGGGGGCGATGGTGAAGCACCCCACCGGTCCAACAGGCACGGTACGCGTGGGGGCTGCCAGGTCTTGTTGCTCCACAAGGTCTGCTTTGAGCGGGGCGCGCACACGTTGGTGCGGGGCCTGGGAATCATCTGGCAGCTCGCTTCATCCCCGGGGCCCGCCCTTGGTTCACGAGGACGGTCGCGGGGTCGCGCGTCCAGCCTGGACTCGAGGTCTGCGACACGACGCGGGGGTGGGGGCGGCGCGTCTTGTTCCTCGTTGTTCGTCAGGGACGGCTGGGTCCCGAGCGAGCAGGAGAGCGCCGCTGAGTCACAGGCGGCGATGATGAGCTCCTCGATGCGATGTAGCCAGTGATCGTGGGAGTCTGGAGCAGGCCGGTAATGGAGCAGCTCGGTGGCCATGTAAGCGCGCGCCGGCCGTGGGGCATCTCTGGCCGAGCGCGCGATGCCGACCCCGAAGGCCTATTAAGCAACGGCGTGGCGGTGCGGCCGTCGACCGACTCAGTTGCCGGCTGGGAGGAGCCATGTTGCTCCTGAGCTTCTGGGCCGGTGGCAGGGTTCACCACGGGTGACGGCGACGGGCGCGCGCTGTCGGCATCGACGGGTGCGGTCTGGACATTGCGGGTGGTGCGGTGTTGTGCGTAAACCCGGCTATCGTCATACATTGGAGCCGTGCAGCTTGGTGAGGGCGGAGCTTGGAGGAAACCTCGCCACGCCCCTACGTGGCACTCCAAATGTCAGATTTCGGGCTACGCAAAACCCTAAGGATTCAAACTCAGGGGCGTGTACGAATGTCCATCCTTGCTTCGCCTCACCTAACCCACTACTCGATGGAAACGATGAAGGACTCACTCGATGGCGAGGGGAACATAGAACACAACAGTTTACCCAGGTTCGAGCCGTTCCGAAGCGTAAAACCCTACACCTACTTTTGGTCGATTGCCTCTCATGGAGGTGGGGGATTAATTAGTACAGTGTTCTTGGGCCTCTGGAGGCCGAGCGACTAGGTGTATTGTTCTACCGTTCGAATGGACCCCCCCCCTCTCTATTATCCTCCCCTCTCTATTTATAGTGAAGGCCCGGGTCCTCTTCCCTTATAGCTTCGGCGGGAAGGGATCGCACACCGCCCAATTTTGAAGGGGAACACGGGAACATGCTCCCCTGCCCAAAGGTGGTCTTCGCCTGCAAAGTAATTGTTTGTGCTGCAAGGACGGGCCCGTGGGTAACGTTTTCCCTACTGGCGGGCTTTGTTGCACTAGAAGGGAAACCTTTGGGATTTGCCTTTGGAACCCTTGTACTCTCCCGCCTTCTTTGCACCAAAGGGGAAACCATCTCATCCTGCCATCTGCTTCTCGCCTGTCCTTTCCTCGCGTCACCCTTGACTCCTAGGTCCCGGCCCTGCCTCGGAATATCCGCCGCTCCGGAGGGGTCCTGAGGAGGCCCCCAGCGGGTCTTGACACTGCTTCTCCTCGTGAGGCTTGGCCACTCACGAGGACCTTTCCTTTAATGGTGCCGGGCCCGTTGATTTGCTCCGGTCAGGTGGGCCCACCCTGGGACACACGCAGGCAGGTGTGGGTACCCCCAATCCCAGAATGCTGACAGTTTCTCATCCTCCGTTTTCTGCTGATTGTAGCCTTTGCTGCTAACGTTGAGGAGGAGACGACCGAATAGAGAAGGAGCTCGATCCCAAGAGAGGTCTCCTGAAGGATAGCGCTCCCTTGTCTCTCCTTAGACTCCAGGATCGTGTCGAATACGTGGCGGCTTGTTTCAAGCTGCTTCAATCGGCTGTTGGAGAGATCAACCAGGAGAAGGTGCCTGAGGATGATCCTATGAAGGATGCTCAAGCCGTCGTGAACCAAGTGAAGGCCATCCCTGGTGAACTCAAGTCATGGAAGAAATCATCAACATGGGCCGGAGCTGACATTGCCCTCTCGCTCAACCGCATCCATTGCGAGGGAGTGGAAGAAGAGAAGTTGAAGAATCTTCGGGTCGTCAATCGTAAGAGAGCCAAGTTAGAAAACTTCATGGATGTGTTTATGGCGGCAGCCACACGGATCGGGAGAGCATTGACATTGATACTTTCGTCGAAGTGATGGAGTCTTCGGCCCTTGAGTGATTGTGAGAGGGAAAAACATTAAGTTTGAATTTGCGTCGGTATGTCGAGTGGTTTGATGTAACCCCAAACATTCACTGGGCATTGGGCCTTCTTTTTTGCGCACCGTTAGTTGAATTCTATTTGTTTTATCCGCAGTTGGTTTTGGATCTCATTTGCCTTGTTGGTTTTGTTTGGGGTGGTTTATACTCGGCCAAACGCAGGTTCGTGCTCGAGTCCGCGAGTGCGGAAGTTGTCCTCACTTGGGTATGTTTGTGACTTAGCGAAAGCTAATCCGTGTCTAAGACTCCGAGTGTGGAGGTTTTCATCACTCGGGTCTATTTCTCCCTCATCGAAAGTGGAATCGCAGCTTGGGATGATTGTCCTCTTCATCTTGGCACCCGAATGGAGGTCTTGCCTTCACTCGGAACGACTTTAACTTAGATAAAATTTGGTCCATAGCTAAGCCCCCGAGTGTGGAGGTTTCCACGATCACTGAGGGAAGGGTTTGCCTTAGGAGAAATAGGTTCGCTACCAATAAATGATCATCCTATTATCTTGGCGCACGAATGGAGGTCTTGCCTTCAATCGGAACCCCTTTAACTTAGGCGAGACCTGGTCCGTGACTAAGCCCGTGAGTGTGGAGTTCCCCACGATCACTTGGGGAAGGGTTTACCTTAGTTGAAACGGGTTCTCTACCTAGATGATAATTCTTGTGAACTCATTTATGGTCATGTCCATCAAGGTGCCCAAATGACGATCACGTCTTCATTCGAAACCATTTTCACTTAGGAAAAGCTGGTCCCCAACGAAACCCATGAGCATGGACGTTGCCTCCACTCAGGGCAGGATTTTCCCTAGGCGTAAGCGGAATCGCTGCTAAGGAATGATTGTTCTATTCATCTTGGCTCCTGAATGAAGGTATTGCCTTCTTTCGGAACCACATTAACTTAGGAGAAAGGTGGTCTGCAGCTAAGCCCCCGAGTGTGGAGGTTCCCACGATCACTCGGGGAAGGGTTTACCTTAGGCGAAATAGGTTCGCTGCCAAGATATGATCGTCTTGCTCATCTTGGTGCCCAAATGGAGGTGTTGCCTTCATTCCGAACCCCTTTAACTTAGGCAAAAGCTGGTTTGTAGCTAAGCCCCCGAGTGTGGAGGTCCCCACGATAACTCGGAGAAGGGTTTACCTCAAGCGAAACATGTTCGCTACCAAAATGATAGTTCTTGCGGCCTCGTTGATGGTCCTCTCCATCAAGGTACTGGAATGATGATCACATCTCCATTCAGAACAATTTTGACTTAGGCGAAAGCTAGGCCGCAGCTAAACCCCCGAGTGAAGAGGTCGTCTTCACTTGAGGCAGGATTCACCTTAAACAAAGGCAGGTTCGCAGTTAAGGTTTTACACCCACTAGGGGTGTGTTTCACCAGAGTGAAGTATTCGAAGATAGTCGAAAAATTAAGCACTTTATTCTTCTATTCATTCGGATTCATTACAGGAATGAAGAAATTTCTATGTGTAGAACTTGCGGAGCAGGTCCGCGTTCCAAGCTCTGGGTTCCTCCGTGTCATTGTCGATGTTTTACAGTCGGTAAGCCCCATTGTGCAAAACCTTGGAGATGGCATAAGGCCCTTTTCCATGGAGGTGCCATCTTGTGATGTTTCTATTGGTCCAGTCGGAGGACCAGATCCCCCCTTGAAACGCTCGGCCCCTCACTTGTCTATCATGGTAGCGTTGAAGGTCTTGCGGGTACACCGTGGATCGAATGAGGGCTAGTTCCCTCTCTTACTCTAGAAGCTCAAGGTTGTATTAACGCGTTGCTTCAGCTTCGGCTTCATTGTACTGCTCCACTCGAGACGAGTTGTGATGCAGGTCACTCGGCACGACGGATTCTGGGCCGTACACCAAGAAGATGGGAGTTCGACCTGTTGAATAATTCAGAATCTTTCACATACCCCACAAGACGGATGTTAACTCCTTGACCCAAGCTCCAGTCGTGTATTTGCGATCTCTCATCAACCGGGGCTTCAGGCCTTGGAGTATGATTTCATTCACCCGTTCTGCATGTCCATTCACCTGCGGGTGTGCAATGGCGGCATAGTTAAACCGAGTGCTCTGGGAGTAGAAGAACTCGAGGAACTCATTCGATTCGAAGTTGAACCCGTTGTCGGTGATGATGTCGTGGAGAACTACGGATCTGAATATGATCTGCCAAATGAAGCTGACGATAGTCGCTGAGTCCAAGCTTTTGATGGGTTCGGCTTCGACCACTTGGTGAACTTATCCACCACAACTAGAAGGTGGGTCAATCTACTCAACCCGTTGCACAGAGGGATGACCATGTCGAGTCCCCATACGACGAATGTCTAGGTGAGCGGGATCATCTTCAGCGCAGACGCAGGCTTGTGCGCATGGTTCTTGTAGAACTAGCATCTGACCCACATGTCCACCATGTGCTTTGCCGCCTCATTGGTGCGGGGCCAATAAAAACCCGCTCGGAAGGCCTTTGCCACCAAGGTCCGAGAGGATGCATGGTGTATGATACATCTCCGACGTATTTATAATTTTTGATGGTTTCATGCTATTATCTTGTCAAACTTTGGATGTTCTGTATGCCTTTTATATATTTTTTGGGACTAACTTATTAACTCAGTGCCAAGTGCCAATTCCTGTTTTTTCCATGTTTTTGACCCCTTTCAGAGGAGGATTTTGCACGGCGTCCAAACGGAATGAAACTGTCAAAAAGATTTTTTGCGAAACAGAAAAAGATCGGGAAGCCGGAGAATCAGGGCAGGGGGCCTGCAGGGACCCCACAAGCACTCATGGCGCGGTGAGGGGGGCCCGAGCCTCCCTGGCTTGTGGGCTCCCTAGGCCACCTCTGCCCTAGGTTTTGCGCCTATATATTCCCTAAAATACCATAAAAAATCAGGAGATCATCGAAAGTACTTTTCCGCCGCCGCAAGCCTGAGTCTCCGCAAGATCTCATCTGGGGCACGTTCTGGTGCCCTGCCGGAGGGCGAATACGGATACGAAGGGCTTCTTCATCAACACCATCACCTCTCCGATGATGCGTGAGTAGTTCACCATAGATCTACGGGTCCATAGCTAGTAACTAGATGGCTTCTTCTCTCTCTTGGATCTTCAATACAAAGTTCTCTATGATCTTCATGCAGATCTATCCGATGTAATTTTCTTTTGCGTTGTGTTTGTCGAGATCCGATGAATTGTGGATTTATGATCAGATTATCTGTGAATCTTATTTGAGTTTCTTCTGATCTCTCTTATGCATGATTTCATATCCTTGTAATTCTCTTCGAGTTGTGGGTTTTGTTTAGCCAACTAGATCTATGATTCTTGCAAAGGGAGCAGTGCTTGGTTTTGGGTTCATACCATGCGTTGACTTCACCCAGTGATAGAAGGGGTAGCGAGGCAAGCATCGTGTTGTTGCCATCAAGGGTAAAAAGATGGGGTTTTCATCATTGGTTTGAGTTTATCCCTATACATCATGTCATCTTGCTTAAGTCGTTACTCTGTTCGTCATGAACTCAATACACTAGATGCATGCTAGATAGCGGTCGATGTGTGGAGTAATAGTAGTAGATGCAAAAAGTATCGGTCTACTTGTCTCGGACGTGATGCCTATATGTATGATCATTGCCTTATATATCGTCATGACTTTGCGCGGTTCTATCAATTGCTTGAGTGTAATTTGTTCACCCACCGTAATATTTGCTATTTTGACAGAAGCCTCTAGTGAACACTATGGCCCCCGGGTCTACTCCACACCATATTTTTAGCCTTACACTTTTTCTTCGTTGCACTTTCCGCCTTCAGATCTCACTTTGCTATCAATCTTGAAGGGATTGACAACCCCTTTATAGTGTCGGGTGCAAGCTCTTTGTGTTTGTGCAGGTACTCTGGACTTGACGAAATTCTCCTACTGGATAGATACCTTGGTTCTCAAACTGAGGGAAATACTTACTGCTCTTGTGCTGCATCGCCCTTTCCTCTTGAAGGGAAAAACCAACGCAAGCTCAAGAGACGACAGAAGGATATTTGGCACCATTGCCGGGAAAGGACTTTTGTTGCCGTAGCAGTGTCCGCAGGTTCCGGAGTGGATCTCATGCAGGATTTGAAGCCCTTCCTCCGGTGAGATGCACTTCTGGGTGACTCCTATGACACTCTTCTTGTATAGTTTGTCTCCCGGTACTTCGAAAGCTTTAGACCGCCGAACGATTTGGCGGGCTTCCTCCTTGTCCTCAACGAGCTCTTGCCGGAGTAGGTAAGATAAATAAGGTTGTGTCCATTCTGGAGTGATGACCAACATCTCGTGGATGTGGTCGACCACAACCGGGACATCAATCTCAGTCGGATCGGATGGACCGAGCTTGTGGGGGCTCCTTGGTGAAAGGATCCTCCTTGACTGAGGGGCGCGTAGGTGCTCCAGCAACACACCCTTTGGAACAATCCTTCGAGTGGACCAGATCTTCGCCAAGTAGTCGGCTACTTGGTTCTTGGCTCGGGGCACATGATGTAGTTCCAATCCTTCAAGTTTCTTCTCCAGCTTCCTCACCACGCTACAATAGGCTGTCATTGCTGGGCTTCGAATGTCCCATTCCTTTATGACTTGCTGGACAACGAGATTCGAGTCGCCGTAAACCATCAATCGGCGTATACCGATTTAGTGACCGACTGGTCTTAAAAATAGTGGACCACCTTCTACACGGTCGGGTAGATCCCAGAGACCAGCTTCTCATAGTGCGGATACCTTTGTTTTGAAGGGGTCAACACTTCAAAAATGTAGGAGACTGGTCTTTGTACCTTGTAAGCTTTGCCCAATTCTTCCTGCTCCATGGTCAGTACGGTGCTAACCACTTGGCTAGTGGCAGTGATGTACAGGAGCAAGGGCTCCTGGTTTCTCGGATCAACCAACACCGGATGGCTCGAAAGCAGGGCCTTGAGTTGCTCGAATGCGACCTACGCCTCAGCAGTCCACTTGAACCTGCCGTATTTCTACATCAGTTAGTAGAGAGGCAGGGCCTCCACACCGAGTCACGAGATGAAACGACTGAGGGACGCGAGGTAGGCCGTAATCCTTTGCACATCGTGGATGCGCTCAGGGTGTCTCATCCCTCACTCGAAAACGAGAAAACCAAGTAGCTTACCAGCTGGTACAATGAAGGTGCACTTGGCCGGGTTGAGCTTGATCCCGAAGGATTGAAGGTTTGTGAAGGTTTCAACGAGGTCGTCAGGATATCAGAACCTTTCCTAGACTTGACCACAATGTCGTCCATGTACGCTTTGACATTCCGACTGATTTGTTTCAGCAAACATTTTTGAATCACACGCTAGAATGTAGCTCCAGCTTTTCTGAGACCGAATGGCATCATGATGTAGCAAAAACACCAGAATGGGCTGATGAAGGCTATCTTTATTTCATCCAGTCCATACCTTCGGATCTGGTGCTACCCGGACTACGCATCCAGGAATGATAGGAGTTTCACATCCGGTAGTAGAATCCATGATTTGATCTATGGGAGGAAAAGGGAAGTGATCCTTCGGGCATGCCCGATTTAGGTGCTTGTTGTCAATACACATTTGGAGTGTATTGTTCTTATTTGGCACGAGGACCAAGTTCACCAACCACTCGGAGTGGTAGACCTCATGGATGAACTCGGCATCTAGGAGCCGAGCGATCTCCTCGTCGATTGCCTTACGCTTCTCCACGGAGAAGGGGCGTCGGTTCTCCTTGACGGGCTTGATCTTCGGGTCCACTCGGAGGCGATGCTCAACCAGCTCCGTAGGGATCCTCGGCATGTTAGATGGCGTCCATGCGAAGATGTCCCTATTCTCACGGAGGAACTGGATGATCTCGGCTTCCTATTTGTCTCCGAGTGAAGTGGAGATGCTGGTCGTGACGAGACTCAGATCGTTAGTGTGGATCTGAACCTGCTTCGTCTCGCCGGCCGACTGATAGGCGGATTTAGTGGCTAGCCGCTTCTACTTGAGTAGATCTGCGGTGTCCACTGCCTTCTTTTACCCATCCATGTTGGCTGCAAGGACCTGCTCGTTGGCAATCCTAGAGCCTTACTAGAGGCATTCTTCGGCAACCTTCTGATTGCGAGTCACCATGATCACGCCCTTCCGACCTGTCATGTTATGTTTAAGATACACGTAACATGGGCGTGCGATGAAACGTACCTAGGTGGGACTATCCAGGCTGGCGTGATAGGCGTTGCGAAAGTCGACCACCTCGAAGACCTCTCCTTGCGAAAAAATTCTCGTTGCTGAATATAATGCTCAGAGTGATCTGATCGAGTGACTCGGCTTTGTCCCCGTGGATGACCACGTGGAACTGCATGTTTCTCTTTCTCAGCCCGGACAATAGGATGTGCATGGCCTAGAGAGCGTCCACCTAGAAGATGTTGAGGCTGTTGCCTCCGTCCATGAGGACTTTCTGCAATCGGCTCTGGTTGACCGCGGGGTCGACCACCAGCGCATGTCTATCGAGGGTGGCTATGATTGTCGGGTGGTCTGACTGATCGAAGGTGATGGTCGTATTTTACCAGTCGAGGTACTTTGTGACAGTTGGAGTTGCCATGTCCACCTCCCGATTGATAACTTTCAATCCGCTCTTGCTCTCCATGTCGGCGAAGATCACGAGGGTTGCCTGAATCTTAGGATTCTCTGATGCATCCGTAGGGTCGTCCTCATCCTCCATGTCTCCAAAGGCCTCTCCGCCCATCTCCGTCCGGAGCAGTCGGCATTCACAAGCCGTGTGCTTGCCAGAGATAGTTTCTCCTTCCTCGTCCTTGTGAGAATGAATCGGACAAGGCTAGTGTAGAAGATTGCTCTTCGACTCGGCTTTCTTCTTGCCATCCCAATCCTTCTTCTTGGTTTTGCTTTAGGCCTGCCCTGGGACACCTGCTACTTCGGCTTTACCCTCCATGGGTTGCCTTTTCGCTTTTGCTTCATCCCAGCGTTGCCCGACTAAGGGGTGTCGCTGGCTCGGCCCTTGCCACTGTGGAGGCGGTCTTCTTCCTCGCCATTTGTGTATAGATTGACGATTTCTATGACCCTACCGAAAGAGAGGTCTCCCGATTGGCCGAACTTGAGGATGAGCTCTCGATGCCAAGTGCCCGCTTTCAAAGCGCACATGGCCTGGTGCTCAGTGACATTCTCAACTGTCGGGACCCCGGTCCTAAGCCATAGGAATCCAGCCTGTAACACATCGCATCCCTTTGCGGTCTCACGCATGCTTAACTCCACGGCTGCAGTCTTACATTAGCCGGTACCGTTTGCGTCTTTTGACTCACGTATGCAATAGTGCCGCTAGCATTCCAATGTCAAAGAACCCAGATCGACAAGTCTAGTCATAAATCAAAGTGGCAGTACCGCACAGGGAGAGGCAAACATGACCCAACAAAGCAGGTGTCGGTCACCAGTGAATGTAGACGAGTCGTAGCAAGCTACCAGGACTCCATTACATCGCGTGACATTTCCCCAAAGGGGACAGACATAGCAGCTAAGAAGGACACATGCCATTCAACCAATGTGTCCAGAGCAGTAGCGAGCTACCATGGCTCGTTGGATCACAAAGGGGCATTTCCCTGTGAGGAGTGCTACTAAAGTTCATGGCTAGGTAATCGAACCCCATACATATCAAGTATGACACACGTACGCATGTCATACCGATATGTATAGATACATCGATGGCATCACAACATAACCATAAACATACAAGCTTTATTTAAGAGGCTCGGAAGAGCCACACACATAATATTACACAGTAAGGGTCTCACGACCCATAATAGCAGTCATTCAGTTACAAGCCAGCGGAAGTGTTTAAAAATGTCTGAGTACACACAGGTGCAACTAGAAGGCACATGGCCTGACTATACTACAGACCCAACCTAGGGCCAGATCGTAGCTGGGACACCAGCTACTCGTCGTCGTCGATGTCTATGAAGAACCCTCCATTAGGGTCATTAGCAACCTCTGCAACATTTATTAAGCAAACATGAGTACGGAGGTACTCAGCAAGAATTTAGGATAACTAACTACTCATGCAATGTATCAATAAGGTATGGTGGGGTATCATGCGGAAAGCCAGCATTTGACTCGTGGCTAGACAACTTGCATTTTTAAATAATTTTGACAACTTGATTTCTCGCACACGAGTCCACTAACACCACAACAATACTCCATCGTGTAATCATTCCGTCTCCATACGGAAATGCCGTCCACGACACTCACGCTTATCTTGACAATTTTATGAGTAGCCATTGAAGTTATCTATGAACTACCGGACGCGGCTATTCAAATAGATCATAACCCTGCAGGGGTGTACTTCGTCACACACGCTCTCGCCACTTATTGCCATGTGCACGTCATGCACCTCGGCAACCTTCAAGCGGAAGCACAACGAGGGAGTCGGCCACGACCGTTAACCACACTAATACCTAGTCCAGGTTTATCGCCTATTTGAGAGTAACCCGTACGGAAGTCCGGCCGAGGTTTCCGCCACGGCCTCAAACGATGTGCGCAGGGTTCCCAAGCCCACCATCCGGGTGCCACTTGGTACACCGTGCCACTGCCTACGGCAACACAGCCCACCTCTCAGGTCAGCACCATGCACGGCCTCCGGCATGACTATAAACACCAGAAACTACTTGCAACTCCTGGACCGAGTACTAAGCGATTAATAAGTCGAGCGGGATCATATTTCAGGGCCCAGCATGTGGTAGTATCTCGTCTTGGATTACATACACGGAACTCAGTTCCTAAGGACGGTTCCAATGAAACAACCCGCCATGTACTCCTACACAGCCTTTCACCGGTACCTTTACCAAATCAGGTTCAACACACAACCTTTGCTTACCGAACACATTCTCACAATTCTGTTCATCTCCCAGATGACAGACCATACACAACTCTAAGCATAGCATGCATAGCAGGATAAGGCACATCATGGCTCAAGCAACTACAGGTATGCTAGGTTGCAAGGTTCAGCTATTTACTGTGACAAGGATAGGTCACGCAAAGGAAGTGGGTTCAACTAACGTGGCAAAGGCAGTTGAAGCATTTGATCCTAATGCAATAAGTAAGTGCAGGAGCAAGAACATGGGATTTATCGGGATGATCAAAATGGTTGCTTGCCTTGTTGCTGAGAGGAGTGACAATATCCGTCAGACGGATATTCGGTGGAATCCGGGGGAGCGGAGCCTACCAAAACGAATGACAACAATCAATATCAAACATATGCAATCAAGGTGATGCATGAGCATGGCATCGTAATGCAAGATGGTAAATTATTATAGCTAACATGTATTAGGTTTGAAGTTGATTTGAATCAAGTTCAAATACCACTTCAAACGAGGTATTCTCGGATACCATTTTAATTGATTCGACCTGATGCTGAGATCAACTTGATGTTAACATGCATGGGATGACATGTTAGGTTGCTGGTTTGTAATTAGAACAGTGTTTGATCATGTCATTCATAGTGAAATTTAAATATTTTCCAAATTCTATTTATAAAGTATTTATAAGAATTAACTTATTCATTAATCTACATGTTTGGGTTCTGTAACATTTTCAAACATGTTTGAAAATGACATATTCAGATTCCTTGAATTTTTCTGATACTTTTTCATATATAAATTATTTTCATTGGAGTTACATATTAATTTCTATGAATTTTTGAAGTTTTAAACATTTCTGGAATTATTTTTATACTGGAAAACCCCTTTATTGCATCAGCATGACATCAGCAGGTCCAACTGGTCGTTGAAAGTCAAACCTGACCAGTGGGACCCACTGGTGAGTGACTCTGGTCAGTTTTAGATTAGAATTAATCTTAATTAGCTAATTAATCTCACTGGACCCACATGTCAGTGACTTATTAAATTATTTGATTTTATTTTTATTATTACTAAACTCCCAGAGGCTGGCCCCACGCGTTAGTGGCTCAGGCCAGCTGAGATCCACCGGCGGCGAGGTCGTCCTCGCCGGCGGGGAGCCTCCGGCGACCACCAGAACGGCGGAGGGGCTCGGAAATGGCGCACAGGGGGCCAAACTCTGTGCGGAGAGCACCAGAGGAACGACACTTCTCCCGCGGGTTCATTTTTGCACTTAGCCGGGGCTGATATGGCCGGAGATGACGTCGGCGACGAGCTTGGCGGCGGCCAATGTTCGGGCATCATCGGGGTCATTGAAAGAGAAGGAGCTACGCACGGGATTCAGCTCCTACGGCATCTACGCGACGGCCTGAAGCTGCTGGTGGCCTCAGAAGGACGAGCTGATCACCGGAGGGCTACCGGCGACGAGCTCCCGCGGCGGATCTCATCGGGCTCCAGTGAAATCATGGCTAGAGGAAGGGATCGAAGGGGGAAACTTGGGGGAAAAGCTGTGCAAGCTCACGGGGAGTGGAGTGGTGGCCCTAGCTTGCTCGGGGATGGCATGGAGAGGAAGAACGCCGGCGACGAACTTCGGTGACCCGAGGAAGAAGACGATTGCGTCTCGTCGTTTCACTGCGTCTCGGCGTCGGGCTCGTGGCTAGGAAGCTTCAGGGAGTTGTGGCGGACCTATTGCGCGGCTCAGGAGGGAGAAGGGTAGGCTAGAATGATGGCGAGCTCGAGCTCTGCTCGGGCTCCAATGGCGGCAGAAAGAAACGAGGCAGAGGGGGAGAATGAGGAGAGGATGAGCTCGGGCACGCCTCGGGAGGGTTATCCCCTCGCGTGCCAGCGTAGAGCGGCGGCCATGCAGGTGCACAGGTGCGTGGCCGTGCCGGTGTACGCGGCGGCCACCTCCTGCTGCCCACTGGCGGGGGAGGAAGACGACAGGAGGAAGCTGGGCCGGGCCAGGTGAGTGACAGGTAGGGCTTTTCTCATTTCTTTATGTTTTGTTTCTGTTTTAATTACTGACATTGATTTACTATTTATTTCAGCTCCCAAATAGTTTGTAAAAACTATGTTGAACACCCCAGAATATTTGTTGGAATATTTCCAACCATTCCTAAAGTTTTCAACATTTTTGAAAGCTTAAAGTTTCTGATTTCAAATTTTAAACTTGAAACCAGTACCTTTTTGCATTTATTTAAAATGCCAAAAGTGTCAAGAAAATGGTTTTCTTCATTGCTTATTTGTTTCCAAGAATTATCAGAAAAGTTGAACTTTTCTTGAGGCCATTTTGGGTTCATTGATTTTAACTAGTTTGAAATTTCCTTTATTTTAAGAAGTTGCTAGGGTTTTGAGTTTTCCTTCACCACTTACTTTATTCTTGTTGAAAATTTCCTAGATGCAATGCAAAGAAAACATGAGCACAAAGCTAACTTGCTTAAGGTGTCAGGGATGTGACAACTCACCCCCACTCCAAAGAATCTCGTCCCGAGATTTAGAAGTCGTCGGGAATAACGCAGGATACTCAAGTCGGAAACGATCCTCTCTTTCCCAAGTTGCCTCCTTTTCAGAATGATTTGACCATTGAACTTTAAGAAACTTAAGGTTTCGACGTCGAGTGGTACGCTCAACTTGATCAAGAATACGCACGGGGTATTCTCGGTATGAAAGGTTATCTTGGAGATCAAGCATTTCGTGGTCCACTTCACGGATAGGATCCGAAAAGCAACGCATGAGTTGCGAGACGTGGAAGATGCGGAGGAAGTTCCAACTGGTAGGCAACTTCTCCTCGTTTGGCAAGAATGTGAAAAGGACCAATGCAACGAGGAGCCAACTTGCCCTTGATACCGAATCGATGGGTACCCTTCAAAGGTGTAACCCGAAGGTAAGCCTTCTCGTCAACTTCAAATGTCATAGCCTTATGATGACGATCATATTGGCTCTCTTGACGAGACTGGGCTGTTTTCAACTTTTCACGAATAATGCGAACCTGCTCTTCTGCATCCTGGATCATATCCGGGCCAAAGAGTTGCCTCTCTCCGGTTTCTAACCAATTAAGAGGTGTTCGGCATCTTTGTCCATAGAGAACTTCAAAAGGAGCTTTGCCCAAGCTTGATTGATAACTATTGTTATAAGCGAATTCGGCGAACGGAAGGCACTTCTCCCAATTCATACTGAACGATATAACACAAGGTCGGAGCATATCTTCTAAGATTTGATTCACTCTTTCTACTTGACCACTTGATTGGGGATGGAAAGCAGTGCTAAAAGATAAGTGAGTCCCCATGGCATTCTGAAAACTTTCCCAGAAGCGAGAAGTAAAGATACTCCCACGATCCGAGTTAATCTCGAGGGGAACACCATGAAGAGACACTATTCGAGAGATATATAACTCCGCTAGGTGGCTAGCTGTTATACTCTCACGAACGGGAAGAGAATGAGCCACTTTGGAAAGATGGTCAGTGACCACAAAGATAGCATTATTTCCTTTCTTGGTCTTGGGAAATCCAGTAATGAAATCCATGCTAACTTTATCCCATTTCCATTCAGGAATAGCTAGAGGTTGAAGCGTGCCAGCAGGCCTTTGATGTTCTGCCTTAACTCGACGACAAACGTCGCAGTTAGCAACGAACTCAGCAATTTCTCTCTTCATCCTAGTCCACCAGAACCTCTGGCGTAGGTCCTGATACATCTTAGTACTACCGGGATGAATGGTGAGAGGAGAATCATGGGCCTCCTTAAGGATTAACTGCCTTAGATGTGGGTTCTTAGGAACCACTAGACGATTCTGGAAGAACACAACACCTTGATCGTTCATGGAAAATTCTTTAGCGTTTCCGCTAAACATATTCTCCTTGATCCGTGATATACCCTTGTCACGCTTTTGGCCAGCTATAATTTGATCCTTAAGGGTAGGCTTCGCCTCCAGGGTAGAAAGGAATCCTTGAGGAACAATATGAAGATTCAACTTCCGAAAGTCCTCATAGAGATGTGGTTGACCTTGTTGTAGCATCAAATTGTTACAATAAGATTTACGACTTAGTGCATCGGCCATAACATTGGCCTTTCCCCGGGTGTAAGTTATCCCTAAGTCGTAATCCGAGATCAACTCAACCCACCGTCTTTGCCTGAGATTCAAATCCGGCTGGGTGAAGATATATTTCAGACTTTGGTGATCAGTGAATATTTCGCAACGATTACCCAGAAGGTAATGTCACCAGGTTTTTAGTGCATGGACCATAGCTGCAAGCTCAAGGTCATGTGTGGGATAATTATCCTCATGTGGACCCAACTGTCGAGATGCGTATGCGATCACATGACGATCTTGCATGAGAATGCAACCTAATCCTTGTCGCGAGGCGTCGCAATAGATAACAAAGTCCTTAGAAAAATCTGGTGGTAGCAACACAGGTGCGGAAGTCAGGCGTCTTTTCAGTTCCTGAAAACTATGCTCACACTGTGGTGTCCACTCGAACTTTTATCCTTCTTGAGGAGTTCAGTTAGAAGCTTTGCAACCTTGGAGAAATTCTTGACAAAGCGGCGACAATAGCTCGCTAGACCAAGAAAACTCCTAACTTGCTTAACCGATTCAGGTTGAGTCCAATCAAGGACAGCTTGAACTCTCTCGGGATTGACAGCAATACCCTTACCAGAGATTACGTGACCTAGATAGGTCACTTCTGGTAACCAAAATTCACATTTTGAAAACTTGGCATAAAGGCGATGCTCTCGAAGTTTCATCAATACCAGCCTCAGATGCTCAACATGTTCTTGTTCGTTCTTCGAGTAGATGAGAATATCATCGAGGTATACCACGACGAATTTATCCAAATACTCCATGAAGATTGAATTCATCAAATGAGAGAAGGTGGCTGGGGCATTGGTTAAACCGAAGGACATGACGGTGTACTCGTATTGGCCATATCGAGTAACAAAAGCCGTTTTTGGAATGTCCCCGTTCTTGATCTTGATTTGATGGTATCCCAACCTCAAATCCATTTTGGAGAAGACTGAGGATCCAGGGAGCTGATCATACAGATCATTGATCCTGGGGAGCGGATACTTGTTCTTTATGGTGACCAGATTAACTGGTCGATAATCTACAACCATCCGATCTGTTCCGTCTTTCTTCTTGACGAATAGGACGGGGCAAGCCCAAGGAGAAGAGCTAGGACGAATGAAAGCTTTATTCAAGGCCTCATCTACTTGCTTCTCAAGTTCGGCTAGCTCCAGGGGTGCCATCTTATATGGTCTTCTGGCTATTGGGACAGTTCCCGGAACAAGATCTATCACAAACTCTACATCTCTGTCAGGTGGAATTCCTGGCAGTTCCTCTGGAAAAACATCCGGGAAGTCACGGACTACCGGAATGTCTTCACGTTCGGGAAGAGGGTTGGCATTTAGGGAATAAAGTTGGCATTTGGCAACACGAGTAGAGACATTTACTATCTCACCCGAGGGATGGGTAAGCTGGACATGTCTAGAATGAGTATCAGTCTTGGCATAGTGAGCTGACATCCAGTCCATACCCAAGATGATATTAATATCCGAAGATTTCAAGGCTATCAATGAGGCTAGAAAAACTAGCCTGTCTACTAGAATTTCATTGTCATAGGTTATCCTAGAGGTTTGCCATTTACTACCAGGAGTTTGGACAACCAATGGAATTGGCATATCACAAAAAGACATGTTATGCAACTGTGCATACCTTTCTGAAATGAAGGAATGAGAAGACCCAGTGTCAAAGAGAACAGACGCTGGGTGATGATTAACAAGAAGCGTACCCAGTATGACGTCGGGATCCTCTGCAGCTTCTTCTGCTGAGACATAGTTCACACGGCCACGTGCAGGAGTTGGCTTCACATAGTAAGCTTTGCCCGACTTGCCTTGCCCGACGGAATTTCTGGGTTGCTTGGCACCCACATTTTGAGGACACTCACGGGAATAGTGCCCTGGTTCTCCACACTTGTAGCATATCACTTGGTTGGTACGTGGTGCAGCATTGCTAGCTGGACCACCATAAGTTTTTGCTGGAGGGTTGGCCTGATTCGCCTGAGGCGCCACGTAGGATGGCCTCGGAGTGTATCTTGGCGGCAGAGAACTGTTCGGAACCCACAGCCTGCATTTTGGAAACGCGGAACCAGAAGACGAGCCAAAGTCACGGGGGTGCTTCCTTGTGGCTTCAAAGTCAGTATGACCAGTCTCGGCACTGACCGCCTTGTTGGCCAGGGCTTGAAAGCTTGCACACTCGTGGAGGCGCAGATCACGACGAAGCTCAGGGCTCAGACCCTTATGGAATCTTGCTTGGTTCTTGGCGTCAGTAGACACCTCCTCTGTTGCATAGCGGGAGAGGTTACCGAACTCGCGGCTATAGGCATCCACGGTCAACTTGCCCTGAGTGAAGGCACATAACTCCTCTCTCTTTCTGTCCATCAGGCCCTCTGGAATATGGTGCAGACGAAAAGCTGCACTGAAGTCTGCCCATGTGGCTGCTGGTTCAGCGGGACGCATAGCTTCAAAGTTCTCCCACCATAGATTGGCGGGTCCTTCCAGGAAATACGCCGCAAAGGTCACCTTGTCAGCATCAGAAACATTCGCAGAGCGAATCTTGCGTGAGATGCTGCACAGCCAGTCATCAGCGTCGAGGGGATCGACAGAATGATGAAACTTTGGAGGATTCAGCTTCACAAAGTCATTGAGGGACACTGCAGCATTCCTTGGCTGACGTGCCGTATTCTGCTCTATACGCTCTAATAGTCGGTTGGTCTCCCTTTTGTTTCTATCTGCCTCAAGCATAACTTCCGCCAGAGAGGGCGGGTGAGGCAGGTCTTCCTGCGACGCTTGACTACCCTCGCCTTGCTCATGAGCAGGGGCACGGTTCAACCTGGTGAACACCATCCTGACAAACAAACTCACAGCTTAGACCAATATCATATCATTACTAGCTATGGATTAAGAATGTACTGAACACATGAAATGCGAAAATGAATATCCGAACAGCATGGTAACAAGCAACTGCTATATATAAACCATGGTTCATACACACCCTTACATAGTTCAATACAACCTTAACCGAAGAGCAAACTACTGAGATTATGAAACTACTCATCAGAGTCTTACAAGCTTCCTATACATTATTTATCTAGGCCTCCGAAATTCATTTCACATCACAGGCATACTCCACAAGTCACGCGGGACTGTGAACGTACGGCTACTAATATACTATCCTTCCGCTCACAGCTCAGGCATCCGCATAGAACATCTCATAGAGATTACCTCCATGACCTGGAAGCTCAACCTGCGGATCAGGAAACACTCTAGCCTGAGATCCCTGGGATCCATAAGGACACGGATGTGGCCTTCGTCCCTTGACTGGTGGTAAGAGGGGTCCCCAAAGAGGGGTGACTCCTCCTATAGCTGGCCAGTCAACGTGGGCCGGAAGATGGGTCCTAACAGGGTTCACCATCTCCATATCTCCGTACCCTGTCTGGACTACCACTGCCAGCTGCGTCAAAGCCGTACACAGACGGCCACGGGTAGCATAAAGCTCCATGCGAAGAGCACGAGCATCCATGTCTCTGTTCTCTAGCATCTCAATAGTGGACTGCAGTAGTAGATCCTCCATAGAAGAATCAAAATAGACTCCACTGAGGTATCCCTCTTCACCAGGCTGAGAGGCTGGAACATAGCAGAACTCTGAATTCTGCAGCAGTGCATGTCTCGCCCTCATAATGGTCAGCATTGAATAGGCAGCATCTTGTACTGCCATGTCAACAGTGACTCCCAACCCATAGGACCAATGGATTGGCTTCTCAGTTCCAGGGTAGTCTAGAAATACCCTAACAGTGTAGATATACCGGCTCTGGTTGAAGTCTCGGTACTGTTCCTCCACTGTGTACTCGGGGTACCAGCGGTAACCGCACACCGACATCACCCTGACCAGCATGGTCGTATGACCCAGTACATCAATGCACCTGGTCAAACGTACCACCTTACGAGAAGGACGGCCAGGCATCTGTAAATAGGGAGTAATGCAAAGCATTAGAGCTCCGAATGCAAAATTGGGCAGCATAACGGCTATAAATGCTCAAAAACAAATTTTGAGACAACCCAAAATGGAATAGCGTAACCACTCAACTATCAAGTTCAATTTTCTGATCATCAAACCTACTTCCTTTTTCCTAGGAATGAAAGAAACCCAAATATCTCTTGACCCGTAGTCCTATAATCTATCGATCAGAAACACGAGCCTAGAAGAAGATGAGTAACCTAGTCCTTAATTCTCGCAGAAAAGACGAGGATGACCATAATAGAATAACTTGAGGAGAGAACAAGAGTCTTACGTTCCCTTCCACAAACAATTCCCTTATATATAACTAAAGCAATTCTAGACTCAACTTCGACCAGTTTGGCTTAGTAATCCTACAGTTAGTCAGGCTCTGATACCAACACTGTCGGGACCCCGATCCTAAGCCATAGGAATCCAGCATGTAACACATCGCATCCCTTTGCGGTCTCACGCACGGTTAACTCCACGGCTGCAGTCTTACCTTAGCCGGGACAGTTTGCGTCTTTTGACTCACGTATGCAATAGTGCCACTAGCATTCCAATGTCAAAGAACCCGGATCGACAAGTCTAGTCATAAATCAAAGTGGCAGTACCGCATAGGGACAGACATACATGACCCAGCAAAGCAGGTGTCGGTCACCAGCGAATGTAGACGAGTCGTAGCAAGCTACCAGGACTCCATTAAATTGCGTGACATTTCCCTAAAGGGGACAGACACAACAGCTAAGAAGGACACATGCCGGTCAACCAATGTGTCCGGAGCAGTAGCGAGCTACCATGGCTCGTTGGATCACAAAGGGGCATTTCCCTGTAAGGAGTTCTACTAAAGTTCATGGCTAGGTAATCGAACCCCATACATATCAAGTATGACACATGTACGCATGGCATACCGATATGTATAGATACATCGATGGCATCACAACATTACCATAAACATACAAGCTTTATTTAAGAGGCTCGGAAGAGCCACACACATAATATTACACAGTAAGGGTCTCACGACCCATAATAGCAGTCATTCAGTTACAAGCCAGCGGAAGTGTTTAAAACTGTCTGAGTATAGACAGGTGCAACTAGAAGGCACATGGCCTGACTATACTACAGACCCAACCTAGGGCCAGATCGTAGCTGGGACACCAGCTACTCGTCGTCGTCGATGTCTATGAAGAACCCTCCATTGGGGTCATTAGCAACCTCTGCAACATTTATTAAGCAAACATGAGTACGGAGGTACTCAGCAAGAATTTAGGATAACTAACTACTCATGCAATGTATCAATAAGGTATGGTGGGGTTTCATGCGGAAAGCCAGCATTTGACTCGTGGCTAGACAACTTGCATTTTTAAATAATTTTGACAACTTGATTTCTCGCACACGAGTCCACTAACACCACATCAATACTCCATCGTGGAATCATTCCGTCTCCATACGGAAATGCCGTCCACGACACTCACGATTATCTTGACAATTTTATGAGTAGCCATTGAAGTTATCTATGAACAACATATGTCTCCAAGTAGTCCATATCCGCGGACGCGGCTATTCGAATAGATCATAACCCTGCAGGGGTGTACTTCGTCACACACGCTCTCGCCACTTATCGCCCTGTGCACGTCATGCACCTCAGCAACCTTCAAGCGGAAGCCCAGCGAGGGAGTCGTCCACGACCGTTAACCACACTAATACCTAGTCCAGGTTTATCGCCTATCTGAGAGTAACCCGTACGAAAGTCCGGCCGAGGTTTCCGCCACGGCCTCAAACGATGTGCGCAGGGTTCCCAAGCCCACCATCCGGGTGCCACTTGGTACACCGTGCCACTGCCTACGGCATCACAGCCCACCTCTCAGGTCAGCACCATGCACGGCCTCCGGCATGACTATAAACACCAGAAACTACTTGCAACTCCTGGACCGAGTACTAAGCGATTAATAAGTCGAGCGGGATCATATTTCAGGGCCCAGCATGTGGTAGTATCTCGTCTTGGATTACATACACGGAACTCAGTTCCTAAGGACGGTTCCAATGAAACAACCCGCCATGTACTCCTACACAGCCTTTCACCGGTACCTTTACCAAATCAGGTTCAACAAACAAGCTTTGCTTACCGAACACATTCTCACAATTCTGTTCATCTCCCAGATGACAGACCATACACAACTCTAAGCATAGCATGCATAGCAGGATAAGGCACATCATGGCTCAAGCAACTACAGGTATGCTAGGTTGCAAGGTTCAGCTATTTACTGTGACAAGGATAGGTCATGCAAAGGAAGTGGGTTCAACTAACGTGGCAAAGGCAGTTGAAGCATTTGATCCTAATGCAATAAGTAAGTGCAGGAGCAAGAACATGGGATTTATCGGGATGATCAAAATGGTTGCTTGCCTTGTTGCTCAGAGGACTGACAATATCCGTCAGACGGATATTCGGTGGAATCCGGGGGAGCGGAGCCTACCGAAACGAATGACAACAATCAATATCAAACATATGCAATCAAGGTGATGCATGAGCATGGCATGGTAATGCAAGATGGTAAATTATTATAGCTAACATGTATTAGGTTTGAAGTTGATTTGAATCAAGTTCAAATACCACTTCAAAGGAGGTATTCTCGGATACCATTTTAATTAATTCGACCTGATGCTCAGATCAACTTGATGTTAACATGCATGGGATGACGTGTTAGGCTGCTGGTTTGTAATTAGAACAGTGTTTGATCATGTCATTCATAGTGAAATTTAAATATTTTCCAAATTCTATTTATAAAGTATTTATAAGAATTAACTTATTCATTAATCTACATGTTTGGGTTCTGTAACATTTTCAAACATGTTTGAAAATGACATATTCAGATTCCTTGAATTTTTCTGATACTTTTTCATATATAAATTATTTTCATTGGAGTTACATATTAATTTCTATGAATTTTTGAAGTTTTAAACATTTCTGGAATTATTTTTATACTGGAAAACCCCTTTATTGTATCAGCAGGTTCAACTGGTCGTTGAAAGTCAAATCTGACCAGTGGGACCCACTGGTCAGTGACTCTGGTCAGTTTTAGATTAGAATTAATCTTAATTAGCTAATTAATCTCACTAGACCAACATGTCAGTGACTTATTAAATTATTTGATTTTATTTTTATTATTCCTAAACTCCCAGAGGCTGGCCCCACGCATTAGTGGCTCAGGCCAGCTGAGATCCACCGGCGGCGAGGTCGTCCTCGCCGGCGGGGAGCCTCCGGCGACCACCAGAACGGCGGAGGGGCTCGGAAACGGCGCACAGGGGGCCAAACTCTGCGCGGAGAGCACTAGAGGAACGACACTTCTCCCGCGGGTTCGTTTTTGCACTTAGCTGGGGCTGATCTGGACGGAGATGACGTCGGCAATGAGCTTGGCGGCGGCCAAAGTTCGGGCGTCATCGGGGTCATCGAAACATAGGGAGCTACGCACGGGACTCAGCTCCTACGGCACCTATGCGACGGCCTGAAGCTGCTGGTGGCCTCAGAAGGATGAGCTGATCACCGGAGGGCTACCGGCGACGAGCTCCCACAGCGGATCTCGTCGGGCTCCAAGGAAATCATGGCTAGAGGAAGGGATCGAAGGGGGAAACTTGGGGGAAAGCTGCGCAAGCTCACAGGGAGTACAGTGGTGGAGCTAGCTTGCTCGGGGATGGCCTGGAGAGGAAGAACGCCGGCGACGAACTTCGGTGACCCGAGGAAGAAGACGACTGCGTCTCTTCGTTTCACTGCGTCTCGGCGTCGGGCTTGTGGCTATGAAGCTTCAGGGAGTTGTGGCGGACCTATTGCGCGGCTCAGGAGGGAGAAGGGTAGGCTAGAATGACGGCGAGCTCGAGCTCTGCTCGGGCTCCAATGGCGGCAGAAAGAAACGAGGCAGAGGGAGAGAATGAGGAGAGGATGAGCTCGGGCACGCCTCGGGAGGTTTATCCCTTAGCGTGCCAGCGCAGAGCGGCGGCCAGGCAGGCGCACAGGTGCGTAGCCTCGCCGGTGTACGCGGCAGCCACCTCCTGCTGCCCACTGACGGGGGAGGAAGACGACACGAGGAAGCTGGGCCGGGCCAGGTGAGCGACAGGTAGGGCTTTTCTCATTTTCTTTCTGTTTTGTTTCTGTTTTAATTACTGACATTGATTTAGTATTTATTTCAGCTCCCAAATAGTTTGTAAAAACTATGTTGAACACCCCAGAATATTTGTTGGAATATTTCCAACCATTCCTAAAGTTTTCAACATTTTTGAAAGCTTAAAGTTTCTGATTTCAAATTTTAAACTTGAAACCAGTAGCTTTTTGCATTTATTTAAAATGCCAAAAGTGTCAAGAAAATGGTTTTCTTCATTGCTTATTTGTTCCCAAGAATTATCAGAAAAGTTGAACTTTTCTTGAGGCCATTTTGGGTTCATTGATTTTAACTAGTTTGAAATTTCCTTTATTTTAAGAAGTGGCTAGGGTTTTGAGTTTTCCTTCACCACTTACTTTATTGTTGTTGAAAATTTCCTAGATGCAATGCAAAGAAAACATGAGAACAAAGCTAACTTGCTTAAGGTGTCAGGGATGTGACATCAACGATGTTGTGGAGAGTGGTTCACCATTGAATGTATTCCCAGAGAGTCTCGTTGGTCTTTTGGACGCAATGTTGCTACTATGTTAGTGTGCATGGGCGTTTGTACGAGCCCTCGAATGTCTTGATGAAAACTTGGACGATATCACCCCAGCTGTGGATGCTGTTGGGGGCAGCTGGTTGAGCCACACCCTCGCAGACCCCTCCAACATTGGGGCAGGTGCTTCATCGCGACGTAGTCATCGCCGCCGCCGATTTGAACGGCCACTCGATAGTCTTCCAACCAAGTCTCTGGTTTCGTATCGCCATTAAATTTGCCAATCCCCGTGACCATTCGGTAGTTGGAGGGAATTTCTGCTTGTCGGATGTGTCGGCCAAAGCACTCGAGGTCGGACACTCCCCGTCTTGCCCGGGATCGATCGATCACGTGTTGCGTGATGATGGATCGAGCGTTGAACTCGGGGGCCCGTTAGTCGGCGCCCTCTTGACCCCGCCGCCGATTGGGGCTTCGCATGCGGTCGTGCGGATGACAACCGAGTGAGCGACTCCCCTGAGGGGGTGACCTGCTTCTGTCCCGATGACCTTGCCTCCAGTCTCCGTGCGTGCCTCCCAGAAGAGGAGGAGACCTTTGGCGTCGCGTGTGCACGTGCGGGCTATGGGCCGACTGCATGGTGTCCACCTGGACGGACTTGTCGTGGATGCGGTGTCGCGACTGCGACACTTCGGAATTCTGATGTAGGGTCGTCTTTAGCATAGCTTGGATCTGCCGAATGCCTTCCCCGGCCGCACTGTCACTCGGCTAAATGGAATCAACAATCCGGTTGGCGGCGGCCAGGTTCAGGAGAGGAGTCCACATTACCTCGATGTGTCGCGGGCGGTCATTCGGAAACAACTGCTTGCGACTAGAGCTCGGCTAGTCTCTCGCAGTCCGAGCGTTGAGTGAACACTCGAGCCACTGCAGGCGCTCGCGCTCGGCTAGGTTGGCTAGTCGTGCGTTCTCAAGTGCGATCTCCTTCGAGGTATTCCGGGTGATGGGGGTGAGAACGACTTGGTCGTTCCTCCGCCATAGTTGTTCACGCTGCTGCTCAGTGAACCATTGCGGAATGTGGTGGTTGTCGTCGGCGTGACGACGCTACATGCCGTCACGCTCGAGAGAGTTCTCTGTGGCATGGTAGGGGTTGCTTCCCCTGTTTGTGTCGGCCATCAGGATCTCGACTGCACCCCTGCTGCAGTCGCAGTCGGAGTCACCGAATGACCCCTCACTCGACGAAGGGAAAAGGCTGATGGTGGGCTCATCAAAGTTGAGCATGGCTACTTGTCCGAAGATGGAATAGTAAGCCATACTGTTCTTGATTCCTCGTCGCATCAGCGAGCGCACAGAGCGCTTGCAGCAGACGGCAGCAAGTCGTGGTGATGCCGAATGATACGGCACCGATGGTTGTGAGATCAGGACACCGTGTGCTACTACGTTGAAATGCGACACACCTCATGCGGGGAGGGCATCGGTGTCGTGTAGCGCATCCTGCAGCCATGCAGAATCGTCGATGATGAAGCTGAGGGAACATTAGAGGATCTCTCCACCGAGTATCATCATGATGACGAAAGTGTGAAAAATATCCAACTGTGTTGGATTTCCTAGAAGCGCAGCCCCACGGTGGTTGCCAACTATCGTCGAAATGATCCTGGCAATAGTACCAGGGGTACGAACTAAGGGGTGAAGTCTATCTAGGCGTAGTGGATACTCGGATTTACGAGTTCACGCCCCACTCGGAACTGGTAATAGCCGTATATCTCGAGCCGTGAGGCTGGTGTTTTCTTATTGGGGGTCTAAAAGAATACAAGTGTTGAACCCTTGAGTCGGTGCCCAAGAGTGGCTTATATAGTGGCTGCCACGACCAGCCGAGCACCATTTGAAGGCAATAAATGGTAATAAAGAAGGAAGTTACTAGAAACGGCAACTTTAACTCTTGGTGTTACTGGTAATGTGAATCTTCACTACACTTCATGTAGTGTATTAAGTCCTTAGCTGTTGACACCTCTTGGTGCCTTCACCTTGCAGTCGTCCGAGTGGCATCACACATCCGACTGGCGCAAAGAGGGTCCGAGTGATTCCAGGAAGACCCAGCGACAGTTGCTGAACCGAGGGAGGTCGAGGTTGTCTTGGCGACTTTAAGGACGTTGATGTCCATAGGGGGTCCTAGATAGGCCCAAGGAAACAGGTCCGTAGGCTTACTCCTAATGTATCACCCTATCAAGGACCACTCAAATCGTTGAATCCATTCAGCTGAGAGATTTCGTGGCTCGGGAGGGCATTCGGCAGATCCAGGCTCTGGTGAAGGCTGCGTTGTAGCAGAATTCTGCGGTATCCTAATTGCAATATTGTATTCACATAAAGTTCGCTTGGGCAGATATGGTGTAGTCAGCTCATAGCCCTCACGCACATGGGAGACAGAGAAGAACCCCTCATCCTCCAAGAGGTCAATATGGGGATCGGAGGCACGATGATCAGATTCGCAATGGTTCACTCGGACACAGACAATATGACCGTAGGCCAAGCCCTAATCGGCACATGGACTACCAGGATGATGGCCATCACTCTCCCCTGCTCAATGCGAGGTCCATCATCACTCGGAACGTGATGGACTGAGCGCGAGAGGGGTGAGGCGTCTCTAGCCTCGAGTGTTTAGGAAGGCACATTCGCGAATTGGAAATCCCCTCCAACTACACGGGTGCCATGGGGATCGGCAAGTTCAATTGTAAGTCCAAGCCTGAGAATTGGCTCAAGGATTACCGAGTGGCTGTCCTAGTCGACGGTGGTGATGTCTTTGACACAATGAATAAACCTACCCCTTATTTTTGAGGGGTCGGTGAGGGTGTTGCTCAATCAACTGCCCGCTAGTAGTATCCATAGTTGGGAGAACTTGGACCAAGTGTTTGGCAAAGCATTCGAGGGAACTTACAAGCGCCCATGTTGTCTTATGGAGTTGCAACATTGTGTCCACAAGAGCAACGAAACTCTCCGCGAGTACATCCTGCAATGCACCATGTTGCACAACATAGTGGAAAATGTGACTGAGCAACAAGCCGTGTGCGCCTTCAAGGAAGGCACTCGGTACAAGGAGCTTATTTTGAAGTTTGGCCGAGGTGGGGATCTTCCCTCAGTCGGGCCATGGAGATCGCCAATCGGTATACGAATTGCGTTATACCGCCTCCATGGAGGCAAAGGACGAGCTGGTGATACCCCTCACTCAGCGGACAACGCAGGGAAGAAGCAGAAGTGGAAGGCCAATGCATCAGGCAAGGTTGAAGTCGTTGTTGTCCCCAGGCAGGGCCCCGACAAATCCAAGCAAAAGAAAAATAAGGACTGGGCGGCCAAGAAGAAGTCTGAGACCAAGAGCGGCCTCTTGGATCAGCCGTGCCAGATCCACACCAATAGGGATGATGATGCTAATCCAATCTATGCCAAGCATTCAGCTCAAGATTGTCGCCTCCTCCAGCAGGAAATGGGCGAAGAACCCTCTGGGAAAAGGACAACGACAAAGACAGAGAGGATGCCTCTTGGTATCCGAATGTCGAAAAGGTCCACTTGATTTTCCCGTATGTTGAGAGCAAGAGCCGATTGAAGATCATCAATCGGGAGGTTAACATGGCTGTTTCGATTGTCACAAAATATCTTGATTGGAAAAAACGATGTTCATGTTTGATTAGTCTGATCATCCAGCCCATATTGCCACCCACGGGAGATGTTGATGGAAACCGACTGCGCAGAGTCCTTATGGACGGAGGCAGCGGCCTGAACATCATATACACCGACACACTCTGGGCAATGGACATTCTGTTGGAAATATGCCCTAGAGGCAATAATAAATAAGTTATTATTATATTTCTTTGTTCATGATAATCATTTATTATCCATGCTACAATTGTATTGATTGGAAAGACAATACTTGTGTGGATACATAGACAAAACACTGTCCCTAGTAAGCCTCTAGTTGACTAGCTCGTTGATCAAAGATGGTCAAGGTTTCCTGACCATAGGCAAGTGTTGTCACTTGATAACGGGATCACATCATTAGGAGAATCATGTGATGGACTAGACCCAAACTAATAGACGTAGCATGTTGATCGTGTCATTTTGTTGCTACTGTTTTCTGCGTGTCATGTATTTATTCCTATGACCATGAGATCATATAACTCACTGACACCAGAGGAATCCTTTGTGTGTATCAAACGTCCCAACGTAACTGGGTGACTATAAAGATGCTCTACAGGTATCTCCGAAGGTGTCTGTTGAGTTAGATGGATCAAGACTGGGATTTGTCACTTCGTGTGACGGAGAGGTATCTCGGGGCCCACTCGGTAATACAAAATCACACACAAGCCTTGCAAGCAACGTGACCTAGTGTAAGTTACGGGATCTTGTATTATGGAACGAGTAAAGAGACTTACCGGTAAACGAGATTGAAATACGTATGCGGATACTGACGATCGAATCTCGGGCGAGTAACATACCGAAGGACAAAGGGAATGACATACGGGATTATATGAATCCTTGGCACTGAGGTTCAAACGATAAGATCTTCATAGAATATGTAGGATCCAATATGGGCATCCAGGTCCTGCTATTGGATATTGGCCGAGGAGTCCCACGGGTCATGTCTACATAGTTCTCGAACCCGCAGGGTCTACACACTTAAGGTTCGGCATTGTTTTATGCGTATTTGAGTTATATGGTTGGTTACCGAATGTTGTTCGGAGTACCGGATGAGATCACGGATGTCACGAGGGTTTACGGAATGGTCCGGAAATGAAGATTGATATATAGGATGACCTCATTTGATTACCGGAAAGTTTTCGGCATTACCCGGAATGTACCGGGAGTGACGAATGGGTTCCGGGTGTTCACCGGGGGGGTAGCCCACCCGGGGGAACCCCATAGGCCTTAGGGGTGCCACACGAGCCCTTAGTGGGCTGGTGGGACAGCCCAAGAAGCCCTATGCGCAGGAGAAAGAAAAATCAAAGAGAAAAGAAAAAAAAGGGGAAGTGGGAGAGTGGAGAAGGACTACACCTTCCAATCCTAGTTGGACTAGGATTGGAAGGGGAGGATTTGCCCCCTTGGTTCGGCCGAACCCCTTGGGGCTCCTTGAGCCCCAAGCCAAGGCCCCTCCCCTCCCACCTATATATACGGATGTTTTAGGGCGGATTTGAGATGAATTTTCCACGGCAGCCCGTCCCCATACCTCCACGGTTTTTCCTCTAGATCGCGTTTCTGCGGAGCTCGGGCGGACACCTGCTGAGATTAGATCACCACCAACCTCCGGAGCGTCGTCACTCTGCCGGATAACTCATCTACCTCTTTGTCTCTCTTGCTGGATCAAGAAGGCCGAGATCATCGTCAAGCTGTACGTGTGCTGAACGCGGAGGTGCCGTCCGTTCGGCACTGGATCGTGGGACGGATCGCGGGACGGTTCGTGGGACTGTTCTCGGTGCGTATCAAGGGACGTGAGGATGTTCCACTACATCAACTGCGTTTATTAACGCTTCATCTGTGCGATCAACAAGGGTACGTAGATCGGAAATCCCCTCTCGTAGATGGACATCACCATGATAGGTCTTCGTGCGTGTAGGAAAATTTTTGTTTCCCATGCGACGTTCCCCAACAGTGGCATCATGAGCTAGGTTCATGTGTAGAGGTTATCTCGAGTAGAACACAAAAGTTTTTGTGGGCGGTGATGTGCGATTTTCTGCCCTCCTTAGTCTTTTCTGGATTCCACGGTATTGTTGGATCGAAGCGGCTCGGACCGACATTACTCCTACGCTTACGAGAGACTGGTTTCATCGCTACGAGCAACCCCGTTGCTCAAAGATGACTGGCGAGTGTCGGTTTCTCCAACTTTAGTTGAATCGGATTTGACCGAGGAGGTCCTTGGAGAGAGGTTAAATAGCAATTCATACATCTCCGTTGTGGTGTTTGCGTAAGTAAGATGCGATCCTACTAGATACCCATGGCAACCACATAAAACATGCAACAACAATTAGAGGACGTCTAACTTGTTTTTGCAGGGTATGCTTGTGATGTGATATGGCCAACGACGTGATGTGATATATTGGATGTATGAGATAATCATGTTGTAATAGTTAATATCGACTTGCACGTCAATGGTACGACAACCGGCAGGAGTCATAGGGTTGTCTTTAAACTAACGTTTGTGCTTGCAGATGTGTTTACTATATTGCTAGGACGTAGCTTTAGTAGTAATAGCATGCACTACTGAAATTCAGAAATTTGCCGTCTGGCAAGGCGGACGGCAAAGGGGACAACCACGGACGGCAAAGGCTTTGCCGTCTGCCCCCTCATGGCAAAGTAGACGGTAAAAAAAATCCGGTGAAGAGGCTCTTTGCCGTCTGCTTTCACAAAGCGGACGGCAAAGAATCTTTGCCATGAGGGGGCAGACGGCAAAATAAGTGGGACGACATATCTTGCAACGTCCGCGTTAAGTGTTAAATTTCTTTCCGTACTCATAACCATATTAAAATAACTCTCATCCGTAGTGCATACATATTATGGAAGTTACATCCGTACCAAACCATATATTACACCAGTTTCATCCACGTGCATACAAAGTTTCATATATTCATATACTACAATAGTTTCAATACAACCCATGGTACAAGAAATAATCTTCAAGCATTCCATCAACCAAGCTTCCCGTGAAGTGAAGGTAATCTCCAAAATGACAAATAAGAAAGTTAGAAAAATAATACTAGATGAAGTAGTGTATATATAGGTTATTTCGGAGAGAAATTAGCTAAGTATAGACCATTTAGGAGCTAACTAAGCTAATTATGTCATTTAGGTGGAACCCTAGCTAACTATAGGAGAAGAGAAAGAGAAGAAGAAGTAAAAGAAGGAGGAGGAGGAGGAGAAGGAGAAGGAAGAGGAGAAGAAGAAGAAAAAGGAGGAGGAGGAGGAGGAGGAGAAGGAGAAGGAAGAGGAGAAGAAGAAGAAGGAGAAGAAGGAGAAGAAGAAGGAGAAGAAGGAGCGGGAGCTCCTTCTCCTTCTTCTTCTCCTTCTTCTCCTTCTTCTTCTCCTTCTTCTCCTTCTTCTCCTTCTTCTGCTTATCCTTTTGTCCCCTTCTTCTTCTCCTCCTCCCTCTCCTCCTTCTTCTTCTCCTTTTTCCTCTTCCTTCCTTTCATTTTCCTCGTTTTCTCTTCTTGTCCCCTTCTTCGGGCTAAATTGGCTAAGAATGCCTTTTTGGAGCTAATTATGTCATTTCGAGGATAATTAGCTAAGTATAGGTCATTTTTTATTAAATAGACCATTTTGGAGCTAACTAAGCTAATTATGTCATTTCGTAGGATAATTAGCCAATTTAGCCTTTCTTGGATAAGTCTAACCTACATAGAAGAAGAGATAGAGAAGAAGAAGTAAAATAAGGAGGAGGAGGAGGAGGAGGAGAAGAAGAAGGAAGAGGAGAAGAAGAAGAAAAGAAGAAGGAGAAGGAGAAGAAGAAGGAGAAGGAGAAGGAGGAAGAAGGAGGAAGAAGAAGGAGAAGGAGGCCTCCTTCTTCTCCTTCTTCTTCTCCTCCTCCCTCTCCTCCTTCTTCTTCTCCTTTTTCCTCTTCCTTCCTTTCATTTTCCTCTTTTTCTCTTCTGGTCCCCTTCTTCGGGCTAAATTGGCTAAGAATGCCTTTTTGGAGCTAATTATGTTATTTCGAGGATAATTAGCTAAGTATAGGTCATTTTTTATTAAATAGGCCATTTTGGAGCTAACTAAACTAATTATGTCATTTCGTAGGATAATTAGCCAATTTAGCCTTTCTTGGATAAGTCTAAGCTACGTAGAAGAAGAGATAGAGAAGAAGAAGTAAAATAAGAAGGAGGAGGAGGAGGAGGAGGAGAAGAAGAAGGAAGAGGAGAAGAAGAAGAAAAGAAGAAGGAGAAGGAGAAGAAGAAGGAGAAGGAGAAGGAGGAAGAAGGAGGAAGAAGAAGGGGAAGGAGGAGCTCCTTCTCCTTCTCCTCCTTCTTCTCCTTCTTCTTCTCCTCCTCCCTCTCCTCCTTCTTCTTCTCCTTTTTCCTCTTCCTTCCTTTCATTTTCCTCTTTTTCTCTTGTTGTCCCCTTCTTCGGGCTAAATTGGCTAAGAATGCCTTTTTGGAGCTAATTATGTCATTTCGAGGATAATTAGCTAAGTATAGGTCATTTTTTATTAAATAGGCCATTTTGGAGCTAACTAAGCTAATTATGTCATTTCCTAGGATAATTAGCCAATTTAGCCTTTCTTGGATAAGTCTAAGCTACGTAGAAGAAGAGATAGAGAAGAAGAAGTAAAATAAGGAGGAGGAGGAGGAGGAGGAGGAGAAGAAGAAGGAAGAGGAGAAGAAGAAGAAAAGAAGAAGGAGAAGAAGAAGAAGAAGGAGAAGGAGAAGGAGGAAAAAGGAGGAAGAAGAAGGGGAAGGAGGAGCTCCTTCTCCTTCTCCTCCTTCTTCTCCTTCTTCTTCTCCTCCTCCCTCTCCTCCTTCATCTTCTCCTTTTTCCTCTTCCTTCCTTTCATTTTCCTCTTTTTCTCTTCTTGTCCCCTTCTTCGGGCTAAATTGGCTAAGAATGCCTTTTTGGAGCTAATTATGTCATTTCGAGGATAATTAGCTAAGTATAGGTCATTTTTTATTAAATAGGCCATTTTGGAGCTAACTAAGCTAATTATGTCATTTCGTAGGATAATTAGCCAATTTAGCCTTTCTTGGATAAGTCTAAGCTACGTAGAAGAAGAGATAGAGAAGAAGAAGTAAAATAACATTTGAAGACTACAACGGTCGGTGGGTTTTCACCATAGAATAGAAGTTCATAAATTGCTTCAACCCTTCCATAATACTCGGTGTCTCCTCCGCCGATAGCAGAGACAGAACAATTTGTAGTCTTTAGGTCGGGCATAGATAGCTCTTTGCCAAAGGTACGAAAGTGATACCCGTTGATGTTGTATTTGTCAAATGAACGGACCTTATAGTCAAAACCATTAGCGACTTGTCTCAACTCGGCGTCCATAGACTCTGCATCAGCCTACAAGTTTAATACGAAAGAATGGATGCATTAGCCGCAAATTAGACCAATAAGTCAAATGGGCCCTTAATGGTAATTAATTACCCTTTGTTTGAACCAAGAGATGAAACCAGGATAGTCGCCTCCATGCTTTGCGAGAAGCTCATACTCTTCGACGGAATCCTTTTCGATGACCGCTCCATCCGAGAATTCGGCGACGTATCGAATATATCAAATATCCGGGAATAAGAGTGGTTCAAAGCAATTAGAAGTTGCGGAACAATAAATTACCGAGAACTTACTCGATGTACGGCCGCACTTCTGTTAGGTTGGTGAAGATATACAATGAAATGGTCCGCCATTCTTCGACATCCAACGATTTCCCTTTCGAAGCACCGGATGGTGCGAGCTTACCTTTGAATAGGCTGAGGTTGGATCGAACTTTTTCTCGATCGCCATCATTGTACCGAGGCTTCGGGTTATGCAAATGATAATTTTTGGCTTCGTAGTGTGCTGTCACGAAGTTTGCCGCCTCCTCAGTAATGAATGCCTCGGCCATCGATGCTTCAATTCTACGTTTATTTTTACACTTAGCTCGAAGCGTCTTCTGCATCCTCTCAGGTGAGTAGCACCATCGATTTTGAACGGGCCCCCCCATTCTTGCCTCGGTCGGGAGATGCAAAATCAAATGTTGCATTGGATTAAAGAAGCCCGGTGGAAAGATCTTTTCTAATTTGCAGACCAACTCCGGCGCCAACTCTTCCATTTCATCTAGCACGCCAGGCGATAGTTCTTTCGCACAAAGAGAACGGAAGAAATAGCTCAGCTCTGCCAGTACTAGCCATTCATCCTCAGAGATAAAGCCACGCCACATCACCGGCATTACCCGCTCAATCCATATGTGCCAATCATGACTCTTGAGCCCAAATATTTTCAATTTCTCAAGACTCGCTCCCCTCTTTAGATTCGCAGCATACCCATCGGGGAACATCAACCCCATTTTCACCCACAATAGCATTTCCCTCATAGCTGGCCTTTCAAGATTGAACCATGCCTTTGGCTTCGCTATGCTTTTCTTTCCTTTCCGTTGTCGCAAGTTTTGCAACGGTCTATCACATAGAGCCTCCAGGTCGATTCTATCCTTAGGATTATCTTTTTACTTCCCCTCTATGCCGAACAATGTACCAAAAATGGCCTCCGCAATATTCTTTTCAGTGTGCATCACGTCAATGTTGTGTGGGCAAAGGAGGTCTTTGAAGTAAGGGAGATCCCATAAGCATGACTTGTGAGTCCAGGCGTGTTCCGTATTATACCCTTTGAAGTATCCTGGACGCAAAGGATCGGGCTCGAGAGTGTTTAACTGATCAAGGGTCTGTTGGCCTGTCAACGCAGCTGGTGCAGTGTTTTTGACAACTCTACCTTTGATGAAATTCTTCTTGTCTTTTCTGAACTTATGCTCAGGATCCAGGATTGTCTATGCATGTCGAAGCAAGAATACTTGCGACCAGCCTGCAGCCAACGGAACTGAAGAGCTGCCTTGCATGTGGTGCACGGGAACCTTCCATGCACACACCAGCCAGCGAATAGCGCAAACGCCGGATAATCATGCGTCGAGTACATGTACCACACATGCATTTTGAAATTTTTTTTGGTAGCCGCGTCGTAGGTCTTGATCCCATTATCCCAGGCTTCTTGCAACTCATCCTTAAGCGGCTGCATGTACACATTCATATTCTTCCCCGGATAGTTGGGCCCTGGAATTATCAACGTGAGGAAAATGTTCTTTCTTTTCATAATCTCTCCTGGTGGCAAATTTAGTGGAATGACAAATACAGGCCAACAACTGTATTGTGCTGCCGTCATACCATACACATTGAACCCATCCGTGCTGATGGCAACTCTAGGTTGCCTTGGATCTTCCGATTTATCCTTATGTAATGCATCGAAGTGCCTCCATGCAAAACCATCTGAAGTGTGTACCAGCATATTGTTCCCATCCGCATCTAGTTCGGTTCTTTTGCCCAATTTGTGCCATGTCATCTGTCTGGCCGTCTCTTCGACCATGAAAAGACGTTGAAGTCTTGGTACGATTGGCAGATATCGAAGAACACTAATGGGGATTTTGGTCTGATTCTTCTCACCCATGCCGTTGTCTACCACAATATACCTGGAAGAATTGCAAATGGGGCAATAGTTCAAGGCCGCATACTCAAGCCTAAATAAGGCACATCCATTCTCACAGGCATGTATCTTCTCATAGGGCATCTTAAGTACACGGAGGATTTTCTCTGACTGGTACAGGTTTGCAGGCAGTACATGGCCTTTGGGTAGAAAGCGTCCAAATATCGTCATCATCGCGTCGTAGCATTCTCTGCCTAGGTTGAATTGAGCCTTCAGAGCCATTACTTGCGCGATGGCATCCAGCTGACAAAGCTCAATCTGCTCGTGGAGAGGACGTTTTGAAGACTCCAGCATTTCATAGAAGGCCTTTGCAGATTCCTCCATCTCATCGTCCGAATCCCGAGCATCATCAAAGTCTTGCACCATGTCTTCAATCCCGGTACCATGCTCGTCGGTGCGACGACGAATCACCCCAGCTCTGGCACGTTGGTCAGACTCACCATGAAAAGTCCACACCGTATAATTAGGCGTAAAACCCCACTTCTGCAAGTGTTTACCCATTTCAAACTCTGTCTGCTTTTTCCAGTTGTCGCAGTTGGGACAGGGGCACCATGTTTTTTGCTGGCCATTTGCAAATGCGGCTCTCACAAACCCCCTGGTTTTTGTTAACCATTCATGGGTCATGTCTTTCTGACTAGGGTGACCAGTGTACATCCAAGCACGATCACTCATGTTGCCTAGCTACCTATGGGGCACAAGAAATAAATACATAATTCATCATCTATATTCATACGCTAATCAAGTTTGTCAGTTTTATTACGTCCATGCAACCTACACGCTAATAGGTAAAGATAGGTCCTAATCCCACCCGAGTATGTGTAGACTGGGTTCGTTTTCCCATGCTCTGCTCCAGATGCGACGCAAAATTTCGGCAGCACCTTCCCGATGTTCTCCTGATACACTTCTCGGCAATAAGCAGAGAGGATGTGTACCCGGAGAACACATGGGTCCTAGTGCATGCTAAAAATAGGGATGTGGCAACTCACCCCCACTAAACAAGAATCTCGCCCAGAGATTCAGGCGTAGTGAGGAAGAGATCGGGGTATTCAAGTCGAAGACAATCTTCTCGCTCCCACGTAGCTTCATTCTCGGAATGATGAGACCACTGAACCTTGAGAAACTTGATGTTTCTACGCCGAGTGACACACTCAGCATGATCAAGAATACGAACATGGTATTCTCGATATGAAAGGTTTTCTTGGAGATCAAGCGTTTTGAGGTCCACCTCACGGATAGGATCCGATAAGCAACGCTTGAGTTGCGAGACGTGGAAAACATCATGAACTCTCGAAGCAGAGGGGCCAGTTCTAATTGGTAGGCAACTTATCCTCGTTTAGCAAGAATGCGGAAAGGACCAATGTAACGAGGAGCCAACTTGCCTTTGATACCAAAACGATGGGTACTCTTCAAAGGAGTAACCCGAAGATAAGCCTTTTCGCCAACCTCATAAGTTACTTTCTTATGATGGCGATCATATTGGCTCTTCTGATGAGACTGAGATGTCTTAAGATTCTCATGAATAATGCGAACTTGCTCTTCTGCCTCTTGGATCATATCTGGCCCAAAGAATTGTCTTTCTCCTGTTTTTGACCAGTTCAAAGGTGTTCGACATCTTCGACCATAAAGAACTTCAAAAGGATCTTTGCCCAAACTGGATTGGTAGCTATTGTTGTAAGCAAATTCACTAAATGGAAGGCACTTCTCCCAAACCATTCCAAATGATATAACACAAGCTCTGAGCATGTCTTCCAAAACTTGATTGACTCTTTCGACTTGACCACTAGACTGAGGGTGAAAAGCAGTGCTAAAAGAAAGATGGGTTCCCATAGCATTATGGAAACTTCCCCAAAATCGAGAGGTAAACATACTTCCACGGTCTGAACTGATTTCCAATGGAACACCATGCACGGACACTATTCGAGAAATATACAATTCAGCCAACTGACTAGGAGTGATACTCTCTCGGACAGGAAGGAAATGCGCCACTTTGGAAAGGCGATCAATAACCACGAAGATAGCATTATTTCCTTTCTTGGTCCTGGGAAAACGAGTGATGAGGTCCATTTCAACTTTATCCCATTTCCACTAAGGAATAGCTAATGGCTGAAGGGTGCCAATAGGCCTTTTATGCTCTTCCTTAACACGACGACACACGTTGCAGTTAGCAATGAACTCGGCAATTTCTCTCTTCATTCCGGTCCACCAGAATCTTTGACGTAGATCCTCATACATCTTAGTGCTGCCGGGGTGGACTGTGAGAGGAGATTCATGAGCCTCTTTGAGAATCAACTTTCGAAGTTCTTGCTTCTTACGAATTACCAAACGGTTTCCAAAATATACAACATCTCTATCATCCATGGAGAAACTACCAACAATTCCCTTTGCAATATTTTCCTTGATACGGGCAATACCCGCATCATACTGCTGGCTAGCTATAATCTGATCCTTCAAGGTAGGTTGCGCCACCAAGGTAGAAAGGGATCCACGTGGAACAATGTGAAAGTTAAGCTTGCAAAATTCCTCATGAAGAAGTGGTTGACCTTGTCGCAGCATAAGATTGTTGCAATAGGACTTACGACTTAACACATCAGCCATGACATTGGCCTTGCCTGGGTGTAAGAAATTCCTAAGTCGTAATCCGTAATCAGCTCTAACCATCGCCTTTGCCTTAGATTTAAATCTATCTGAGTGAAGATATACTTCAGACTTTGATGATCGGTGTAAATCTCGTAACGATTACCTAGGAGGTAATGTCGCCATGTCTTCAGGGCATGGACTACTACTGCAAGCTCCAAATCATGTGTTGGATAATTTTCTTCATGTGGATGCAATTGTCAAGATGCATAGGCGATCACCTGTCGATCTTGCATAAGAACACATCCGAGCCCTTTTCTTGAGGCGTCGCTAGATGACAAAGTCTTTGGAGAAATTAGGTGGCACAAGAACGGGAGCTAATGTGAGACGTCTTTTCAATTCCTGGAAACTATGCTCACGTTGTGGCGTCCACTCAAACATCTTATCCTTCTTGAGAAGCTCCATCAAAGGCTTGGAAACCTTGGAAAAATTCTCGACGAAACGACGGCAATAACTTGCTAAACCAAGGAAACTCCTAACTTGCTTAACTGTTTCAGGTGGAGTCCAGTCAAGGATGTCTTGAACTCTCTCGGGATTCGCTGCAATACCCTTACCAGAAATCACATGGCCCAGATAGGTCACTTCTGGTAACCAAAATTTACACTTGGAAAACTTGGCGTAAAGACGGTGCTCTCTATGTTTTTATAGCACAAGTCTGAGATGCTCAGCATGCTCGGCTTCATTCTTTGAGTAAATCAGTATATCATCAAGGTAAACCACAACCAACTTATCAAGGTACTCCATGAAGATTGATTTCATAAAACGAGAAAATGTGGCAGGAGCATTGGTCAGACCAAAGGACATGACCGTGTACTCATATTGTCCATAACGAGTAACAAAAGTTGTCTTGGGAATGTCTCCATTCTTGATTTTGATTTGATGGTAGCCTAACCTCAGATCCAATTTGGAGAAGACCGGGGATCCAGCAAGTTGATCACACAAATCATTGATCCTCGGAATCGGATACTTATTCTTTATTTTGACCAGATTGACAGGTCGGTAATCTACAACCATCCGATCTATTCCATCCTTCTTCTTGACAAAGAGAACAAGACAAGCCCAAGGAGAAGAGCTGGGACGGATGAAACCCTTTTGCAAGGACTCATCAAGTTGTTTCTTAAGCTCGGCTAACTCCAAGGGTGCCATCTTATAAGGACTCCTGGAAATTGGAACAATTATAGGGATGAGATCTATCACAAACCCTACATCCCTATCGGGAGGAATGCCTGGCAGTTCTTCTGGAAAAACATCCGGAAAATCTCGGACTACCGCAATATCTTCAAGCTAAGGGAGAGGGTTGGCATTTAATGAATAGAGCTGACGTTCTGCAACTTGTGTTGAAACATTCACTATCTTGCTAGATGGATGAGTAAGCTGAACTGACCTGCTGGAACAATCAATCTTGGCATGGTGATCTCTCATCCAATCCATACCCAAGATGATGTTAGTATCTGAAGGCTTGAGAGATATCAACGAAGCAAGGAATACGAGTCTATCAACAAGAATTTCATTTCCATGGCTTATTCTTGTGGTTTGCCATCTAGACACTGGAGTCTGAACTTCAAGAGTAATTGGCGTATCACAAAATGACATGTCATGTAACCGGGCATAGTTTTCCGAGATGAAAGAATGTGATGACCCAGTATCGAACAAAACTGATGCTGGATGACAATTGACAAGAAGCGTTCCAAGGACGACATCTAGGTCTTCATGTGCTTCTTTGGTTGAAACGTGATTCAAACGTCCATATTTTCTGATGGCTCGCTTGACATGGATTGTCTTGGGTGATGGCTTGTCATGACCAACACACTTCCTAGACTGAGTGCAGTTTCGAGCAACATGTTCTGGCTCTCGACAGTAGTAACAAATCACTTGGGTTGAATGTGGAACCGTATTGACAAACAGTACACAACTAAGCTGGGGTGGAGCATACGATGAAGCTGGGAAAGGCGCCACACAAGAGGGCCTCGATACATATTCAGGTGGAAGTGCTGAGTAGAAACCCAAATCCGACGCTTTTGAAATCCAGAAGCAGAAGAAGAACCATTGACACGGGTGTGCTTTCGAGACTTTTCGTAAGTTATCTGAGTTGTCTCTGCATTGATGGCCTTGTTCAACAAAACTTGGAAGGTAGCGCAATCGTGTAAGTGAAGCTCATGACGCAACTTTGGGTTGAGACCCTTCCTGAACCTAGTATGCTTCTTGGCATCGGTGGACACTTCTTCCATGGCGTAACGAGCAAGGTTCCCAAACTCTCGACTGTAAGCATCAACAGTCATTGTGCCCTGGATGAGATTACAGAACTCTTCCGTCTTGCGATCAATAAGACTCTGAGGAATGTAGTGCTCCCGAAAAGCCTCACAAAATTCTTTCCAAGAAGTGAGATGTCTAGTTGGACGCGTAGCCTCGTAGTTTTCCCACCATAAACTAGCAGGACCCTCCAGATGGTATGCAGCAAAAGTGACCTTGTCAGCTTCGGCTACGCTAGCAGAATGTTGCTTACGTGTGATACTACAAAGCCAGTCATATGCATCAAGTGGCTCAATGGAGTGATGGTAGATTGCTGGGCATAGCTTGATGAAGTCATGGATGGTCACTGACCCATTGCGTTGATGTGCGGTGTTCTCCTCAATACGTGACAACAGGCGGTTGGACCCACGCTTATTCCTCTCAGGGTCTAGCATAAACTGTGCCAACAAAGGTGAATCAGACATAACTTCATCATCTTTGGTTCCAAAACTCTGGCCCTTCTTGCGACCAATGGCAGCTTGGGTACTGCGAAATATCCTGATGATCAGAACTAGGATCGATCAGGGTGACATTCCAGATAGATCGAAGAGAATGCAAAAGCATCAAAGAAATCCTAGTGAAAATTTGGACAACATAATGGTTGTACAGACATGAAATATGAGGCAACATGCATGAAAACTGACAACATAATAATCGATTCTGATGACGACATTGGTCCAAGAGGAGAACAACCTTCCTATAAGTCTCGAGCACAGTAACTCGTTGTCCTAATTGATAGATGAGAAAACCTAATTCCTAACCCCATAAAATAAAGAGGAGGGTGCCCCAGAATAAGAATGACGCGAGGAAAGGAGTAAAATGAGCCTTACGTTCCCTTCCACAGACAATTCCCTTATATAACTAAAGACTTGCTAGACTCAACATCGACTAGTTTGGCTTGGTTATCCTACAGGCAGTCAAGCTCTGCTACCAACACTGTCGGGACCCCGATCCTAAGCCATAAGAACCCAGCCTGTAACACATCACATCACCTTGCGGCCTAACGCACGGCAAACTCCATGGCTGCTACCTTACCTTGGCTGGTACCGTTTGCGTCTTTTGGCTCACGTATGTGAATGTGTCGCTAGCATTCGAACGACAAAGAACCCGGGACGACATGACTAGTTATAAACCCAAGTGGCCCATCCGTACAGGGACAGTCATACATAACCCAGCAAAGCAGGTGTCGGTCATCAGCGGGTGTAGACGAGTCGTAGCAAGCTACATGGACTCCATTACACCGCGTGACATTTCCCCGAGGGGACAGACACAACAGCAAAGAAGGATACATGCCGGTCAATCAATGTGTCCGGAGCAGTAGCAGGCTACCAAGGCTCGACGGAAGCACAAAGAGGCATTTCCCTGTAAAGAGTACTACTAAGGGCACATAACTAGGTGTCGAATCCCACACGTATAATGCATTTCATAACATACACACAATATGCACGATATGTGTAGATACAACATAGCATCACAACATAATTCTATGACTCAAGCTTTTATTAAAGACTCATAAGAGTCAACATAGTATGATACTACAAACAGGGGTCACAAAAGCCAACACTCAAGTCATACAAACAACAAGCGGAACCAACATGTGTGGGTACAGACATCTAGAAAATAAAAGGTTGAGAAAGCCTGTCTATCTACAAGACCCTCCATGGGAACCAGACCTCTGGCTGCGATTCCCAAGCTACTCAGTCAACATCGATCTTACTGTCGTTACAACTAGGGAGACTGGGGTCTCCTCTGCAAAAACATAAATTAAGCAACAGTGAGTACAGAGGTACTCAGCAAGACATAGATCAGAACTAACTACAAATGCATCAGTGTGAAAAGGGGATGGTGGGGTTCAATGCAGCAAGCCAGCTTTAACTCTATGGCTATCATGAACTACGACTACGAGTAGTTTAAAAATGTGAGAAGGCGCACACGAGTCCACTAACTAGTCTCCACAACAATACACCACCATGGGTCCACTCTCGTCTCCCTACGACCGAGCCATCCGTAGCACTCACACTTATCTTGAATATTTTGTAGTATCCATTCAAGTTATCTATGACCATATAAATTTCCAAGTAGTCCATATCCGCGGACGCGGCTATTCGAATAGTTTAGATTACCCTGCAGGGGTGTACTTCTTCACACACACTCCCACCACTTATCACCATATTCACGTCATGCATCTCGGCAACCTTCAAACGGAAGCACTCGCGTGGGTGTCGGCCACGACCTAACCAACCACACAACACTCTAGTCCAGGTTTTGTCGCCTATTTGAGACTGAACCCGCAAGGAAGTCCGGCCGAGATTTCCCCTACGGCCCCAAACGATGTGTACAGGGTTCCCAAGCCCACCTCGACGGATGGTACTACACTTGGTACACCGGGCCATGATGCCTAGTTTGTCCCAAGGCCACCTGTACGGGGTGCCACTCGGTAGACTACTAGCATGTCCTACAAACACCAGAAACTAGTTGCAACTCCTGGACAGAGATCTAGGTGATTAATAAGCCGAGAGAGTCAATTAAGGATCCCAATGTGTTGTAGTAGCTAGTCTTGGATAATGTAAACGGGACTCATTTCTTAAGGACGATCCCAATGAGACAACCCGCCATGTACTCCAACATAGCCACTCATCGGTACCTTTACCAAATCAAATTCAACACTTATCCTTTTGTCATTATAACACATTCATTCACTTCAGTTCGTCACCTAGATGAAACAGGCCCGACACAACTTTAAGCATAGCAAGCATAGCAGGGTAAACCACATCACGACACAAGCATCTACCAGGTATGCTAGGTTGGAAGGTTTAGCTATTTACTGTGACAAGATCAGGCCATGCAAAGGAATGGGTTTAACTACAGAAGCAAAAGCATTTGAAGCGATGTGTCCTAATGCAATAATTGAGAGTAGAGATGAGAACATGGGATTTTATCGGGATGTTCAAGGGGGTTTTGCTTGCCTGTTAATCAGAAGAACTCAGCTGTTCTTTGATGACGGTCATAACTACATCTCGCAAGGTCTATCATTAAAAATAAAGGAGAACAATTAAGCACAAGAAATGCTTCACAATGATGCATGAGCATGGCAATATGATGTGGTTTGGCCTAATGGACCTTGCAACATAATTAGATGAAGTAGGTTTAACTCTAGGTCCAAACTCAACTCCACCTTTGATGTTACATAATGTAACTTGAACAAAATGTCCAAAAACTCCTATTTAGGTTGCTCTATCACGCATGAAATTAGTGCCATTGGATTCTTTGGATTTTTCTGATACTTCTTCATATATCAATTATTTTCATCCGAGTTATATTTTAATTTCTATGATTTTTACAAGTTTTAGCAATTTTCTGGAATTATATTAAAGCAGAAAAGGAGTTATTGCATCAACGTGATGTCATAGTGACATCAGCAGGTCAAAACGCCAACCCTTGTCAAACCTGGCGGCTGGGACCCACATGTAAGTGACTGTGGTCTTTGTTTTAACTTAAAAGTATTTGTTTTAACTTAAAACTTGCTAATTAAGCGAGTGAGGCCCAATGTCACTGGCCCTGGGGTTAAACTAACGTTGTCTCGCCGGTACCAAACCGACTGCGCAACTCGTCGGAATCAGGCAAACAGCGGCGGGTGGGCGTGCGGAGACCTCCAGGAGGTAGCCCGCGTTCGGCCGCATCCATTCTTGTGCTCGAGGGGGCGTGGGAGTCACCTGAGGCGACGGCAACAACGCCCGGGCGGTGGACAGAGCTCGGCCAGGTCGGGGGTGTTGCTAGGGAGCGCAGGAGGAGGAGCTAGGGGCTGGGGAAGCACCTACGGGACTCCACGAGCGTACCGGCGAGCCCAGGCGGCGAGGGAGAGGCCCTGGCTGCGGTGGCCATTGCCGGCGGCAGGAGCTCGGGCTCCGCGACGGGAGGCGGCTAGAGGAGGGGAACGGCGTCGACGAGAGGGGAATGGAACGAGGGCCTCACCGCGACTCTTTTAGCACTGACGGCAGGGTCGGGGGAGCGATAGAGGCGGCCGAAGCTCCTGGGAGAGAGAGATCCAGGATGGGGAAGAAGAACGAGAGAGAGAGAGGAGATGGGGCAGAGGGAGGGGAAAGAGAAGAAGGGCACGGCAAGGCATCGCGCTGGCGCTCCTAGAGGCCTCCAGCGACGAACAGGCAGGGAGGAGGTGGCCGGGGCTGGCCGCCATGCTCATTTTCCCATCTGCCTACTGGCAGGAAGAGGAAGATGATCAATGAGCCCCTGGTGGGCTAGGCCTGCCCCTCGCGCCAGGTAACTCTTCTTCTTCCTTTCTTTATTTTATTTATTTTCTGTTTTTCATTTGTTTGTAATACGTTTTGAATTTGGTTTAATAACCAAACATTTATAAAATCTTGGGACTTTTCTCTCTGGCACTAGAATAACTATTCCAAAAGCCTTGTAAAAAATTTCAGATTTATTGAAATTATAAATATGTTTTTAGTATTTTATAAATTCAAATCAAATGGATATTGATTTAATTCAATGAACAAAGTGTCATGGAAAAATATGCATCATCTCTGGTTTATGTTTCCACATTTATCCAAAAATGATGAACATTTTTGAAGGCCACTTTGGTTCATTGAAAATGTTTTTGGTTGAACCTATTTGATTTCAATTGATGCTATGGTTTAGATCATCCCCAATTCAGATTAAGGAGAATTTAAACATGATACAAACATAGACATGGGTCCTAGTGCATGCTAAAAATAGGGATGTGACAACGGCCCACGTGGGAAGGGTCTACGAGCACAATTAGGCCCCTAAGTCGCAATGCTCAAGAGTCGCCCTTGACGTACGAGCTACTCCAATGTCCTTCCTATGAAACTGACAATTTGAGACTCCCGAACTGCTTCAGCACACTGTGTCGGCAGGGCCCGACCCGCACGTGCCTCTACCACCGTTGGACCGCATGGGCGGCCCAAGAGGGAAGGGGATACAGGCGCAGTTCAGGCTCCTGAGTCGCGATTCTGAGGAGTCCCCCTTAACGTACGACTGACTCCAGTGTTCTCCATAAGAGATTTTAAGTGGCTTGTTGAGCGCAATAGGCTCTGCGTCGGTAGGGCCAGCCCCATGCATACCTCCACCACCGTTGAACCAACCGGATTGCAGGACGGCCCAAGAGGTAAGGGGCTACGGGCGCAGTTAGGCCCTGAGTCGCGATGCTCACGGGTCCCCCTTGAGATATGAGAGGCTCCGTACCTCCAGTTGTTCGTCCCCCGCACTAGGCATGGGCGTAGTCGTAGGTGGACTAGGTTGACTTCCTAGCCAGATGTGGGCATAGTCATTGGGGGACTATGTTGATTTCCTTGCCAGCTACGAGCATAGTCATTGGTGGACTGTGTTGATTTCCTTCCCAGCTGTGGGCATAGTCATTGGCGGACTGAGTTGATTGCCTCCGCATTCTCCCCAGCGCGGAGCGTAGGGCTACCACTAGGTGTGGGAGCGACCCCTCCACGTCCTCGGGGGGTCCCGAGCGTATACAGTCGTAGCTCGTTATTACATGAGAGTGTCACGGTGGGGGTGTATCTGGGAGGTCGCAAGGGCGCTTTGGCCTCGCGAGCGTCCCTACCTCCGAGGCATGGGCGCCTGATTCATTTTGGGTTTTCACCCAACGCGGAGCATAATTCATCCACTCGGCGTGGGAGGGACCCCTCCGCGTCCTGGGGGGTGCCCGGGCGTATACAGCCGCAGCTCGTTATTAAGGGAGAGTGTCACACGGGGGTGTATCTCGGAGGTCGCGAGGACACTTTGGCCTCACGAGTGTCCCTACCCCCGAGGCATAGGCGCCCGATTAACTTTTGGGTCATTGGTAAACCCTGCTGACTTCTTCTTCTTCGGGAGTGAGGCAGGTTGTGTGCTGCCTCAGAAGGCCTGCAAAGATAAGCTTCGGATGGAGCCCCCAAGCAGGGGGGCGACCGCCCAAAGATGCAAGCAAGGTAGAATGTTAGGGTTCAAAGTGGGTGCGACAAAAACGACTGAAGGATGCGTAAATGAAAGTGGCGGTTGGGGAGTACCCTGAACTCCTCGAGGCCACATGGCCCTCGGACAGACTGAGCCAAAAACTTATCTCGCAGCAGCCAACAGAAAGTCACCTGGCGGCCATGCCGCTGAAGGCCCGAGGGCGCCGTCGTTGCCCAATATCCTACTTCCTCGATCGCGACCCTCCCGGGTCCGCCATCTCCTGAGGCTCGAGACCTTCGGTTGGCCCGAGCATCTCCTCCTGTTCCTCACCACGCCCCAGCAGGCAAGGCATGAGCATGACCTGCTGGAGCCGCCGGTAGGTGACAGCCGCGTTCCAGAGCCTGAAGTGCATGAGAGTGTTTGTGCCCGGGCACACCCACGGAGGGTCAGATCGCGTGGGCCAGAAGGGGTCTTGAGCCGCGGCTCTATCGACTGCGAGCGCGTTGATGCAGATGCGGGGCCGATCGACCGTGCCGAGGACAGCGACGACGATTTTTTATGCAGGGCAGTCCCCGCCTCGCACGGCCTGGGCCTCTCGATGTTCTTGGATTATTCAGATAACGAACTCACGAGAGCTGGGCGGACGTGCGCTGGAGTGCGCCCTCAAGTTGTTCTCGAGCGCCACCCACGCCTCACTGGTCAGGCCAGGAACATCCCCGATGGGAGCCCCCAGTCCTGACCCAAGAGGGAGCCGAGCGGGCCTTCCTATGCGATCAAAGGCAAGACCCCGTGCCCGGGCACGGATCCCGAAGTCCGAGGGCGCTCCGTGGGGATAAGCTACTTCTTCTTCTTGCGTAGGTCCTCGTGAGGTGGCTAGTCTTCTTTGTCGTTAGAGCGTTCCATCACCACGGCGCGGTAGGCGCGCTCGAGTGTACACATGGGATCCTTCTCGTCGTAGGCGATTGTTATGACGTTGCCGCTCCCTGGCATCTTGGGGACGTTGTAGCCATGGTGGATCACTGCCATGAACTTGGCGAGAGTCGGGTACCCAAGGATCATGTTGTACAGCAGGTTGATGTGTGCAACGTCGAAGACGAGGATCTCGGTGCGGTAGGTCTTGCGCTTGCCGAATGTGACTGGCAGATGAACCTGCCCGATGGGCACGGTGGACCCTTTCGTGACTCCTGAGAAGGGCCTGGTTGGTATGAGTTCTTCGTACGACAGCTGCAGTGTCTCGAAGGTCTCGATTGAGAGTACATTGAGCCCCACTCCACTGTTGATAAGGGTCTTGGCGATGAGGAGATTGCTGATGGTCGGGGTGCACATCATGGGGAGCTTGCCGGCCATGAACGAGCACCTAAGCGGATAACTTGGGTCGAAGGTGATGGTGGTCCAGGACCAGTTGAGGGGGCGCATTGCTTCAGGCCACGGGAGAGCGGCATTCACCTCCCGGGTGAACTCCTTGAAGGCGTGGTTCAAGACTGGGGTCTGGGCGCCGCCCAGGATGGAGGCCACAACCCTGACCTCCTGGAAGCCCTCAGCCCCATCATTCTGCATGTCTTCATCCCTCCTTCTGGGAGGCGGAGGTAGCTGGGGCAGCCCAGCCTCACAAGGGCGAGCCTGACGACGCTGACCGCGTCAGTGCCCCTCCTGAATGTCGTCGCGCTAGCGGTCGTGCCGAGCCGGGTCGCGCCAGCGGTCCTCCTGAGGCCGGCCGCGCCAACGGTCTTCATGAGGCTATTCATGCCACCTCTGACGCGGCTCCCGGTCATCCCAGCGGCCTCCACTACGGCAACCGCCACGCGTGGGGCCTCTGTCTCCCCGCCCGGGGCGCCTGCTGAAGTGCTCGGCATGGACCAGGCGGAGCTCGTGGCACTTGGAGGTATCATGGCTGCTGGTGCCGTGGAGGATGCACGTTGGCCCCTTCTTGACGGACGGTGTCCTCTCGGCCGTACTTCGCCTCAGGCTCAGCTGCGAGCACCACCGGAGCCTTGCGCATTGTCTCCTTGGCCTTGGTCTTCGTCCCTTCTGGTTCCGCCGCCTGAGGCCCGAGGAGTGACGGGTGACCTTCTTCACCCCTGGCGCACTTGTTTGCCAGGTTGAACATCTCTAGTGTAGTGCTCATTTCATCACTCATGGTGAGCTCCTCCTTCATCTTGAGGTTGATGACTCTGTCCGAGAAGGCCGAGATGATGGCCTCGTCCGACGCCTTGGGGATCTTTAGGCGCATGGCCGTGAAGCATTGTATGAACTTGTGCAGGGTCTCCCCCTCCTACTGCTTGATGCGCCACAGGGCGTTCACGGTTGGAGCGCGGTCGCGGGTTCCCTAGAAGTTGGCGATGGAGAGTTCGCGTAGATCATCCCAGGAGGTGATGGACAACCTTGGGAGGTTGAGGATCCAAGAGAGCATGCCTCCCTTGAGCACCATGGAGAACCAGCACGCCATGACCTTGTCGCCCCCTCTTGCCGCCCTGATACTCAGCGTGTAGAGTTGCAGGAACTTGGCCGGGTCCTGGGTGCCGTCGTAGGGCGGGGGTAGGTCGGGCTTGAACTTGCAGGGCCACACAGTTGGGTAGAGCTCAGGGGTGATGGTGAAATACCCCACAGGCCCGACGGGTGCAGCGCACGCGAGGGCAACCTGGTCCTTTTGCTCCAATGGGTCTGCTTCGAGCGGGGCACGGTCGCGACATGAGATTTGCAGCGCCGGGAGCAAGCGTGCGTCTACGCCTGGCCAAGGAACCACCTGACAGCTTGCTTCATCTCCTGGCCTCGCCCTGGGTTCGCGAGGCCAGTCGCGGGGACGCGCTTACTACCAGGGCTCGGGGTGCGTGCCATGCCGTGGAGGTGGGGGTGGCGTGTCTTGGAAGGTTGGGGTCAAAACGAGTAGGAGAACGCCACGTGATCACCGGCAGTTGCGACGAGCTCCTCGATGCGCTGGAGCCAGTCGTTGTGGCGGTCATGGGCGGGCCGGTAGCGGAGCAGCTCGGTGGCCATGGCAAGCGCGTGCCGGCCATGCGACATCTCCGGTCGGGAGCGCGAGGCCGACCTGGAAGCCCGGACGAGCGATGGAGTGGTGGTGCGGCCGTCGGACTGCACGGTAGCCGAAGGGAGGAACCTTGCTATTCTTGAATGTGGGGGCCCGTGGTGGCGTCCACCATGGGCGATGGTGACTGGTGTGCGGCGACGGGGCCCACGGGCGTCGTCTTAGCAACGTGGGTGGTGCGGCGCTCGACGTGAGCCCGGCGAGCGTGAGCCATCGGAGCAACGAAGCATGGCGAAGGCGGAGCTTGGAGGAAACCTTGACACACCCCCTACCTAGCACGCCAAATGTCAGATTTTGGGGTCCGCAAAACCCTAAAGATTCGAACTCAAGGGCGTGTACGAAGATCTCTTGTGGGCTCGCCTCACCTAATTTGCTACTCGCTGGGGATGCCAGAGAACTCACTCGATGGTGAGGAAGGCACAGAACACGGTAGTTTACCAAGGTTCGGGCCACTGAGAAGCGTAATACCCTACTCCTGCTTTGGTGGGTTGCCTCTCGTGAAGTTTAGTGTATGAACTAGTACAATGTTCAAGGGCCTCCAGAGGTTGGGTGCCTTTATGTGGTGCCAGTTTGCGAGTGAATGAATCCTCCCCCTCTATGAAGTAACCTACTCTCTTTATATATAGTGGCGGCCCTGGTCCTCTTCCCTTATCGTTTCGGTGGAAAGGGATCCCACAATGACCAATTTTGAAGGGAACGAGGGAACATGCTTCCCATGTCCAAAGGTGGTCTTCGCCTGCAAAGTGGGTGTTAGCGCAGCACGGACGGGTCCAGGGATGACGTCTGTCCTGCTGGCGGGCCGCGATGGCCTTGTTCCACCAGAAAGGGAACCTTTGGAAGATGCCTTGGGAACCCCGGTTCGTCCTTTCCCCTTTGCACTAAAGGGGAAACTGCTCCGTCCTGCTGTCTGATGCTCGCATGTCCTTCCTCCGCGTCATCCTTGACTTCTGAGGTCGGGTCTCGCCTCGGAATATCCACTGCTCCAGAGTGGTCCTGATGAGGCCCCTTGCGGGTCATGATGCTGCTCCCCCCTCGCGAGGCTTGGCCTCTCGCGAGGACCTTGCCTTGAGTGGTGCCGCACCCGATTGTGCTTGCTTGATGAAGTGGGCCAACCCTGGGCCACAATCAGGCAGGTCTGGGTACCCCCATTCCCCGAACGCCGACAGTCACTTGATAACGGGATCATATCATTAGGAGAGTGATGTGATGAACAAGACCCAAAATATGAACGTAGCATATTATCATGTTAGTTTATTACTACTGTTTTCTGCATGCCAATGTATCTGTTCCTATGACCATGAGAACATGCAACTCCCAGCCACCGGAGGAATACCTTGTGTGTATCAAACGTTGCAACATAACTGGTTGACTATAAAGGTGCTCTACAGGTATCTCCTAAGGTGTTTGTTGGGTTGGCGTGGATCAAGACTGGGATTTTTCACTCCATATGACGGAGAGGTATATCGAGGCCCAGTCGGTAATACAACATCACAGTAAGCCTTGCAAGCAACGTGACTAAGGAGTTAGTCACGGGATCTTGTATTATGGAACGAGTAAAGAGACTTCCGGGAAACGATATTGAACTAGGTATAGAGATACTGACGATCGAATCTCGGGCAAGTAACATACCGAATGTCGGGACCCCGATCCTAAGTCATAAGAACCCAGCCTGTAACACATCACATCACTTTGCGGCCTCACGTAAACTCCACGGCTGCCACCTTACCTTGGCTGGGACCGTTTGCGTCTTTTGGCTCACGTATATGAATATGTTGCTAGTGTTCAAACGACAAAGAACCCGGGTCGACATGACTAGTTATAAACCCAAGCGGTACATCCATACAGGGACAGGCATACATAACCCAGCAAAGCTGGTGTGGATCATCAGCGTGTGTAGACGAGTCGTAGCAAGCTACAAGGACTCCATTACACCGCGCGACATTTCCCTGAGGGGACAGACACAGCAGCAAGGAAAGATACATGTTGGTCAATCAATGTGTTCCGAGCAGTAGCAAACTACCAAGGCCCGATGGAATCACAAAGAGGCATTTCCCTGTAAAGAGTACTCCTAAGGGAAACAACTAGGTGCCGAATCCCACACATATAATGCATTTCAAACATACACACATTATGCACTATATGTGTAGATACAACCTGGCATCACAACATAACTCTATGACTCAAGCATTTATTAAAGACTCATAAGAGTCAACATAGTATGATATTACAAACAGGGGTCTCGTGACCCGACACTCAAGTCATAAAAACAACAAGCGGAAGCAATTCATGTCTGGGTACAGACATCTACTAAAAGTGGCTGGAAGAGCCTGAAAAGCTACTATGACCCTACCAAAGGAGCCAGAGCTCTATCTGGGATTCCCAAGCTATTTCGGTCAACATCGAACACATCGCGTAGAACCTTTTAATGAGTCTAAGTCTTCTCTGCAAAAACATAAATAAAGCAACCGTGAGTACAAAGGTACTCAGCAAGTCTTACATCAGAACTATCTACATATGCATCATGTTTCAATGAAAGGATTGTGGGGTTTGATTGCAGCAAGCCAGCTTTGACTCTTGGCTAACCTGTACTACGACTACAATTCTTTCTTTGAGGTGGGATAATGCACATGAGTCCACATATTCACCAATTCAATACACCACCATGGATCCACTCTCGTCTGCCTACGAGAAGGCCTTCCATAGCACTCACACTTATCTTGCATGTTTTAGAGTATCCATTTAAGTTGTCTATGTACCACGTAATGTTTCCTAGTAGTCCATATCCGAGGACGCGGCTATTCGAACAAATTGCATCACCCTGCAGGGGTATACTTCTTCACACATGCTCCCACCACTTAGCACCATACGCACGTCATGCATCTCGGCAGCCTTCAAGCGGAAGCACTGGCGTGGGTGTCGGCCACGACCGTTAACCACACAAGACCCTAGTCCAGGTTTATCACCTATTTGAGACTGAACCCGCAAGGAAGTCCGGCCGAGGTTTCCTCTACGGCCCGAAACGATGCGCGCAGGGTTCCCAAGCCCACCATTCGGGTGCCACTTGGTACACCGTGCCACTGTGTATCTACCGTAGTGAAGCCTACCCCGTCGGGCAGAGCTAAACACGGCCCCAACACTTTTCCTACAAACTCTAGAAACTAATTGCAACTCCTGGACAGAGATCTATGCGATTAATAAGACGAGAGGGTCAATTAAGTATCCCAATGTGCGGTAGTATCTTGTCTTGGATAACACACACAGAACTCAGTTCTTAAGGACGGTCCCAATGAGACAACCCACCATGTACTCCTACATGGCCTCTCATCGCTACCTTTACCAAAGCAGATTCAAACCTTTACTCTCACACTGTAGGATATGAACACAACCAATCCGATTCATCATTGAGACGGATCAGACCCGACACGACTCTAAGCATAGCAGGCATTGTAAATAATCATGGATGAGTAAGCACAACAAGGCTCAAGCAGTTGCTACTCATGCTAAGTGGTTTCAACTATTTACTGTGACAAAATCAGGTCATGCAGAGGAATGGGTTCAACTACCGGTAACATGTACAGTTGAATCGTGTTTGTCCTAATGCAGTAAAAGAGAGCAGGAGCGAGAGAGTGGGTCTATATCAATATGCTCAAGGGGGGTTTGCTTGCCTGACACGTCTGAAGATAGCAATGAGTCTTCATCAATGTCAACGATCACATCGTCGGAAACATCATTTACCGAGGGGGAACAACACCGACAAACAAGAAAGAACAACAATTACTTGACGAAAATGCAACACTATGATGCATGCTCAAGACATGAAATGAAAGGTGGTAGGGCTAATGTGGTTATCATTTCTTATGTTGTAGTTGGTTTGAATTAGCATTCAAACATCACTTCAAGCCGGTTATTTTTTCGGATACCCTTTTAATTGATTCGACCTGAAGCTCAAAACAAATTGTTCCAACATGCATGGGGTTAGTATTTTGAGGTACTGTTTTGCATTGACCAATGTTTGGTCATAACTGTTGAAGTGGAAATCAAATAAGTATCAATTTCCAACTCCAAACTATTTATTAAATTTACCCTATTCATCATTTTGCCTATTTGGTGTTGTTAACTTTTTCAAACATGCATGAAAATGTCATAATCAGATTCTTTGGATTTTTCTGATCCTTTTTCATATATAAATTATTTTCATCCGAGTTATATTTTAATTTCTATGGTTTTTACAAGTTTTAGCAATTTCCTGGATTTATTTTATAATAGGAAATCAATTACTGCGTCAGCACTGCATCAGCATTGCGTCAGTAGTCAACTATGCCTGGGCCAGGTCAAACCTGACCAGTGGGGTCCACTGGTCAGTGACCCAGGGGCTAACCCCGCGCTAACCAGCCCCTAATTGGGGTTTGACCAGGCGTGGGGCCCTCTGGCAGTGGCACTAAGGCCTGATTAGTGGCGGGTTAAGGTGGCCACGTCGGCCCCCACCGGAGGGTGGTCGCCGGCGACCATAGCCGCGGCGGAGGACTCGCCGGAGACGACCTAAATGGCGCTATAGAGGTCCAAATCAAGCGCGGTTTGCAGCTACGGGACGCTGTCGAAGCGCCCGATCTGGCAGGGGCATCAGGAGGAGCTCAGGTTGCCGGAAAATGTGCCGGCGACGAGCGTGCGCGGCGGCCGGAGCTCTTCTTAGTCGGGATTGAGGCTAGGGAATGTGGCGAAAGCATCTAAGGCCAGCTATAGCTTCCTGCGAGCGCGAAGAGCAAACCGAGGTGCTCGGTAGCGGCCCTAGGTGGCACTGGCCACGGCGATGCGATGGCCGGCGGCAGGTGATTCGGCTCCGGCGGCTAGCAAGGTTAGAGGAAGGGGAGCTCAACAAGGAGAGGGAGAGCGAATCCGGTGGCTCATAGGGTTCGGTTTGCGCACATGTAGAGCCCGGGGAAGCTCCGGTTGCGGCGAATCACCGGAAGCGGTCCGGCGGCCGGAGGTGGAGAAGATGGCGGCGAGGCGATGATAGGGGGCCTCCGGGCTTGATTCCTTCTTCCAGGGGATGAGGAGGAGAACGGCGGGGCTTTGGGGCACAACAACTGGGCTAGAGGGGGCTCGTGGCCATGGCGACGGATCCCAGTGGTCGGAGGAGGAAGCGGCGGCGGTGAGGGTGATGCAGGGGCTTTTGCATTGATTCCGATGACCGGAAGGTGCGGCACGTCATGGAGGAGAGCATGGGCAGCTCAGGGAGACGCTTCTGTGGCCAGGGGGCGTCGTCGACGGTGAGCTGGCTACGGCGTCAATGGCGACACGGGAGAGGGACAGACAGAGAGATGGGGAGAGACCAGGGAGGGGGATAAGCTCGAGGTGGTCTGGGTGGCGCGAGGATAAGGAAGAGGGAAGGGGCGATGAGGCAGGTAGGCAGCTGCCGGCGTGGAGGCCTCGGCCGTACGCCGTGGCGAGCTTCTCCTCTGCCTTCTGGCAGGAGGAAGAAGACGCGCGTGCCCCTGGTGGGCTGGGCCAGCAGGTGAGCGTAGGATAGATTCTTTCTCTCTGTTTTTCCTTTTTCTGTTTTTATTTCTTTCTGGTATTTAGGTTTACGTTTTAAAATAAAATGTTTAAATATTTTATAAAACCCTAAATTAGTGTTATGTGAGAGAGATAAAAAATAATCAATGCCACAAAATAGTTTCAACATTTTGAAACTTTTATTTTAAAAGAAAACAGAATAACTCCATTCCAAACAGTTATTTGATCAAATCAAAAATTCTTTTCAAAATGTTCCTCTGACTTCAAATTTTGGTTTGAAAAATTTATTCCCTGTCACTATTTTCTCAAATATTTGGAACATTTTCCTGGTTCCTTTTAAGGTATTATTTTTAGTGCCTTTTTGTCAAATTTCAACTCATTTGGGCTTGATCACTTCCCATTTTCAGATTCAATGCAATTTGAATGCATGCATGAAATGCAATGGCAAGCAAGGCAAACTTGGGTTGTGGCACCGCACAAAGGGAACAGCATACGGGATCAACTGAATCCTTGACATAGAGGTTCAACCAATAAAAGATCTTCGTAGAATATGTAGGAGCCAATATGGGCATCCAGGTCCCGCTATTGTTTATTGACCGGAGAGTGCCACAAGTCATGTCTACATAGTTCTCAAACCCGCAGGGTCTGCACACTTCAGGTTCGGTGACGTTCGGTATTACTGAGTTATGTACGTTGGTAAACGAAAGTTGTTCGGAGTCCCAGATGAGATACCGGACTTCATAAGGAGTTTCGGAATGGCCCGTAGGTAAATATGGATATATAGGAAAGTTGCATTTGGATTCCGGAAAGTTTTCGGGCATTACCGGTAAAGTACCGGGAATGACGAATGGGTTCCCCGGTTTTACCGGGAGGGGCCACCCGCCCGGGAGAGGATCTAATAGGCCTGAAGGTTGTGCATCAGCCCTTAGTGGGCTGGTGCGTCCAGCAAAATAAGCCTATTTCGGTCAAGTGTAAAACAAAAGGAAAAGAGAAGAAAGAAGGAAGGGGAATCACACAAGGAAGATGAGTCCTCCTCCACCAAACCTAATTGGAGGTGGACTCCTCCCCCTTGGATTCGACTAAACCTCTCTTTCTTGGAGGAGAGGACAAGGAAGCCCACCTCCCTCTTCTTCCTATATATAGTGGAATTTTTGAGGGAAGACAACACCAGAAAAGCCACCTGCTGCCCTCTCCTCCATAGATCGTTTCCCTCATCTATATTAGTCCGGCATAGCTTGGCGAAGCCCTGCTGGATTAGTTCACCGTTGTGCTGGAGAACTCATCGACCTCTCCGCACCTCTTTCTGGATCAAGAAAGCGGTGATCGTCATCGAGTTGTACATATGCTGAACACGGAGGTGCCGTCCGTTCGGCACTAGATCTGGATGGATCGTGATGGGATCGCGTGATGGTTCCTGATGAGATTGCGGGACAGACATCAATTTGGATCGCAAAGATGTTCGACTACATAAACCGTGTTATATACGCTTCCGCTTAGTGATCTACAAGGGTATGTACATGCACTCTCCCCTCTTGTAGATGATCATCACCATGCATAGGTCTTGCGTGTGCATAGGATTTTTTTTGTTTCCCATGCAACGTTCCACAACACGAGCGCACGACAATAGTCCCCGGACTCATGTTGCACACGACTCCACCTGACGGGAGGAGCGAGGCGACATGTTCCCCAACAACATGCGGCCTAGGCGTGGCGTGGCGCTCGGACAGTTGTGGGGCGCCCTTGCCACTCCTGCGATGCCTCCGTGACTACCTCGATATGGCATATTGCGTGCGAACGCAGTTGGCCTGTCATTGCTCTCCCTTGCCTTGTGTCGCCTCACTATGTATTCCTTCTTGCATAAGATTGTCCCCATGTGCCAAGCGGCCGCCGCCCCTCCTATCACAGCACCATTGCAACTCCTCCGAGCAGGGAGGCCGAGGGAATGGCAACAGAAGAAGGGTGCCAAGCACCGGAACCCACCCTGGGTAGGTCCACAGTGCTGAATCGCGAGGGGCTCGAGAAGATCCTCGCCATGGTCGCAGCCGGCTCGAGCGAATGGGGGCCAACCAAGATCTTGCCGACTTCTAACCCCCTCGTCGAGCTGTCAACAACCTCCATCGCTCTTCACCTCCTGACACTCTTCTCCGGCCTGCTTCCCCCATTCTTGGAGTTCTTCAACGTCATGCTCGCACATTAACACATTCATGTGTTGCTTCTCGACCGAGGTTCATTCTTCTCATCTTGTCCTTCACCGTCCTCTGCGAGGCTTTCTTGGCGTCCCTCCTTTGGTGGGGTTGCTCCGACACTTCCTCTCCCTGTAGCTAACCGCGCCTGATGACCCACAATTACAGGGGATCAATCATTGTCCTTTCGATCAATAAGAGTGTCGAACCCAACGAGGAGCAGAAGGCTCTGATAAACGGATTTCAGCAAGGTAATAACTACAAGCACTGAAAGTAGCGGTAACAAGTGATGGTGTAGTGAGGTGAAACGTAGCGAGCAAAAAGTAACTAGTAACAAGTAGTAGCAATGGTGCAACAAGTGTCCCAATCCCTTTTGTAGCAAGGGACAAGCCTGAACAAAGTCTTATAGGAGGAAAAACGCTCCCGAGGACACACGGGTATTTCTGTCATGCTAGTATCATCATTTTCATATGATTCGCGTTCGTTACTTTGATAGTTTGATATGTGGGTGGACCGGCACTTGGGTACTGCCCTTACTTGGAGAAGCATCCCACTTATGATTAACCTCTCTCGCAAGCATCCGCAACTACAAAAGAAGCATTAAGACAAAGTTTAACCAGAGCATTAAACTAGTGGATCCAAATCAGCCCCTCACGAAGCAACGCATAGACTGGGATTTAAGCTTCTTTCACTCCAGCAACCCATCATCTACTTACTACTTCACAATGCCTTCCTCTAGGCCCAAATATGGTGAAGTGTTATGTAGTCGCCGTTCACATAACACCACTAGAGGAAAAACAACATACAGCATATCAAAATACCGAACGAATATCAAATTCACATGACTATTATCAGCATGACTTATCCCATGTCCTCAGGAACAAAAGTAACTACTCACAAGACATAATCATAATCATGACCAGAGGTGTAATGAATAGCATCAAGGATCTGAACATAAACTCTTCCACCAAATAATCCAACTAGCATCAACTACAAAGAGTAATCAACACTACTAGCAACCTTACAAGTACCAATCGGAGTCGTGAGATGGAGATTGATTACAAGAGATGAACTATGGATTGGAGAGGAGATGGAGATGATGAAGATGTTGATGAAGATGCCTCCCCTCCGATGAGAGGATTGTTGGCGACGATTTCCCCCTCCGGGAGGGGAGTCTCCCCGGCAGGATCGTCCTGCCGGAGCTCTAGATTGGATCTGCTCAAGTTCCGCCTCGTGGCGGCGGCGAAACCACGAAAAAGCTCCCTCTTGATTTTTTTTCCAAACCAGGACGCTTCATATAGCAAAAGAGACGGGCCAGTGGGCCTTCAGGCATCCCACAGGCTTGCCCACCGCCACCAGGGGGTGGCGGACTGGGGGCTTGTGGGGCCGTGGTGGCCCCCCTCCGGTAGTTCTTTTGCCTAGTATTTTTGAATATATTCCAGAAAAAATCCACGTAAATTTTCAGGGCATTTGGAGATGTGCAGAGTAGTGGACTAGGATTTGCTCCTTTTCCAGTCCAGAATTCCAGCTGCCTGAATTCTCCCTCTTCAAATAAACCTTGCAAAATAAGAGAGAAAAGGCATAAATATGGTACCACAAGTAATAAAACCGCCCAAAAAGCAATAAATATCAACATGAAAGCATGATGAAAAATGGACGTATCAACTCCCCCAAGCATAGACCTCGCTTGTCCTCAAGCAAAAACCAAGTTCCATAAACATGTCCACATGTTGAGGGACAAAGGTGTCGATAAAACATAATACGGACATGAGGGCATCATGATCACACATAGAACAACAATACATTATAAAGATTCTTATGGGAAAGTAACAGTTCCTTCACAAAGCAAAGCATGAAGCCAAAACCTTACCGAGAAGTAACCAACAATAGTCCATAGTCATTGAAGCAATTGCGATTTAACACAACATCAGAAAGAGTCAAATAAGAGCTTGTAACGCAAACCCACATACTCAATCATCTCTTTTGTTTTCCACAATTGTTACAACTCATGTGGTACTCATGGTGTCAAAGTTTCAGCTGGACACAGAGGAAGATAGGGGCTTATAGTTTTGCCTCCCAATGGTTTACCTCAAGGGTAAAGTCAATAATAATAAAGCATGAGTACTCAATTCCAAGTTGATATACGAATATAGATCTTTCCCAAGCATGTGACGGTAGCCAAGACAAAGGCAAAAAGGGAAGTGGTGATGATCACCGTGACTCTTACAAGGGTAAAAAGTAAAGGTACAAGATAGGCCCTTCGCAGAGGAAAGCAGAGGTTGTCATGCGCTTTTGAGGTTTGAATGCGTGACCTCTTAGTGCGGAGGAACGTCACTTTATATTGCCTCATGTGATAAAGAACTTTATTATGCAGTCTGTTGCTTTTATGTCTTCCTCATCATAGGTCCACACACTAATACATCATACATATTAGAGAGAAATTTTTATTGCTTGCACCGTTGACAACTTACTTGAAGGATCTTATTCAATCCATAGGTAGGTATGGTGGTCTCTCATGGCAAAACTGGTTTGGAGGTTTATGGATGCACAAGTAGTATCTCTACTTAGTGCGGGAGTTTTGGCTAATATGAGGTGGACATTAGTCATTGTTTGGAACCAAGCAAACACAATTCATTATGTTGTCTGCCTTGTCCAACATCTAGTCCTAGGCATGTAATAGTTTGGTGAGTGCTCACAATTGTAAAAAGTGTCTAAGATGATATATTTATATATGAACCTCTCTTTCCTTATTACTTCTTATTAATTGCAACAATGACTAATGTCTATGTTGATTTATTCTCAACAAGTTTCAATCATCATACGTGTTATATGTGAAATCAATTTCCATAAGATCGTATCATGATCTTTCATGCTATCGTTCTTTTCATACTTCTGATCATGGCACAAAGCAAAGCCCTTGACTAAGACACTCTTTATTATATAGCTCGTAAGCTCGAATGCATCGGGGGAGAGACAAAAGCAAAAGACTCAAACTAAAAACTAAAGACTTATTCCTCTAAAAGAAGAAATAAAAACTGAAAAGGAAAGAACTAAAACAAAGGTAAAAGCAAAAGATATAAAGGTGATACGATGCGAGGGCAACTCTCCCAAGCTTGGCAGAAGCCAAGGGGATTTCCCATACCAATGCTTAGTTGTCTTCCTTTGGTGGTGATGGTGGTGTTGTTGTCGCCTTTGATTCCAGGAGAGCTATCAATCTTTGATTTATACCTTTGAGATCTGTGACATGGTTTTCCAGCAAAACAACTTCACGAGAAAGAGAAATATTGCGAGCACGAGTTGTTTCGCAAAACCTCAAGAGTTCAATCAAGGATGGAGACAACACGTGGAGGAAGGGCTGGAGAGAATGTACACCTTCATTGTCTTCAATGTTGAACATAGGTTGAACTTCCTCCCTAGCTTGGGCTTTCTCCTTGGCTTGGTCCCTCGCTTCCGTGACTTCTACTCTTTACAGATCAGCACCTACTTCCTCATGAACTTGGTGAAGATCATTCTGCCCAACAGATTCCTGAGACATCTTTGCTCTAAATCTACGGCAGACAACAAGCTCGAAACGAAAATATAGGAAAACTACGTGATACGGAGATCAAAACCTTTGGGTGACTATATATTGATTTTTTCATGGCCAGAAGGAGTCCTTCCTAAGAAAACGGAGTCCGGGAGGCACACGAGGTGCCCACAAGCTTGCCCACCGCCACCAGGGGAGTGGTGGCGGAGTGGGCCCTTGTGGCTTCCTTGTTTGCTCTCCGGACTGCTTTTTATTTTCTAATTTTCCAAAAATTCCAAAATTGATAAAATTTCCTATTGGAAAAGTATCGGAGTCCAATTTCTTGCCGAAACAGATACATCTTCATTTTCAAGGTCTGAAACAGGCTGATAAACATCCCTTATGTACTCTTCTGGAGTTATGACATTGATGATATTGGTCTCAACATTTATGGGAGTACCAGAGATGTAATGCTTGATTCTTTGCCCATTTACCACTCTAGGAAAATTTCCTTCCGTTTTATTGATTTTGATGGCACCGGAACGATATACTTCCTCGACAACATAGGGACCTTCCCATTTAGAGAGAAGCTTGCCTGCAAAGAATCTCAAACCAGAATTGTATAGCAAGACATAATCACCTATATTGAACTCTCGTTTCTGTATTCATTTGTGGTGCCATCTCTTAACCTTTTCCTTGAACAACCTAGCATTCTCATATGTCTGGGCTCTCCATTCATCTAACGAGCTGATATCAAACAACCACTTCTCACTGGCAAGTTTGAAATCAAAGTTGAGCTCTTTGATTGCCAATAAGCTTTGTGTTCCAGCTCAAGAGGTAAATGACAGGCCTTACCGTAAACCATTTTATACGGTGACATGCCCATGGGATTCTTATAAGCAGTCCTATAAGCCCATAGTGCATCGTCAAGTTTGCTAGACCAGTTCTTTCGAGATCTATTGACGGTCTTTTGTAGGATCAACTTGATCTCCCTATTACTCAACTCCACTTGACCACTAGACTGAGGATGATATGGAGATGCAACTCTATGGTTGACATCATACTTAGCTAGCATCTTACGGAAAACACCATGAATGAAGTGTGAACCGCCATCAGTCATCAAGTATCTAGGGACTCCAAATCTTGGGAATGTGACTTCTTTAAGCATCTTAATAGAGGTGTGGTGATCAGCATTTTTAGTGGGGATAGCTTCTACCCACTTAGTAACGTAATCCACAACAACTAAGATGTGAGTGTACCCATTGGAACTCGGGAAGGGTCCCATATAAACAAAGCCCCAGACATCAAATGGTTCAATGACAAGTGAATAGTTCATAGGCATCTCCTGACGCTTACTGATGTTCCCTATCCTTTGGCATTCGTCACAAGACAAGACAAACTTACGGGCATCCTTGAAGAGAGTGGGCCAATATAAACCCGATTGCAATACTTTATGGGAAGTTCTATCTCCAGCATGGTGTCCTCCGTAGGCTTCGGAATGACACTTCTGCAAGATCTATCCCTGTTCATGTTCAGGCACACAACGTCTAATAAGTCCATCTACTCCTTACTTATAAAGGTGAGGATCATCCCAAAAGTAGTGTCCCAAATAAAAGAAGAATTTCTTCTTTTGTTGATAGGTGAAACTGGGTGGTATGTATTTGGCTACGATATAGTTTGCATAATCGGCATACCACGGTGCACTATGCGAAGTGCGGATGACATTCAATTGCTCATCAGGAAAGCTATCATCAACAGGTTGTGGGTCATCAAGGACATTCTCTAGCCTAGACAAGTTATCCGCTACACGGTTATCAGCACCCTTTCGGTCAACGATGTGCAAATCAAATTCCTGTAGCAGGAGAACCCATCTGATAAGCCTAGGCTTAGCGTCCTTCTTCTCCATGAGGTACTTAATAGTAGCATGATCAGAGTGAATAGTGACTTTGGAGTCAACTATGTAAGATCTGAACTTTTCACATGTAAACACGACTGCTAAAAATTCCTTCTCTGTGGTGGCATAGTTTCTTTGAGCACTGTCTAGAGTTTTACTAGCGTAGTGAATGACATTCAACTTCTTGTCAACTCTTTGTCCTAGAACAGCACCAACAGGATAATCACTAGCGTCACACATGATTTCAAAAGGCAAGTTCCAGTCAGGTGGTTGAACAATAGGTGCGGTTATCAAAGCCATCTTAAGTATTTCAAAGGCTTCCTCACAATCCTCATCAAAAACAAAAGGAACATCATTCTGCAAGAGGTTGGTAAGAGGCCTAGAAATCTTAGAGAAGTCTTTAATGAACCTTCTATAGAAACCAGCATGACCTAGGAAACTTTGTATACCTCTGATGTCTGTGGGGCAAGGCATTTTCTCAATTGCATCAACCTTAGCCTTATCAACTTCAATGCCTCTCTCAGAAATTTTGTGTCCTAAGACGATACCTTCATTAACCATAAAGTGGCAATTCTCCCAATTCAAGACGAGGTTGGTTTCTTCGCATCTCTATAAGACTCGATCAAGGTTGCTGAGGCAATCATCAAAGGAAGACCCATAAACGGAGAAGTCATCCATGAAAACCTTGACAATCTTTTCACAAAAGTCACAGAATATAGCCATCATGCATCTTTGGAAGGTGGCAGGTGCATTACATAAGCCAAAAGGCATACGTCTATGGGCAAAGGTACCGAAAGGGCAGGTGAAAGTGGTTTTCTCTTGCTGAGATTGTGCAACAGGTATTTGCGAGAAACCTGAGCAACCGTCTAGAAAGCAGAAGTGTGTGTGTTTTGATAGCCTTTCTAGCATTTGGTCTGTGAACGACAAAGGATAATGATCTTTCCTGGTTGCCTTGTTCAGTTTCCGGAAGTCTATCACTATTCTATAGCCGGGAATAATCCTTTCTGGGATTAGTTCATCCTTATCATAAGGACCGACGGTGATACCTCCCTTCTTAGGTACGCAATGTACTGGACTTACCCAATCACCATGAGCAACAAGATAAGTGATTCCTGCTTCCAGAAGCTTTAATATTTCTTTTCTAATGACCTCTTTCATCTTAGGATTTAATATCCTTTGATGATCAGCAACTGGTTTAAAGGCAGGATCGGTTTTAATCTTGTGCTGGCATAGAGTAGGACTAATACCCTTAAGATCATCAAGAGTATATCCAATAGCAGCGCGGTCCTTCCTCGGAGTTTTTAGTAACTTCTTCTCTTTGCGGTCTGAGAGGAGAGCACTAATAATGACAGGATATATCTCTTTCTCATCAAGATAGGCATACTTAAGAGTATCCGGCAACTGTTTAAGCTCGAACATAGGATCACCCTTTGGTGGGGGAGGATCCCCAAGTAGTTCAACAGGCAGATTATTCTTGAGAATAGGATGTTGTTCTAAGCCAATTCTATCTATCTCATCTCTCTCCTCCATATGCATATCATTTTCATGCTCAAGCAGATATTGCTCTAAAGGATCCATAGGAGGTACGGCAATAGAGGCAAGAGCAATGGTTTCATCTCTACCAGACGACTCTCTTTCATGGGTTTGTCTTCCAAACTTGGAGAAGGTAAATTCATGAGACACACCCTCGAAACTTACTGTGACAGTCTGCTTAATGCAATCAATGTGAGCATTGACAGTGTTGAGAAAGGGTCTACCGAATATGATGGGACAAATGCTATCTTGTGAAGTACCAAGGACGAGGAAATCAGTAGGATACTTTGTCTTACCACACAGGACTTCTACGTCTCTCACAATTCCCAGAGGGCAGATAGTGTCTCTATTAGCTAGCGTGATAGTGACATCAATGGGTTCTAACTCAGCAGGTGCAATCTCATATTTAATTTCATAATATAGAGAACGGGGTATTGCACTAACACTAGCTCCCATATCACATAAACCATGGTAACAGTGATCTCCTATCTTAACAGAAACAACGGGCAGGCCAACTATAGGTCTGTGCTTGTCTTTCGCGTGAGGTTTAGCAATTCTAGCGGAGTCCTCACAGAATTTAATAACATGCCCGTCTATGTATTTGGCTAAGTGATCTTTAATAATAGCAACACTAGGTTCAACTCTAATCTCCTCAGGGGGTGCAAGTGGTCTAATGTAACCCCTACGTATCACAGTTGGAGCTTTAGAATAATCCTTTATCCTAGCAGGGTATGGTGGTTTCTCAGTGTAAGCATAAGGAACAACAGGATCACTAAAATCTATGATTTTCTCCTCAACTAGATTGGTTTAGGCTATGTTGCTTTCTATAGGAGGATGATATTTAAACCACTTCTCTTTGGGAAGATCAACATGAGCAGCAAAAGATTCACATAGAGAAGCTACTATCTCAGAGTCAAGTCCATATTTAGCGCTAAAATCTCTAGAAGTGTTTGTCTCAACAAAAGATTTAACGCAATCAAACTGGAAATTCATACCTGACTCCTTACCTTCCTCCAGCTCCCAATCTTCAGAGTTGCATTTGATTCTCTCCAATAAATTCCATTTGTGATTAATATCCTTCTTCATAAAAGAACCGACACAAGAAGTGTCAAGCATGGTACGATCTTCATGAGAAAGCCGAGCATAAAAGTTTTGAGTGATGATAGCTCATGATTGGGGCATGAATATAGCATTGATTTAAGCCTCCACCAAGCTTGAGCTATGCTTTCCCTGTCACGAGGCCAAAAGTTATAAATAAAGTTCCGATCACGATGTACTAAATGCATAGGATAGAACTTTTGATGAAATTCCAATTTCAGCCGATTGTAGCCCCATGATCCAGCATCATCACATAGCCTATACCATGTCAACGCCTTATCCTTCAAAGATAAAGGAAAGAATTTCTTCTTTACCTCATCCTTGGGCAAACCTGCAAGATTAAATAAACCACAAACTTCATCTACATAGATTAGATGAAAGTCTGGATGTGAAGATCCATCTCTTGTAAAAGGATTAGCCAGCAGTTTCTCAAGCATATCCAAAGAAATTTCCTAAAAGATATTTTCAGTAGGTACCTCAGGTTGAGGAGAAACTTCTCGTGCTTCCGTTCGTGGTGAAGATACCCCGAACAAACTCCTCAAAGGAAGAGTTTCCACAGTGACAAGTGACAATAAATTTCAGCACAGTATAAAAATGTTTCCTTACCAATTTCCACTTACCAAAGGCGCTTCACTCCCCGGCAACGGCGCCAACAAAGAGTCTTGATGACCCACAAGTATAGCAGATCAATCATAGTCCTTTCGATAAGTAAGAGTGTCGAACCCAACGAGGAGTAGAAGGCTCTGACAAGCGGATTTCAGCAAGGTAATAACTGCAAGCACTGAAAGTAGCGGTAACAAGTGATGGTGTAGTCAGGTGAAACATAGCGAGCAAAAAGTAACAGGTAACAAGTAGTAGCAATGGTGCAGCAAGTGGCCCAATCCCTTTTGTAGCAAGGGAAAATCCTGAACAAAGTCTTATAGGAGGAAAAACGCTCCCGAGGACACACGGGAATTTCTATCATGCTAGTTTCATCATGTTCATATGATTCGTGTTCGTTACTTTGATAGTTTGATATGTGGGTGGACCGGCGCTTGGGTACTGCCCTTAATAGGACAAGCATCCCACTTATGATTAACCTCTCTCGCAAGCATCCGCAACTACAAAAAAAGAATTAAGACAAAATGTAACCATAGCATTAAACTAGTGGATCCACATCAGCCCCTCACGAAGCAACACATAGACTGGGGTTCAAGCTTCTGTCACTCCAGCAACCCATCATCTACTTACTACTTCCCAATGCCTTCCTCTAGGACCAAATATGGTGAAGTGTTATGTAGTCGACGGTCACATAACACCACTAGAGGAAAAACAACATACAGCATATCAAAATACCGAACGAATATCAAATTCACATGACTATTATCAGCATGACTTATCCCATGTCCTCAGGAACAAAAGTAACTACTCACAAGACATAATCATAATCATGACCAGAGGTGTAATGAATAGCATCAAGGATCTAAACATAAACTCTTCCACCAAATAATCCAACTAGCATCAACTACAAAGAGTAATCAACACTACTAGCAACCTTACAACTACCAATCGGAGTCGTGAGACGGAGATTGATTACAAGAGATTAACTAGGGATTGGAGAGGAGATGGTGTTGATGAAGATGTTGATGAAGATTCCTCCCCTCCGACGAGAGGAGTGTTGGGGATGACGATGGCGACGATTTCCCCCTCCGGGAGGGAAGTTTCCCCTGCAGGATCGTCATGCCGGAGCTCTAGATTGGATCTGCTCAAGTTCCGCCTCGTGGCGGCGACAAAACCACGAAAAGGCTCCCTCTTGATTTTTTTTCCAAACCAGGACGCTTCCTATAGAAAAAGAGGAGGGCTAGTGGGCCTTCAGGAAGCCCACAAGCTTGCCCACCGCTACCAGGCAGGGTGGTAGCGGAGTGGGGGCTTGTGGGGCCCTGGTGGCCCCCCTCCGGTAGTTCTTTTGCCCATCATTTTTAATATATTCCCGAAAAAATCCACGTAAATTTTCAGGGCATTTGGAGATGTGTAGGATAGTGGACTAGGATTTGCTCCTTTTCCAGTCTAGAATTCCAGTTTCCTGAATTCTCTCTCTTCAAATAAACCTTGGAAAATAAGAGAGAAAAGGCATAAATATGGTACCACAAGTAATAAAACAGCCCAAAAAGCAATAAATATCAACATGAAATCATGATGCAAAATGGACGTATTAGCGCCCGACCAGCGCTCTGAGTGCGCGTACTTGTAGGCCATGGACGCGATGGTGGGCGAGTGCATCGATATGGAGATCAGTCACTTTGCTAGAGGTTTCTCGCGGCAACTAGTGTTCATGGACGCACGGCAGTACAACCCCCTCCTGCTGAACCATCCCTTCCAGCAGCACCGAGCTCCAGGTAGGAGCACGCGCGTCTCGACGACCCAAGTTTGTCGCTAGTGCGGGGGAGATTAGGGACCTTGAGGGAAGCGGGGGTCACCGCCGCGCTAATCATGAGGGAGTTCCTCAGGTGGCGGATCGCCCCGGTTCAGCATCACTCCCGCCCAAGTGGACCTTTTTCAGGTCGAATGATGATCCCAATCGGATCTATCCGGGGTGCCTTCCAATTGACAAGCTCGACGGGGTACTCCGGGTCTTGCTCAGCAAAACCGTCGGCACCCTCCTCCGGGGGGGTTGCCCCTTTTACAAGTACAAGAACGAGGGAGACTTTGCCCGGGTGATGCGTGATACGTCTCCAACGTATCTATGATTTTTGATTGTTCCATGCTATTATATTATCTGTTTTGGATGTTTTATATGCATTATTTTTAGGACTACCATATCAATCTAGAGCCTAGTGCTAGTTTCTGGTTTTTCCACGATTTTTAGTATTGCAGATAAGGAATATTAAACAGAGTCCAAATGGAACAAAAATCTCCGGAAAGATTTTTCTTGGACCAGAAGACACCTAGGAGACTTGGAGTAGGGGGCAGGGCACCTGCCGGGAGGACACAAGCCTATAGGGCACGCCCTTGGGGGGTGTCCGCGCCCCTTGGCTTGTGGGTCCTCTAAGGCCTCTTAACCCTATTCTTTGGCTTATAAATTCCCAAATATTCCCCTATTGCCAAAAAGGAGCCATGAAAATACTTCTATGTCGCCGGGATCCTTTGTTCCCGTGAGATCAAATCTGGGAGAATTTTCCTATAATCAGGCGGAGAAGGATTGATCACGGAGGGCATCTACAGTAACTCCAATGACCCTCCGATGATGTGTGAGTAGTTCACCACAGACCTATGGGTCCATAGCTAGTAGCTAGCTGGCCTTTTCTCTCTCTTTGATCTTCAATACAGTGTTCTTCATGATCTTCATTCAGATCTATCCGATGTAATACTCTTTTGTGGTGTGTTTGTCGAGATCCGATGAATTGTGAGTTTATGTTCAAATTATCTATGAATATTATTTGAGTCTCTTCTGAATTCTTATATGCATGATTTCATATCTTTGCAAGTCTCTTCGAATTATTGGTTTGGTTTGGCCAACTAGATTGGTAATTCTTGCAATCGGAGAAGTGCTTAGTTTTGGGTTCAATCTTGCGATGTCCTCACCCAGTGACAAAGTAGGGGTAGTGAGGCACATATTGTATTGTTGCCATCGAGGATAGAAAGATGGGGTTTTATCATATTGCTTGAGTATATCCCTCTACATCATGTCATCTTACTTAATGCGTTACTCTGTTCTTCATGAACCTAATACTCTAGATGCACGCATGAGTTGGTCGATGTGTGGAGTAATAGTATTAGATGCAGCATCGTTTCACTCCACTTGACACGGACGTGATGCGTATATGCATAATCATTGCCTTAGATATCTTCATAATTATTCGTTTTTCTATCAATTGCTCGACAGTAATTTGTTCACCCATCGTATTATTTTCCTTTATGAGAGAAGCCTCTAGTGAAACCTATGGCCCCCGGTTCTATTTTCTCATATTATATTTTCAGATATATAAACCAAAAATACCATAAATACTTTGCTGCAATTTATTTACTTTTGTTTGCACAATCTTTTATAGCTATCTCTATCAGATCTCATCCTTACAAATGACTCGAAAGGGATTGACAACCTCTTTATAGCGTTGGGTGCAAGTGTTTGATTATTTGTGTAGGTACTACTATTGGGGCCTTGCTTGTTCCTCCTACTGGATTGATACCTTGGTTCTCAACAAATTGAGGGAAATACTTATCTACTTTGCTGCATCACCAATTCCTCTTCAAGGGAAAACCAACACAGGCTCAACAGGTAGCAATGCCCCGCTTCGACCCGTCGAAGATGCTTCCGGGAGGGCACCGGCGGCCTTGGGTTGTACCCGTCTTGGAGGCCTCTTAGCCGAGGGCTTTGACAGGCCCAGAGCCCCAGCAATAGCAGCAGGGGGTGGCAGGCCTGTGCCTGAAGCCCGACCCAAGGGAAACGTTGAGGCCCTACCAAGGTCGCTGAAGAGGAGGAGATGGACTGCCAAGGACGAGTGAGCGCCACCCCTCTGTTTCCCTTGCTTCTGTGTTTAGGCGTGACTGACTCCTTCTTCGTGCAGGCTTCTGGCGAGCAAGAGAGTCAGCACGCCCCCTGGCCGGGTGCGCAGCTTCCTGCCGTCGGCTGGGGCTGGGGGAGTCGCCTAGGCACGCAGGACTACCGTGTGAGCGATGCGCCTTGTCGTGGTGCGACCCCGTCCTCGCCTGCCAAGGTTGCAAGGCAAAGTGCAGCGACTTCCGAGGTGAGTCCAATGGGGTGCCTTGGAGGTGAGGATGTGTTCAGGGGGGCGTAGCCCCCGGTCGCCCCTGGTGCCCCATCAGACACCATGGGCGATCTCGAGGAGCCAACAGCTTGAGACGGGGCCTCTAGTCCCCTACACACGACGCCTAGCCCTCGCGGGGCGGGGCGAGCATCAATCAACTCCCTTGCGCTAGAGGGCGGAGCTCGAACCTTCGGGGCCCTCCTCAGGAGCGGAAGTGTCCGGCCTGAGCCGCACTTAGCCCTGGAGCTCGTGGCCTCACGGACCTCGGTCTGCCCCGACCTCCTAAGGAACACCATGAGAATGATGAGGCAGCTTGGGGCTAAGCTTCGGGATTTAGACGTATGCTTCCCCGAGGAACGCCCACGCTTCGCTCGCGGGTGGCGTCAACTTGACATGGCTGTCTAGCTGAGCCGCTGCCAACATGAGTAGGCACGTGTGAAGGTTCAAGTGTCTACCACCACGGCAAGGGAGGCGTGTGAGCGCGCCCTCCACGAGGCCGACAAAGCGGTCGAGCGCCATGGGGCCGCCGAGCAACACGAGCAAGACTTTCAGGCCACAAACGCCGCTTTGGAGCAGCAGCTCCACGGGGAATCGCCTTTCACGAGGCAGACCTCCAGGCACTAAAACAGCAACTCACCTTGGCATTGTCGGAGCTGGTCTTAGAGCACGAGCGGCTGGAGGCGCTGGATCGAGACGTTTCCGGCGCCGAGGACACCTACAACCAACAAGTAGAAAAGATCCAAGGAGACACCAACGCGCGGATCGAGTGGGCTTTCAAGGATTACAGAAGCAAGTTGCAGCTGCAAGAGAGCTACTTCATGGCTTGGCGCACAAATATGCAGCGCGAGATAGACGGCCTCAAGGAGGCCCTTAACCTTACACGAAGCTCGGAGGAGGCCACATTTCGGGTTCAGGCCGTCGCCAAGGCCAAGCTGACGTCGCACAAGGGCCAAGTGAGTAGTGCCGCTTCCCTCGTGGAGCACGCGACAGACGAAGCAATAGATGCCCGGGGGCTTCAGCTTCAGCACTTGAAGATGTTCCAAGGCCTCAAGCGTCTGGCGCGTCGAGCCCTGGGTTTCATAGCCAGGGGAAGCGTCCCCAACCCTCTCGTGCCCGAAGAAGCTGGTTACGTTGACTTCTTCACCACGGTTGTGGAACGGCTTGAGGCAGCCGCCCAACGGGTGGGGGGCCTGATCGAGGAAGAAAGCCGCAATCTTTTGTTCCAGGCGCTGACACTCATGTTCAACAACCTCTTACGTACCGATCCCCACATTGATTTTGAGACCGCGATGGCCCTCATTCCTGAGGAGAGCCGCAACACCTTGGGGAAGGTTGTGAAGCACCACGTCGATGCGCTGAGTGCACAATTCGCCCACGACAGTTTCGAGGGTCAGGGTGGTGCCGAGGGGCATGCAGGCGACGAAAGCGGCGATGAATCTGAAGCGCACGGGGACGAGGACGATGGTGACGAGATTTGCACGTCCCTCTAGGCCTCTCCAACCCCATGGCCGTGCCGGCATATGGTCCTGCCGAGGTGCGAAACTAGGAGCTTTTGCCTTGACCTCATGCTCCTGTCATGAAAGTTGGTTTTTGTATGGATTCTGATGCCTTTGTTGGTATTTCATACCTTGTTCCATCCGATGTGTAACCCGCATGCGGGGCTTTGCTGCCACCTGGTAACCAAGTTGTGATCACCTGTGTAGGGACAAGCGAAGAGGGTGCCCGGGGCAGGCCAGGGCCCTCCCGAGGTGCATGCTTTATAGATCATCCTTTGTTAGGTGATGCGGCTTCATGAAGGGGGCCATCCTTTGGGGGAATAATGTACGCTTGTTACATCTCTTTTGTGCGTCGCACGAGGAAGGTAATTGCTCAGGCCTTGGCGAGGTGGTGCACGCGGGTACGGGCTCGTAGACGTACCCTGGCAGAACCGTGGAAGAGGCCCGTATCTTGGGCTTGGGCACCGGGATGGAAGGGCTTCCACTATCCGCCCATATCTAGCATGGGTCAACCTAAAATAAATGTTAACTACAGCTCGTGAGACATCTTCTTCAATCGATCACATGCGCGATGTAAGGGCTTCCACTATCATCTGGGCATAATCGCGGTTAGACACTCATTCCACCAGCGCTGAGAAAAGAGACTTCCACGTGGGCGTGCGAGAGGCCCTCCACTGCGGCCACGACGCGTTCGTCATGGGGTTACACATAGGAGGCCCCGGGCATATCCAAGCCACTTGTTATTACGTGAGAGTGTCACGGGTAGAACCTTCGGAGATGCTGAATGTTCCTCGTGTTGGCAACCATGCTGCCACCCTCGGTCTCCAAGTGCACGGCGCTAGCCTTGGGACATGGGCGATCTTGAAGGGGGCCCAACCACATAGGGGAGATCTTGTGAAGGCTCTCCCTGGAGAGGACTCGCCTCAGGACAAGGTCTCCAACTTCGAGAGTGCGCGGGCGGATGTGACAGCTGTGGTAGCGCCGCAGGGCGTGCTGGTATCATATCGCACAAAGCGCGGCCCGGTGGCAGGCCTCCTCGAGGAGTAGGAGGTCGGCTTCCCACAATTCAAATTGATGCGCCTCGTCAAACGCCAACACCATCGGGGAAACCATACTTGAGCTCCGAGGGGAGGATGACCTCCGCTCCGTAGATGAGGAAGAAGGGGGCCTCGCCAAGGGGCTTGGTCGTGGCGGAATATACCTTGTCAAGCGAGGCCTTTCCGCTAGCCTCGAGCTTGTTCTTGAAGCTCCTGGTCTTGAATCCCTTGATGACCTTGGCGTTGGCACACTCGGCCTGGTCGTTCCTTGGCGGGTGTGCCACGGAGGTGTAGCATATCTGCGTACCAAGGTTAGTGCAATATGATTTAAAAAGACCGCCGATATGTCCATTTTGCATCATGCTTTTATATCGATATTTATTCCATTATCGGCTGTTAATACACATTACGGTACAATACTTATACATTTTCTCTCTTATTTTACAAGGTTTACATGCAGACGGAGAGTGTGGGCAGCTGGAATTCTAGACCGAAAAAGGAGCAAATTTGAGAGACCTATTCTGCACAACTCAAAAATTCTTGAAATCTTACGGGAAATTATTTTGGAATACATAAAAAGTATTGCGTGAAAGAAACACATCAGGGGACCCACGAGGTGGCCACAACCCAGGGGGCCCGCCCTGCAGGCTTGTGGGCCCCCTGGCAAGCATCTGGTGCCCATCTTCTCCTATATGAAGGGTTTTGACCTGGAAAAAATCATATCAGGGGCAAAGCCCCGTCGTCTCGAGGCAGAACTTCGGCACAACCAATCTAGAGCTCCGGCAGAGCTATTCTATCAGGGAAACTTCCGTCCCGAAGGGGGAAATCGAAGCCATCGTCATCACCAACGGTCCTCTCATCGAGAGGGGGTCAATCTCCATCAACATCTTCATCAGCACCATCTCCTCTCCAAACCCTAGTTCATCTCTTGTATCCAATCTTTATCTCAAACCTCAAATTGGTACCTGGGGGTAACTACTAGTGTTGATTACTCCCTTTAGTTGATGCTAGTTGGTTTACTTGGTGGAAGATCATATGTTCAGATCCTTAATGATTATTAATACTCCTCTGATTATGAACATGAATATGCTTTTCGAGTAATTACGTTTGTTCCTGGGGACATAGGATAAGACTTGCTATAAGTAATCATATGAATTTGGTATTCCTTCGATATTTTGATGAGATGTGTGTTGTCTCTCCTCTAGTGGTGTCATGTCAACATCGACTACATGACACTTCACCATTATTTGGGCCTAGGGGAAGGCATTGGGAAGTATTAAGTAGATGATGGGTTGCTAGAGTGACAGAAGCTTAAACTCTAGTTTATGTGTTCCTTCGTAAGGGGCTGATTTGGATCCATATGTTTCATGCTATGGTTAGATTTATCTTAATTCTTCTTTCGTAGTTGCGGATGCTTGCAAGAGAGGTTAATCATAAGTGGGATGTTTATCCAATTAAGGGCAGCACCCAAGAATCAGTCTACCCACATACCAAATTATCAAAGTAATGAACGTGAATCATACGAGCATGATGAAAACTAGCTTGACAGAAATTTCCATGTGTCCTCGGGAGCGCTTTGCTTTCTATAAGAGTTTGTCCAGGCTTGTCCTTTGCTACAATAAGGATTGGGCCACCTTTCTGAACCTTTGTTACATTTTTTAATTGCTACCCGTTATGAATTACCTTATCACAAAACTATCTATTACCGATAATTTTAGTGCTTGCAGAGAATACCTTACTAAAAACCGCTTGTCACTTCCTTCTACCCCTCGTTGGGTTCAAAACTCTTACTTGTCAAAAGTACTATGATAGATCCCCTATACTCGTGGTTCATCAAGACTCTTTTCTGGCGCCGTTGCGAGAGAGTGAAGCGCCTTTGGTGAGTGGAACTTGGTAAGGAAAAATTTATATGTTGTGCTGAAATTTACTGTCACTTGTCACTATGGAAAATAATCATTTGAGGGGCTTGTTCGGGGTATCTTCACCCTGACCGGAAGCACAAAGAGATGGTCCTCAACCTACTTCACCTACTTAAAATATTTATTATGAAATTCCCTTGGGTATGATAGAAAAACTTCTAGCTAGTCCTTCTGCACGAGAAGGAACACTACATCCTTATTTGCATCTAATCTATGTGGATGAAGTTTGTGGATTATTTAAGCTCGTGGGTCTGCCCGAGGATGATGGCAAGAAGAAGGTCTTTCCTTTATCTTTGAAGGAGAAGGTGTTGATGTGGTATAGGCTATGTGATGATATTGGATCATGAAACTACAACCGATTGAAATTGGAATTTCATCAGAAGTTTTATCCTATGCATTTGGTTCATCGTGATCAGAATTTGTCGTGGGGAACGAACACCTATGGGACCTGGATGGCGTCCCTTGTGGTTCGGCGGGGGAGACAGATGCACCAAGAGCAGACAGAGCGGTCGGGGCACAATTTTTACCTAGGTTTGGGCCGCTAATCAAGCGTAATACCCTACTCTTGCTTAGTTTGTATTTATTTTATGAAACGTGATGAACTCTCAGCTGCGTCGTGCCTGAGTGACTGTCTCTCCCTTGTGCCTGCCCAGGGCCTCCTTTTATAGGTCAAAGGGGTCACCAACAGTGGCAGCACAGGGTCTTCACGGGGAGCATAGTAAAACAGTGCACCGAAGAGATGTATTCTGAATTACAGTGTTTTTGGCGTCTTAGCATACCCATTTAATGTTTCGTCAGGTGCCCCAGAGATGGGACATGGGTGCTTCCCCTCAGCACGGTTCTCCTAGGTGCCGCTCGACACGCGTCGTGCAAAACGACACGTATCGAGTGGCGAGGGGCCGCTGGCCGCTGCGCTGGCACAGGGCATGTTCGGATCCTGCCGGGGGCGGGCCGCACTAGAGTGTTTATAGCTCGCCCTGCAAGGGTCTTCCATGGGCTTCGCTGGCCTCCACCGGCAAAGGGCATTGCCAGGGCTGATGTCTTTAGTGTTATGGCTCGTGGCTCTGGGTGCCTTCGCGGACACCCCTTGTTGCAATGGTGCGGCACTTCATAAGGTGCCCTTGCCAGGGGTGTCGAAGGTCTTTGTCGGGTTGTTGCCTTGCTGGGGGGCTCTGTAAGCTCCCGCCCCGATCCTTGCCCGGGCTTTTTCCTTCTGGTTTCTTTGTGTGCCAATCTAGGTGATTTCTAAGGTCTTTTCCCCTGCTTCCCATCAACCCTGGCAGGTCTGGCCGCGGGCATGGCTACTATTGTTTGTGCACAAGTAATGGGCGCTAAAGGCCCATTTTTTAGCGCACCGACAGGAGCCCCCATGCCTAGGCCATACACGAGTGCGAGGCATTGTTGGGCTAGGCCCAGACACTGCATGGGCACGCGCGGCCGGGATTAGAGGTGTTGTTGGGATTTGGTTTGGCTGCCATGTTCCTGTTGCGCTCCCATGAATGCACGGGATTCGTGCGCGGTGGGCTGACCTACCATGATTGGTTGTTTCTTCCATGCGTGTTGCCTACATAGCAGGGGCCTAGCATGTGGCGCCTGGGACATAAAGTCCTGGGTGGAGCAGACGAACACCGCACACTTGATTGGAGGAGCGGTGCGGCCGCATGTACGCCCGTAAACATGGGCGAACAGATTGGTGGAAGTGAGTGGAGGCTCTTGGAGGCGGGGGAGAGCCAGCCTCTGCATTCCTCCCTATAAAATCGGGGGATTAGGAAGAGTCACCCTTCCTCCAAGAACACATCCGTCTAGCACCCACCCTTCTTCTTCGTCTCGAGATGTGTTTGCCCTCGGCCATGGCCACAGGGAGGGGCGGCCCCCGTCTTCTGTTTCAATGGCTAGGGGTTCCAACTCGGATGACGCCACCGCTTCAGCGGCTGATGTAGAGGATGGCCCGAGCGCCCGTGGTGGAAGAGGGATGAGGGGATGCGGTCGCCGTGGGCGGGGAAGGAGGAGCTCCTCTCCAGCACCTCCTTCGTCGCCATACTCTCCTCCCGCGGGGACTCATGCGGAGGGGATGGCACTGGAGTTCCTCGTCAAGCTGCGCGGCCCTATTCGGACCCATCTCCGCCTCCCCGGAGCCTTCGCCAGAGTGATGGAGGAGAAGAAGCCGCCAGTGTTGTGGCTGCAGGTGCATGGTTGCTGTAACGGTGCCATGTAGTTGGACATGGAGTATCCGGAGCCCAGCGTCCGAATCCTTGGGCGCGGGTGGAAGAGCTTCTCCGGTGCCCACAATCTGTGGGATGGGCACGCTCTCCGCTTCAAGATGGTGGAGGCCAACCTGCTCTCCGTCAAGGTATATGGGACCTCACGTGTGCGCCTCAACTACTGCGAATAGAGCTCGAGCGGGACTGAAAGTCCTTTGCGTGATAGCGATGAGGAGGTCAGCAACGGTAGTGCCAGCGGTGATGGGTCCGGGCCTCGGAAGGTCAAGCCGGAGTATGAGGACCTGGCCTTGGACTGACCGCCCGCTGCACCATCACCGTCAGCTCGTGTGTCTCCCCCTCTCCGCTTTGGGAGCACTCGCCAGTGGATCCGACGCTACCTCATCTTCCAGGAGGCTCGCAGACCCCGGCTTCGCCATCCCTTCCGGTTGCGTTCTCCTTTGCGCAGTATTGGTGCAGGAGGGACCAACCTAGGCCGTTGCCGTGGGCCTTGCTGATTTCTTTCTTCTTGTAGGTGCTCCCTCGTGGCATAAGACAAAGTTATCTTAAGTTAGTACGGCAATCACTATCAATGTAATATATCATATCATCATGAATGAAAATGTATGTTATTTTCCTAGTCTGTTTCTCCCTGTATGATAAAAGAAAAACCCTACGCTATACTGGGCACCTGCCGGTGCAAACAGCCCTTGTCGTGAACACTTAGAGGACGGGTCCTCTGCAGCCTGTTAGGGGTGCCACTCCCGGCAAGATACCTTGGCGCAACCGACCTTGCCGTTGCGTACAACCCCGCCACGAGTGCTCAAAGGAACTGGTCCTGGGCAGCCCGTTGGGGATGTAGCCTCCGGCAAGGTATCTTGGAGCAGTTAGTGCCACCACTTAGGTTGTTGAGCGGACTCGAAACAAAGTAAGGGCGCCACCAACAGTGACAAGGCCCTTTCTGCATGCAGGTTTCTTGTACCAAAAAGGATGAATTCTTCCAAGGAAAACAACCACTTCACTGGGACCCTTGCCGACGCGCCTAGCCGAGCCGCGGGTGCTTTGAGGAGCGGATCCTTAAAAGCCTGTTGGAGGTGCCGCTCGGACAAGACTTCCTCGGCGCTTTCAGCGCTACCGCTTAAGTTGCTGAGCCGGCTCAAAGCAACGTAAGGGCATGCTCGTCCATGCCAAGTTCCCCTTGCGGCATGTTTCGGAAACTAGGCGGTTCGTTGACCCTTGCCGGAGGTAAGCGTAATGCATACCAACATATATAAAAAATCGGTAAAAGTCGTGAAACGCTTAACTTTTATTTATGTTGTGCACAGGATTGTGCTTGGCTTTGTGTGAAGGTTTACGTGCCCTGCTGGAAAAACTTGCGTAAAGGAAGGTTGCCGGGAGCCGCCGGCAACCAAGCTTCATGGGCTACCGACAAGGATCTTGCCGGCCTGGGGGCGGCCAGGCCAGCGCCGGGCCTCCTAGGGAGCGACAGGCCCCGACAAGGATGCATCCTCTTGCCAGGAGTGCTCCCCATCGTACCCTCGACAGTAGTACAACACTCCTAAGAGGCACGCCTGCAGGAGTGAGCGCTTCGGGTCTTGCCAGAGCCCCCTGGCACACACTCGGCAATGGCGCATTGCTCTGGAGGGGTCCGCTCGCTGGAGAGGGTGCTGGAGGTCTTGCTAGAACCCCCGGCCTGCGCTCAATAGCAACGCTGCACTTTGGAAGGATGTGTATCCGCTGGAGTCCATGGAGGCCTAGTGGCCCTGCTCCCCTGGTCTTCGTCTGAGCAGCCGATAGCCTAGCTAGTCACAGGTGCGGTGACCGCGAATCGGTGAGTTGACACGGCCGATCTTCCCTCGGAGGCCATGGCGGTGGTGGCGATGATGGAACCGATGCCCCGATCTCTACGTCAGATCAATGCACCTTCTTCCCCCTACTTGGCACGCGCCACATATGTCGTGAGGAAAGAACACCTATGGGACCTGGATGGCATCCCTTGTGGTTCGGAGGGGGAGACGGATGCACCAAGAGCAGACAAAGTGGTCGGGGCATGATTTTACCGAGGTTGGGGCTGCTAATCGAGCGTAATACCCTGCTCCTGCCTAGTGTATTTATTTTATGAAAGGTGATTAACTCTCAGTTGTGTCGTGGCTGAGTGACTGTCTCTCACTCGTGAATTCCCAGAGCCTCCTTTTATAGGTCAAAGGGGTCACCAACAATGGCAGCACAAGGTCCTCACGGGGTGCATAGTAAAATTATAGTGTTTCTGGCGTCTTAGCAGACACATTTAATGTTTCGTGAGTTGCCCCAGGGATGGGCAGGGGTGCGTCCCCCCGGCACTATTCTCCCAGGTAACGCTCGACACACGTCATGTGAAACGACATGTATCAAGTGGTGTGGGGCAGCTGGCCGCTGCGCTGGCACATGGCGCGTCGGGATCGTACCAGGGGCGGGCCGCACTGGAGTGTTGATAGACCCTTGTCGGAGCTTCACTTGCCTCCCCCGACAAAGGGCTTGCCGGGGATGACGTCTTCAGTCTTCTGGCTCGTGGCTCTGGGTGCCTTCACGGACACCCCTTCTTGCAACGATGTGGCACTTCGGAAGATGCCCTTGCTGGGGCGGGTGTCGAAGGTCTTTGTCGGGTTGTTGCCTTGCCCGGGGCGGGGGGGGGGGGGGTGGGGGCTTTGTAAGCTTCCACCCCGATCCTTGCCTGGGCTCTTTACTTCTGGTTTCTCTGCGAGTCGATCTAGGTGATTTCTGAGGGCTTCGCCCCTGCTTCCCGTCATCCCTGGCACTTCTCGTGACCGGCATGATTACTACCGTCTGTGCACAAGTCATGGGTGCTAAAGGCCCATTCTTTATCCCACCGTCAGAATTATATTTTTCATTTTTGGCCTCGTGAAGGAGAACGAATCCCTCAAGCTTGCGGGGGGCTGAAGTCAATGTTATATTCATGCCCCAATCATGAGCTCCCGAGAGAAATTATTATTCAGAATTTTTATGCTTGGCTCTCTCGTAATGATCAATCCATGCTCGATACTTCTTGTTCTGATTCCTTTATTAAGAAAGATACTGAATTTGAATGGGACTTATTGGAAAGAATTAAACACAACTCGGAAGATTGGGAACTCAACAAAGGTAACGAGTCAGGTATAAGCCTTCAGTTTGATTGTGTTATATCATTTATAGACACTGATGCTTTTCGTGATTGTAGCACTAAATATGGACTTGACTCTAAGGTAGTAGCTTCATTCTGTGAATCTTTTGCTACTCATGTTGAACTCCCCAAGGAGAAGTGGTTTAAATATCATCCTCCCATTGAAGTTCAAGTAGTTGAATCTATTAAAGTTGAAGAAGAAACTATTATTTATAATGTTGATCTTGTTATTCCTAGTGCTTATATTGAGAAACCACCCCCTGTTAGAATAAAGGAACATGCTAAAGCTTCAATTTTGGTTCGTAAGAGTTGTACTAGAACACCTATACCTCCTGAACAAATTAAAGTTGAACCTAATATTGCTATGGTTAAAGATCTCTTGGTTGATTATATTGATGGGCATGTCATTCATTTATGTGATGAAGCTGCTAGAATTGCTAGACCTGATACTTAAAGTAAACGTAGACCTATTGTTGCCGTGCCTATTATTTCTGTTAAAATAGGAGATCATTGTTATCATGGCTTATGTGACGTGGGTGCTAGTGTGAGTGCCATTCCCTTTACCTTATACCAAGAAATTATGAATGATATTGCACCAGCTGAATTAAAAGAAACTAATGTTACCATCAAGCTTGCTAATAGAGATACTATTGCACCAATTGGGATTGTTAGAGATGTTCAAGTATTGTCTGGGAAAATAAAGTATCCCACTAATTTTCTTGTTCTTGGTTCCCCCCAAGATGGTTTTTGTCCCATTATATTCGGCAGACCCTTCTTGAATACTGTTAATGCTAAGATTGATTGAGAGAAAGAAACAGTTACTGTAAGCTTTGGGGGTGTGTTTCATGAGTTCAATTTCCCTAAATTTCGTAGACAACCCCATGACGAAGAATTGCCTAGTAAAGATGAAATTACTAGTCGCACTTGTATAACTATGCCTATTACTGATCCCTTAGAACAATTTTTGCTAGACCATGAAAACGATATGGATATGAATGAAAGTTATGAAATAGATAAGATTTTCTTTGATCAGTAGCCTATTTTGAAACACAACCTGCCTGTTGAAATACTTGGGGATCCTCCTCCACCCAAGGGTGATCCTGTGTTTGATTTAAATAATTACATGGTACTCTCAAGTACGCTTATCTTGATGAAAAGGAGATATATCTTGTAATTATCTATGCTAACCTTTCAGAGCATGTAGAAAAGAGATTATTGAGAACTTTTCCAAAGCACCGTGCTGCTATTGGATATACTCTTGATGATCTTAAGGGCATTACTCCCACTCTATGTCACCATAAAATTAATATGGAGTTTGATGCTAAACCAGTTGTTGATCATCAATGACGGTTAAATCATAAAATGAAGGAGGTGGCAAGAAATAAAATACTAAAGTTTCTAGAGGAAGGAATTATTTATCCTATTGCTAATAGTAGATGGTTCATTGTGTCCCTAAAAAGGGAGGTATTACCGAAGTTCCTAATGATAAAAATGAATTGATCCCTCAAAGAATTGTTACACGATATAGAATGGTAATTAATTTTAGGAAATTAAATAAAGCTACGAGGAAATATCATTTTCCTCTACCTTTTATTGATCAAATGCTAGAAAGACTATCCAAACATACACATTTTTGCTTTCTAGACGGTTATTCTGGTTTGCCTCAAATACCTGTGTCAAAAGTGAATCAAGAGAAGACCACTTTTACTTGCCCTTTCGGTACCTTTGCTTATAGCAGTATGCCTTTTGGTTTATGTAATGCACCTACTACCTTTCAAAGATGTATGATGGCTATATTCTCTAACTTTTGTGAAAAGATTGCTGATGTTTTCATGGATGATTTTTCTGTTTACGGGACTTCTTTTTATGATTGTTTGCGCAACCATTATCGAGTTTTGCAAAGATGTGAAGAAACTAATATTGTCTTGAATTGGGAGAAGTACCACTTTATGGTTAATGAAGGCATTTTCTCGGGACACATAATCTCCGAAAGAGGTATTAAGTTGGTAAAGCTAAATTTGATGCTATTGAAAAATGAAGTGTCCAACAGATATCAAAGGTATCAGAAGTTTCCTTGGTCATACTGGTTTCTATAGGAGGTGTGTTAAAGACTTCTCTAAGATTTCTAAGCCTCTCCCTAATCTTTTGCAAAAGGATGTTCCATTCTTTTTTGATGATGATAGTGTAGAAGAATTTGAAATTCTTAAGAGAACCTTGATCACTTCACCTGTTGTTCAACCACCTGATTGGAACCTACCCTTTGAAATTATGTGTGATGCTAGTGCTTATGTTGTTGGCGCTATTCTAGGACAAAGAGTTGATAGGAAATTAAATGTTATCCATTATGCTAATAAATCTCTAGACAGTGCTCAAAGAAACTACACTACCACTGAAAAGGAATTTTTAGTAATTTTGTTTGCTTATGATAAGTTTAGACCTTATATTGTTGATTCCAAAGTAACTATTCACACTGATCACGATGCTATTAAATACCTTATGGAAAAGAAAGATGCTAAACTTAGACTTATTAGATGGGTTCTTCTTCTACAAGAATTTGATCTTCATATTATTGATAGAAAGGGTGCTGATAACTCTGTAGCAGATAACTTGTCTACACTAGAGAATGTTCTTGATGACCCACTACCTATTGATGATAGCTTCCCTAATGAACAATTAGATCTCATAAATGCTTCGTGCAGTGCTCCTTGGTATGCTGATTATGTGTCCGGACCGTATTTTCAGGGATAATTTCCCTTCAAAATGGCCCTTGTGCATTCCGGCCCTAGGAATACTGTTAGCTGGTGCACGAATCCTTGATACATTTGTCCAAGAAAAATTACAAACTTGAAGTACAAGACCGAGGTGGTCCATAGAGTACATCAAAAGGTTTCTAATGGTTGATGATGGAAGCGGTTCGGGGACCTCCAGCGTCTATGGGACTCCATTTCCCACAGGAACAGCTGACATGGATAATTCCTATCACATGTGGCTGCTGTCTTCAGTGCCTAGGTTCCAGGTTTATCGTCGAGTTCCTCCTCTCCAAGCACACAATCTGGCCAAGACAATAGCGAGGGACAAACCAGTGAGTACTTTGAATGTAATCGCAAACATCATGAAACAAACATAAATTGGCAGGGTTAATATACACTTGTAGTTATACCACAATACTTTGTCAACCCATATATAATTGTCAAGTACTAGTACAAAAATATAATCATACTGAGAAATTAATAAGCAATCAATAAGAGTAAAATTAACGGATGTGATATAAAACATGCCTCCGTCGGGCGTTTGAGCGACACCACATACATGGCTTGAATAAAATAATAACGAGCATGCTACAGTCGAGCGTCTAAGCGACACCACATAAAGGGCTTATATGAAATAATAAACATGCCTCATCCGGGCGTCTAAGAGACACCACATAAAGGGATTATATGAAATAATAAACATGCCGCAGTCGGGCGTCTCAGCGATACCACATAAAGGGCTTATATGAAATGCTAATAAATAAAGAATATCCAGGAGGTAGAACCGTCCGAGGGATATTCAGTAATCATAATCATAGGTGTTAGTCCACAGAAAATAATGTTTATAACCATCCACCATATTTCCTGATTAGTCTCACAATTCTTTAACTACCTCTGAAGACCGACACTCACACCGACACTTGACTAGTCAACCAGACGTCCTTGACTGTGGACACAGCTACTCGAAAAGTTTTGACACTATAGAGGGTGTACTCTTTACCCATGGCCCAAGGGTTTCAATAGTCACTCGGACTAATCCCATGTACGGTATCTCAGAAGTAAACACTCAGAACCATTACACACCCATTCTTCTCCCGCGAAGACCGATATCACTCGCACTACGCTACGAAAGAGGAACATAAGACGCGGAGGCTCCAACCTCGACTAGCATGGGATCAAATTTATACTACGCGGTACAAGGGGAGAGCTCTTCCCCTCTCGGTTCCATACCGGAAACACCCATGCCCACTAACGGGATGACTGGATTTAGTCTAGTGCCCCGGATACCTTCATCCCGGCCTCTCTACTTGGTGTGTACCTGGTAACTGGTTTACCTCCTACTAAACCATATTCCTTTTCAGGAAGACCTGTGGCAGCACGAAGGGTTAAGGTGACATACTGACATGACTCGATCTCTCTTTCAGCACCGCTTTCCAACCACAAACGCGCGGACAGACGGACAGAGTAAACCAGATACTCGAAGATACGCTCCGCGCTTGTGTCTTGGCGCATGGTGCCAAATAGGAAGACTGTCTGCCATTTGCTGAGTTCTCATACAACAACAGCTATCAGTACAGTCTCCAGATGGCCCCATTTGAAGTGTTGTACGGGCGAAAATGCCGCACCCCGCTCAACTGGTCTAAAACTGGTGAAGGGTTGGTTTTCGGGCCGGAAGTTCTACACGAAGCAGAAGATAATGTGTAGCTTGGTCGAGAAAACCTAAAGGCAGCCAAGTCGCGACAGAAGAGCTATGCGGATTCTCACCGCAGAGATGTGCAGTTCATTCCCAGAGACCAAGTGTACCTCCGCGTCACACCTCTCAAGGGAACCAAGCGTTTCCACGTCAAGGCATGGGAAACTTGCTCCACGGTTCATTGGACCTTTTAAGATCACGACAAGGCGTGGATAAGTTGCTTACCAGTTGGAGATACCTCCGGAACTTTCGGGTGTGCACAACGTCTTCCACGTGTCACAACTTCGGAAGTGTCTTCAAGCGCCAAAGCATCCCGATCTTTACAAGGACATTGACCATCAGGCCATCGACCTTATTCCAGATCTCACTTATTATGAGAGGCCGATATGCATACTGGATGAAGCAAAGCGTTGCACCAGAAGCCGCACCATCAAATATTCCAAGGTTCAGTGGAGTAACCACGCCGAGGAAGAAGCAACATGGGAGCATGAAGACTGGCACCTATCTTAGGAATTTCGGGGACGAGATTCTTGTAAGGGGGGTAGGTCTGTCACACCCTGTTTTCACTATCACTTTTTCTGTAATTAAAAAATCTGAGTTTATTAAAACTTTTTCAAAACTAATGTTGTGAGTTCCATGATTGTCATTGTATGCTTGTATGCTTGATTATGTGATATCACAAACTACATTTCTCATGACTTAACTATTTTCAAAACCCTTTTTCTTATTTCTGGTTAAAGAAAAACCCTACTTTGGGTTGCACTACAAGTCCTGGATGGCAAGGACTGTTCTTACCCAAAGTTGGTGATCTGGTTCTAGCAACATTTTAATGCACCAAAACCATAAAATAATTATATTATGAATTACTTTCCATTTTTAATTGCATGTCCATTTCTGAGGCCAGAAATGGTATTCCTATATGGGAAAAATACTTTTCTCCTTTAGAAAAATCTGAGCAAAATTGGAGATGCTCAGAAGGACATATATTTTTTGTACATAAGATTTTTCAACCCATATTTATATTATTATTAATTGAGTAAAACCCTGAAAACCCTTTCTGACTGGTTTGGCCTTTTCAAATATTTCCAAAGGAAATATTCTCAATAAATTCCTACAAAATTCCAGTGGTATCCCTAAGCCATATTTGGTGCCCGTATAAAATTTCACCTTGATCCAAGGTGATTATGGTCACCAAATAATTGCAAAACCCCTTCTGTCCAGTATGAAGTTAGAGAAACTCTACATAGCAAAGTTTGTCCTTTGGAGCTGAAACTTTCCAGGAGTGCCTAATAACTCAAATGAGGGCTACATGCCAAAAATGGGATTTGTGGGACTTGTTTTGCCTATACTCCCTTTGGAAGGAACAGATCTGGTCATTTGGTGATGTTTTCAAGTTTACAAAGCTAAACTTGCCCTTTAAAGCTCAAACTTGGTGAAACCCCTTGTTTTAGCACCAAACCCAATCATGCTAAGTTGCACAGTCACAGGTGGGGTGTAACCAACCCAAACCACTGTCGAGCACCTTCTGACAGATGGGTAAAACCCCTCTTAACCTTAGCTAAACCCCAACCCTTTCTCCCAAACTCTCAGATTAGGTGGCTAGCATCAATGCCAAGCCCCAGTCAACTGGCCCCACTGTGGTTCAAAGAAGAAAAGCCAAAAAACCCAATCTAAGCTTCAGCTCAAGGCTGACAGCACCTGTTTTCTTTGTTCCCCTTGACCACCTGAAGCTCCCACGGATCTCCAACAGCTAGGCATCTCTCAGCCAGTGCCCAGGACACGCTAGACACGTCCAAGGTACCCCAGCGCGCGCCATCATGCCGTGGCAAGCCAAAGCTGCACTCTGGGTGCGCTACAGGGAGCCCCCGAGGTGGGGGCGATGCTCTCGGCCAGTTCCAGCCTCCCCCGATGTGTCTATCCTCTCCCCCGACAACCCCTCTGCATCAGGCGACCATCGAGGCCCCTCCTCTCCCGCACTAAGAGCTGACGCGACGCGTGCCCGCGCGCACCAGCATCGGTCAGAGATGTGTGGCCACGGTAGCTCGCCTCTTCTCTCTCCCTCTCTCTCACATTGAGTTTTGGAGGTCCAAAACCACGTCCTGAGACCGTGGTTTCGACCCCAGCCTCTCTTTGCACCCACATGCGCGCCATGGTGAATCACCGGCGCTCCCGAGTCGGCTCACCGTCGCGGGCCTATAAATAGTCCCTCCCCTCGCTCCAGCACCCCTCATTGCTCTTCACAGCAACCTCAGTCACCTCCCTAGCCACCCCCGTAAGCCAGCACAACCCCGGTGCTAGATATCGACCGAGGCCCCTCTGCCTCGGAGCTCCGATCAATCTCTGCCTACATGTCGGCTCCCGCGTTCGTCTGCCCAACCAACCACTCCCCGTGATCTCAGCAAGCTTTCTCCTCTCTTCCCCGAGCAAATCTGTGCCCCTAGCTACCACCTCCACCTTCTCCTGAAACCCCTCCGCCATGGCTACCTCGTCGCCAGTGAACCAGAGCCCCTCCATCGTTGTCCCGACCACCATTAGGTAGGCGACGACGAGCCGGACCCATTCCCGTCGTCGTTAGGGCTCGAGGACGTCGGTAGCCAAGCCGGCGTGCTCCTCCTCCTCTCTGGCCAGAGGTAGGAGACGACCCCGACATGTGTGCCCCACCTGTCGGTGGCCCATCTCTCTCTCCCTCGCTGCCCGCAGCCACTGACCGCAGGGGCCCGCGCGTCAAGTTCAAACCTAACGGCGCGCGCGCTTGGGCATGCTGGTTGGCTGGCCAGTGGGCCAGTCCAGTCCCAGGCCTAGCCAGGCCAGGGTTTGTAGCCCTTTTTCTTTTGTTTTCAAACCTGAGTTTAAATGATCTTTATAAAAAGATTTAACCAGTGTAAAAATATAATTTTTCCACTGTTATTCTTCTAAAAATGTGTAGTATTTAGCAGAACCATTGTTTGAATTTTTCAGCAACTGTTCTGTTTTACAATAATAAAAATAATTAAATTGGAATAGTTTTGCTTCTATTAAGTTGATTTTAAAAATATTCTTTCACTAAAACCAGAAGCAAATATTTTTAAAATAACAACCTGGATTTATCAGAAATGACCAACATTTTTAAAGTGACTTTGTGATCTGTTTTGGAGTGAGCTACTTATTATTCTTATCTTTATACGACGATAGAAACCCCGTGTGAAGAAGGAGTCGGAGCGGAAGACCTCGAACACCCCGGATACCTAGCTGACCACGGCAAGCAGCCCTTTGACCATGACTGAGCACATGATATATTGCGTGCTAGTGTAGCAAATATTTCCGTTGCATATGATCATAAGTGTCGGTAAATCATTGAAGTGATGTTACTGAAGGCTCCTCCGGAGCACTTGCATTTTGAGCATGATCCTACCACCTATGAGGGTCACGCTAATATCATGTTGACAAGTAAAGCTAGAATAGCAATAGCATGAGCATGTTGTTGGTATAAATCAAAGGTTTATGAAAACCCCGTCGGGTGCCACTAATGCTCGAGGGTGGTGATGAGTTAGGTGGCCACTTTCGGAGAAGTGGTGCACCGGGTATTTTGAGTGAGTATGGTTTCGGAAATGGGAATAGATTTATGATGTGTCGACCGTACCAACCTTACATGTACGACCACATTACCCCTTTATGGGACGGGGTTGTGTTGATTACTCTGGTCAGTGCTAGCAAAGTGCCACATTAATAGTGGCGAGAGTGATGTGTGGTCACTCTCGTGATGGGGTCGTGCCAGGTAGGGCGACTATGCCATTTTTATGTGTTCCAGGAACACCATTGGTCCCCGCATGGTTGATACTGTCCATAGTCGATGCTCGTCAGACGTACAACATGTGGGCTGGGTACCAATCGAGAGGACCTCTTTGTCTAGTATCGTCAGGGGAAAGGCATTGATCGGGTACTTACCTCTGGTATGTTATATACCGCGAGTCGTGGATGACATGGAAGTTTCCCGAATCTTGTGGGTCCAGCGTACTACCTCTGAAGAGTGTAAAACTATTCGAATAGCCATGTCCACGGTCAAGGATAGTTGGGTAATCCTGCTGAAACTACGTCCAATCGTTTCCGCATAAACCAAGTGTGTGTGAGTATGGAGTTAATATGAAAGAGTTGATATGACCAAGTTTGGTGACTTGGCATATAGGGTGAACCCGGAGTGTTCAGCATATATATATATATATATGTAATCTGTTTTTCCAATCAACATTTAGCTTATGTTGCACATCCATGATCATGTTTATTTAAAACCAAGTTGTTATCCACCAGATGCATATTATTGTTTGCGAGTACATTCAAAAGTACTCATTGGCTTGCCACTGGTTAGATTATTTACCAGACATGGAAGGACCCGAGTTTGGAGAAGATTACGTCTTCGGAGACGCCCCTGCGAACTAGGACGCTTCCCAGTCAGAATGCCTGTTAGTGTAGGCTGATGGCATGGGCACCCGCTTAGCCCTAAGATTTCCGCTACTAGTTGTATATGTGTGAATTGGCCTTATAGGCCCTACCTTGTGAACTTGACCATTCGGTCACGTGATGTAATAATTTGGTATTTGGATGTAAGACTCTTAATATTCAGTATATGTGTGTTCAGTGAGCATTGATCTATGGGGTCACTGAGCACATTCATTCGGCGATCTTGACTCATAAGTCGGCGTCCCCATATCTACACATTCATAAAATTCAATCAATAATATAGTATCACCACCCACATAAGGTTGGTATGGTCGATCAAACAATACGCAAAAACGTTCATCTTTATTTCTCTCAGGGTGGGGCTACTACTACTAAGCTAGCTCATATCATGTCTTCATCATCAGTGCGCTTCTTCTGGTCACTCTTGATATTCTCAAGTTCTTCCGCCAAATATTCCCTATTGATGCGGAGTTTCCGATGCCATCCTTGTAGTTACAGGAGTTGGCTCTTGAGCTTCTGGATTTCAAAATCCATAGCATGTGCCATGGCTTGACTATTCTTCAAGTCTTGACGAAACTTCTGAATCTCGGGATCATGTTTCTTCACATTGGCTACCTTCAGTTTCTCGGTCTTGAGAATCTCACAGAGTGCGTCATTCTCAAACAATTCTGAGAGAAGGTCCATTTTAAGGTTCATGATATAATGTTCCAGTTCCTGATTATACACCTATACAGGTGAAATCTTCACCTTCTACTGTGATACCATATCTGTAGCAACCCGACTCAAAACAATCAAGCCTCTGTGTATCCGTGCCATCCCTCGATCAGTATGCTGGCACACACAGTACATCAATGTATATATCAAAGTGCAATCACATGTAAATAACGTAAAATTGATATATACCTCAAAATCTTAGCGGAAACAGTCAAGCGAGTGGAATCCCAATAAACACTAGCGGTAGGTTGAGTGCAGACCGTAACCCTGAATCATGCTCTTACTCGTCGAAGAAAGTATCAACAACATAAGACGTTGCAGCCGTGTAGGTCAGCATATTGAATATGCCGGCAAGTCACAAAAGAGAGGGGTGAGAAATATCATCTATACTATATGCATATATGGCAGGTGGGGAGGTAGTTTAAGTTTTGCATAAAGCAAATTTTTCCTACAACAAGAGAGATGGTAAAAGAAAAATTTACTACATTGTTGGTTGTTAATGAGAAGGTTCCACCAACCATTTCTCATACCCAAGTTATCAATAACACCCACATCATTAAGTTAATTGTGTCGAGAATTCCTGATAGTTTCAGTTCCTTTGGATCAAGTTGTCCATGACCGTGGACATGGCTAATCGATTAGGTCTGAGTACTCTATAGAGTTTTGCACATATTCCCCCACAAGATTTAATCGCCTCCGTTGAAGTCCTCGCACTTCAGGGTGTTTGAGAACCGGATGATCAAAACATGGTCTTACAAAGGGTTCATGTGAGACACTGTCGGTGCCCATCCAATCCTACCGTTCTTCTACATCTCGTAGCACCGCCCGTCCAAAGTTGCCACAATGTCCAACCAAGCCAGAGCCCGTAATGACTTGTGGTTGTGAAGGTAAACCTCGGGTCTTGAAGTATCCATCCATCTCTTCGTGCTTGGGTGAAGCTTTCTGCAAGATGTCATGGTGCTTCCCCATGCATCTCGGGAAATCCACTTGCTTCCCCAAGGTACCCATCTGAACCGTCCTTCACCTAGAGGTATATTTCATCATGAGGTCTTGGAAGTCTTGAAGTCTTCAGCTCTTGATTATTAAGTTCTCACAACACTCATGATAAACACTCAACCAAACCCTGTCAACTAGAAGCATAGCAAAATAATGTCACGGCCAAACTAACAAGGGTTTAGGGGTGCCTATCATAATATACTACTCAACAATCAAAATTTCCAAATACCTATCTTGCATGCAATGGACAAGGTTGATCTAATGCAATAAAACCATAGGTAAATTATGATCAATGTGAACTTGCCTGGTAAGGTTGATGAAGAAACATATCACTCACTTGAAATAACTTGATAGAACTATTTGTCACTCTTTGTTGAAATCTATATAATCAAACATAGTATTCACATCAGCAATTATACTAGCAAACATTCTAACAATCAATATCACAACAACAAATAAAATTTATCCAATAAATCAAATCAAACAAGAATCCAAAAGAAACTTCAAAGAAAACTATGGAGTCTTCTACTACAACAACACCAAACAATTTGTTTTGTCCTAATTAAACTTAACAGCAAAGAAACCACTAAAATAATAAAATAACAGAAAATAAAAATATAAAACAACCAAGATAACATTAAGTATTTTTCATCAAATTTTGTTAGCAAAACAACTAATGGAAAATCTTTTATCCAACTCTTCTTATGAACTAAACAAGGTAACTTGAACTAAATCAAAACAATTTCAACTTTACTACAAATTGTTTCTGATCTAAAATAAATTTAACACAATATAAAAGTTATAAAACAATATTATATGAAAGTATTTTCAAATTGGAAATCAAACTAGCAATGAAATCAATTTGCAAGTTATTAGAGAACTAGAATTGATTTCATGCTTTCAAATAAAAATAAATAAACTTAAATTTTGTGGTTGTTGAAAAGCTACTATTAACTAACAGAAAACAATATATATCTTTTCACAAGTACAAAAGAAAACAAATTAAAAACAATTATAACAAAAGAAATAGCAATAAACCTAAAAAGAACTAAAATAGAATTTGTTTTGCTTAAAACCCTAATTTCAAATAATCTCAAAATCCTGAAATTATACTTACTGATAAATAGGATTACTAGTGACGACTACCAAAAAGAATCAACTAAAAACCTATTTTTAAACTCAAGATATTTAGAAAACAAGATTTGAATCAAATATGTTTGAATTCAAATTAAAAATATTCAAAATGTGCAAAATTTATTTCTACAGAAAGTACATAACATTTGTGACATGATGCAAAAAGAATCACTAAAAAAAATTTAAAACATAAAAGATATAAAGACAACAAAAACAGAACTAATTCTATTAAAGAATTAAAAACAAAAAAAAACAAAAATATAATTAGCGCACGGGGGGCGACGTGGCGTGCTATGAGTGGCTGAGAGGCATGCGCTGCGGGGCTAAATTGGCGGACGACTTCAAAGTAAACAAAAATTCTTCTGCTAAAATTACTATTAGAAAAACAATCGATTCACTTAAAATAGACCGAAGGGGTATCTATTTCTAATGCACGACGTTTGTTGTAGATCCCATCGCTGAAGAAGAGGGGGCGCTCACCGCGGGATTGGGGGAGCTCCGGCGAGGCTCCGGTGATGGCGGCGGCTCGGTGGTGGTGCGGGCGGTGGCTCGAGGGAGTCCTCGGCGATGGAGAGATCACCAGGCGAATGCGGCGGTCCTCCAGCGAAGTTGGGCTGCGTCGGTGGAGCGCGTAGGCGACGGGGTGAGCTCCTGGAGCTTCGGCTCCTGGCCGTTTCTGGCGAAGCGAGGGCTCCTGTGGCTCTGGGGCTCGAGCGAGGGGAACAGAGGGGTGCGGGAGAGCTAGGCGAGGCCAGTGGCGGTGGCGACGGTGGGTGGGGAGGTTGGGAGCGAGCGGAGCACGACAATGGCTCGGTGGCCGTGGCGAAGTCCGGTGAGTGAGGTGGTGGCGTTCTGGCTAGGAGAGCGCGGGGGTTTGGGGAAAACGGAGAGAGGGGACGCTCCTCTATTTATAGGCGGACTCGGGAGGGTCGGGGAAGGAAAGCAGAGGGAGATCGACGTGAATCCGGCCGGCTCTGGCGAAATGAAGGAGAGGTGAGCAGAGAAGGAAGACGACCGACGTGGGGCATTGCGGTCATGCGGTGGCCCATGCGACAGTGAGAGGAGGAGATCCATGAGGGGATCGGGCGGTCGATCCGAAAGGATTAGGACCTGATCACAGGCGACCTGGGCCCAAACCTTCCAAGTGGGCCGCGGGACTTTTCCAAATACAGGAATATATTCCTTTTATTTAAAAAACCAAAAAGAATAACAACGAAAGGAAATAAAATATACTCTGAATATAGTAGTATTATATATCAATATTATCATAAAACTAATTCCAACAAGATGAATATTTTTCCACGGCCAAAATAAATACTTGAGAAAAAATTATTTCCAGAGAATTGCCTAAGTGATTTGATTCCTTTTACAAATACTTTTTGAATGACCCCCTAAGTTTTAGGGTTCAAATATTTCTCAAAAAGCCCCTGGTTTGGAGGGTCATGTTCCTACTCTCATATTTTTAATCCTTGAATTCATTTAAACTTTTGAAATAGAGCCAAAATGAAATAAATTCCAAAAAGAAAAGTTTCAGTAGTTTTCAAATCCAAAACATTCAAATCCTTCATTATGAAGAAGTCGTATTATCTTCTCTCAGTGGTTTGGATTGGATGAATTTGAAATTCAAAAGAAAAGAGGAAAGTCATTTTATTCCCTCACACTTTTAAAGTTTCAAAATTTTCAAATTTCATTCAATTTAAAATCACTCAAGCAAACAATCAATCAATCTAGTAATTATTATAAAATACCAAAATTTGGGATGTTACACTCCTTACCAAGTGCGCCGCATGGTCGTTTGGCCGGTTGTAGTTGTCGGGGATGAGTTAGCCTGATGACGTCGGCCGTAGTAGCGGTGCTATCGATGCCCGTTTCAGCCACCAGCGAGCCCCATTGCAGAGTCGCGCCATCCGGCACCGCCCAAACCACCAGAAGCCTCCGTGTTTCCCTGCCCCGCCTCTATGGACGCCGCAGCTCGTCGTGGTGGCGTGAGCTATGCAGAGAACGCTCTCTGCAATCGCTGCACCAGAGCAGTGTCGTTCCATTGAGCGATGCCATCGCCGTGAATTAGAGCAAGCTTAGAGGTAAAATGGAACACCCTTGAGCCGATGTAGCTATCCCTGTCACCGTAACCCCTTGCTGATCGCCCTGGCTCGCCGTGATCGGCGTCGGGGTTAAAACAGAGTCGTCCCTCCCCGCAAGCCAATAAATAGATTGTCCCGAGCATGCCCTTAGCCCCATATGCACTCCACACCTCACGAGAGTCGTCCCCAACCCCTTGGAGGAGCTCGGGGGAGTCATCTTCCCCACCTCTGGCCACCCCGATCAGCATCGGGCTCTAGCAAGATTCCCTCAGGTGAGCTAGACCCACATCTCTAGATTTGCTAGTAGGCTATGTGATCATGCACCCATGTGAGCCCTGCCTCAATTCATAGTTTGCACACCCCTCCATCGAGATCAGCCAACGCACAAAGTCGTCATCCACAGGAGTGAGAGTAGCTACTGATGTGCTGCTCGCTGACGACCCCTTCCACCTCCCTCGGTCATGGAAGGCCTCGGTGAGTGCGGCCGCTCCTTTTTCGTGCTGTTTCGTAGCATCACGTCACCGACAACACCGCGATGCCTCTGCCGTCGGCGAAGATATTCAAACCTGACAGTGATGGCCCACTATCAGGATTCCTCTTTTTTGAATGATTTTGAAGTGGCGCCTTCCGCTAGAAGGCGATTTTTCTGTTGGCTTGTGCATTTTTTCCGAACCGCTTTCTTCCTTTCCAGTCCGCCCCCTCGCAAACTTTATGTTTATTAGACAATGGTCCCTAATCTTATTTCCTTCATAACTTTAAAAATGAAAGAGCTTTTGAGTTGATTATTTTTCCAAAAAAATTAATCTGTTGTCTAGTTTTTTTATCATATTTATTACAAACTATTTTTTAGAGAACTTTATGTGTGCTTGGTATTTACGGCAGAACCTCTGTTTTTGTGGCATAGATACAAAAGGCGGAGACACTACCATCAACTTCACCGAGCTAGACTCCGACTTCGACGACCCAAGCAAGCATGTTTGCATGTTTGATGTGATGTGTGCTGATATGATTGTTCAATAACTTTGATACATCAAAACATACAACATGCAATGTGGTATGATTTCATGCATGGATATATTAACAACTCATGAAATGATGAGAGGACGTGGAGACCATAGTCATGTGGGATGTGATAGGTTGTCACCTAGTCATGCGGATGCATGACATTACGTAAATAAGAACTAAACCTCCAGTATCGACATAGATCGAGTCTTGTCAGTATGTCACCTTACTTCTTCATACTGCCGTAGGTCTTTATGAAAGGGAATGTGGTTGAGTAGACCACAATCCTGACTTCATGTACACACCAAGTTGAGGGGGCGTCGGGTGAAGGATGCATGGCCCTGGAATAATGCTAAGCATCCGGTTAGGGGGCATGGGTGTTTCCTATCTAGGACCGAGAAAGGGGGGCACCCCTTGTAGCGCGCAGTATAAATTTGATCCCATGCTAGTCACGGATGTTGTCCTCCCCGTCTTATGGTTTTCCCCTCGAAGCATAGTTCTGGTGATTCCGGACCCCGCTGGGTAAAAATGGGTGTCTACTGGAGTTGTGTGTTTACTTCTAAAATACAGTACACATGATTAGTCCTTGTGGCTATGGGAACCGGTTGGCTGTGGGTAAAGACTACACCCTCTGCAGAGTCAAAACTATTTAAGTAGTCGCATCCACGTTCAAGGACGACTCGTTAACAGGTCAAGTGTGAGTCTTCATGTTCGTCTGTGGAGAACAAGTTTTTACTTATGAAAGCCCTTATTAGTGACAGATGACTGTGACATTTGAAACTAACCTGATGAGACCTTGGTTATGCTAAATATCCCGAAGGTTGGTTGTACCACCCGTATATTCATTTACTTTACTATTCCCGTGGTGTCGCTGAGATGCGTGATTGTGGCCAGTTATTTACTTTATATGCCCTTTCCTTGGTGTCGCTGAGATGCCCGACTGTGGCCAGCTATTTATTTTATTATGCCCTTTCCGTGGTGTTGCTGAAACGCTAGACTATGGTCGGTATTTATTTTATTATGCTCTTTCTATGGTGTCGCATAGACGCTCGACCGTGGCCTTTAACTTATTAAGCCCGGTATGGGGTGTCATTTAAATGTCGGACTGTGGCGCTTTATGTTTTAATTGTTAACCTTTTGAGATGTTGCTTCAGACATCCGATGGTGCAGTTTACCTTCTTGGATATTTTGGTAGGACTACCGCCCGACTTACTACCATGACTTAACTTGCTGCTAAATTATTTATCATGATAATTGTGAAAATTAAACATGCATATGTAATTGATTGCATTCATCTTATCTTATGTGCAAGATGTCTTACGAGTACTTCCAAAGTACTCACTGGCTTGTTGATGTGTCCATATATTGATGAAGGTGATCTCATGGATGAAGAGTATGATAGCGAGTTCAATGCCTAGAGGACTCCCACTTAGTCTTGCGATCTTGGAGTCCATCGTTGTAGTATTTCACCGCTTCCGCCCCCATGAATAATTGTCAAGCCTCACTCTGACGCTTGGCATGTAGTAGTAATTTACCTATGTCGCTTCGCTTTAAGGTGACACGTCCACCTACCAATGCGAGTAGTAGTGTTACCCATGACCATTGTGAGATAACTGCCTTTAAACCAATTATTGGTGTGTCTATATAAACTATTGAGCAGCCTCTGCTCTACCCTGTGTAATATTAAGTATTACTGGTTTCCTATATCAAGTTGGTCCACCAGTGTGAATGATTTTCTATGCTATATTACATTCACGGTTGATTTCTGATAATTATATTATTTGGAAACCGACCCTAACAAAGACACACTATCATCATAATTTGACAGAATACTCTATCTGCTTCACTTATATCTTATGGGCTTAGAAGTTTCTTCAGTACTTCAATTATATTGTTTTGAGCATAGTGGCATGTAGATTTTATAGAAATATTATGCTCTCGTTCTTCACTTATATTTGTTTTAGAGTTAAATAAATTGTGACAGTAATTTTCAAGGGTCATAAGACTAGACCAAAAATAATAGGTGTTCAATGAATGATAATTAAAACCATGATGTAGCACTTATAGAAAAATTATGGGTTAACGATACTGATGTGGTGATGTGAAAAGGTGTGAGTACATTATTATTAATTAAGACAGGTGTCGATATTAAGATATGTACTCTTGTTCATCTAAAAATTAAAAAGGCATGGTGGTGATGTGTGAGCATGTTTATTCCTCGTTGAAATCCTATTGTTGTTTCGAGTCGGGGGCTCACCATGGTTAACTCCTACCAACCCCCTCCCTCGAGGCATGCAAGTAGTATTTTGATTTCAGATAAAAACTAATAAATCTTTGAAATAAGTATATGAGCTATTTATGACTAATGTGATACCATGGACATACGAAATCTCACCCCCCCCCCTCATATTTGCTAGCCCCTGCGGTATAGTGCATTGCCCATTCTCACCTCGACGATCAGTGCAACTTTCGCCGGCGGATCCATACCCCATGATATGACACTCTGTGTTGCACATAAGGCTCATTATATCATCCTAAAAACAACCAACATATCTACCTATCATGGCATTTCTATAGCCATTCTGAGATGTATTCCCATGCAAATTCCATCGTCATTTCACATGACTAGTTTGTTCATCACCATATTGCTTTGCATGATCATATAGAGATGACATAGAAATTGTGGCAAAGCCACAATTCATCATATTTTTTATACATGTCATGGTAGACCTTTGCACATCCTTGTACACTGCCATAGGCATTCACACAGAGTCATATCATCATATCAGTCTTCATATTGAGTTGTAAGTAAATAAAAGCGTGATGATCATCATTATTAGAGCATTATCTGAGTGAGGAAATAAAAAATGTGTGAGGTAAAATGATCCTGCCATAAATGAATAAAGAATGAATGAGAGAAAAGAGAGAAGGGACTTTGCCACTATCCTTTACCACACTTGTGCCTCAAAGTGTCACCTTGTTCTTCATATAGAGAGTCTCATGTTATATCATTCATATGCTAGTGGGAATCACTTTTTCATAAAATTGGCTTGTATATTCCAATGAGGGGCTTCCTCAAATGCCCGAGGTCTTCATGAGCAAGCAAGTTGGATGCACACCCCACTTAGCTTCAGTTGAGCTTTCATACACTTATAGCTCAAGTGCATCATTTGCATGTCAATCCCTACTCCTTGCACCGATATCCATCGATGGGCATATCCATAGCCCGTTGGTACGCCTAGTTCATGTGAGACTATCTTATCCACTTTTTACCCCTTTGATACCTACCACCATATTCTACTCCACCTATATACTATGTCCAATGGTTCGTGCTCATGTATCGCGTGAGGAATAAAAAGTTGATGCATACTGAAAAAGTACAATCCAATTGCCTGACTTGGGCATCGTGGTGATTACCATTTGTAGTAATGTGGTGAAGATGGAGCCATACCTTGCTAATATAATAAGATGAATCGGAGAAAAATAATCATTGAGGATCGTATACATTGAAAGATTAATGATTTTGTTCCTTATACTTATAAGTATTGCTATGTTAATGTTTCTTAATTCATCATTTCTAAATTAGCATACATGCATAAGGTTACATAATGGGCAGCATGTTACATCAAAACATCTATTTTTGTCATTTACCTACTCGAGGACGAGCAGGAATTAAGCTTTTGGGGATGCTTGATACGTCTGCAACTTATCCATAATTTTTGATTGTTCCATGCTGATATATTATCATTCTATGATACTTTTGGGAATTTATTTACCAATTTACATTATTTTTTAGCACTAACCTATTGACCCAGTGCCCAGTGTCAATTGTTGTTTACTGCATGTTTTTCACTTTTCATGTTTTCAATAGCAAACGAAGTCCAATTGACATGAAACTTTTTGGAGATTTTTTCTAGACCAAAAGAAAACCAACAAGTATCGGAAGAAGGCTGGAGGCCACCCGAGGGCCGCACAAGGCAACCCAACGCGACCTTTGGGGTGCCTTGATGGCTTGTGGCCCCTCGAAGCTCTCCCGACTTCATTATCTCGCTTATAAGTTCTCGTATATCCCAAAAACCCTAAAGGTAGTCCCGAAACACTTTTTACGCCGCCGCAAGTCTCTGTTCCGACGGGAGTCCATGGCTAGTACCTAGATGGCAATCTCTATTTCTCTCTATCTCTCTCTATCTCTCTCTATCCCCCTCTCCTCTCTCTCTCTCTCTATGTGTGTGTGTGTGTCTTGATCTTCAATAAAATGATCATCACATCTTCGCTTTGATCCATATGATGTAATCCTTTTGTGCGGTGCGTTTGTCGGGATCCGGTGAATTGTGGGTTTATGTTCAGATTATTCATGATAAATACTTGAGTCTTCCTTAAATACTAATAGGATTCTTATGTGCATGATTATGATAGCTTCATAATTCTCTCCGATAAATTGAAATTGTTTGGCCAATTAGATTGATATTTCTTTGATGAGAGAGGTGTGTTGTAGTAGCTTCAACCTGGTGATTTTCTATATCCCAGTGATAGAAGCGTACAAGATGCGTATTTGTGTTGCTAATACTATGGATAACACGATTGGGTTTAATCATATTGCTTGAGTTTACTTTGTCTTCATCATGTCATCGTCCTTGATGCATTACTCTGTTTTATTTAATACTCCAGATGCATGTTGGATAGTGGTCGATGAGTGTACTAATAGTAATAGGTGCACGCAGGATTCGTCCTATTTATTCATGGATGTGATGCCTATATACACATGATCATTTTCGTGAATATCATATAACTATCCACTTTTCGATCAATTGCCCAAAACTAGTTTGTTTACCATCGTATGCAGTTTTCATGAGAGATGCGATTAGGGAAAACTATAGACCACGGTCTATTAACCATATATTTACAAAACTTTCAATACCATGCTTCCATTTACTTGTTTTCATTTTATTTTCCAATTTAAAATCATATATAATTATCTACACATCTCACTTGCTTGCAAATAAAGAGACCAAGAGGATTGACAACCCTCTTGCCCATGTTGGGTGCAAGTTGTTTGTTCTTTTATCTGCAGTTGCTGAAGACGGTTGTTTTGATATTCCTATTGGTTCGATAAACCTTGGTTTCATAACTGAGGTAAATACTTACGCATATTATGCTGCAATAACACATCCCTCTTCACGAAAAACAAAACGCAGATCACAAGTATCAGGTGCCACCAATATTTCCAATTCAGCCAAACCGAGTTTGGCCCTAGAAACATCCTATGCCAAACCCTAAGGTCTCAGTATCCTGAAGTTTAATTTTGGTCTCACCGAGAATTTGTGACCAACTCTCTATCGTCTTATTTCTAAAAAATAGAATTTCGAGTTTTAGGAGTCGGTACCATCGATTCTAGTAACTACCTAGGCTAGCCTAAATTGAAACATCCGAGATCTATGTATCATTCTCACTGAAACGCCAAAAATTGTTACATTTTGCACTAGTCGATGCAACTAATTTTTTACTTCTGTATAACCGAGTTGGGCAATAATGTTGTAACAGTTGGATTTTTGGAGATGCCAATATATACCCCTCTACCTACCTCTCATTCAGAGAGGAAGCACTCAGAACGAACCAACACTTGCCCCATCCATTTTTCCGACGCAGATCCACCTACTCATGTGTTAAGACGAAGATATTCCATTCCTACCATATAAATCTTGATTTCTAGCCTACCCAAGTTACTTTCCACCCAATAAATCTCTTCTACACAGGCCAAATCTATGAGAGAGTGATTGTTGGTTGAGGAGACTATATTTTGAAGCACAAGAGCCAGGAGGTCATCATACTACCACATCTATTACCTTTTGGAGAGTGGTGTCTCCTAGATTGGTTAGGTGTCGCTTTGGGAGCCTCCGACTTTGTGTGGAGCTGAACCAAGAAGATTATAAGGGAAAAGAGATCGCCTACTTCATGAAGATCTACCCCCAAGTGAGGCTAGTCCTTCGTGGACGTAAGCCATGGTGGAATAGACAAGGTTTCTTCACTGTGGACCCTTTATGGGTGGAGCCCTCCATGCACTCTCGTGGCTCTTACCCTCCATGGGTTGAAGTCTCCATTAACTACATGTATGATAGCACCACCTATTGGAACCACGCCAAAAATCGCATTCTCATCTTTGCATTTGATCTTACTATCCCTACTCTCTACTCACATGTGCATGTGTGGACCTTTTCGCTGGTATACTCTTATACTTGCATGTGTTGGGTGAGATTGACTTGCTATTATTGCTAAAACTTGCCCACAACCAAAATCGGGAAATGGCTAACTTTTTATTTGGTCAAGTAAACTAATCACCCTCCTCTAGACATACTTCGGATCCTACAAGTCTCCATTACATTGGTTTCACAACCTAGGAGAGTATGGCATCCAGTGAGGGAATTATCATCGTAGAGTTCAATACTTTGATGATACAAACTTTCCTAGTTGGAAGCATAAAATAAAAATGCATATTTTTGGTCAAAACCTCGTCGTTTGGGTTGTTGTTCGTGTTGAATTGCATGGTGAATTTTTTGGTGATGGAAGGTAACTGGATCATGAAGCGACCACGGAACAATTGAAAATATTACGATACAATGCACAAGCATGCGACATTCTATTCAATTACCTATGCTCCGAAGAGTTCAACAAGATTAGCCATCTTGAGAATGCCAAGGAAATTTCGGATACATGGAAATCTAACTTGGATGTGTTATAGAGTCAACTTGACAAGTTCAAGATGAAGAATGGTGAAGGAGTCATTGAAATGTAGTCTAGGAATGCTCTCATCAGCAATGAGATTGCTGGCTTTGGAAGCGAAGAGATGACCGACAAATTCATCATCGGTAAGATCCTTAGATCCTTGGATGCAAAGTACGACACTGTGTGCACATTGAACCAAATGATGCCAAACTACAACGATCTGAAGCCTACGGAAGTCATTGGAAGAATTGGTGCTCATGAGATGTCACTGAAAGACAAAGAAGAGCTTCATAACAAGACAAGTGTTGCATACAAAGCTTCAAGTGACACTCCTGCTACCTCAAATGATAACCTTGTTACCAATGAGGATATAACCCTCATGGTCAAGAAATTCAAGAAGTTCTACAAGAGTAGAGGCAAAGAGCAAAGCTACAACTCCAGATATGAAGAGAAACATTCATCTACTCATGTGCAGAATTGTTACAATTGTGGAAGGCCCGGACACTACTCCAATGAATGCACGACCCCTACTAAAGGAGATAAAAGTCACCTAGAAGACGAACCTCAAGAGATGAGTCACCTCGTAGAGAGATAAGGAGTAGAGAACACTTTTATGAACGAAGACCCTCCCAGAGAAGGAAGGACTTGAAGAAGCAGCACATGTACACCAAGAGCCACTCAAGATGAAGACATCAAGCTCATGTTGGTGAATGATTATACAGCTCCAAATCCGACAACCAATCCGAGATAAGCTACCACTCCAACTCCGACTATAGTCAAGATGAAGGTGTTGCCGGACTAGCACTCGTATCCTCCAACTCCAATGACATATTTGATTCACCAAATGAAGCACTTGGAAGTTGTTTCATGGCTAAAGGACCCAAGGTATTGTTGGGGATCGTAGTAATTTCAGAAATTTTTCCTACGCCATACCAGGAGCCATCTATGGAGAAACCAGCAACGAGATAAGTTGTAGAGCATCTTCATACCTTTGAAAATCGCTAAGAGGAAGCGTTACTGTGTACGCGGTTGATGGAGTCGTACTCGCAGCGATTCAGATCGCGGTGGATTCCGATCTATGTGCCGAACCACGGCACGTCCACGTTCAACACACGTACAGCTCGGTGACGTCTCCTCCTTCTTGATCCAGCAAGGAGAGAGGAGAAGTTGAGGGAGAGCTCCGGCAGCACGACGGCGTGGCGGCAGTGGAGCTATGTAGTTCTCCGGTAGGGCTTTGCCCAGCATTGCGGAGGAGGAAGAAGAGAGAGGTAGGCTGCGCCTTGGGAGGAGGGGACCCTCTCTCTTTGTCGGGACCCCGATCCTAAGCCATAGGAATCCAGCCTGTAACACATTGCATCCCTTTGTGGTCTCACGCACGGTTAACCCCACGGCTGCCACCTTACCTTAGACGGGACCGTTTGCGCCTTTTGACTCACGTATGCATTAGTGTAGCTAGCATTCCAATGTCAAATAATCCGGGTCGACATATCTAGTCATAAACTCAAGTGGCTCGACTGTACAGAGACATGCATATATAACCCAGCAAAGCAGGCGTCGGTCATCAACGAGTGTAGATGAGTCGAAGCATGCTAGAAGGACTCCATTACACCGCGTGACATTTCCCCGTAGGGACAGACACAGCAGTTAAGAAGGATACATCCCGGTCAGCCAATGGGTCCGGAGCAGTAGCGATCTACCAAGGCTCTATGGAATCACAAAGGGGCATTTCTCTATATAGATATCTACTAAGGGCATACGACTAGGTGTCGAATCCCATACATATCACAGTGCATCACACGTACACATGACATAATAGATATGCATTGATACAACAATGGCATCACAACATAACCATACAACATCACGACATTTATTTAGAAGACTCGGAAGAGTCTTGCATAATATGTTCATACAAGCAGGGGTCACACGACCCGACACTCAAAGTCATACAAACCAACGGAAGCATAAAATATGTGTGAGTACAGACAGTTGAAAGGATAAGGCATAAAGCCTGACTATCTACAGATCCCTTCTGAAACGGGCCAGGTCATAGTTGGGAAACCAGGTACTCGTCATCATCAAGTCTAGAAAGAACCCACCTGTTGGCTCGTGGGTATCCTCTGCAACGATTATTAAGCAAACATGAGTACAAGAGTACTCAGCAAGACTTTTAAACAGATCTATCTACTCATGCCCAGGTATCAATAAAGGGGGTTGTGGTGTTTCATGCAGCAAGCCAACTTTGACTCTTGGCTAGACTAAACTACAATTTTAAATAGTTTTAACAACTTTGATAAGTCGTACACGATTCCACTACCACCATAGCAATACACTATCATGAACTCCTTTCCGTCTCCCTACGAAAATGCCATACATGATACTCACGCTTATCTTGATACTTTTATGAGTAGCCATTAAAGTTATCTATGAACAACATATGTCTCCAAGTAGTCCATATCCGTGGACGCGGCTATTCGAATAGATCATAACCTTGCAGGGGTGTACTTCTTCACACACGCTCTCGCCACTTATCGCTATGTGCACGGCATGCACCTCGGCAACCTTCAAGCGGAAGCCCAGTGAGGGAGTGGGCCACGACCGTTAACCACGCTAATACCTAGTCCAGCTTTATCGCCTATTTGAGAGTGAACCCGCATGGAAGTCCGGCCGAGGAACTATGTGCACATGGTTCCCAATCCCAACATCCGGGTGCCACTTGGTACACCGTGCCACTTCCTACCGCATCATAGCCCACCTCTAAGGTCTGCACTATGCACGGCCTCCAGCATGACTATAAACACCAGAAACTACTTACAACTCCTGGACCGAGTACTAGGCGATTAATAAGCCGAGAGGGTCAATTAAGTATCCCACGTGTGGTAGTATCTAGTCTTGGATTACATACACGGAACTCAGTTCCTAAGGACGGTTCCAATGAAACAACCCGCCATGTACTCCTACATAGCCTTTCATCGGTACCTTTACCAAATCAGGTTCTACACTTATTCCTTGTCACTAGAACACATTCATCCATTCATGTTCATCACCCAGATGAAACAGACCTGACAGAACTCTAGGCATAGCAAACATAGCAGGATAATTCACATCACAGCTCAAGCATCTACCAGGTATGCTAGGTTGCAAGGTTTGGCTATTTACTGTGACAATGACAGGTCATGCAAAGGAATAGGTTCAGCTACCGAAGTAAAGCATTTGAAATATTTTGTCCTAGTGCAATAAGTGGGAGCAGGAGCAGGAACATGGTATTATATCGGGATGATCAAAAGGGTGTTTTCCTTGTTTCTCAGCCAAGGGATTAAATCCATCAGACGGATATTCGGACGTATCTGGAAGGGCAGAACCTACTGAAATAATAACAATCAATCAGTAACATTCATATGCAACAATAGGATGCATGAAAATGGCATGAAATGAATTGTAGCATGAGTTAATGTGGCTATCAAACTTGTAGGATGGTGCTGATTTGAATTCAAATTCAAATATTAATTGATAAAATATATTCATCATATTCATTTAATTGATTTGACCTGATGATGATTCATAACTTTGTTTTTCATGCATGAAAGTAGCACCATTGTGTTCATTGAATTTTTCTGATCAATTTGCATATATTATTTGTCAAATTTGGAGTTATAATCAATTTTCTATGAATTTCCAAAGTTTTAGAATTTTCTGGAATTATATTAAATCAGAATATAGTTACTGCATCAGCATAACATCAGGTGGTCCAACTAGCCGTTTGAAAGTCAAACCTGACTAGTGGGACCCACTAGTGTGTGACTCTGGCCAGATTTTGGTTAAGTTTTAATCTAATTAGATAATTAACAGGGATGGACCCACATGTTAGTGACTGTTTAGGGTTTAATAAATTCTTTATTTTTATTTTTATTAAACTTCATCGTTTTGAGCTTGGCCCCACTTGTCAGTGACTCTAGTGAGTCAACCCCACCGGCGATGCGGTCAAACCCACCGGCGATGAGGCTCCGGCAACCACACGGACGGCGGAGGGCATCGGGTTTGCATTTCCGGCAACCAACAGGACGGCCGAGGGCACCAGGGGAATGGCCACTCGCCCGCGGTTCCATTTTTGCACGTTGCAGGGGGTGAAATGGCCGGAGATGACGCTGTCGATGAGCTCAGCGGCTCCCGGAGTTCAAGCATCATCGGGATCATCGATCCAGAGGGCAAAAGGGACGGGGCTTAGCTCCTATGGAATCTACACGACACACCGATGCTGATGGTGGTCTCAGATGGACCAACCCAACATCGGAGCATAACCGGCAACGAGCTTCTGCGGCGGATCTCGTCGGTCTCTGGTGGAATCGGACGCTAGGGCATGGGATCGAGGGTGGAAACAAGGGGGAGTGCAGAGGCGTCGCTAGCATGCTTGGGGATGGCCTGAGGAGGGAGAACGACGACGGCGATCATCGGCGGCCCGAGTAGGAAGACGACGGAGATCTGGCGATGTAGGGCTCGAGGCTCTTCTCCTTTGGCAGGGACGACCAGCTCGATGAGGCGGAGTGAACGACATGCACAGGGAGACTTCCGGTGGCTAGAGACGAAGGCTAGCTCGACCTCGAGCCTGAGGTCCAATGGCGGCCAAGAGAGAGAGGAGCTGGAGAGCGAGTGAGAAGAGGGAGAGAGGTGGAATGGTTCGCGGGGAGGCTTATCCTCCTTGCCAGCGTGACGGGGAGGTCCAGGAAAGCACGCAGGTGCATGGCTGATTCTGTGACAGCAGACCTTCCCCTGCAACGGCACCAGAAGAATGCTGCTAGCACTCTCCGGCAAACGAAACTAGAAGAATGTTGTTGACGGCCCACCAGCGCGTGGGTTCGCAGAAGTTTTCGAGGGTATAGTATTCGACCCAGATTTGTTGATTCGCCAGACAGGAGGTGAGAGAATACTCTCAAGTATTAGCAGCTGAATTTATCAGATTCAAGCATAGATGAAAGATTAGTACCTGCAAGCAAAGTATCAGCAGCAAAGTAGTATGATAACAACAGTGTCAGAAACGATCTGTTGATGGCAGACTATTCCTAACGATTGTATCAATGGCGCCAGAAGTTGCCCGTGGACGGAAAACATTCTTTCCCGTCAACGGCGCGAGCAAAAGTATTGTAGCAGGTAGCAGTAGTGTAACGAGTAATAGAAGTGGCAAGGAACAACAGTAGTGACCAAAGTAGCAAGTAACAACAGTAGCAAGCGATAGTAGCAGCAGAGCAAGACAAGTAACAGCAGCAGCAGCAAAGCAAGACAAGTAACAGCAGTAGTAGGACAAACTCGTAGGCAATGGGTCGGTGATTTGATTGGATGATATTCATCATCCAACAGCTATAACATGGAGAGATATGTGGTTAGCTCCCGTTCGTCAATGTGATGTAGGCATGCATTCCGTGTGTCGTTATATGTGCTTAGGGAAAAGAACTTGCATGACATCTATTGTCCATCCCTCCCGTGGCAGCGGGGTACAAAAGGAAACTACGGGATATTAAGGTTCTCCTTTTAATAAAGAACCGGACCAACGCATTAGCACTTGGTGAACACATGAACTCCTCAAACTATGGTCATCACCGGGAGTGGTTCCGGTTATTATCACTCCGGGGTTGCCGGATCATAACACACATATATTGGTGACAACATAATAATTTCAGATCTAAAATCATGGCACTCGGGCCCTAGTGACAAGCATTAAGCATGGCAAAGTAGTAGCAACATCAATCTCAGAATATAGTGGATACTAGGGATCAATCCCCGTCAAAACTAACTCGATTACATGATAGATCTCATCCTACTCATCACCGCCCGGCGAGCCTACGAATAGATTACTCACGAACGACGAAGAGCTTCATGGAATTGGAGAGGGAAGAAGGTTGATGATGACGATGGCAACGATTTCCCCTCTCCGGAGCCCAAAACGGACTCCAGATCTGCCCTCCAGATGAAGAACAGGATGTGGCGGCGCCTCCGTATCGCAAACGCGACGAAATCTTCTCTCTTGATTTTTTCTGGGACAAAAGTGGACTTACAGAGCTGAGATTGGGGGCGGCAGAGCCACATGGGCCCCACAATCTTGCCATCCGCCACCAGGGGGTGGCGGCTACAGGGCTTGTGGCCCACTGGCCCACCCCCCTCAGGTGGATCTTTGCATAGGTATTTTTCATATTTTCCAAAAATATTCTCCGTAAATTTTCAGGACGTTCTGAGAACTTTGATTTCTGCACAAAAAACAACACCAAGGCAATTCTGCTGAAAACAGCGTCAGTCCAGGTTAGTTCTGTTCAAATCATGCAAATTAGCGTCCAAAACACGGGCAAAAGAGTTTGGAAAAGTAGATACGATGGAGACGTATCAACTCCCCCAAGCTTAAAACCTTGCTTGTCCTCAAGCAACTCAGTTGACAAACTGAGAGAGAAAGAAAAACTTTGACAAACTCTGTTTGATCTTGTTGTTGCAACTATGCCTAACTCATAACCAGAATTTCAGCAAGCTCACAAGTTAACCACATAAGCAAGTAACACAAAGGTCTCACGGTAAACTAATATCAATGGCATAATCAGCTAACGAGCAAATAATAATGAGTTCCAAATACCAACACTTCAATCAAAACAAGCATGAAGCAATATGAATATGTGGTATCTCGCTAGCTCTTTCTGAGACCGCAAAACCTAAATGCAGAGCACTTTCAAAGATTAAGGGCTGACTAAACATTGTAATTCATAGTAACGAAGATACAGTCATAGTCATACTCAATATCAATCAAAAGCAAAGCATAAAAATGACAGAGGTGCTCTCTAATTGGTGCATATATAAGAAGATGATGACTCGACAGGAAAATAAATAGACAGGCCCTTCGCAGAGGGAAGCATTGATTTGTAGAGGTGCGAGAGCTCAAGCTTTGAAAACGAAGATAATAATTTTGGGTGGCATGCTTTCATTGTCAACGCAATAACCAAGAGTTCTCAATATCTTCCATGCTACTCATGCTATAGGCGGTTCCCAACTAGAAAAGTAAAGTTTTAACTCCCCCACCACCAATCAATCACACTCCACGGCTAGCCGAATCCTCGGGTACCGTCCGTACTAACATCAATCCGGGGGGAGTCTTGTTTTACAGTTATGTTTTCGATTTAAGCATGGAACTGGGCATTCCAATTACCGGCCCCTTTCTCGTGAATGACAGTGAATAAACACATGTCGAGGATAACACTCCTAGCATGGAAGATACCAATAGCCCCCTGTCACCACATGAGCGGTTCGGGCATGCAAAACAGATTATTTCTTGAAGGTTTAGAGATTGGCACATGCAAATTTACTTGGAACGGCAGGTAGATACCACAAATAGGTAGGTATGGTGGACTCTCATGGAAAAACTTTTGGGTTTATGTAAGTGTATGCACGAGCAGTATTCCGCTTAGTACAAGTGAAGGCTAGCAAAATACTGGGAAGCGGCCAACTAGAGAGCGACAACAGTCATCAAGATGCAATGAGTTTGACTAACATGGAATGCAAGCATGAACAGGATATAAATCACCATGAACACAAACATCATAGAGGCTATGTTGATTTTGTTTCAACTACATGCATGAACATGCGCCAAGTCAAGCCACTTGAATCATTCAAAGGAGAATACCATCCTATCATACTACATCATAGTCATCTCAAAATCTATGTTGGGTTCAAGACAAACCATTATAAGCTCCTAGCTAAATAAGCATGGCATCAGAAACTATGATCTCTAAGTTGTCATTGCGAACATGGTTCTCTCACAACAAAGCTAAATCTAGTTTGACAAGCTAGTTATATTTACAAAAACAAAATAGATATAATTCATACCAGCTTTCAGTATGAGTCACTTCATCAGATATCATCATTATTGCCTTTCACTTGCACGATCGAACGATGTGAACAATAATAAGCGTGCTCGTGCATTGGACTAAGCTGAATCTGCAGGCAAACACAAAGGAGAAGACAAAGTAATATGGCTCTTTGAAAGCTAAACAGGTATGCATGCAAGAACCACTGAACATTGTAACCAATATCTTCTACCTTGACCCAAAGAAAAAGAAAACTATTTACACGGGAAAACTCCCAACAAGCAAAAGAAGAAAGAAAAATCTTTTTGGGTTTTCTCAAAAGGACACAAAACAAGAAAACGAAAATAAACTAGCATGGATAATAAAGTGGCAAAGTGTGAACACCGGCTAATAAAGTGAAAGCATAAGCATGAATGTAAAGTCGGTGAGAACACGTACTCCCCCAAGCTTAGGCTTTTGGCCTAGCTTGGTCTACTCCCATGGTGGGAAATAACCAGCTCCGGGATACTCCGGAGCAGACTGTGGATGCCACTGCTTTGTGAGCTCCTCTGGCTCCCACTGATAAACTGGCGTCTGGTACTCGACTAGCGGCTCGGGAACGGGCGCCTGTGGTTGAGCCAAGCCCCAATATGTATAGATGTCTGAGGGCATAATAGTGTACCTGCCTGCATGAAGATCGAACAAAGGAGGAGCAGGCAAAGTAATAGTCTCTCGAGTACCCTGACTAAATACCAGGTTATAAATCATCCGTCTACTAGCATCTCTATCCAGAAAATTACGGCGAACCATGCTGTCATAATCCAGATATTTCTTAAGGAGAAGCATCTCTCCTTCCTCTCCCAGTCTAATGGGTATCTCAAAGTGTCTGGCAAGACGGGTAGCATAGATACCTCCATAGACGACACCCTTGGAACGGTTGATGTTCAACCGCTGGGCTACTATAGCACCTAGGCTATAAGTCTTATTGTTATAAAGGCCTTCGCGCAAAACCGCAAGGTCTGGAGAACTAAGTGATCCAGCCTCCCCACGGCCAATCAAACATTTTCCCACAAATAGTGAGAAGTACCGAAGCATAGGAAAATGTATGCTAGCAATTCTAGCGCAAGACACTCCTCTCTCCTCTCCAACAGCAATAGTACCAATGAAATCCTCCAAGTCCCGTGGACGAGGGTCACGGATATCCCCAACATAAGGTAATTTGCATAGATTGCAAAAATCTTGTAGTGTCATGCACTGGGGAACATCGCATATCATGAACTCAACCATGCGAGGATTCTTCCACGGATAAAAGTTGAAGCTTTGAACGAAAATATTGGTGAGGAGGAGGTATTGTGAGCACTTATCTACAACGAACGCAGTAAGACCTACGTTCTCCACCAAGTAATAAAAGTCTTCATAAAGTCCAGCGGCGCGCAAAAATTCATCACTTGGCCACTCGCACGCTCGAACTTCTGTGACTCGAGGGACTACGTACTTGGGGTGGTTCTTCTCATCCTCCTTGGGGTTACGGCTTGAAGAGTCTCTCAAGAACCTCCTCATCTTTTCCTTTTGCTAGCTCTAAAAAATTCTGAAATTTTTAGAGACTTCGAAAGAAAAGTGAATAAAGATTAACCAAACTTGTAGCAACTACTCCTACTAGTGCCTGGAGACCGTATCACGCGCTAAAACTACTTGGAACCAGCTAAAATCAACCTTTCTAGCTCAAGAACAGGGTCACCAAGGTAGCAAGAATACGCGAAGGATAAAGTACTAGACCAAAAACTAATTGGACCAATGGAGGAGTCACTTACCAAGGAGTAATTTCCCCAAAACGGTTCGGAGAATGGTGCTTTGAGCAAGGAGATCGAAAATCACAGCCAAATGAGCAAAAACACGGGTTTGAGCTGCGAAACAATTTTTTCTAGAGGTGGAAGAAGAGGATGAGAGCTGGAATGAGTGGAGGGGGTCCCTGTGGGCCCACAAGCTTGCTAGCCGCCACTAGGGGGAGGTGGCGGTGGCAGGGCTTGTGGCCCACTGGTCTGGCCCCCAGGCCAGCTCTCAGGCCCAATAATTTTCAAATATTCCAGAAAAAATCATACTAAATTTTTAGGACCATCGGAGAACTTTTATTTCTGAGGTATTTTTCTCCGGGACGCTAAAAGAGAAAACAGGAAAACTAAACTAAATCGATCAGTTTTCTTCTAAGCAACAGAAAATGAAAGCTCAAAACGGAGGTAGGTGACTCTTTGATTCATCCATTTCATGGTTATCGAAAGAAATCCGTCAATGGGGTTGATCAAGTCCTCATGACAAAACCTTCTCGAGTCGCAAGAGAGAACGGAGAATTTTTGAATAGCCACTAAGTCACCTCAATGAGGATATGTATCTCCCCAACAAGCAAATCATACTTCATCTTGACACGAGGAATAGGGCATTCAAAGCTCCCAATAAGAATCGATGAAGTCTTTTCGATAGCATTGATGTAATGTACTTGATATCGTTTCTTCGAAAAGTGCACCATGTGCTCATTACCGTTGACATGGAAAGTGACATTGCCTTTGTTGCAATCTATAACAGCCCCTACAGTGTTTAAAAAGGGTCTTCCGAGGATGACAACCCTGGCATCGTCCTCGGGAATATCCAAGATAACAAAGTCTGTTAAGATAGTGGTGTTAGCAACCACAACAGGCACATCCTCGCAAATGCCGATAGGGAAAGCACTTGATTTGTCGGCCATTTGGAGAGAAATTTCAGTGGGTGTCAACTTATCCAATTCAAGTATACGATAAAGAGAGAGCGGCATAACACTAACACCGGCTCCAAGGTCACATAAGGCAGTTCTTACGTAGTTTCCTTTAATGGAGCAAGGTATAGTGGGCACTCCGGGATCACCAAGTTTCTTAGGAGTTCCACCTTTGAAAGTGTAGATGGCAAGTATGGTGGAGATCTCAAGATCTGGTATCTTCCATTTATTAGTGACGATATCTTTCATGTACTTGGCATACGGAGGCATCCTGAGCATATCAGTTAACTGCATCTGCAGAAAGATGGGTCTTATCATCTCAATGAAGAGCTCAAAATCCTCATCATCCTTTTTCTTGGATGGCTTAGGAGGAAAGGGCATGGATCTCTGAACCCATGGCTCCCTTTCTTTGCCATGCTTCCTAGAAGTGAAGTCATTCTTATCATATCTCTTAGGTTGTGGGTTATCAGGATTCACCGTAGGTTCAATCTCCACATCCTCATTATTGCTAGGTTGACAATTATTATGAACATCACTGTCCATACTGTCACCAGGTTCATGTTCATCACCAGATTGTGTTTCTGCATCCGACGCAGAAATATCATTAGGTTCTTCAGGTGTGATAGTATTTGGTGAACTAGCATGTAGGTTTCTATCATCCTTCTTCTTCTCCTTAGGATGACTGGGTGTATCAACATTGATTCCTTGAGAATCTTGATCAATTCTCTTAGGATGAATTTTAGGATACAAAGGTTCCTGAGTCATTTTGCCTCCTCTAGTAATGACTCTGACAGAGTTGTCATTTAATTCATTGAGCAGGTCATTCTGAGCTTTAAGTACTTGTTCTACCTGAGTAGTAATCATAGAGTCGTGTTTAATCAGAAGCTTCACATCATTGACATTTTTGTCTACACAAGCACTTAGATGGCTAAGCATACGAGTACTTTGTTCCAAATATTTGCTAACATAATCATTGAAACTCTGTTGTTTGGCAACAAAGTTGTCAAATTCATCAAAGCATAGGCTAGCAGGTTTGTCAAAAGGAATATCACTCTGATCAAACCTACGCAGAGAATTCACTTATACTACTTGTATCGGGTTATCGAGACCATGGATCTCTTCGATAGTTGGTAGATTTTTGACATATTCAGATCTAATGCCTTTCTCTTGCATAGATTTCTTGGCTTCTTGCATATATTCGGGACTGAGGAATAGAATACCTCTTTTCTTAGGAGTTGGAGTAGGAGGTGGTTCGGGAATAGTCCAAGCATTATCATTGATCAAGATGTTATTCAGTAGAGTCTCAGCTTGTTCTACAGTTCGTTCCCTAAAAACACAACCGGCACAACTATCTAGGTGGTCTCTAGAAGCATCGATAAGTCCGTTATAGAATATATCAAGTATCTCATTCTTCTTAAGAGGGTGATCAGGCAAAGCATTTTGTAACTGGACGAGCCTCCCCCAAGCTTGTGGGAGACTCTCTTCTTGGAGTTGAGCAAAGTTGTATATTTCCTGCAAGGCAGCTTGCTTCTTATGGGCAGGGAAATATTTCTCACAGAAGTAATAGACCATATCCTGGGGACTACTCACACATCCAGGAGCAAGAGAGGTAAACCAGGCTTTAGCGTCATCCTTTAAATAGATAGGAAACAGCTTAAGGATGTAGTAGTGGCGGATCTTCTCCTCACTAGTGAAAAGGGTGTCTATATCGTGTAGTTTGGTAAGATGGTCTACGACCTTCAAAGACTCATAACTGTGGAAAGGATCAGATTCGACTAGAGACATTATCTCAGGATCGACAGAGAATTCATAATCCTTATCGGTGATAAAGATAGGTGAAGTGGAAAACTTCGGGTCGTATTTCATCCTAGCTTTCAGAGATTTTTCCTTCCACTTGAGAAGTAATTTCTCAGCATCATAGGCATCCTTACACACAAGAAAATCCTCAGCTATCTCTCCCTCCATAATGTAACTCTCAGGTATATCAGGCAATTCATATCTAGGAGAGCTAGATCTAGCAGGAGCAAAAGCAGGTTCTATCTCAATAGTATCGGCAGTTTCAGAAGCATCACGAGCTTTGGCAATAACTCTAGCAATATGAGCATCTAGGAATACCCCCAGTGGAACATCAGGCAAAGTAGTATCTCTAGCAGTATCACGCATAGCATCATCAGGCAAAATAGCATCTCTAGCATCATCAGGCATAGCATCTCTAGCATCATCAGGCAAAGCAGTATCAGGCATAACATCTCTAGCGGTATCAAGCATAGCATCATCAGGCATAGTATCAAGCATAGCATCTCTAGCAGTAGCATCATAAGCATCATCAAGCACAGGCGACATATCAAGATTTCTAGCAGGAGGTGATGTCGCAAACTTACTCATAACTGAAGGTGAATCAAGTTCAGAGCTAGATGGCAATTCCTTACCTCCCCTCGTAGTTGAGAGCAAGACTTTGGTTTTTGGATCCTTCAGATTCTTCATAGTGATCAGCAGATATAAATCCCAAGTAACTCAGAGAATATAGCAATACCTCCCCAGCAACGGCGCCAGAAAAATGTTGATTCCATGAAAGCAGACCTTCCCCTGCAACGGCACCAGAAGAATGGTGGTAGCACTCCCCGGCAATGAAACTAGAAGAATGTTGTTGACGACCCACTAGCGCGTGGGATCGCAGCAGTTTTCGAGGGTAGAATATTTGACCCAAATTTCTTGATTCACCAGACACGAGGTGAGAGAATACTCTCGAGTATTAGGAGCTGAATTTATCAGATTCAACCACACCTGAAAGATTAGTATCTGCAAGCAAAGTATCAGCAGCAAAGTAGTATGATAACAACGGTGTCAGAAATGATGTGTTGATGGCAGACTATTCCTAACGATTGTATCAATGGCGCCAGAAGTTTCCCGTGGACGGAAAATATTCTTTCCCGTCAACAGCGAGAGCAAAAGTATTGTAGCAGGTAGCAGCAGTGTAACAAGTAATAGCAGTGGCAAGGAACAACAGTACTGACAACAGTAGCAAGTAACAACAGTAGCAAGCGACACTAGCAGCAGAGCAAAACAAGTAACAGCTGTAGCAGCAGAGCAAGACAAGTAATAGCAGTAGTAGGACAAACTCGTAGGAAATGGGTCGGTGATTTGTTTGGATGATATTCATCATGCAACAGCTATAACACGGTGAAATATGTGGCTAGCTCCCGTTCGTCAATGTGATGTAGGCATGCATTTTGTGTGTCGTCATACATGCTTAGGGAAAAGAACTTTCATGACATCTATTGTCCATCCCTCCCGTGGCAGCGGGGTCCAAAAGGAAACTACGGGATATTAAGGTTCTCCTTTTAATAAAGAACCAGACCAACGCATTAGCACTTGGTGAACACATGAACTCCTCAAACTATGGTCATCACCGGGAGTGTTTTCGGTTATTGTCACTCCGGAGTTGCCCGATCATAACACATATTAGGTAACTGCAACTTGGAAGATTGGATCTAAAACACATATATTGGTGACAACATAATAATTTCAGATCTGAAATCATGGCACTCGGGCCCTAGTGACAAGCATTAAGCATGGCAAATTAGTAGCAACATCATTCTCAGAACATAGTGGATACTAGGGATCAAACCCCATCAAAACTAACTCGATTACATGATAGATCTTATCCTACTCATCACCGCCCAGCGAGCCCACAAATAGATTACTCACGAACGACGAAGAGCTTCATGGAATTGGAGAGGGAAGAAGGTTGATGATGACGATGGCGATGATTTCCCCTCTCCGGAGCCCAAAACGGACTCCAGATCTGCCCTCCAGATGAAGAACGGGATGTGGCGGCGCCTCCTTATCGCAAACGCGACGAAATCTTCTCTCTTGATATTTTCTGGGACGAAAGCGGATTTATAGAGCTGAGATTGGGGGCGGCAGAGCCACGTGGGCCCCACAAGCTTGCCATCCGCCACCAGGGGGTGGCGGCTACAGGGCTTGTGGCCCACTAGCCCACCCCCTCAAGTGGATCTTTGCGTAGGTATTTGTCATATTTTCCAAAAATATTCTTCGTAAATTTTCAGGACGTTCTCAGAACTTTGATTTCTGCACAAAAAACAACACCAAGATAATTCTGCTGAAAATAGCGTCAGTCCAGGTTAGTTCCATTCAAATCATGCAAATTAGAGTCCAAAACAAGGGCAAAAGAGTTTGGAAAAGTAGATACGATGGAGTCGTATAAATGGCCGCGCCGGAGCGAGCGGCGGCCACCTCCAACTGCTCGCGGGCACGAGGAAGACGACAGGAGGGGGAGCTGGGTTGGGCCTGAGCGTTAGGTCTGCTTCTCCACCTTCTTTCCATTTATATTTTTGTTTTAATCTTTCTGGCATTAGTTTCATTTTCTTGTTAGGTCCAAACTAATTCTAAAATAGTATAAAAAATGTTGGGGTGTTATTTGGAATATTTCCAAACCCACATAAAGTTTTCAGCATTTTATGAAACTTTGAAATATTTGAAATCAAATATATATTTGATTCCAGCGGATTTTCTGTTTGAAATAAAATACCAAAAGTAGTTTTGAAAAATCCACCCCTGAATTGTGGTTTCCAATATTTAACAAAAATGATGGACTTTTATGAAGGCCATTCTGGGTTCATTGATTTGTCACCACTTGAATTGTCTTGAATAGGAGGTTGCTAGGGGTTTTCTTTTGATTTCCATTTTCATTTTTAATGCAAGAATGAAAATATGAGCACAATCTTGCTATTCATAAGAGGGTTAGCTAGGGATGTGACAACTCACCCCCACTCAAAAGAATCTTGTCCCGAGATTTGGAAGTCGTCTGGAATAGCGCGGGATACTCAAATCGAAGACGGTCCTCTCTTTCCCATGTTGCCACTTTTTCAGAATGATTTGACCATTGAACTTTAAGAAACTTGAGGTTTAGACGTCGAGTGGTACGCTCAGCTTGATCAAGAATACGAACAGGGTATTCTCGGTATGAAAGGTTATCTTGGAGATCAAGCGTTTCGTGGTCCACTTCACGGATAGGATCCGAAAAGCAACGCCTGAGTTGCGAGACGTGGAAAACACCATGAACCTTGGAAAGATGCGGAGGAAGTTCCAACTGGTAGGCAACTTCTCCTCGTTTGCCAAGAATGTGAAAAGGACCAATGTAACGAGGAGCCAACTTGCCCTTGATACCGAAACGATGGCTACCCTTCGAAGGTGTAACCCGAAGGTAAGCCTCCTCGTCAACTTCAAAGGTCACAGCCTTATGATGACGATCATATTAGCTCTTTTGACGAGGCTGGGCTGTTTACAACTTTTCACGAATAATGCGAACTTGCTCTTCTGCTTCCTAGATCATATCCGGACCAAAGTGTTGCCTCTCTCCGATTTCTGACCAATTAAGAGGTGTTCGACATCTTTGTCCATAGAGAACTTCAAAAGGGGCTTTGCCCAAGCTTGATTGATAACTATTGTTATAAGCAAATTCGGCGAATGGAAGGCACTTTTCCCAATTCATACCAAATGATATAACACAAGCTAGGAGCATATCCTCTAGAATTTGATTCACTCTTTCTACTTGACCACTTGATTGAGGATGGAAAGCAGTGCTAAAAGATAGGTGGGTCCCCGTGGCATTCTGAAAACTTTCCCAGAAGCGAGAAGTAAAAATACTCCCACGATCAGAGTTAATCTCCAGAGGAACACCATGAAGAGACACTATTTGAGAGATATATAACTCTTCTTGCTGGCTAGCTGTTATACTCTCACGAATTCGAAGAAAATGAGCTACTTTGGAAAGACCGTCAGTGACCACAAAGATAGCATTATTTCCTTCTTGGTCTTGGGAAATCCAGTGATGAAATCCATACTGACTTTATCCCATTCCCATTCAGGAATAGCTAAAGGTTGAAGGGTGCCAGCAGGCCTTTGATGTTCTGCCTTACCTCGACGAAAAACCTCGCAGTTAGCAACAAACACAGCAATTTCTCTCTTCATCCTAGTCCACCAAAACCTCTGGCGTAGGTCCTGATATATCTTAGTACTACTAGGATGAATGGTGAGAGGAGAATCATGAGCCTCCTTAAGGATCAACTGCCGCAGACGTTTGCTCTTAGGAACCACTAAACGGTTCTGAAAGAACACAACACATTGCTCATTAATAGAGAAATCCCTAGCATTTCCACTAGCAATATTCTCCTTGATCCCGGATATACCCTTATCATATGTCTGCACAGCTATGACTTGATCCCCAAGAGTAGGTTTCGCCACCAGGTTAGAAAGGAATCCTTGAGGAACAATGTGAAGATTTAACTTCCAAAATTCCTCATAGAGATGTGGTTGACCTCGTTGTAGCATCAAATTGTTACAATAAGACTTACGCTTAGTGCATCAACCATAACATTGGACTTCCCCGGGGTGTAAGTTATCCCTAAGTCGTAATCTGAGGTAAACTCAACCCACCGTCTTTGCCTGAGATTCAAATCCGGTCGGGTGAAGATATATTTCAGACTTTGGTGATCAGTGAATATTTCACAACGATTACCAAGAAGGTAATGTCGCCAGGTTTTGAGTGCATGGACTACAGCTGCAAGCTCAAGATCATGTGTGGGATAATTATCCTCATGTGGACGCAACTGTCGAGATGTGTATGCAATCACATGACGATCCTGCATGAGAATGCAACCTAATCCTTGTCGCGAGGCGTCGCAATAGATAACAAACTCCTTAGAAAAATCTGGTGGTAGCAACACAGGTGCGGAAGTCAGGCGTCTTTTCAGTTCCTGTAAACTATGCTCACACTGTGGTGTCCACTCGAACTTTTTATCTTTCTTGAGGAGTTCAGTTAGAGGCTTTGCAACCTTGGAGAAGTTCTCGACAAAGCGTCTACAATAGCTTGCTAGTCCAAGAAAACTCCTAACTTGCTTAACCGATTCAGGTTGGGTCCAATCAAAGACAACTCGAACTCTCTCGGGACTGACAGCAATACCCTTACCAGAGATTACGTGGCCTAGATAGGTCACTTCTGGTAACCAAAATTCACATTTTGAAAACTTGGCATAAAGGCGGTGCTCTCGAAGTTTCATCAATACCACCCTTAGATGCTCGGCTTGTTCTTGTTCATTCTTCGAGTAGATGAGAATATCATCGAGGTACACCACGACGAATTTATCCAAATACTCCTTGGAGATTGAATTCATCAAGCGAGAGAAGCTGGCTGGGGCATTGGTTAAACCGAAGGACATGACAGTGTACTCGTATTGGCCATAACAAGTAACGAAAGCCGTTTTTGGAATGTCCCCGTTCTTGATCTTGATTTGATGGTAACCCAACCTCAAATCCATTTTGGAGAATACTGAGGATCTAGCGAGCTGATCATACAGAACGTTGACCCTGGGGAGCGGATACTTGTTCTTTATGGTGACCAGGTTAACTGGTCGATAATCTACAACCATCCGGTCCGTTCCATCCTTCTTCTTAACGAAGAGGACGGGACAAGCCCAAGGAGAAGAGCTAGGTCGAATGAAACCTTTATTCAAGGCCTCATCTAGTTGCTTCAAGGGTGCCATCTTGTAAGGTCTTCTGGCTATTGGGACAGTTCCTGGAACAAGATCTATCACAAACTCTACATCCCTATCAGGTGGAATTCCTGGCAGTTCTTCTGGAAAAACATCCAGAAAGTCACGGACTACCGGAATGTCTTCAAGTTCTGGAAGAGGACTGGCATTGAGGGAATAGAGTTGGCATTTGGCAACCCGAGTAGAGATATTAACTATCTCACCCGAGGGATGGGTAAGCTGAACATTTCTAGAATGGGTATCAATCTTGGCATAATGAGATGACATCCAGTCCACACCCAAGATGATATTGATATCTGAGTATTTCAAGGCTATCAATGGTGCTAGGAAAACTAGCCGGTCTACTAGGATTTCATTGTCAAAACTTATCCTAGAAGTTTTACACTTACTACCAGGGGTTTGGACAACTAATGGGATTGGCATATCACAAAAGGACATGTTATGCAACTATGCATAACTTTCGGAAATGAAGGAATGAGATGACCCACTGTCAAAAAGAACAGACGCTGGGTGATGATTGACAAGGAGCGTACCCAAAATGATGTCGAGATCCTCTGCCGCTTCTTCTGCTGAAACATAATTCACGCGGCCACGTGCAGGAGTTGGCTTCACATAGTAAGCTTTGCCCGACTTTCCTTGTCCAACCGACTTTCAGATTGCTTGGCACCTATATTCCGGGGACTCTCTCGTGAGTAGTGCCCTGGGTCTCCACACTTGTAACAGATCACCTGATTGGCACGTGGTGCAGTATTGCTAGATGGAGCACCATAGGTCTTTGCTGGAGGGTTGGTCTGGTTCACCTGAGGCGCCACATAGGATGGCCTCGGGGTATATCTTGGCGGCAGAGAGCTTTTCAAAACCCACAGCCTGCGTTTTGGAAACATGGAACCGGATGAGGAGCCAGAGTCGCGAGAGTGCTTCTTCGTGGCTTCATAGTCGGTATGACCAGTCTCGGCACTGATCGCCTTGTTGACAAGAGCTTGAAAACTTGTACATTCATGGAGGCGCAGGTCACGACGAAGTTCAGCGCTCAGACCCTTGCGGAATCTTGCTTGCTTCTTGGCATCAGTTGACACCTCTTCAGTTGTGTAGCGAGCGATATTACCGAACTCGCGACTATAAGCATCCACGGTCAACTTTCACTGGGTGAAGGCACCAAATTCCTCTCTCTTATGGTCCATCAAGCCCTCTGGAATGTGGTGCAGACGGAAGGGTGCACTGAAATCTGCCCATGTGGCTGCTGGTCCGGCAGGACACATGGCTTCAAAATTCTCCCACCACAGATTAGCGGGGCCTTCCAGAAAGTACGCAGCAAAGGTCACCTTGTCGGCCTCAGAAACATTGGGAGAGCATATCTTGCGCGATATGCTGCACAACCTATCATCAGCGTCGAGAGGATCGACGGAGTGATGGAACTTCCGGGGATTCAGCTTTACGAAGTCACTGAGGGACACTACGTCATTTCGCTGCTGACGAGCCGTATTTTGCTCAATACGCTCTAGCAGACGGTTGGTCTCTCACTTGTTTCTTTCCACCTCAAGCATAACTTCTGCCAAAGAAGGCGGGTGAGGCAATTCCTCCTGTGCTGCCTGACTATCTTCTCCCTGCTCGTGGGTAGGGGCATGGTTCAGCCTCGTGAACACCATCCTGGCAAAAAAACTCACATCTTAGACTAATACCATCATCAATACTAACTATGGATTAAGAAAGCACCAAACACATGGAATGTGGAAATGAACATCCGAACAACATGGTAACAAGCAACTGCTATATATACACCATGGTTCATACACACCATTACATAGTTCAGTACAACCTCAAACCGAAGAGCAAACTACTGAAAATATGATACTACTCTTCAGAGGCTTTCCAAGCTTCCTATACATTATTTATCTATGCCTCCGGAACACATCTCACGACATAAGCATACTCCACAAGACACACATGACTGTGGAAGTACAACTACTACCATACTCCTCTTCCACTCACGGGTTCAAGCATCCGCATAAAACATCTCATAAAGGTTGCCTCCATGGCCTGGGAGCTCAACCTGTGGATCAGGAAATACTCGAGCTTGAGACCCTTGGGAACCGTAAGGACACGGGTGTGGCCTTGGTCCCGTGACTGGTGGTAGTAGAGGTCCCTGAAGAGGGGTGAAACCTCCTATAGCAGGCCAGTCAACATGAGCTGGAAGATGAGTCCTAACAGGGTTCAACACCTCCATATCTCCATGCCCTGTCTGAACTACAGGTGCCAGCTATGTCAAAGCTGTCCACAAGCGGGCACGTGTAGCATAGAGCTCCATACAAAGGGCACGAGCATCTCTGTCTCTATTCTCTAACATCTCAACGGTGGACTATAGCAGAGGATCCTCCATAGAGGAATCGAAGTAGACCCCATTGAGGTATCCTTCTTCTCCTGGCTGAGAAGTGGGAACATAGCAGAACTCTGAATTCTGCAGCAGTGCATGTCTGGCTCTCCTGATGGTCAACATTGAATAGGCAGCATCTTGTACCGCCATGTCAACAGTAACCCCCAATCCATAAGACCAATGGATCGGCTCCTCGGCTCCACTGTAATCTAGAAATACCCTAAGAGTGCACAGGTACTCACTCTGGTTGAAATCCCGGTATTGCTCCTCTAGTGTATACTCTAGGTACCAGCGGTAACCTGCTACTGACATCATCCAGACCAGCATGGCCGTGTAACCCGGCACATCAATGCACCTAGTCAGACGAACCACCTGACGAGAAGCACGGCCAGGCATCTGAAATAGAGAGTAATGCAAAAGGCATTAGAGCTCCGGAGATAAAATTGGGCAGCATAACGGCTATAAATGCTCAAAGACAATTTTGAGACAACCCACAAAGATAGGATAGCATAACCACTCAACTATCAAGTTCAATTCCATGGTCATCCAAACTTATTTTCCTTTCCTTGGAACAAAAGAAACTCGAAGTAACTCTTGACCCGTTTTCCTACAATCTACCAATTAGTAACACGCGATCCTGAGAGATAGATAAGTAACCTAGTTCTTAATCCCCGTAGAAAAGACGAGGATGACCACAATAGAACTACTTTGAGAAGAGAAGCAAGAATCTTACGTTCCCTTCCACAGACAATTCCCTTATATGTAGGTAAAGCAATTCTAGAGTAAACTTCGACCAGTTTGGCTTGGTACTCCTACAGTCAGTCAGGCTCTGATACAAACGCTGTCGGGACCCCGATCCTAAGCCATAGGAATCCAGCATGTAACACATTGCATCCCTTTGCGGTCTCACGCACGGTTAACCCCACGGCTGCCACCTTAGCTTAGCTGGGACCGTTTGCGCCTTTTGACTCATGTATGCATTAGTGTCGCTAGCATTCCAATGTCAAAGAACCCGGGTCGACATATCTAGTCATAAACTCAAGTGGCTCGACTGTACAGAGACGTGCATACATAACCCAGCAAAGCAGGTGTCGGACATCAACGAGTGTAGATGAGTCATAGCATGCTAGAAGGACTCCATTACACCGCGTGACATTTCCCCGTAGGGACAGACACAACAGCTAAGAAGGATACATGTCGGTCAACCAATGGGTCCGGAGCAGTAGCGAACTACCAAGGCTCGGTGGAATCACAAAGGGGCATTTCTCTATATAGAGATCTACTAAGGGCATACGACTAGGTGTCGAATCCCATACATATCACAGTGCATCACACGTACGCATGACATAATAGATATGCATAGATACAACAATGGCATCAAAACATAACCATACAACATCACGACATTTATTTAGAAGACTCAGAAGAGTCTTGCATAATATGGTCATACAAGCAGGGGTCACATGACCCGACACTCAAAGTCATACAAACAGAGTCATACAAACCAACAGAAGCATAAAAGATGTCTGAGTACAAACAGTTGAAAGGATAAGGCATAAAGCCTGACTATTGACAGATCCCTACTGAAAGGGGCTAGGTCGTAGTTGGGAAACCAGCTACTTGTCATCATCAATGTCTAGAAAGAACCCGCCTGTTTGCTCGTGGGTATCCTCTACAACAATTATTAAGAAAACATGAGTACAAGAGTACTTAGTAAGACTTTAAAACAAATCTATCTACTAATCCAAGGGTATCAATAAAGGGGGTTGTGGTGTTTCATGAAGCAAGCCAGCTTTGACTCTTGGCTAGAGTAAACTACAATTTTAAATAGTTTTAACAACTTTGATAAGTCGTACACGAGTCCACTACCACCATAGCAATACACTATCATGAACTCCTTTCCGTCTCCCTACGAAAATGCCATACATGATACTCACGCTTATCTTGATACTTTTATGAGTAGCCATTAAAGTTATCTATGAACAACATATGTCTCCTAGTAGTCCATATCCGCGGACGCGGCTATTCGAATAGATCATAACCCTGCAGGGGTGTACTTCCTCACACACGCTCTCGCCACTTATCGCTATGTGCACGTCATGCACCTCGGCAACCTTCAAGCGGAAGCCCAGCGAGGGAGTCGACCACAACCGTTAACCATGCTAATACCTAGTCCAAGTTTATCGCCTATTTGAGAGTGAACCCGCATGGATGTCCGGACGAGGTTTCTGCCACGGCCCCAATCGATGTGCGCAGGGTTTCCAAAACCACCATCCGGGTGCCACTTGGTACACCGTGCCACTACCTACCGCAACATAGCCCACCTCTAAGGTCGGCACTATGCACGGCCTCCAGCATGACTATAAACACTAGAAACGACTTGCAACTCATGGACCGAGTAATATGTGATTAATAAGCCAAGAGGGTTCATTAAGTATCCCAACGTGTGGTAGTATCTAGTCTTCAATTACATACACGGAACTCAGTTCCTAAGGACGGTTCCAATGAAACAACCAGCCATGTACTCCTACATAGCCTTTCATCGGTACCTTTACCAAATCAGATTCCACACTTATTCCTTGTCACTAGAACATATTCATCCATTCATGTTCATCACCCAGATGAAACAGGCCTGACACAACTCTAGGCATTGAAAGCATAGCAGGATAATTCACATCATAGATCAAGCATCTACCAGGTATGCTAGATTGCAAGGTTTGGTTATTTACTGTGACAATGACAGGTCATGCAAAGGAATAGGTTCAGCTACCGAAGTAAAGCATTTGAAATATTTTGTCCTAATGCAATAAGTGGGAGCAGGAGCAGGAACATGGGATTATATCGGAATGATCAAAAGGGTGCTTGCCTTGTTGCTCACCCGAGGGATTAAATCCGTCAGACGGATATTCGGACGTATCCGGAAGGGCAGAGCTTGCCGAAGTAATAACAATCAATCACTAACATTCATATGCAACAATATGATGCATGAACATGGCATGAAATGAATTGTAGCATGAGTTAATGTGGCTATGAAAGTTTTAGGATGATGCTGATTTGAATTCAAATTCAAATATTAATTGAAATAATATATCTATCATATTCATTTAATTGATTTGACCTGATGCTGATTCATAACTTTGTTTTTCATGCATTGAATTGGCACCATTGTGTTCATTGAATTATTCTGATCAATTTGCATATATTATTTGTCAAATTTGGAGTTATAATCAATTTTCTATGAATTTCCAAAGTTTTAGGATTTTTTGGAATTATATTAAATCAGAATATAGTTACTGCATTAGCATGACATCAGCAGGTCCAACTAGTCGTTCGAAAGTCAAACCTGACCACTGGGACCCACTGGTCAGTGACTCTCGCCAGATTTTAGTTTAGTTTTAATCTAATTAGATAATTAACAGGGTTGGACCCACATGTCAGTGACTGTTTAGGGTTTAATAAATTCTTTATTTTTATTTTTATTAAACTTAATCGTTTTGAGCTTGGCCCCACATGTGAGTGACTCTCGGGATTCAACCCCACTGGCGATGGGGACAAACCCACCGGCGATGAGGCTCCGACGACCACAGGGACGATGGAGGGCATCGGGTTTGCATTTCCGGCGACCAAAAGGATGGCAGAGGGCACCAGGGGAACGGCCACTCACCCGCGGTTACATTTTTTCACGTTGCAGGGGGTGAAATGGCCGAAGATGACGTCAGCGACGAGCACAACGGCTGTCGGAGCTCGGGCATCTTCGGGATCATCGATCCAGAGGGCAAAAGGGACGGGGCTTAGCTCCTATGGCATCTACACGACACACCGATGCTGATGGTGGTCTCAGATGGACCAACCCATCATCGGAGCTTCACCGGCGACGAGCTCCCGCGGCGGATCTCGTCGGGCTCCGGAGGAATCGCACGCTAGGGCACGGGATCGAGGGGGAAAATAAGGTTGAAAGCACCCTGGGCTCATGGGGAGTGCAGAGGCATCGACAGCGTGCTTGGGGATGGTATGAGGAGGGAGAACGATAGCGGCGATCAACGGCGCCCCGAGGAGCAAGACGACGGAGATCTGGCGATGTAGGGCTCGGGGCTCTTCTCCTTTGGCAGGGACGACCAGCTCGATGAGGCGGAGCGAACAGTGTGCTCAGGGAGACTTCTGGTGGCCAGAGACGACGGCTAGCTCAAGCTCGAGCTCGAGCTCTAATGGCAGCCGAGACAGAGAGGAGCTGGAGAGGGAGAGAGGTGGAATGGTTCGTGGGGAGGCTTATCCTGCTTGCCAGCGCGACGGGGAGGTCCAGGCAAGCACGCAGGTGCGTGGCCGTGCCGGAGCGAGCGGCGGCCACCTCCTGCTGCTCGCTGGCACGAGGAAGACGACAGGAGGGCGAGGTGGACTGGGCATGAGCGTCAGGTAAGCTTCTCCAGCTTTTTTCCATTTCTATTTCCGTTTCAAACTTTCAGGCATTAGTTTCATTTTCTTGGTAGCTCCAAACTAATTCTAAAATAGTACAAAAAATGTTGGGGTGTTATTTGGAATATTTCCAAACCCACATAAAGTTTTCAGCATTTTATGAAACTTTGAAATATTTGAAATCAAAATTATAGTTGATTCCAGTGGATTTTGTGTTTGAAATAAAATAACAAAAGTAGTTTTGAAAATAACGCCACCCCTGAATTGTGGTTTCCAATATTTAACAAAAATGATGGACTTTTATGAAGGCCAGTTTGGGTTCAGTGATTTGTCACCACTTGAATTGTTTTGAATAGGAGGTTGCTAGGGATTTTATTTTGATTTCCATTTTCATTTTTAATGCAAGAATGAAAATATGAGCACAATCTTGTTATTCATAAGAGGGGTAGCTAGGGATGTGACACTCTTGTTGTAGGAAAAAATTGCTTTACGCAAAACTTAAACTACAGCCCCACCTGCCATATATGCCTATAGTATAGATGATATTTTCATCCTCTCTTTTGTGACTTGCCGGCATATTCAATATGCTGACCTACATGGCTACAACGTCTTATGTTGCAAATACTTTCTTCAACGAGTAAGAGTACGATTCAGGGTTACGGTTTGCACTCAACTTGCCATTGGTGTTTATTGGGACTCCGCTCCCTTGACTGTTTCCGCTGAGATTTTGAGGTATATATCAATTTTACGTTATTTACATGTGATTGCACTTTGATATATAGATTGATGTACTGTGTGGGCCAGCATACAGATCCAGGGATGGCACAGATACACAGAGGCTTGACTCTTTTTTAGTCGGGTCACTACAGTAATGGTAACAGAGCACATGTTGACTGTAGGACGTGACCATAGAAACTGGAAACCTCCTAGGATAGGATATCTCTACAACTTTACTTTCAAAAGATCCTTTACATCTCATCTTTTCTGAGTTTTATCAACTATTCTCTCTTACTCCAAATAGTTAGACAATACCCTTTCCCTTTGACCGCATGAAGGATCAACTGAGCCACTTAAAGACGGACGAGATATCGAAACAACTTATGGCCACTTCAAAGTAAAGTAGATTTCACCAAGCATTTGAGGATTTGAAGATGCACCAATTGAAGACTCTAAAGACCCAAAGAATTCAAAGACCATGAAGTGTTCCAATATTTATATGAGCTTTATAGTACCAAACCCCTGTTATATATCCACGTTTGATAGGATGATTTGTGAGCTATCATTTGTGTGTATTTTTCTGATAGCCACAAATAAAACCTATTTTCAAAAGTATTGTTTGTATTGTGTGTATCTCCCTCTTTTCCCTCTCTCTCTTATCCATCTCATCCCAAAAACCTTGGAACCAATAGATGGCGTACGAAGCTGGACTTGTAATCTTTGGACCAATGACCCAGCTGGAAGTTGAAATATGGATTCAGAACATGGAGAACCACTTCGGGAGCAATTTGATTTCAAGGAAGTATGAAGTGGTACACGCTCTTCAGTACTTTACCCAAGATGTTGCTATCTAGTGGAAAATGCACCATGCCATACAAGGATTTAGTGGAGCAGAAACTTGGGACGAATTCAAGAATACTCTGTTAAAATACCGTCTGATTCAAAAGTGCTATGATAACCCGATGAAGAAGCCTTGTGCATGCAAGATCTATGGAGAAATAGGACACACCCACGAAGAACACCAGGATGGATGCCCTCATTGTGAAGAGAATCACCCAGCGGAGGAATGCCCAACTAGTCAGGTAACTTGTTTCTTGTGTGAAGGAACCACCCACTACCTAGCTTAGTGTCACATTTACCCCAAGGTGCAACAAGTTGTCAAGCAGCAGAAAGAAGCAATGAAGGAAACACTCAAGAAGAAGGTTTTAGAAGAACATGTGATGAAGGAAAATATAGAAGACCCTGATGGACATAGCCTAACCAGATTTTTTCTCCAATGCTTGTTACTCATGTGGAGAAGAAGGACATTTTTCAGAGGATTGCACGAAGGAAAGCCATAAATACCTGGGAGACTTCCCGGCAGAAAAAGTACAGCTTGATCCACTAGAAATAAAAGAGCTGGCCAAAATGAAGGAGTCCAGAAAGAAGAGAAAGTACGCCAGCTCGAGTCAAATCCCTGCACATAAAGACCTGAGTCATATCATATGTTTCAAGTGTAAGGAATTGGGCCACTACGTCAATATGTACCCGGGAAGGAAGCAGGAAAACCGAGGAGTAAAAGCAAACACTAAGAAGCCCAAAGACTTGTCGGAACTCATTTTCTTTCGTTGCAAGGAAGCAGGACATTATGCTACTAAATGTCCACACGGGAAGAAAAGCTAAAATGGAGTAGTTAATGTTTTGACAATTGCAATAAGTGTAACAAGAAGCACTCTTGTTTTCTTGAGATTATGGAGTTTAATTTTGTAATGGAAGACTCAGAGATTGTGATAACTTCATGAATCAATGGAATTTATTGTGTCATGCTTTCCTATGTTGAATTGTAAGAGTTGTTGCTCCATATACAAAGATCTCTGACTATTTTCGGGGATATGAGAAAATACAGTCTATGCAGGCATGAGTATATTTCATTTTAAGTGTGGTAGTAATCGGAAAATCCACAGGATCCAATGAGTAGGAATGTACCATGCATACCAAGGAGCCAAACCCACTGAGTACAATTAATGGAAAGGATGGATCAAATGGAAATGATGGATCATATCAAACTATGGGGATGACAACAGATGAATAATGTACCTTGGAATAGGAAATTTGAGGAAAGATTTAATTTGAGGAACAAACACTTTTATTGGTAAAGAGACTAATGGAAAACAAAAATGAGTTCAAGGAATACAACCAGTACCAAGGATGCATCTCAAGATTTCATGAAGGTTGCCCCTAGAGCATGAAGGAATAAGCTATGATGTATCAGCACCGATTTCTTAGGAGGATACGAAAACCCGAGAGTTATGAAGAAATGATAGATGTTTGTTCAGCTTGCAGAATCTTTGGATTTATCCGAACTTCGTTCGCGTACAAGAGAAATTCTGCAATGCTTGTGAGTACGCCCAAGTGATAGAATACGAGATTCACTAAACCTTATACAAGGTAATGATTTTAGTGCGACATGGCTTGATCACCATGATGACTTACTCTTATCATTCTCTTGCTATTCGGAATGGTAAATCCGTGAGACTTACCCATAGATAGAGACGACGTTCTTTGAAGCTTTTGTTTAAGACTTAGAATGGTATGATGAAAGCCCCATGTACATGGCATTTGTTGCCAGGCGTAGGAAATTTTAAGGTAAGGATGAAGCCAATACCCTTCTATCTGCAGGATAACCACAAATGGTAGACCACCATGACAATCATCGATAGGTTATTTAGAATGGTCACGAGACTTGTGAGTTAAGGAGACCAAGTGACGGAAGAAGCTTATATAAACGTAAAGACATCGGATTTTGAGTGAAACGTTATGAATATAATGGAAGAGCATCACCAAAGGAGTTAGTATGAAGAATGTGAGGAGTCTGATGCCAAGACCCCAGAGGATTGTTAATTTTAAGGGACCGATAACTCTCGTTTTAAGTGTGGTAGCACCTACTTTGCAGGAGATTGGATTTGTTAGAAGACCCCCAAACCCTAACCTTTTCTTTCCAGCCTCCTTGAATCTCGAGGACGAGATTCAGTTTAAGTGTGATAGGTTTGTAACATCCCAAATTTTGGTATGTTATAATAATTACTAGATGGATTGATTGGTTGATTGAGTGATTGAATTTGAGTGAAACTTCAAACTTTTGAATGAGAGGGAATAAAATGACTTTCCCATTTTCTTTTTGAATTCCAATTTCATTCAATACAAATCACATAGAGAAGATAACATGACTTCTTCAAAATAAAGGACTTGGAAAAAAGGTAGTCTATGAAAATAATTCCTTTTGCAATCTATTTCATATTTTGGTCTGATTTGAAAGTTGAGTGAATTCAAATCCCCTTTCCCAAAAATTCAAAATCATGAGAGGAGCAATATGACACTCCAAACCAGGGGCCATCTGAAATTATATTTGAACTTATGAAACTCACGAGACTATTTTGAAAATATTTCATGTTGTTTAAAAAAAAGTGGTTTTCAAATTTATTTTTCTCCAAAAATAAAATAGGAAAATAGGGTAAAATGATTCCCTTGAATATAAAAATCGAGAGCAATTAATTTGAATCCAGTTTAGTATTTTCAAAATGTTTTCTTTGCATTTTACTTAAACCAGCAACACTGTTTGAATTTTCCGATTTTGTGAGATTTTTGTTTGGCCTTGAAGTTATGTTCATCATGTAGGAAATCTTTTTCTGCAAATTTTGATATATAATATGTCTATATAAAAGTATTATAGATTTTCTTTTATTTAGTTTTATTTCCTGATTTATTTAAAAGGAAACAAATCGTCTTTTATTAGGAAACTGGTTGGCCCCATTAGCAAGATCCGGCCCGAATCTTCTTCTCCTTCCTCCACACCTGCTCTTTCTTTCTTCGCGTGCAGCAACTTCCATGGCCGGAGGAAATCGAATCGAGCCGATCTCCCTGATCCCTTTCCTTCCCTCGCCCCTACCCCCATGGCTATAAAGCCGAGGCCCCCCTCTCTCCGTTTTCCCCCAACCCAATCTCCCCTCGCCGCAGCGCCCCGCCCTCCACCTCGCCGGAATCGGCACGAGCCGAAGCTCTAGCAGCTTCAGCCGCTCGACCCCGTCGCCCTGGTGGCCCTCTAACGCCGCGAACGAACGCAGCAGGCCGCCGTCGTTGCTTGGTCATCTCCGGTGACGTCCCCGACCAGCGGAACACTATCCACGACCACCTCTTCACCTCAGCCTCGCCAGAGACCTCGCTGGAGTTCAACCACCCTCTGTGAGCATTTCTCTTTTCCTGTAGCCGTCAGATCAGTAGTGGACACGTAGGATTAGATCCGCGTACCCCTACGGTCTATATTAAGTGAACCGACCGGTTTCCTGTTAGTAAATTTTAGCCGAAGCATTTTTCTTTATTTTGCGGTCATCCACTAGTTAGGCTAAATTGCACACACCTCCTAGCTAGTAGCAAATCGCCATGTGGCACCCCTGTTCACTAGCTAGCACGTTTTTTTTCTGCCGTTATAATTAAAAACAATAAACTTTTTGTTTTATTTTGACTTTAACTTTTATTCTATAACTCCAAATTAGATGATTCTTTATGCATTGGATCACAATTTTTATGTAGTTTCTGTAGATATAAAATTTGTCCATGTGTTGAATATTTAAATCTTGAATTTAAACAGATTTGATTCAAATCTTGTTTTGTGAATACCAGGAGTTTAAAAATAGCGTTTGAGTTGATTCTTTTTGCTACAGATCACTAGTGATCTTACTTATTAGTAGGTTTAATTTCAGAATTTTTAGGATATTTAAATTAGGGTTTTAAGCAAAACAGATTCTGTTTAGTTCTTTTTAGGATTTTTGCTACTTCTTTTGCTATAATTGTCTTTAATTTGTTTTCTTTTATACTTGTGAAAATTTATATTTTTGTTTCAGTTAGTTAAGAATAGATTTTGAACAACAAGAACATTTTAGATTTATTTGATAGCATCAATTCAATTCTAGTTTGGTAATAACTTGCAAATTGATTTCGTTGCTAGCTGGTTTCCTATTTGAAAATCATTTCAAAATAATATTGTTTTATAAATTTTACTTCTGTTATTGTATTTGCTTTATCTTTTCTTTTATGTTATTTTACTATTTTTAGTGTTTTATTTGCTGGATACAAACTATCTTGTGTTGTTATAGTAGAAGGCCCTAGAGTTTTCTTTGAAGTTTCTTTTGTATTCTCGTTTGATTTATTTTAATGGATAAAATTTATTTGTTGTTGTGATATTGATTGTTAGAATGATTGCTGGTATAATTGCTTGTGTGAATACCATGTTTGATTATATAGATTTCATCGGAGAGTGACGAGTAGTTCTATCAAGTTATTTTCCCATGAGCGATATCTATCTTCATCAACCGTACCAGGCAAGTTCACTTTGATCATAATTTAACTATGGCTTTATTGCATTAGATCAACCTTCTTCACCCATTGCATGCAAGTAGGTACTTGGAAATTTTGGTTCTTGAGGTAGTATCATGTGCTAGGCACTCATAAACTCTTGGTACTTGGCCGGGACGTTAATTTGCTATGCTCCTAGTAGACGGGGTCTGGTTGAGTGTTTACCATGAGTGTTGTGAGAACTTAATAGTAAAGACATGAAGACTTCAAGACATTCAAGAACTCATGACGCAATATACCTCTGGGTGAAGGACGGTTTTGATGGGCTCCCTGGGGAAACCAGTGGTTGACCCGGGATGCATGGGGAAGCGCCATGACATCTTGCAGAAAGCTTCACCCAGGCACAAAGAGATGGATGGATCCTTCGAGACCCGAGGCTTACCTACACAGCCACAAGTCATTATGGGCTCTCGCTTGGTTGGACAACGTGGTGACTCTGGACGGGCGGTGCTACGAGATGTAGAAAAACAGGTAGGATTGGATGGGCACCGACAGTGGCTCAGAGGAACTCGTTGGAAGAGCATGTTTTGATCATCCGGTTCTCAAACACCCTGAAGTGCGAGGACTCCAACGGAGGCGATCAAATCTTGTGGGGAACGTGTGCAAAACTCTGCAGAGTACTCAAACCCAATCGATTAGCCATGTCCACGGTCATGGACAACTTGAGCCAAAGGAACTGAAACTATTAGGAATTCTCAACACCATTAAATCTATTTGATGTGGGTAATATTAATTACTTGGGTATAAGAAATTGTTGGTGGAACCTTTCGCATTAACAACCAACAATGTAGTAAATTTTTCTTTTAACCTCTCTCTTGTTGTAGGAAAAATTTGCTTTACGCAAAACTTAAACTACAGCCCCACCTGCCATATATGCATATAGTATCGATGATATTTTCATCCTCTATTTTGTGACTTGCCGGCATATTCAATATGCTGACCTACACGGCTGGAACCTCTTATGTTGCAGATACTTCCTTTGACGAGTAGTAGTATGATTCAGGGTTACGGTCTGCCCTCAACTTGTCGTTGGTGTTTATTGGGACTCCACTCCCTTGGTTGTTTCCATTGAGATTTTGAGGTATATATTAATTTTACGTTATTTACATGTGATTGCACTTTGATATATATATTTATGTACTGTGTGTGCCAGCATACTGATCTAGGGATGGCATAGATACACAAAGGCTTGACTCTTTTTGAGTCGGGTCGCTACATGTTGTCGTGATGGATCCAAGCCATCCCACTTCAGCTGCAACACATGTCGAGTTAGAGGCTCAAGCCCAGGCAAAGGTAGAAAGAGCCACTAGAGCTCCAGTGCCCAAGACCAAGAGTGATCAGATGGCGTTTCTTATCAACACCATACAAGGGATGGAGAAGAACATCAAAGAAATTCTGCTAAATCAGAATAGCCTTGGGAGGATTGTGGAAACGAAACTTAATGACCTAGATATGAACGTGATTGAGGTGACTACCACGTTTAACCACTTAAAGCAAGAGGTAGATGCAGTTCCTAGTCCCACCTCAAGTGATGATGATGATGATAGTCCTCCACTCCACAGTTCCACTCAGTTCACGACACTGAGTAGATATTCTACCATGCCAATTCCAGAGTCAAGACCATGTTCATCAGCTCCACCATCAGCTCCATCAGCTCCTACACCTCCAATGTCTCCACCACCACCTGAGACGACATCAGTGGAAGCCTTCGTCGATGCTCTCCTATCAAATCCTTCCAAGACTACTGGTGCAACTTCATTTCCCCATGGAGTAGACCATGCCGAGAGCGACACTTATCTGTATACCTTTGAACTTTTTGGTAAGTTGTTGCCAAAGGAGGAGAAGTGTATAGATCATAAGGCTTTGAGAGTGAGAATATTGCATTTTGTTGCTCTTCTCATTTTGGAAAACATTTGGTTTATCTTTTGGATGTCTTAAACCTTGTTTTGATTGATCATACGCCTTCATGTTTGGTGCTACTACTTCCTATCCATGAGATATATATTCCAAGATCATTCACTCATTATTGGTGTTATGTGCAGTATAATCAATTCATATCATTTATGCTCCCCACCAAGATTTATGTGACAAGAAAGAGAACCACATGATCCTAATCAATTGTTCATTTGCATTCAAATGCAAAATTAAAATAATGCAAACAATTAGGGGGAGCTCTTGCTTATCACATACATCTCAAAGCGGAGATGCTATTCAATGATTATAATTTATGTTGAAGCTTTGATCTATATCTTGTAATGAGTTACCAAAAAGGGGGATATTGTAAGCACAACTTCTCCCTAGGTGGTTTTGGTAATTAGTAACAACATATATGTCATTGGACTAATGATTCTACCAAGTTTATTTTAGGAAAAGTTCAATGATGGATTGGCTAAGGATTGTGAGGAGATACCCTAGATGCAAGAAACATCTATTGTCAACAAGCTTCAAGACCATTTTGCATTTTGTGAGAAATCACATTTGAGTCCACAGGGAAGCCAATACTATTAAAAGGGATGAGGTTTCTATGATGGTCTTGTTGCTCTAGTGCTTAGATATTAGCCAAAAAAAATACTCATGACTTTATCCCACAAATACTGTGTCCAAACACAAAAGTCCAAATTCGGTGACACCAATATTTCCAATTCGGCCATACGGAGTTTGATCGTAGACAGATCCTATGCCAAACCCTAAGGTCTCGGTACCATCAAGTTCAATTTTGGTGTGACCGAGAATCAGTGAACAACTCTCTGTCTACCTATTCCTAAAAATAGGAATTTTTGAGTGTTAGGAATCAGTACCACGGAGTCTTGTAACTAGCTAGGCCAGCCAAAAGCGGACCCTCTAAGATCTATATATCAGTCTCACCGCCACATTTAGCACTAGTCGGTGTAATCGAGTTTTTAATTCGGTTTCACCGAGTTGGGATTTATTGTTGTAACGGTTGAATTTTTGTAGATGCCTATATATACCCCTCCACCTACCTCTCTCAAAGCACAATTTCTCCCTAAGGTGGTTTTGGTCTTAATCACAACATATGTATCATTGAACTAATGATCTTATCCAAGTATATTTCAGAAAAGTTGAGTGATGCATTAGCTAAAGGATTGTCAGGAGAAACCCCTTGATGCAAGGAAAGGAATAGGATTGGCTCAAGCTTCAAGCAAGAGAACTCTAAATTTTAAATTTGTGAGAAATCATTTTTGAGTCCATAGGAAAGCCAATACTATTAAAAGGGGTGAGGTATTATGCTGAATTGGTTTCTAAAAGTTCTTAGAGATAGCCACCATCTCTTTCCCAAGCCAGAATAGGAAAATCGGTGCCACCAACTTTTCCAACCCGCCCTACCGATTTTCCTAATGGCAGTTCCTTTGCCAAACCCTAATCTGTCGGTACCATCAAGTTTCATATCGGTGCAACCGAAAGCATGTGACTAACTTTTTGTTGAGAAAATTCCAAGAATCGGAATTTCTGAGATTGGAATTGGTCCCACCGAGATTTGGAAACTTCTCTCGGTCATCGTATCGCTATAACTAAGATTCATATATCGGTCTCATCGAGAATTCAAAAGGTGCCACATTTAGTGCAACTCGGTACCACTGAGATTCATTTCTATGTCACCGAGTTGGGCAATAATGTTGTAATGGTTGGATTTTGGGGTATGCCTATATATACCCATCCACCTACTGTCTTTTGCAGAGGAAGTAGTCAGAACACAGTTACACTTTCGAGATTCATTTTTCTGAGAAAGATCCACCTACTCATGTGTTGAGATCAAGGGATTCCAATCCAACCATTTGAAACTTGATCTCTAGCCTCCCCAACTTTTTTTCCACAAAATCAATCTCTCCTACCCATGCCAAATCTATGAGAGAGTGATTGAGTGTTGAGGAGACTATCTTTTGAAGCACAAGAGCAAGGAGCTCATTTTCTACCGCATGTATTACCTTTTAGAGTTTGGTGCCTCCTAGATTGGTTAGGTGTCTCTTCGGAGCCTCCTACTTCGTTTTTAAGTTGAACCAAGAAGTTAGTAAGGGCAAGGATATCGCCTACTTCGTGAAGATCTACCATGAGTTAGGCTAGTCCTTTGTGGACGTAAGCCATATCATGGAATAGACAAGGTCGCTTCTTCATGGACCCCTTGTGGGTGGAGCCCTTCGTGGACTCTCGCAGTCGTTACCCTCCATGGTTTGAAGTCTCTAATAATGTGGACGTACGTTAGCACCACCTATCGGAACCACGCCAAAAATCGTAGTGTCAACCTTTGAGTTTGATCATCCTTCCCTACCCTCTACATTACATTTGCATGTATTTACTTTCCACTGCTATACTCTTAGATCTGCATGTGTAGGGTGAACTTGACTAGTCATAATTGCTAAAACTGGGCCACAACTAAACTTTGGAAAAGGCTATTTTTTTATTGTGTCAAGTAGTCTAATCACCCCCCCCCCCTCTAGACATACTTCAGATCATAAGCTCGCAATCGGAGAGGAATCGCTCAGAACGAACCAACACTTGCCCTATCCATTTTTTAAAGATAGAGCCACCTACTCATGTGTTGAGATCAAGATACTCCATTCCTACCATATGAATCTTGTTTCTAGCCTCCCCAAGTTGCTTTCCACCCAATAAATCTCTTCTACCCAAGCCAAATCTATGAGGGAATCATTGTGTGTTGAGGAAACTATCTTATGAAGCACAAAATTAAGGAGTTCATCATACTACCACATATATTACCTTTTGGAGAGTGGTGTCTCCTAGATTAGTTAACTGCCACTTACGAGCCTCGGACTTTGTGTGGAGTTGAACCAAGAAGTTTGTAAGGGCATGGAGATTGCCTACTTTGTGAAGATCTACCCCGAGGGAGGCTATTCATTTGTGGACATTAGCCATGGTGGAATAGACAAGGTTGCTTCTCCGTGGATCCTTCATGGGTGGAGCCCTCAGTGGACTCTCGCGGCCGTTACCCTACGTGGGTTCAAGTCCCCATCAACTTGGAGGTATGATACCACCACCTATAAGAACCATGCCAAAAATCATCGTGTCATCTTTGCATTTGATCTTCCTATCCCTACCCTCGACTTACATGTGCATGTCTTTATTTTCCGCTACTATACTCTTATACTTGCATGTGTAGGGTGAGCTTGGCCTGTGATAATTGCTAAAACTTTCCCACAACTAAAATAGGGAAAATGCTAAGTTTTTACTTGGTCAAGTAGACTAATCAGCCCCCCTCTAGACATACTTCAAATCCTACACCTTCGATCTAGGTCAAGGATAGGGGAGTAAGATCCAATGCTCGAGGTCGTGGTCGGCGGCGGCGGTTGAGGTCACTATAAAGAAAAGGTGAAGTCGGGGAGAGCGGGCACTGTGAGACGAGTGTGTGAAACAAACATCCTTGGGTCCTGCTTACCCTTAGGCCCAATCAACCAGCGTAGTCAGATTTTTTCACCAGAGTAGGTATCCCTTTAGTACAGCTAGCTCAGTTAGCATGCAAATACAGTATAACATTGTAATCAAATGGACAAAAATAACTGGAACATGAGATCTGATGGCCATAATTGTTCAGTGCACGAGAGGCCTAGGAAATGGCTCACTTTTATTGTCCTAAATGTGAAGTTGGTATTAGTTCGATATTTGATGATATGTATATTGTTGCTTCCTTTAGTTGTGTCATGTGAACGTCAATTAAATGACACTTCACCATAATTGGCCCTAAAGAAAGGCATTGTGGAGTAATAAGTGGATGATGGGTTGCTAGAGTGACACAAACTTAAACCCTAGTTTATGCGTTATTCCGTAAGGTGCTCATTTGGATCCATATGTTTCATACTATGGTTAGAGTTATCTTAATTCTTCTTTCGTAGTAGTGGATGGTTGTGATAGGGGGTAACCATACGTATGTTGCTTGTTCAAGTAAGAAAAAAACCTAAACTAGTCCACCCACATATCAAATTATCAAAGTAACGAACGTGAATCAACTCAACATAATGAAGATGACTAGATGACAATTCTCATGTGTCCTCGAGAGTGATTTTTTTTGTATAAGACAACTTTTAGGCTTTTCCTTTCATAGAATGATTGGGCCACCTTTCTTCACACTTGCTACTATTGTTACATGTTACTTGCTACAATATATCTTGCTACAAAACTATCTATCACTGTTACCTACAACACTTTCAGAGAATACCTTGTTGAAAACTACTTGTCATTTCCTTCTGCTTCTTACTTATCGAAAGGACTACGATTGATCCCCTATACTTGTGGACCATTACACATATGTGTGGGATTCACACTATATAATATTGCAATATGCGATAGATTTTCTTATGGTGGGTTACTCGAGTGACTTAAACTATGACCCCACTTATGAGTTTGTGCATTTGGTATTAAAGGGGATCTTAATTATTAATGCTTTGGTTGGGTCTTACATTAATGACTATTTGCTAATTGCGGATGCTTGCTAGAGTTCCAATAATAAGTACCAATAGCCAATGACTTTTGCTACATGTTAGCATAGGCCTGTCTCACATAAAAAATAGTGATGAGTATCACTATCGGTTCATATCAATTGCCTAGAGACAATCCTTTACTTTATTGTTCATTTATAAAATAGCAACTAAGTTTTTTTGTATGTTCCTTATTATCTTGTAAATTTACCGTTTCGTACCCATAAAAGTAGATTTATTTCATGTTTCTAGGTAAAACAAACATTCAATGTGCGTATAGTTGTATCCGTGGTTGTTAGAACTTGAGAGAAGACTAATCCTACCTATAGCTCCTCGTTTAGATCGACACTCTAATGAGTTCTCAAAACCTTTTCTAGCATCGTTGCATGATAGGAATAGATTGGGGTGAATATTCTTGTGTGTGCTTGTTGTATTTAGCACTAAGTATATTTTATTTTCCATTCTCGTTTTCTATCTTTAGTTATGGGTAGAAAACACAAAATACCCAAAGAAATATTTGCAGCTACTACCCCAATGATTGAGGAACCACGTGAAAGCTTCACTTATGAAACTATCTACTTGGATAATCTTAGATCCATTTTGAGCCTTTGCTATATCTCCAACTATCTTATTTCACCTACAATCATTAGAAGAACATGCTTATTTTGTGCATCATGCTTGTCTCAAAAGGGAAACACTTGCATGATATGCTTAGATTACTGAATGGTGTTGGACGAGATTTTTGTGGTAAATATGATCTTACTTGGTGCTTAGAAAAATATATTGGATTTAAATCTGGGAATAGTGATAATAACCTAATTGCTCCTTATGTTAAGGATGAATACGATTGTCATGATATTGACTAACTAAAGAATTTTTTATATTTATGGCCGCTAATGAAATTTCTGCTATTGTGAAACAACTTTGAAATGAAGGAAGTTTTATCAAGTGTATTAAATCGGATACTTATGCTATGCTCGATGGTCGTTAGAACGCTTCTATTAATCCTCATATTACTAATCATCTTGATGAAGTCTATGTTGTCCAAGAAGGGACTTGTCGTGGATATAACCCTAAGAATACTATAGGGTTTAGAATGTAGAGTCAACCATATCTACTGAATGGTGCATGTGGGAATACACACAAGGAATTATACAGGCTCGGGCCCTCTGCGGTGTAGGCAATGCCCTATTCGTGTGGTGCTGTTAGATCTTGATGTAAGGTACAATGTGCGTATGTACAACTCTCACCCCGAGGCTCCCCTCCCCATTTATATTGACTGCGTTGGGAGGAGGTATATAATGGGTTGGTATTAATGATGTTTATGGCCTCACGTGTTTCTGAATGCTTCATGACATTTACTATTGGTAACTATCGTATTTTACTAGATTATACCGTCATTGGGGAACGACCGCCATTAAGACATCATGTGTAAGAGGTATCCTAGGAAGACACCTACTGATGTCCTAGCTCATTGCTCCCTTTGTCTCCCTCACCGACTGCTCGTCCTTGACTGTTGTGTGGCTCAATATCCGACGGTACGTCCTTGAGTCACACCCTCCATATACTTGATGGGCTGATAATGATGCTTGATATGCTAGGCCATATTTTGGATGGTTCATGGGCTTTGGATGGGCCATTTGTATACTTGTATTTATAATCCCAACAATAGTCGTCGAGTCGGTCAAGATCTTGTTGGATAGTATTAACGTTTACCTCCTCACTAAAAAATATGCTCTATCCAATGACAAAAACCCTGGTGATGAAACACAAAATATCGCCGAAGATCATTTTTTTGTGACGGACAACCGTCACGAGGTGTTTTCCTCGAAGGGCAACGCCCTTGAAAACTATAATGACGTTCTAGCATGATTTTTGGCGACATATTATGCACGTGCATATTCTGTGATTATTTGTACTGTCACAAAAAATGTTTGGTAGGTTAATAAATGATTAAAAATTGTGTGTTTGTGTCGAGAACATAGTACCTAATAAATTTTGTCATGGCAGAGTTTATAACATAATAGAATCAATTTTTCAGGGTTTAGGGTTTAAATGCTCGTATCGAGATCCATTGATTCTTTTTACGTGCGTGCTCTCATTGTAGTGAACTTGATAGCACAAACAGGAAACTATGATCACACAGAAATACATTGCATTTGAAGTTCAAAACTTCACTTGAAATAGTATACCGGAATAGCCGAGGGACCGCCAAGTGAGATGATAATAGTACAAAAGTTCATAATTTCTTAGTACTATTTAATAGGCTTGACCATACTTTTTTGTTTAATATTGTGGATGTCGATATTGTTGGCCTTGAACTTGGTCAAAGTTAATGAAATTTGACTTTGAAAAAACTAATACCCACTATGTTTTGGAACTGATGGAATATTTCGTTTGGCGGGTGGGGGATGATGAAGTGCCTTTCATTGTTGTTGATAAAATGTGGTGATTTGATGGGACTTTCGTGGTGTGATTTTTTGTTATCCTCTAACCAATATATATTTATATGTGGCGTATTTGCCTTGGTGGCTGCATGTATTATATTCGTTCTACAATTTCACATGGTGACGATAATTTTTTCTAGGTGGTGTAGGATGTGCGAGATTGATGTGTTTTTGTAGGCCGTTTGTTTCTTATTGATTTCAAAAGTTGTTCGGCTGATCAAAATCATAAACCAAATCCAATATTAGACACCTCAATTGAGGGCAAGAATTTCAAACTTGGGGAACATAATGAATTAAAAGAATTGAATGGAATAGCTCCTTGAGCAATTGTTGTTTTGATCAAAATTTGGTTACCCAATTGAGAACTAAAGACCTCAATTAAGTAGAGGCATTAAGAATTAAGAAGCATAGTGTATAGTATTAAAGAATTAAATGTGGTAGTTTTGAGGAATTGTTGGCCCCGTCAAAATTTGGAGGCCCATTTCATTTTTTTTAGAAAAGGAGGCTGACCCCGGCCTGTGCATGTGGGAGATGCATGAAACCACTTTATTAATTATTCACTAAGACTTTACAAAGTAATACATCAATATGTTTGAAGTCGTCATCTTGGCAACATCTGTTGCTACTCCTATCCATGGATGAAGGGGAGCCCAATGTCCGAGTTGAATACCAAACAAACATTGCTCTAAAGCCTAACATCTAAAACTGGATGCCTCGACCAAGCCATATGCCGGGTGTGGAGCACAAACTGGTCTGACGCACTCTCATAGGTCGGCGCCACCGTATTCCATCAATCCATGTTCATAGGAGGTACCGACGCATCGACCGTGCCAGGCCTGCCTTCGCAGCCCCCACGACTCTAGACAGCGCCTCCTCCCTACGTGCATTCATCATCATGCATCCACCATTGAGACTTTGCGGCGCCTCGCCATCGAGACTCCACGACATTGATGCGTCACAAGGAACACCGCTCTACCGCAGATGTCGTCCACTCGTCCATTGAGCCTATGCACTCCTCCAAGAATGACGCCCTCAAGAGGGATAGGACACGTGAGTGTCGCCGTCATCCGATCGACTAATCTAGGGATTCCCCCAAAGGTAGCAGATAGGGGTCTAAAGCTTCTCCACGACGATGCCTTCAAGAAGGGGACGACGTAGACATAGGCCGCCATTGTCAACCTTAGCAACATGCCAAGAGTAGGGTATCCATCCGGATCCTATTGAGGAACCTACATCCAGCATTGTGTGCACGGGACCGCCACCGATCATCGTCGTCGCGCATGGACGTCGTACCGACCGGATCGGATTTGACCGGAGATTAGGCCCACAATGCCTCCATTGTCAGGGTCAGATCTGATCGGACCTGCTGCCGCCACGGGCACGCAACCAATGTACAACAGGCCACCCCCATCGCGTCGTCTCGATGAGGATGCCTCCGTCATGAGCGGCTGCCGTTGCGCTAGCGATCCTTGTGTCCGCCCGACCCCGCTGCCTGGCGAGACTGCCCCGCACGACCCTCCCAAGACACGAAGAACAAGGCCCCGCTACCGGCCACCGCGAGGGGCTTTGCCCTAGCGGCCCTGGGCGACGACAAGATTGGGGGAAGATGATGAGAAGGCAAGGGGAAGGAGATCGGCGCCATCGCTCGAGTAGCCCGTGGGGGGGGCGACGCGGTGGCCCATTGCAATTGAAGACCTTAATTGAACGTGGGATCTTTCAAACTAGGGAATATAGTGATATAGCAAATATGTTGTATTCTTGACCTGATAAGCGATCAATCTACCCTCTAGTCGTTCGTCAAAGAAATGTATTTAGTCTCGATTTTCTCTATCGTCATTTTGTACAATTTTACTGTTTGCCGGGAGTTCTTGTGTAATTTTGTTCTCGTGCCATGATGGCCGACTTTTGTTTCTTTGAGGAACCAGCAGGAGCTCTGTCTTTTCATATAGCATAAGAACAATTGGCCAGTTAACACTAGAAGAAAAAGGGCCTTTAGCCCCGGTTCGGTTGGGCCATTAGTCCCGGTTCGCGAATCGGGACTAATCAATCGGGACTAATGAAAGCCCCGGTTCGTCCCCGAACCGGGGCTAAAAACCTTCCCCGTGGCGGGGCTGGGAGCATGGGGGAGGAGGGGTATTAGTCCCGGTTCGTATTATGAACCGGGCTATTTCTTCGCTGTTTTTTTGAGAAATTTTTAGGGCTTAGGGTTTTTCACTAAATTGGATGTGGCTATTTTGCAGCCCCCAATTTTCCCATTTATTTGTCTTGGGCACTTCTTAATTCTTATTTTGCACTAAATTGGATGGTACATACACAAAAATAAAAGAACAACTATATTACACATCATCATCATGAATATATTACACCATCTCACCCATTGTTCTTTTATCGAACATATTACAAAATGTAGAGACGAGTTACACATATGCACATATGTCTCTTTACACTATAACATTTCGTGTCAATTGCATCGACGGGCAATAGTATTCTCCCTTCACACCTAGGACCTCTATACCTAAGAATCCGACAATTTCCTCTTGAATTGCTCGTACACGTTCCTGTGGTAGAAGACCGTCCCACAACCGTTCGATCTAATTTAAATAATGGGTCAATATATATATCAATGAAACCGAGCACAATTCACGGTAATAAAATGAAGCTGTGAGTATTGTTTATCATACTTCGATTTTTTTATGTCCCGGTTTTTGCCCTTCTCATGGGTCATCTAGCGAATGAACTCGCAAACATAGTATCCACATAAATTGTTCCCATCTTCCTGCCTCAACCACTTTACGAGAAGAGAGTTCAATCAAAAACTTAATTAAGAATTATAATGGTATTGAAACTAGAATAAAGGGATGCGCGGATCTAGCTAGTAGTTACTTACATCTATTTGTTTAAATGTAAGCTCTGGCTTCCAATCACCCCGAGCCTTGGCGGTGAACCGTTTCCAAGCCCTGCCAAGAAAAGGAAATGAATAAAGGAGTTCTATACTAATTCCTTGCTATCAGGAAATGAACGAGAAGTTGCCGATATAGTACCATAATGATTGAAATTACCTCTGGAGGCATTCCTGCATGTTCGTCCATTCATCGAGGGGTGTGCGTTTCGGGTCCATGACTATTACTTCTCCCTTGTCAGGTACAATGAGCAACAAAATAAAGTGGAACCTGCACATGCATAACAAGTCAATTATACACTTATAATAACATCGACTAGCAAAAATAGCATGTGTGTAGTAACACTCACTTGAAGTTGTAAGGAAATAGTATTTCCCTTTTGGTACCAGAAAACCTTAAGCCTTGTACCAAGTTATTCTCTATCTCACGGGGATTCGTTGCGAGACTTTGGTGATGAATGAAATATGGGTCAATGAACCCAATGTCATAGATTTGTCCTCTTTTGCATTGGAGAATCTTCATTCTGCAAAATTAATATAGTGATGAGTAAGATTATACATGAATGAATGAGCTGAGTAAGACTTAATGACATAAATTAATATTACTTACAAACAATAGGCAGTGATGATAGATTTGTCGAGGGCGTCTTGTTGGTATAATTGAAATAATTCGTCGAATTCAATCATTACAACGCCATCTCCATGCCCGAAATGCTCGTTTTTAAATTCAAGGTATATCCAGTTTGCCTGTTGAGCACATGCTTGCATGTACCAGTCATACAATCTTCGCATTTTTGTTGGTAGATCGTTGACTAACTCAGGTTTGATGAGAGGAGCCCCATACTGGTACATGTATGCTAAGTCAGTGAATACGTCCGAATGGTTTAAGTACTCATCAATAGTCATGATTTGAGCCTTGGCTGCTTCTCCGTATTATGCAAGAAAATACGGATCCATGCCAGCTGTTTCATCATTCCTCTAACGGACCGCAGCTCCGCTCGAGCACACATTTATATCAGAATACAGTTTGAGTGGGGGGCACGATTGGTTTTTCTATTGTCCGAGCTGGGCCTGATTTCCCGCTGGACGTACTACTCTTGAACCGCTGCTGTTTTGCCTGAGCCGACTTGAGAATAGAGCGTTCATAGTCTGCTGGCAACGGTGGCGGGGCATCTGCAAGGTTTTTCAGCATTTTTACGCATACAGCGTGATCTTCTGGGGTGTCCGGGAACTCTCTCTCTTTCAGTGTCTTCTTGTTAGCCACTTCATCCTTCCACTGTTGATGTTGGGCGTCTGCCCTCTTAATATTGTCCTCTCCAGTATAGTCCCAAGGTCTCTTCTCCATATTCTTTTGAGGTACTTTTGGGAGGGGCGACAACTTACGTTTTGGTGATCGGATCCCCTTTCTGCCGCCACTATTAGCAGGGGTACCTTTCCGCTTTTTGCTCTGATCCTCAGTGGATGGAGACGGCTGACGGGGCGGTGGAGACAGCTGATGAGGCAGTGGAGACGGATGCGCTGGAGACTCGTGAGGCGGCGAAGACGATGGTTGCGCTGGAGACTGGTGAGGCGGCGAAGACGACGGTTGTGCTGGAGACTGGTGAGGTGGAGGCGAAGAAAGATTGGTGCTATGAGGAGTCGGTGGCCTTGGCGTCCAATTTGGAAGCAAGATGTCCTCCTTTGTCCATACAACGGTTTGTTTCTTGACTTCTCCAAGTGGAGTCAAATCCCTATCTTCACCTGCAGGGTGGTCGAGCTTTAGCTCCTCATAATCTTTCATCACTTCATCCACCGCGACGACAGCGTACCCTTGTAGAACCAGAGAGCAATGCCAAGTTGGATTATGTCCAATTGGTATGGCCATGCCGACCGCCACCGTCAACCTTAAGTTAGCAAGTTTCACCTTTAGCTCACAAGGTGTGCTCTCTGTGATATCATCCACTGGGTAGCGACGAGGAGGATCCGTCGTCAGTGCATCATCACCATCATCCTGGAGCTGCGTGGAAGCGACACTGCTTTTCCGATTCGATGCAGCTTCTATCATGAGCCGCTGAGATTGGCCTCTAACTTGTTGTGTGTCGATTTAATCCTGCTGCAGATGCTTCACTGCTTCTTCAAGATTATGCAACCGGTTCTTGATAACCCACAAGTGTAGGGGATCGCAACAGTTTTCGAGGGTAGAGTATTCAACCCAAATTTATTGATTCGCCACAAGGGGAAGCGAAAGAATATTCTCAAGTATTAGCAGCTGAGTTGTCAATGCAACCACACCTGAAATATTAATGTCTGCAAGCAAAGTATCAGTAGCAAAGTGGTATGATAGAAACAGTGCCAGAAACAGGTCTATTGACGGCAGACTATTCCTAACTTGTTGTTTCAATGGCGCCAGTAAAGTGTTGCTGCAAGGACCAGCAAAGTAGCAAGTAACAGAAGTAGTGACGGCAGTAGCAAGTAACAACAGTAGCAGCAGAGCAAGTAATAGCACTAGTAACAACAGTAGCGGCAAAGTAACAGCAGTAGCAGCAAAGTAACATAGCAAGGACCAGTAGTAAAAGACTCGTAGGCAGTGGATCGGTGATGGATGAGTATGCGGGATGTGATTAATCATGTAACAGCTATAAAACAGAGAGATGTGTAACTAGCTTCCGTTCGTCAATCTAATGTAGGCATGTATTCCGTATGTAGTCATACGTGCTTAGGGAAAAGAACTTGCATGACATCTATTGTCCATCCCTCCTGTGGCAGCGGGGTCCTAATGGAAATTACGGGATATTAAGGTTCTCCTTTTAATAAAGAACCGGACCAACGCATTAACACGTGGTGAATACATGAACTCCTCGTATTATGGTCATCTCCGGGAGTGGTTCCGGCTATTGTCACTCCGGGGTTGCCGGGTCGTAACACATAGTAGGTGACTACAACTTGCAAGATAGGATCTAAGACACACATATATTGGCGACAACATAATAGGTTCAGATCTGAAATCATGGCACTCGGGCCCGAGTGACAAGCATTAAGCATGGCAAAGTAGTAGCAACATCAATCTAGAACATAGTGGATACTAGGGATCAATCCCCGTCAAAACTAACTCGATTACATGATAGATCTCATCCAACTCATCACCATCCAGCAAGCCTACGATGAGATTACTCACGAATGATGAAGAGCATCATGGAATTGTTGATGGAGGAAGGTTGATGATGACGATGGCGACAATTTCCCCTCTCCAGAGCCCGGAACGGACTCCAGATCTGCCCTCCAGATGAAGAACAGGAGGTGGCGGCGCCTTCGTATCGTAAAACACGGTGATTCCTTCTTTCTGATTTTTTCCGGGCGAAACGGAATATATAGAGCTGAGTTTGGAGGCGGTGGAGCCTCATGGGCTCCATAAGCCTGGTTGGTGCGGCCTGGGGGGTGGCCACGGCCAGTGGGCTTGTGGCCCACTAGTTCACCCCCTCCGGTGGATCTTTGCGCACGTATTTTTCATTAATTCTAGAAAAAATCTTCGTAAATTTTCAAGTCATTCCGAGAACTTTTATTTCTGCACAAAAACAACACCATGGCAATTCTGCTGAAAACAGTGTTAGTCCGGGTTAGTTCCATTCAAATCATGCAAATTAGAGTCCAAAACAAGGTCAAAAGAGTTCAGAAAAGTAGATACGACGGAGACGTATCGACTCCCCCAAGCTTAAAGCCTTGCTCTTCCTCAAGCAATTCATTTGACAAACTGAAAGAGACAAAACAAAAACTTTGACGAACTCTGTTTGATCCTGTTGTTGCAACTATGTCTAACTCACAACCAGAATTTCAGCAAGATCACAAGCTAACCACATAAGCAAATGACATCTAGGTCTCACGGTAAACTCATATCAATGGCACAATCAACTAGCGAGCAAGTAATAATAAGCCTCAAATGTCAACACTTCAATCAAAACAACATGAAGCAGTACGAACAGGTGGTATCTCGCTAGCTCTTTCTGAGACTGCAAAACATAAATGCAGAGCACCTTCAATGACCAAGGCGTGACTAAACATTGTAACTCATGGCAAAGAAGATCCAGTCACAGTCATACTCAACACAGTTAAAAGAAAAGCATAAAAACGACAGAGGTGCTCTCTAATTGGTGCTTTTGTAAGAGGAGGATGACTCAATAGGAACATAAATAGACAGGCCCTTCGCAGAGGGAAGCATTGATTTGCAGAGGTACCAGAGCTCAAGCTTTGAAAATAGAGATAATAATTTTGGGTGGCATGCTTTCATTTTCAACGCAATGACTAAGTGTTCTCAACATCTTCCACACTACTCATGCTATAGGCAGTTCCCAAACAGAAAAGTAAAGTCTTGACTCCCCCACCACCAATCAATCACACTCCATGGCTAGCCGAATCCTTGGGTACCGTCCATACCAACATCAACCCTGGGGGAGTTTTGTTTGCAATTATCTTTTCGATTTGAGTATGGAACTGGGAATTCCAGTTACCGGCCCCTTTCTCGTGAATGATAGTGAATAAACACATATCGAGGATAACACGCCTAGCATGGAAGATACTGATAGCCCCCTGTCACCACATGAGTGGTTCGGGCATGCAAAACATGTTATTTCTTGAAGGTTTAGAGATTGGCACATGCAAATTTACTTGGAATGGCAGGTAGATACCGCACATTGGTAGGTATGGTGGACTGATATGGAACAACTTTGGGTTTATGGAAGTGGATGCACAAGCAGTATTCCTGCTTAGTACAAGTGAAGGCTAGCAAAAGACTGGGAAGCGACCAACTAGAGAGCGACAAGAGTCATCAAAATGCATTGAGATTAACTAACATTGAGTGCAAGCATGAGTAGGACATAAATCACCATGAACATGAATATCATAGAGGCTATGTTGACTTTGTTTCAACTACATGCGTGAACATGTGACAAGTCAAGCCACTTGAAACATTCAAAGGAGGATACCATCCTATCATACTACGACACAGTCATCTCAAAATTCATGTGGGCATCCAAGACAAACCATTATAAGCTCCTAGCTAAGTAAGCATGGCATAAGAAACTACGATCTCTAAGTTGTCATTGCAAACATGTTTCTCTCACAACAAAGCTGAATCAGGAATAATGAGCGAGTCATATTTACAAAAAGAAAATAGATCGAGTTCATACCAGCTTTTCCAGGCTCAGACACTTCATCATATATCGTCATTATTGCCTTTCACTTGCACGACCGAATGATGTGAACAATAATAAGCGTGCTCGTGCATTGGACTAAAGCTGGAATCTGCAGGCAAACACAAAGCAGAAGACAAATTAATATGTCTCTTTGACAGCTAAACAAGTATGCATGCGAGAGCTACTAAACATTGTAACCATGGTCTTCTACCTTGACCCAAAGAAAAAGAAAACTATTTACACGGGAAAGCTCCCAACAAACAAAAGAATAACAAGAAAATCTTTTTAGGTTTTCTCAAACTAGACAAACACATGAAAAGAAAACGAGAAAAAGAAATAAACTAGCATGGATGATACTGTGGCAAAGTGTGAACACCGGCTAACAAAGTGAAAGCATAAGCAAGAGTGTAAACTCGGTGAGAACACGTACTCCCCCAAGCTTAGGCTTTTGGCCTAAGTTGGTCTATTCCTAAGGATGGTCCTGGCGAAACCCAAAATCATAATGGGGGTTATAAGGGAGCACTGCAGCCACTCCCTGAATAGCTGCCTCACGGAGACGAGCAGCCTTTGCCTCCCTCTCATACTCCTCTGCCTCTCCTCTGCTTATGTAATATCTCCATTTTACCTAAAAGTCAAAGAAGGCAGGAGCGGGAAGGGTAATATGGAAAACACGCTGCCGGTTAAATATCAAACGGTATAGGAGGGATTCGTCATCCCTCTCAAGGAACTAGTAGCGTGTCAAAGCGACGCGGTCAAGGAAAGCTGTATGGAGCGGGGGATCTCCTTCGTGGATGGGTACTCCAAGAAAATTTGCTATGCGAGTGGCATAGATCCCACCAAAGAAATCCCCTTCATTAGCATTCTTATTCAGCCTCCTTGCTATTATAGCTCCCATGTTGAAACTTTTATCACCCGTTACTGCGCTCTTAAGGATACTAAGGTCGGGTGCGCAGAGGTGACAATGCTCAATCATGCCATTAATGAATCTGCCTATGAACAGGGCAAAGTAATGCAAGGCAGGAAAATGAATACTCCCCATGGTAGCTTGCATAATATCTCTGGTTTCTCCAATAGTTATTCCAGAGAAAAAAATCTCTAACCGAAGATTTAGGAGGATCATAGAGACTACCCCAAATAGGTATCTTGAAAATTCTATTGAAATCCTCTAAATCCATGGTATACGATTTGTCATAGAGATCAAACAGTACCGATGTGTCACGGCCAACTGAAAATTTGAATCTACAAACAAAAGAGGCAGTGAGAGCAACATATTGTTCACATTAATCGGATATGAATTCTTCGAGTCCGACGTTGCGAACAAGTGGATCAAACTCGTCTTTGAAGCCTGCCTCAATCATAAATTCATCTGAAGGCCATTCACATGGTTGTACCTGCGCGTCCCTTGGTTGGTAAGGATCAAGTTCCCGAATTGCAAGACGGGGACCTCTCTTGCTTGAGGAACCACCATGAAAGTTTCTCCTCAACATCTTCCTTTTCTGAAATTTTCAGTGATTCTAACGAAAGGTGAACAAGGCTCAACTAAACTCGTAGCAACTACTCCCACAAGTGCCTAGAGGCAATATTACGCATCAAAACTACTTGGGACCAGCTAAAATCAGCATGCAAAGCTCAAGAACATGGTCACCAAGGCAGCAAAAATACGCGTTGTATAAGGCACTAGAGCAAAAACTACTTGGACCAATGGAGGAGTCACTTACCAAGGAGCAATTTCTCCAAAACAGTTCGGAGAATGGTGATTTGAGCAAAAACATCGAAAATCCCACCAAGAGGGGCAAGAACACGGGTTTGAGCTGCGAAACAATTTTTTCTGGAGGTAGGAGAACTAGATGAGAGCAAGAATGAGTGGAGGGGGTGCACGTGGGCCCCACAAGCCTGGGTGGCACGGTCAGGGGGGTGCCCGCGCCGTCAAGGCTTGTGGCCCACTGGTGTATTCCCCAGACAAGCTCTTTGTCTCAGAATTTTTCAAAAATTACAGAAAAAATCATACTTGATTTTCAGGATGTTCGGAGAACTTTTATTTTCGGGGTACTTTTCCATGGGACGCTAAAACAAAAAACAAGGCAAACTAAACTAAATCTATCATTTTTCTTCTAAGCAACCGAAGGTGAAAGCTTGGAACAGAGGTTCGTGACTCCTCGATTCATCCATCTCGTGGTCATCGAAAGAAATCCGTCAGTGAGGTTGATCAAGTCTCTTTGACAAAAAAAAATTCGAATCGCAAAAAGAGAACACAGAATTCTCGAATAGTCATTAGGTCACCTCAATGGGGATATGTATGTCCCCAACAAGCAAATCATACTTCATCTTGACATGAGGTATAGGGCATTCAAAGCTCAAAATAAGAATCGATGAAGTTTTTTCGATAGCATTGATGCAATGTACTCGATATTGTTTCTTCGGAAAGTGCACCGTGTGCTCATTACCGTTGACATGGAAAGTGACATTGCCTTTGTTGCAATCTATAACAACCCCTGCAGTGTTTAAAAAGGGTCTTCCGAGGATGACCGCCATGGCATCGTCCTTGGGAATATCTAGAATAACAAAGTTTGTTAAGATAGTGACGTTGGCAACCACAACACGCACATCCTCGCAAATGTCGATAGGGAAAGCAGTTGATTTGTCGGCCATTTGCAGAGAGATTTCAGTGGGTGTAAACTTATCCAGTTCAAGAATATGATAAAGAGAGAGAGGCATAACAATAACACCGGCTCCAAGGTCGCATAAAGCAGTTCTCACGTAGTTACCTTTAATGGAGCAAGGTATAGTGGGCACACCGGGATCACCGAGTTTCTTAGCAAGCATGGTGGAAATCTCAACCTCACGTATCCTCCTTTTATTAGTCACAATATCTTTCATGTACTTAGCATACGGAGACATTTTGAGCATATCTGTCAAACGCATTTGCAGAAAGACAGGTCTGATCATTTCAACGAATCACTAAAAATCCTCATCATCCTTTTTCCTGGATGGTTTGGGAGGAAAGGGCATGGGTTGCTGAACCCATGGTTCCCTTTCTTTACCGTGCTTCCTAGCAGTGAAGTCGTTCTTATCGTGTCTTCTATTCTTAGGATGTGGGCTATCAAGATCAACAGGTTCAATCTCCACATCCTTATCACTGCTAGGTTGAGCATCAACATTAACATCACTATTTATATTATCATTAGGCTCATGTTCATCACCAGATTGTGTTTCAGCATCAGAGACAGAGGCATCGTTTGGACTCTCAGGTGTAACAGCAACAGGGTTGCTAGCGCGCACATCCCTATCATCTTTGTTCTTCTTTCTAGGATGACTATGTGCATCAGTGCTAACTCCTTGAGAATCTTGTTCAGTTCTCTTAGGATGACCCTCAGGATACAAAGGTTCCTGGGTCATTCTACCGCCTCTAGTGACGACTCTGAGAAAATTGTCATTCAACTCATTGAGAAAGTCATTCTGAGCTTTAAGTACTTGTTCTACTTGAGTAGTAACCATAGAGGCATGTTTACTCAGGAGTTTAAGATCATTGGCATTTCTGTCCACACAAGCACTTAAATGACTAAGCATATGAGCATTCTGTTCCAATTGTCTGCTAACATAATCATTGAAACTTTGTTGTTTGGCAACAAAGTTATCAAATTCATCCATGCATAAGCTAGCAGGTTTATCAAAAGAAATATCACTCTCATCAAACCTATGCAGAGAGTTTACTTATACTACCTGTATCGGGTTATCGAGACCATGGATCTCTTCGATAGGTGGTAGATTTTTGACATCTTCAGATTTAATGCCTTTCTCTCGCATAGATTTCTTGGCTTCTTGCATATCTCACTACTGGAATTCATAAATTTGCCGTCAGCCTGGCCTTTGTCGTCTGCTAACTCATGGCAAAGGTACTCTTTGCCGTCAGCTGTTGCAGTGCTGACGGCAAAGAGGTGTCTGATGGCAAATGTTTATTTTGTCGTCGGACACCTCTTTGTCATCCGGTAGTGGATGGCAAAGAATATCTATGCGGAAGGAAAAGGACGGGCGGACGGCAAAGCCCCCACCCCCACCCACCCAAACGGCCGAAACCCCCCACCCACCCCTCCCATTTGCCGTCTGCCTGCGGGGGTCCTTTGTCGTATGCCTGGGGGCACGACAGACGGCAAAGGGGACGGCGGTTGCCCCCACCCGATGCCTCCCCACCCCGCCGCTTTGCCTTCTACCTGGGGGTCCTTTGCCGTCTGCCTAGGGGCACGGCGGACGGCAAAGGGGCGGCCCACCAACCACCATCAGGCCAACCCCCTCCTCCCACGTAGCCCCAGGCTCCTGCTCGAATCCACCCCGTGCCCGACGTCCCTCCCGCGCCGCCCCGACATCCCTCCCCTCACCGCGTCGCCCTGACGTCCCCCGGTGCAGCCCCCTGCGCCGCCCCCTCTCCTCACTCGCCGCCGACCCCCTGCGCCCTCTCTCCTCACTCGTCGCCGTCCCCCTGCGCCCCCTCTCCTCACTCGCCGCCGGCCCGCTGCGCCGCCCCCTGCACCGCCCCCTCTCCTCACTCGCCGCCGGCCCCCTACGCCGGCCCCTGCGCCTCCTCCCCTCACCGGCCGCCCCCAACTCCGGTAAGAATATTTTTTTCAAAAAAATTGATAGTTATTTTTTTTCTATTTTTTCTGTTAAATTAGATAGTTGGATCATTAGGTACTAGATAGAAAAAATAACTTAGAGGATAGTTATTTTAGGTAGAATAAAATATATAGAAAAAATAGATAGAAAAGAAAAAACTTAGAAGATAATAATAGAAGAAAAAACTAGAAGAAAAAAGAAGAAGAAGAAGAAGAAGAAGAAGAAGAAGAAGAAGAAGAAGAAGAAGAAGAAGAAGAAGAAGAAGAAGAAGAAGAAGAAGAAGAAGGAGAAGAAGAAAGAGGAGAGGAGGAGAAAGAGAAAAGAAAGAAGAAAAAGAAGAAGAGGAGGAGGAGGAGGAGAAAAAAGAAGAAGAAGAATAATAATAAGAAGATGATCAAGAAGAAGAAGAAGAAGAAGAAAAAGAAGAGAGAGGAAAAGAAGAAAGGAGAGGAAAAAGGAACCCCGGCACCCCGACACTGACCCTCGACCCCCGACCCCTGACGCCCGACGCCACTGACCCTCGACCTTCGACCCCCGACGCCATTGACCATCGACCCCCGACCCTCGATCCCCAACGCCTGACGCCACTAACCCTCGACCCCCGACACCTGTTCGGCCTCTTGTTGACTAAAAAGACCCCAACCCCCGACGCTAGTGACCCTCGACCCCTGACCACCAACACAACTAACCCCCAACGCCACCGACACCCGAGACCACCGACCCTCGACGCCACTAAGCCCCGAACCCCGACACCTCTTCTGCCTACTGTTGAATGAGAAGGTGCATTTCGGCCTTCTAGAGGCTGACGGGGGCCATAGTTTTGTAAATTATGAGTTAGGCCACATATTTTCCGATTATGTTAATTTAAAAACATTGTATTTGTGTTGATTGTGTGAATTTCAATGTGCAGTTGTTCGACGGCCTCCACGTGCGTTGGACGAGCTCCGCCCTTGCGTTTGTTGGTGAGCACAAATGACTTCTCCTACTACCCCCTTAATTTGCTCTGTCCCGGTCTTCGTGCCGATGAAACTTGCTAGCTATAGGTTTCTTCAATCATGAGTATGCGTGACCAGTATGCGTCTCCCGTTCGAAAGGGCGACATCTATAAATATGCATTTCTTTGCATATTTATAACCGCCATCCTTTCGAATTGTCCAATATTATCCATGGACAACCCGAGTATGTGTAGATTGGGTTCGTTTTCCCGTATGTTGTGCTCTGGATCCAATGCAGAATTTCGTCAGTGCCTCCCTGTTGTTCTCCGGGTAGACACCCTCTCTGCTTATTATCGAGACGTGTATCAGGAAAACAGCGGGGAGGTGCTGCCAAAATTCTGCGTCGCATCTGGAGCTGAGCATGGGAAAACGAACCCAATCTACACATACTCGGGTGGGATTAGGAGCTATCTTTACCTATTAGTGTGTAGGTTGCATGGATGTAATAAAACTGAAAAACTTGATTAGCGTATGAATGTAGATGATGAATTATATATTTATTTCTTGTGCCCCCATAGGTAGCTAGGCAACATGAGTGATGGTGCTTGGATGTACACTGGTCACCCTAGTCAGAAAGACATGACCTATGAATGGTTAACAAAAACCAGGGGGTTTGTGAGAGCCGCATTTGCAAATGGCCAGCAAAAAACATGGTGCCCCTGTCCCAACTGCGACAACTGGAAAAAAGCAGAGAGGGTTTGAAATGGGTAAACACCAGCAGAAGTGGGGTTTTACGCCTAATTATACGGTGTGGACTTTTCATGGTGAGTCTGACCAACGTGCCTGAGCTGAGGTGATTCGCCGTCGCACCGATGAGCATGGTACCAGGATTGAAGACATGGTGCAAGACTTTGATGATGCTCGGGATCTGGACGATGAGATGGAGGATTCTGCAAAGGCCTTCTATGAAATGTTGGAGTCTTCAAAACGTCCTCTCCACGAGCAGACTGAGCTTTGTCAGCTTGATGTGCCATCGCGCAAGTAATGGCTCTGAAGGCTCAATTCAACCTAGGCAGAGAATGCTACAACGCGATGATGACGATATTTGGACGCTTTCTACCCAAAGGCCATGTACTGCGTGCAAACCTGTACCAGTCAGAGAAAATCCTCCGTGTACTTAAGATGCCCTATGAGAAGATGCATGCCTGTGAGAATGGATGTGCCTTATTTAGGCTTGAGTATGCGGCCTTGAACTATTGCCCCATTTTCAATTCTTCCACGTATATTGTGGTAGACAACGGTATGGGTGAGAAGAATCAGACCAAAATCCCCATTAGTGTTCTTCGGTATCTGTCAATCGTACCAAGACTTCAACGTCTTTTCATGGTCGAAGAGATGGCCAGACAGATGACATGGCACAAATTGGGCAAAAGAACCGAACTAGATGCGGATGAGAACAAGATGCTGGTACACACTTCGGATGGTTTTGCATGGAGGCACTTCGATGCATTACATAAGGATAAATCAGAAGATCCAAGGCAACCTAGAGTTGCCATCAGCACGGATGGGTTCCATGTGTATGGTATGACGGCAACACAATACAGTTGTTGGCCCGTATTTGTCATTCCACTAAATTTGCCACCCGGAGAGATTATGAAAAGAAAGAACATTTTCCTGACGTTGATAATTCCAGGGCCCAACTATCCGGGGAAGAATATGAATGTGTACATACAACCGCTTAAGGATGAGTTGCAAGAAGCCTGGGATAATGGGATCAAGACCTACGACGCGGCTACCAAAACAAATTTAAAAATGCATGTGTGGTACATGTACTCGACGCATGATTATCCGGCGTTTGCCCTATTCGCTGGCTGGTGTGTGCATGGAAGGTTCCCGTGCACCACATGCAAGGCAGCTCTTCAGTTTCGTTCGCTGCAGGCTGGTCGCAAGTATTCTTGCTTCGACATGCATAGACAATTCCTGGATCCTGACCATAAGTTCAGAAAGGACAAGAAGAATTTCATCAAAGGTAGAGTTGTCAAAAACACTACACTAGCTGCATTGACAGGCCAACAGACCCTTGATCAGTTAAAAGCTCTCGAGTCTTTATTAACTTAGGTGCCCCCGAGATGGTGTGTGGATAAGATGGATTGTTAGGAGGCCTTGGTGGATCAGTGGTGCTACGAAATGTGGGAGGCCAACCACAACAATGGCAAGGAGAGGCGTGGCAAAATGGTTGGTGTGCCACACCATCAAGGGAGCGTCAACTTAATCCAATTTGGCAAGAACTGGGTATGTGGTTTGATTCATGCCTCATGCAATTCATTCTTAATGCTATCTTGAGCCCTTTACTAATACAATTTTCCTCTCTCTCTCTCTTTTAGGCGCGTCACAATAAGACACAGGTGCCACAGATGTACGACCTGTATGCGATGGCCCATACTGGCTCGTACAAGAAGGTCAAGGCATTCTCTGAGTCTGACCTCGAGCATCCAGAAAACTTCACCAACATCTCCTCCCACCACAAGCTCATGAAGTACAGAGATCACGGGAAGGCGAGGAAAGGGGGGGACTTTAACCCGAGCGAGGGGCCTATTTGTCCAGAGCTGGTGATGATAGCTGACAACGGGAGGCCCCATGGCTCGATCGCCATTAGAGACGGCCTTATACGTTGTCCTAGCACTCTTCGGCAGATCAAGGCACGCCAAACGAGCTCCTGTCCGGAGATAACACGTCGTCCACGGCCAGTCGAGCTCGTCATCGAGGTTAGTTTAATGGACTCAACTATCTTTCCGCATTATGTTGTGCGTTGGAACCAATATGATTACATTGCTAACAATGAGTTGTGTTGCAGGCTGTTATTCAGAAATAGAGAGAGAGGCAATGCAGGCAGCTATGGCAGAGAAGGATAAGGAGATTAGGGAGCTGGAGGAGAGGACGACTGCATTGGTGGAGGCGGAGAGGGCACGGAATGATGCATCTAACAGGGCCATATACGAGCTCTTCGTGGTAAGTTTCTTCTTCATGTTATTTCAAATCATGCATTTTAATGTCCGTTTCATTAATAAATAAAAAGTTTGACTTGTCGAAATCAAATGTACTGTCTATGTGCGAGAAGAGCGGCCAAGTCCCTCCGCCGATGCGAGTCATTAACATGGCGGGGACGGTGAGTTCCATTTCAGCGAAGTGATCTTAAGAGTGTCCTCATGCTAATGACACATTGTAAATGATGTTTGGTGCATAATATCTCCCGAAACGCATCGCACGACCCTTCTACAGTGGAGCCTTCTCCAGGGCAGCCTTCTCTAGGTGAAACAAGCCAGAGCCACCGTGCTTCACCGCCGTGATGACGATAATGGTATGTTATTTCTAGTGTTTTAATAAAAATTAGCTAGGCTTCCATCTAAATGACATAATTAGCTTAGTTAGCTCCAAAATGGTCTATTTAATAAAACATGACCTATACTTAGCTAATTATCCTCGAAATGACATAATTAGCTCCAAAAAGGCATTCTTAGCTAATTTAGCCCAAAGAAGGGGACAAGAGGAGAAGAAAGAGGAAAAATTAAAGGAAGGAAGAAGAAGAAGAAGAGAAGGAGAAGGATAAGAAGAAGGAGAAGAAGGAGAAGAAGCTCCTCCTTCTCCTTCTTCTTCCTCCTTCCTCCTTCTCCTTCTCATTCTTCTTTTCTTCTTCTTCTCCTCTTCCTTCTCCTTCTCCTCCTCCTCCTCCTCCTTCTTATTCTTCTTTTACTTCTTCTTCTCTTCTTGCTTCTTCTCTTTCTCTTCTTCTACGTAGCTTAGACTCATCCAAGAAAGACTAAATTGGCTAATTATCCTACAAAATGACATAATTAGCTTAGTTAGCTCCTAAATGACCTATTTAATAAAAATGACCTATAGTTAGCTAAGTTCTCTCCTAAATGAGATAATAAGTCATACGTAGCTGCAAGATGACATATTCCCCCTAACTTAGGTATTAAATGGCCTATAATTAGCCTAGCTAGATCCAAAATGGCTTAATAAGCATAGTTTGCTCCGGAATGACCTATTTTACCCAAGTTAGCTCCGAAACGACCTATAGTTAGCTAGGCTTCCACCTAAATGACATAATTAGCTTAGTTAGCTCCAAAATGGTCTATTTAATAAAACATGACCTATACTTAGCTAATTATCCTCGAAATGACATAATTAGCTCCAAAAAGGTATTCTTAGCTAATTTAGCCCGAAGAAGGGGACAAGAGGAGAAGAAAGAGGAAAAATGAAAGGAAGGAAGAAGAAGAAGAAGAGGAGAAGAAGAAGGAGAAGGAGGAAAAAGAAGGATAAGGAGAAGGAGAAGAAGGAGGAGAAGAAGGAGAAGGAGCTCCTCCTTCTCCTTCTTCTTCCTCCTTCTTCCTCCTTCCCCTTCTCCTTCTTCTTTTCTTCTTCTTCTCCTCTTCCTTCTCCTTCTCCTCCTCCTTCTTCTTCTTTTACTTCTTCTTCTCTTCTTGCTTCTTCTCTTTCTCTTCTTCTACGTAGCTTAGACTCATCCAGGAAAGACTAAATTGGCTAATTATCCTACAAAATGACATAATTAGCTTAGTTAGCTCCTAAATTACCTATTTAATAAAAAAATGACCTATAGTTAGCTAAGTTCTCTCCTAAATGACATAATAAGGCTTACGTAGCTGCAAGATGACCTATTCCCCCTAACTTAGGTATTAAATGGCCTATAATTAGCCTAGCTAGATCCAAAATGGCTTAATAAGCATAGTTTGCTGCGGAATAACCTATTTTACCCAAGTTAGCTCCGAAACGACCTATAGTTAGCTAGGATTCCACCTAAATGACATAATTAGCTTAGTTAGCTCCAAAATAGTCTATTTAATAAAACATGACCTATACTTAGCTAATTATCCTCGAAATGACATAATCAGCTCCAAAAAGGCATTCTTAGCTAATTTAGCCCGAAGAAGGGGACAAGAGGAGAAGAAAGAGGAAAAATGAAAGGAAGGAAGAAGAAGAAGAAGAAGGAGAAGGAGGAAGGAGAAGGAGAAGGAGAAGGAGAAGGAGGAGAGAAGCTCCTTCTCCTTCTTATCCTCCTTCTTCTCCTTCTTGTCCTTCTTCTTTTCTTCTTCTTCTCCTTCTCCTCCTCCTTCTCCTCCTCCTCCTTCTTCTTCTTCTTTTTCTTATCCTTCTTCTTCTCTTCTTACTTCTTCTCTTCTTGCTTCTTCTCTTTCTTCTAATACGTAGGTTAGTTTCCCCAACAAAGACATACTTAGCTAATTATCCTCCAAAATGACATAATTAGCATAGTTAGGTAAAAACATCATAAGAACCTTGGTTAGCTCATTAAAATGACTAATTTAGCTCCAAAATGACATAATAAGGTCAAAATGGATTAATAATCATAGTTGGCTACAAAATGACATATTTGATCCAAGTTAGCTCTAGAATGACCTATACTTAGCTAAGTTCTCTCCTAAATGACATAACAAGGCTATGTACCTCCAAGATGACCTATTCCACCTAACTTAGCTATTAAATGGCCTATACTTAGCTAATTTCTCTCCGGAATAACCTATATACTTCTTCATCTGTTATTATTCTTCTAACTTTCTTATTTGTCATTTTGCAGATTACATTCACTTCACGGGAAGCTTGGATTATATTGATGGAATGCTTGAAGATGATTTCTTGTACCATGGCTTCACGGAAGCTTGTATTGAAACTATTGTAGTATATGGATATATACGAAACTTTGTATGCGTGTGGATGAAACTGGTGTAATATATGGTTTGGTACGGATTGAACTTGCATAAGATGTATGTACTATGGATGAAAGTTATTTTAATATGGTTATGAGTACGGAAAGAAGTTTATTTATGTCAAATATATATATATATATATATATATTCTGATTATTGTGAAAAATGCTGGCTATAATAAGAAATAAAATAAAAAGCGGCTGGTTCCCCCCTTTGTCGTCTGCCCCCACATGGCAAAGGGGGGATGGAAGACGGCAAAGAGGAGAGAGAGAGGGGGATGGTCCCCCCTTTGCCGTCTGCCCCCACATGGCAAAGGGGAGATAGCAGACGGCAAAGAGGGGAGAGATAGGGGGCTGGTTCCCCCCTTTGCCGTCTGCCCCCACATGGCAAAGGGGGGATGGCAGACGGCAAAGAGGGGAGAGGGGGGGTTGGTTCCCCCTTTGCCGTCTGCCCCCACATGGCAAAGGGGGGACGGCAGACGGCAAAGAGAGGAGGCCTGCCGTTAACAATTAACGGGGCCGTTGGTGTATGTGCCGTCCCATTTAATTTGCCGTCTGCCCCCTCATGGCAATGATTCCTTGCAGTCTGCTTTAAAAAAGCAAACGGCAAAGAACCTCTTCACCGGATTTTTTTTTTGCCGTCAACTTTGCCGTCTGCTGACCGACGGCAAAGCCTTTGTCGTCGGTGGTTCCCCCCTTTGCCGTCCGCCATGGCAGACGACAAATTTCTGAATTCCAGTAGTGTCTTCAGGACTGAGGAATAGAATACCTCTTTTCTTCGGAGTTGGCTTAGGAGGTGGTTCGGGAATAGTCCAAGCATTTTCATTGCACAAGATGTTATTCAATAGGATCTCAGCTTGTTCTACAGTTCGTTCCCTAAAAACACAACCAGCACAACTATCTAGGTGGTCTTTGGAAGCATCGGTAAGTCCATTATAGAAGATATCAAGTATTTCATTCTTCTCAAGAGGGTGATCAGGCAAAGCATTCAGTAGCCGGATGAGCCTCCCCCAAGCTTGTGGGAGACTCTCTTCTTCAGCTTGAGCAAAGTTGTATATTTCCTGCAAGGGAGCTTGCTTCTTATGGGCAGGGAAATATTTTTCAGAGAAGTAGTAGACCATATCCTGGGGGCTACACACACAACTAGGAGCAAGAGAAATGAACCAGGTCTTAGCATCATCCTTTAGTGAGAAAGGAAACAGCTTGAGGATATAGTAGTGGCGGATCTTTTTCTCACTAGTGAATAGGGTGGCTATATCGTGCAGTTTGGTAAGATGGGCTACAACCGTTTCACACTCACAACCGTGAAAAGGATCAGATTCGACCAAAGTGATTAACTCAGGGTCGACAGAGAATTCATAATCCTTATCGGTCACAAAGATAGGCGAAGTTGCAAATTTCGGGTCGTATTTCATCCTAGCGTTCAAAGATTTTTCTTTCCACTTGAGCAGTAATTTCTCAACATCATAGCTATCCTTACAAGCAAGAAAGTCCTCAGCTATCTCTCCCTCCATAACATAGCGCTCAGGCATAATAGGCAATTCAGGCATAGTAGCAGGTTCTACTTCAATAGTATCAGCAGTTTCAGAAGTATCATCACATCTAGCAGCAACTCTAGCAATTTGTGCATCAACGAATGCACCTAGTGGCAAAGCAGTATCAGGCATAGCATCATGGGCAGCAGAACTGCATCATCAAGCACAGTAGTATCAAGCATAGCATCATGGGCAGGAGAAGTAGCATCATCAAGCACACGCGACATATCAAGATTTCTAGGAGAAGGTGATGTCGCAAACTTACTCAAAACTGAAGGTGAATCAAGTGCAGAGCTAGATGGCAGTTCCTTACCTGTCCTCGTAGTGGACGGCAAGATTTCAGTTCTTGGATCTTTCGGATTCCTCATAGTGACCAGCAGACGTCAATCCAAAGTGACTCAGAGAATATAGTTGTGCTTCCCCGGCAACGGCGCTAGAAAAGTGTCCTGATAACCCACAAGTGTAGGGGATCGCAACAGTTTTCGAGGGTACAGTATTCAACCCAAATTTATTGATTCGCCACAAGGGGAAGCGAAAGAATATTCTCAAGTATTAGCAGCTGAGTTGTCAATTCCACCACACCTGAAAGATTAGTGTCTGCAAGCAAAGTATCAGTAGCAAAGTGGTATGATAGCAATAGTGCCAGAAATAGGTCAGTTGACGGTAGACTATTCCTAATTTGTTGTATCAATGGCGCCAGTAAAGTGTTGCAGCAAGGAACAGGAAAGTAGCAAGTAACAGCAGTAGTGACAGCAGTAGCAAGTAGCAGCAGTAGCAGCAGAGCAAGTAACAACAGTAGTAACAGCAGTAGCAGCAAAGTAACAGCAGTAGCAGCAAAGTAACATAGCAAGGACCAGTAGTAAAAGACTCGTAGGCAGTGGATCGGTGATGGATGAGTATGCCGGATGTGATTCATCATGTAACAACTATAACACGGAGAGATATGTAACTATCTCCCGTTCGTCAATCTAATGTAGGCATGTATTCCGTATGTAGTCATATGTGCTTAGGGAAAAGAACTTGCATGACATCTATTGTCCATCCCTTCCATGGCAGCGGGGTCGTAATGGAAACTACGGGATATTAAGGTTCTCCTTTTAATAGATAACTGGACCAACGCATTAACACGTGGTGAATACATGAACTCCTCATACCATGGTCATCTTCGGGAGTGGTTCCGGCTATTGTCACTCCGGGGTCGCCGGGTCGTAACACATAGTAGGTGACTACAACTCGCAAGATAGGATCCAGAACACACATATATTGGCGACAACATAATAGGTTCACATCTGGAATCATGGCACTCGGGCCCTAGTGACAAGCATTAAGAATGGCAAAGTAGTAGCAACATCAATCTAGAACATTGTGGATACTAGGGATCAATCCCCGTCAAAACTAACTCGCTTACATGATAGATCTCATCCAACTCATCACCGTCCAGCAAGCCTACGATGAGATTACTCACGAACGATGAAGAGCATCATGGAATTGTCGATGGAGGAAGGTTGATGATGACGATGGCGATGATTTCCTCTCTCCGGAGCCCGAAACGGACTCCAGACCTGCCCTCTAGATGAAGAACAGGAGGTGGTTGCGCCTCCGTATCGTAAAACGCGATGAATCCTTCTCTCTGATTTTTTCCGAGCGAAACGGAATATATAGAGTTGAGTTTGGAGGCGGTGGAGCCTCGTGGGCTCCACAAGCCTGGTTGATGCGTCCTGGGGGGTGGCCGCGGCCAGTGGGCTTGTGGCCCACTGGTTCACCCCCTCCGGTGGATCTTTGCGCAGGTATTTTTCATTAATTCCAGAAAAATTCTCCGTAGATTTTCAGGTCATTCCGAGAACTTCTATTTCTGCACAAAAACAACACCATGGCAATTCTGCTGAAAACATCATTAGTCCGGGTTAGTTCCATTCAAATCATGCAAATTAGAGTCCAAAACAAGGGCAAAAGAGTTCGGAAAAGTAGATACGACGGAGACGTATCACCGGTCCGCCTCAGCCGCTTTATCACGTGCCTCCTTTTCCTTTCTCCTCTGATGGATTCTATCGGGAAATCTCTTCCTTTCCTCGGAGAATGCAAGAATCCACGGCGGGGAGCCTGGTAAGCCTCGTGCTCGCCCTTTGTGTTCGTTATTCCCGAGGGTGCGTGTGAGCTCGTCGTTCTCTCAGAACCGTCCCTCTTCAACATCATGTACAGCACGTCTAATCTCCTCGATGGGTAGGGGATTATCTTTGTGTCTTTGGTTATATATTGCCTTCCTTGTGCGTCCAACAAGCCCCCATGACCGTAAAACCAGTTTCTTCCCTGTTCGAGCCATCTTAAGGGATCTGGAGTGATATTTTTTGCCAGAAATGATCCCTCAAGTTCTTCCCACTTAGGCATCTTACCGCCGTAGCCACCAGGCCCCATAATATCGTGGTACTTCTTCTTACCTGCATTCATCCTATTTGTTGCAGAATTTTTCAAGGCGTCCTCCGATTTCTTGTATGCCACAAATTCAGCCGAGTAGTCTTTAATCTTCTCATAGTCGTGATCGAAATATGGAGTTTTATCTTTCAAGATAAAATCCTGGTGCAATCTTTTTTTCTAGCCCCTGAATAGATCGGCCATCTTCTTAAGAACCCAGTCCTTGACTTTTTTTTCTCTAGGGCCTCTTTTTGCCTCTTCATTTCCTCCTCATTTGGCTCCTCCTCATCTAGATCCACATGTGGCGTCGGCTAGGTGAAATGAAGCATGAGCTTTATCCAAAGGTTTTCTTTGGCTGATGTGCCGATATATGAGACTCCTTCCTCCCTTGGATTAATCCATTCTCGAGTGATGATAGGGATGTGGTCCCTAACAACAACTTTGCATGCCTTCACAAACTTTAGCTTTATATCTGTGGGAGCAATTGGTTGCCCGACATTTGAGACTGTTTTGATCCTATATCTCTCACCGTCATCCAACTTCTTGGTTGGGCCTCGTTTCGTCCGGACTGGAGATTTGCTCCATCCGGAGGGCTAAAAGAAAGAGCATTAATATATGTATATAGACAACAGAGGATTAATTTATTAATATATATATATATATGTGCACCTCGCCGGAGCGGTCGGCTTCTCCCTCATCGGCTTCTTCCTCATTGGAGCCACCGATTCCTCCCTCGCCCGAGGCATGGGCGTCTAGTTCACCGGAGCTTCTACCTCGTGTGCTGAGAGACTCATCTCCCTCATCGGACTCGTTCAGAAACTGATTGGTGACATCAACATCGCGAACTAAAATATCATCCCCGCGGATGACACCATGCATCATGTCTTCCTGATATTCGTCTCTGCCGTGTATTGGATCCATAGTATCTACAAATTAATTAAACATCATCGAATAATCCACTTAATTAATGCATCATCGAATAATCCACTTAATATTATCGAACATATAATCTGGAATACATAAATAAAACATCTCTCGAATACAGTAATACATCGAATAATATATAACTGATCAACTAACAAAGAGTCGTCGTTGTACTGAGGCGCGGGCGATGGACACCCAAAGAGCAGGGACCATCACCGGATCATAGCTCGGGTGAGATCCGTGAACAACCTGCCAGGTACTGGAGAACCTGGCATCCAATGCCTCCATGTACCAACGGACGTGCTCGTCCTCCTCCCTGACACGGCAACATACGTCCTCCTCGGGGCCCGGCAACCTAGGCACCGAAATTGGCCCCCGGGACCGCCAGCAAAGAAGCTCCGGGTCGACTACGGGAGCCTTGTTCCTCACCAAGCTGCGTGCCCCGGAAAGGTAACTCCTCCCAGTGCCAGCCCGGCTGAGCCCAGTCCCGCACATGTTGGCGCCTATCAAGCAGGTTGTCGCCACCGAGTCGACGACGAGGATGCGGGCCGGGCATCGTATGTCCTACTATTTAAATTCCTACTATTTAATAAACTTTTCTAAACTTGTACTACTTCTGTTCCAAAATATAAGACCTTTCAAATATTTCATCAGAAAACTACATACCGAGAAAATGAGTGAATCTATACTCTAAAATATGTCTAATGGATTCTCTTAACCTTAATTTAAGGGATTTAACAAAATGGCGACATTTTGGATGTGTAGAATGATCTATATTTTTCCTGATCTCATCTACCCTTGTTCTATATATGTCACATTCTCTACTCTCAAAGGATTGAAGAAAATCATGACTTAATCATTACCTAGTATGTAGTAATAGGCGCATGATGCTATGAAGCTTTACAAAGTTGTTTTGTAACGGAATTCCAAGTAGGATAATTAGCTTTTTGGTACACAGTTCAGAAAGAGCCATCTGAATATCGTTATTTGGAAGGACTTTGCTAAACTTAGTACCAAAAAGCGAATTATTCTATCAGGAATTCCGTTCCACAACAACTTTCTAAAGCTTGATAGCGCATCCGTCTATTACTACCAGGTATTGATGAAGCCATGGACCATGACTTCATCATTACCTAGTACTGAGAGGCCCATGATGCTATGAAGCTTCACAAAGTTGTTTTGTAACGGAATTACGAATAGAATAATTAGCTTTTTGGTACGCAGTTCAAAAAGAGCCATCCGAATATCTCTATTTGGAAGGACTTTGCTGAACTTCGTACCAAAAAGCGAATTATTCTATCCGGAACTCCGTCCCAAAACAACTTTCGAGAGCTTGATAGCGCCATGCGTCTGTTACTACCAGGTAATGATGAAGCCATGTATTTCTTCAATACTTTGACAGACAACAACGTGACATATAAAATCTAGCTAGCTTGGTTACATAGATGAGCTCAAAAAAATTGAATCAACTTTTGTGCACATACATAATATGGCAGTCTTTATAAATCCATTATTAACACTAACAATGTTGTTTCCTAAAATACATATTATGACATTGTATAAAGTTTTTTGACAAATCACATGAATGTAACTAAACTTGACTTTTAATTATGCACATTTTTTACATTTTATTATATTTTTCAAATATACAACTTTTTTATTCGTTATGTTTTGAATCCAAATTTCGTGAACATTTTATTACATTGTTTTATATTTTTAAAATTCCACATTTTTTTTTGAATCATCTGCATATTTGAATATCACTTAAACTACAAATATTCTACAAATATTCACGGAATTCACCAAATATTCCACAAATATTCTACAAACTGAATCATTGCATATACACTACAAATATTCTACAATCTACAAGAAAAATCACCAATGTACAATGTACAATATCTACAAATATTCTATAATCTATACAAATATCACTTATATACAATGTACAATATCTACAAATTGACGATCCATCAAGAGGACAGGAGCTGCTCACCGGCAGCAGGGAGGAGGAAGCCGGAGGCGGGGAGGAGCGCGCGCGGCACCGGTGATCGACGAGGAGGAGGGCTCGAGGCAGAGGAGCGCGCGGCACCGGCGACGGGGAAGAGGGCGACAGCGAGGAGGAGCGCGGCGACGGCTACGGTGAGGAGGGTGCCGGCGAGGAGGAGCGTGGCGACAGCGGCAGGGAGGAGCGCGACGACGGCGTCGGGGCTCTTTCGTTGCGCACCCTGGCGGCGTCGAGGCATTCATCCGTCGCGGGGAGGAAGAAGATCGAACCGGCGATTTGGACATCACAAATTTCCAACTCCCTCTTATATAGGCGGAGCTTTAGTCCCGGGTCGTGGCTCGAACCAGGACTAAAGACCCCCTTTAGTCCCGGGTCGAGCCACGACCCGGGACTAAAGACCCTTTTCGGTAGGCGGATGGGCGGGAAGCGAGGGCCATTAGTCCCGGGTCATGGCTCAACCCGGGTCTAAAGGGGGTCTTTAGTCCCGGTTCGAGCCATGACCCGGGACTAAAGACCTGGGGCTGGCGGCAGTTCAAAGTTTAGTCCCACCACGCTTGTCGAGAGGAGCTGCGACTGGTTATAAGCCCCGCTGCCCCCAACCATCTCGAGCTCCTCTCAATTGCACGCTTACGGGCCTAAATGCACTCCATGTGCCTAAATATGAAAATAGATGTGAATTTAAAGACAAAATTCAACCTAAATTCAAAGTGCTAGGTTGAATTTTCTCTATAAATTCACATCTATTTTCAATTTTTTCCCATTATTTTTTTGCTCTATTGTTTTTTTCCTACTTACACCTAAATATTTAGTTTTCAAATTTGAATAGTTTAAATTTGAATTCTTTGAAATTTTTGAATAACTTTACTTTCATAGTTTTCTATTAAAGATTTTCACAAAAAAACTTTATGAAAATTCTTTCGAGTTGATATTTTTTTTGTTTCTTTTTAGTTAATGTTTTACTTGATTCTTTTTAACAAATAAACACTTTGATAATTTTAGTTGATTATTTTTAATTCATTCATTTTTGTTATTGTTTTTGTTGATTCTTTTTAGTCGGATCGTTTTTTTTGTTTTCTATTAAATATTTTAACAAAAAACTTTATGAAATTTCTGACTTCGTTTGGTATTTTCCGTGCATTTACTTATTTTTTTTTTGAGCTAGTTGACCATGAAATTGAAAAGCACTATAAATGAACTCTGAAAATGTTGAAAGTTGGCATGGTATCATCATTTCACCCACATAGCATGTGCTAAAAAGTTGAGAGGGTTTCGACAAAAACTGGATGCACTTTGTGTACAAAACGGACAATCTCTCTCGAAGTATGAGGGTTTCGAACGAGAACTCTTCTGTTACAAAGGGATTTCATTTTTTTGAACTTATTTCAACTCCATACTTTTTGGGTGTTAAAAATGCACCATTCAAAGGCACATCACAATTTGTCAACAATTCCTAACTTCATTTGCTATTTTACGTGCATTTACTTATTTTTTTCAGCTAGTTGACCCTGAAATTGAAAAGCACTACAAATGAACTCTGAAAATGTTGAAAGTTGACATGATATCATAATTTCACCCACATAGCATGTGCAAAAAAGTTTGAGAGGGTTTCGACAAAAACTGGATGCACTTCGTGTACAAAACGGACAATCTCTCTCGAAGTATGAGGGTTTCGAACGAGAACTCGTTTGTTACAAAGGGATTTCATTTTTTGAACTTATTGGAACTCCATAATTTTTATGTGTTCAAAATGCACCATTCAAAGGCACATCACAAATTTTCAACAATTTCTGACTTCATTTGGTATTTTTCGTGCATTTACTTTTTTTTGAGTTAGTTGACCCTGAAATTGAAAAGCACTACAAATGAACTCTGAAAATGTTGAAAGTTAGCATGGTATCATCATTTCACCCACATAGCATGTGCTAAAAAGTTGATAGGGTTACTACAAAAACTGGATGCACTTCGTGTACAAAACGGACAATCTCTCTCGAAGTATCACGGTTTCAAACGAGAACTCATGTGTTACAAAGGGTTTTCATTTTTTTGAACTTATTTGAACTCCTTATATTTTTGTGTGTTCAAAATGCACCATTAAAAGGCACATCACAAATTTTTCAACAATTTCTGACTTCATTTGGTATTTTTCGTGCACTTACTTTTTTTTTTGAGGTAATTGACCCTGACACTACTAGGAAAAGGGCTATAATGATATAGACACTAATGGCGCACCAGACAAGTAGTGCGCCACTACTATATAGTAGTGACGCACCATGTGCAGGTGTGTCATTAGTGTGATGGACACTAATGGCGCACCACACACTCGGTGCGCCACTACTATTTTTTTTTTTGCAAAACTACTAATGGCGCACCACCAGCTGGTGCGCCATTAGTAACCAGGGTTACTAATGGCGCATCTGTAGGTGGTGCGCCACTACAATAAAAAAATTTCTGTAAAACTACTAATGGCGCACCATCACGTGGTGCGCCATTAGTAACCAGGGTTACTAATGGCGCATCTGTAGGTGGTGCGCCACTACTATATTTTTTTTTTGCAAAACTACTAATGGCGCACCAAGGTGGTGCGCCATTAGTAACCTGGGACCAGCTAGATATTTTGGACAGTCACCTACCACACTCACTTTCCCCACTTTCATTCTCTCCACCTCCTCCTCCAAGCTTGTCTCGGGTGCCTCCTCCTCCTCACCTCATTTGCATCATAGATTCACCCAAATTAAGTGGTTAAATTACCTTTTTTGATAGGTAAGTAAGGGGAAAGCTTTTATGTTGTAGATCTCCTTTTTTCTCCCTCCAACAACATGCACATGCATTTTTTATGGCCTAGCTAGATCTACATATGTTTGTGGTGTTGCATATATGTTTGTGTTTGCAGGTACCGGTATTTGAAATGCGATAGTTGCCAATATTTTGCCAGAATATTGATTCATTTCCGTTTCGGTGAGAATTTGGCACTATGCATTCTTTTTTGTCCTATTTTTAGGCAAAGTCATGCCAAAGAAAAATTTGGTTCTAAAATGTTGTTTTGCTCTACCACGCAGGCGACCATGGTCCGCACGATGACCGAAGGCATCGTGAATAGGTTTTTGAGCTCCGCAAAGGCCGAGATGCTTCAAAAGAACGCGACGGAGATAAGATGTCCGTGTCGGAGATGCAAGCTGAAGAGCCTTATGGACCCGGATTCCGTAAAGGTGCGGGACCGCCTGCTCTTGCGTGGTTTCATGGATGGCTATCGGTGGCAAGGTGATGAAGATGATTATGAAGTCATCCATGGGGGCCGGGCAAGAAATGAGGAAGGGCATGAGCAAGACAACCGCAGCGAGGGCGGGCGAGAAGACGAAGAATCTCCAGGACACAGTGATGATGTAGAAGATGCCGGAGCAGACGAAGGGCATGATCATGAAGATGAAGATGCCGGAGCAGACGACGATGGACCATCGATGGCCTGGGTGCAGGACCCTCATATTCAAGAGCTGCTTCTCAAGCAGACGGATAACGCAAGAGCTGCCGCCCGAGAGAAAGCCAAGCTGGATCAACTGGAGATAGACGCGGTTACTCCATTGTATGAAGGATGCAGGCCCGAGGATACCCGCCTGAAAGTAACGCTCATGGCTCTGGAGATGAAGGTAAAACACAAAATGACCGACGCGTGCTTCGACGAGAACATGTCATTCTGGCACGAACGTCTTCCCAAGGGAAACAAGTGCCCGACCAGTTTCGAGGAGGCGAAGAAAATCGTGTGTCCTCTGGATTTACCGCACGTGAAATACCATGTGTGCATGAACAATTGCATCATTTATCGGGACGAGCACGCGGAGTCTACCATATGTCCGGTGTGCGGCGTCAATCGATACAAGAAGAGGAAGAAAGCTCCTCGAAAAGTGGTGTGGTACTTTCCAATCACTCCTCGTCTGCAGTGGTATTTCGCGGACCCTAAGGTAGCAAAGCTCCTGCGTTGGCACACGGATAGGGAGGAGAAAAAGCGAGAAGATGGCGGAAATGAATAAAAAAGACAAGATGCTGAGTCACCCTAAGGATGCGAGCCAGTGGCAAGCGTTGAACTTCGAATACCCAGAATTTGGGGACGATCCAAGGAACATCGTGCTGGGCGCGAGCACCGATGGAGTCAATCCGTTTGGCAGCCAGAGAAGCACACATAGCACCTGGGTTGTGTTTGTGTGAACGTACAACCTCCCCCCTGGTTGTGCATGAAGAGGAAGTACATTCACATGAGTATGCTAATTGAAGGGCCGAAACAACCAGGGAACAACATCAATTTGTATCTGGGGCTGCTGAAAGAGGACCTAGACACGCTGTGGAAAACGCCAGCCAATACGTGGGACACCGCAGAGAAAGAATATTTCCCTATGAGAGCCGCACTGCTCACGACGGTGCATGACTATCTCGGTTACGAATATGTCGCGGGGCAGGTGGTCCACGGATTTTCTAGATGCGTCAGGTGCATGGATTACACAATGTATCGCCAGCTAGATAGAGATCTTGGGTCTTCGAAAACCGTGTTGATGGGACATCGAAGGTGGCTTCGCGACGATGACTCATGGAGAAAACGCAAGGATCTGTTCGATGGTGAAACCGATCCCCGAAGACGCCCCCTTATGAGGAGCGGCGAGGAAATATACGAGTTGTTGAAAAATTGGAAAGAGTGCCCACCGCCGGGAAAGGCGCCAGAGCCAGGAAAGAAGCGAAAGGTGCCAGAGCCGCTGCTGAAGGTATGGAAAACGAGGTATGTTTTCTGGGACTTGCCGTACTGGAAGATCCTCCTTGTGCCTCACAGCCTTGATGTCATGCATATCACGAAGAACGTGTGCGAGAGTCTGCTTGGTACCCTGCTCAACATGCCAGAGAGGACCAAAGATGGGCCGAAAGCAAGGGCAGACTTGAAATCAATGGGCATCAAGGAGGAGCTTCACGCTAATAATGATGATGATGATGACGATGAGGCGAAGCAGGACACGGAAAGTCGTCGCAAAGGCAAAAAGGCCAAGAAGATCGGAAATGACTTCCCTCCCGCGTGCTTCACTCTAAGTCAGGAGGAGATCGATCAGTTTTTCACCTGCCTCGTAGGAGTAAAACTTCCTTATGGTTACGCGGGGAAGATAAGCAGATACCTAGACTCGGCGAAGCAGAAGTTCAGCGGGATGAAGTCTCACGACTGTCACGTGCTGATGATGCAGATACTTCCAGTTCAATCCGTGGGATCATGGACGCGCATGTCCGTGAAACGCTATTTGGCCTATGCAACTTTTTCGACGTCATCTCTCGGAAGTCGGTTGCCGCGAGGCAACTCAAAAGGCTACAGGAAGAGATCGTGGTGATACTATGCGAGCTTGAGATGTACTTCCCGCCCGCATTCTTCGACGTTATGGTGCATCTGCTGGTCCATATCGTGGAGGATATCATCCAACTCGGGCCGACGTTCCTGCACAACATGATGCCGTTCGAAAGGATGAATGGTGTCATCAAAGGATACGTTCGTAACATGTCACGTCCAGAGGGAAGCATAGCCAGGGGCTTTTTGACCGAAGAGTGCATCTCCTACTGCACGAATTATCTAGGCATCGAGAACCCCGTTGGTCTACCCGTCAACAGGAACCTCGTCAGGCTCGCTGGATGGGTTCACCGTGAGGGTCGCCGCGAAATGCATGTCGACTTCGAGGGTCAACTCACCGACTTTGAAAGAGCAAACCTAATCGCGCTACAACACATAGACGTGGTCGATCCTTGGGTGGTAGAGCACAAAACCTTTATTGAGAAGACGTACAATGACCGAGGCCAACAGAGGACGGGCGGAGATATAATGAAAGAGCACAACTCATGTTTCACGCGTTGGTTCAAGCAGAAGCTTCTGTCATATCCTTTACATGAGGATTCTTCCACGGAAGAACAACTCATATTCGCCTTGTCACAAGGCGCCGAGCACAACCTGATGACGTATGAGGCGTACGATATCAACGGCTACACATTCTACACCGAGGGAAAGGACATGAAGAGCGATGGTTATCAGAACTCCCGGGTAATGATGGAAATCCTACACCGGTAACGACAAGGACAGATACTACGGAAGGATCGAGGAGATCTGGGAGCTGAGCTACGCTGGAGAGAAGGTCCCGATGTTCCGTGTCAGATGGGCCAAGAGCGTCATAAAAGAAGACCGGTATTTCACCACCAGGTTATACCCGAAGGCAAATCCAAGACCGCGGGCGCAAATGTCACCGCGAAAAATGAGCCATGGGTACTGGCTTCCCAAGTGGACCAATGCTTCTTCATTACCGACCCGCCAAAGCCCAGTTGTGTTGTCGTGAGGAGAGGCAAAAGGAAGATCATCGAACTAGATGGAGTCGCCAATGAGCAAGACTTCGACAAGTACGGCGACCCGAAGATGGAACATGACGACGACGATGAAGTACCGGCATACACCACAAGAAGAAGCAGGACCACCCTACCTAAAGGACGTCCGTTGAAGAGGAGAACTCCATTTACGAAAAATAAGGGCAAGAAGATTGTGAACAAATAGCTAGCTACGATCGATTGTATTTAAATTGTAGCCTTCATTTCTCAATTCTATTTCGACATTTTCAAATTTGATGATATTTTTCATATTCAATATGAAAAAATATTGAATATTCATGAGGACGCTCGATCTCGATCCCCATCCATCTCGTTCGCTATCCCCCTCGCAAGACCCCCCCTCGCCGCCGAGCACCCCCCGCACCCTCGCCCGCTCCACTGCCGCCGACGACCCCCCGCACCCTCGCCCGCTCCACCGCCACCGAGCACCCACCGCACCCTTCCCCGCTCCACCGCCGCCGATGACCCCCCGTACCCTCCCCCGCTCACCCCCTGTTATTGAATATCTGATCGACATGATCGTGAGCGAGCAGTGGTCGTACGTACGTGACCCATGCATCAACACTGGACGTACGACACACTGGGTGGATAAGCGCCGTTGGTTTTAGACTAGACCATGCTTATCTATCTCTACACATGTGCTTCCAACCAAATTAAGCGGCAAAGATGTAAGAATCAAGTGTTCACAGGTAATTTACACTTGTAAGTTAAATGAGGTGTAAAATTTTACACCCATTCCAAACAGGGTCTAAAATGGATATGTGACTTTTGTTGAAATCTTTACTCAACAACTTTCACTTCTATACAGGCTCGAATATAGATATGCATGGGTGTATCATGCCTAAATAGGCAAATTTATTTCCTTTTTTCTAACATGGACTGGCAAATGTTATGATCTACAATATATACTACCTTGCTAGTGTCATTGTTTACGTATAAAATGAAGAAAATGCCTTCCACTTCAGCAAAAATTAATGTCGTATATTTGGGGCATCTCGTGTGCTCCAATGAAAAGTATCATCTTTTCTGTTATGATTTATGAACATGTCAAACAATTATGGTACGATACTACGTACATGTAAGGATTAACTTCATGACTTAGTAGAGAATATGACGAAAAGCACAACAACCTCTCAACTAATTACATCCATCCAGAAAATACTTTACCACTCTGCTAACAAAATTTGCCACTTTACTAATGACGCACTTCATGAACATGCGTCATTACTATAGAAAAAAAACATTCTAATGACGCACTTCATGACCATGCGCCGTTACTATAAAAAGAACATTCTAACCCTCGCATCTACTCCTCTGTCATCGCCCTCGTCCAGGAGACCGCGCCCACCCCTCCCCCATCCTCGTCCACGGAGACGCCGCCCATGAAGACGCCGCCGCCGCCGCCCACCCCCTCCCCCACCCTCGTGGACGCAGACGCCGCGCACGCCCTCCCCCACCCTCGCGCTCCTCTGCCCTCGCCCTCGTCCGGGAGCGAACGACCAGATTCCCCAAGCGCGACAGTAGGGTTCCTAGCCGCCGCCGGCCAAAGCCTCCGCTGCCCTGCCGCCGGTACAGGAGCCCAGAAGCACCTCCCTCCGTCGAGCAGCCGCTCCCACCAGCAGAGCAGGCGCTCCCGCCCAGCAACGCCACCACCCGGAGCTTGCCGGCGACCAGTCCTGTCCAACTCCATAGGCAGGTAGCTACCAACTCCCTCTCCCCTCGAGTTCCCGCAGGAGTACAACGGCGCTCCCATTGTACTCGAAGTTCTGCCGCTGTTTCCTTGTCCGTTCCGCGCCACCGACGGCCGCAAGGCAAACGAATCAGGCACGCGGATTTTCTCCAGTCGGGTTGGTTTAGATCGTCGGAGGTAGGCGTTAATGGAGGCAGATTGATGTGGGTTTGCTCGCCCTGGAGGGGTTTCTCTGGACTGGATTGGCGCGTCGAGGTGTGTGTGTGTGATGGATCCCAAAAATGCTTACCTGCACTCCCACTGTTGTGTTAGTGGTACGCCATCATGGTCATGTGAATGTTGTTCAAATCATTTCATTCTTGTCAATCTTCACGCGCTTGCTTGCTTTGGATCGTAGCAACGAACTAGTCCGGGTGCCTTCTTGTTTGGGAAAATGCATAGCGATGAACCAATTCCGTAAGGCTGTGTCTCTTGTTTTAACACATGGGGACAATGTACTGCTGAGTGCCGAGGTCTACCAAATCCCCTAAAGGCTAAAGGGTAGACTTCTGCCTTTTCCCGTGCCCATTTGTTAGTAAGTAAGGGATTGGAAAACACGTTAAAACATGGCCAAGGGGGGTTGTTATCCAACCTGGGGGCTTATGATCGAGTAATAAGACGAAAAGGAAAAATGGGTCTTATGACCAAAGCCACCTCAACCTTGGAGGGCGATCATCGAATCTCCTGGTGATGCTTTGGTGTCGACCTGTTTGCGGCTGTAGCGTTGCTCGAGCATTTATCTTCTTCCTACTTTTGGAAAGCTGCTGGAGGCAGTAACCCCTGACCGAACCCTTTGTGCTTGAATTGATGCTTCCCATGCCGAATTCCGTGTGTAAATGAATTGCTTTTCTTCTAGTTTTACTTCACTGGTATCCAATTTCTGAAGTTCTGCCTAGTTCTTTACTGTGCATGTGCTTCTGTGTTTAGACTGAATTATGATATGCTCTCTGGACTCATATTGAAGCAATTTAAATGTTTTGTCTGCTGAATTGAGCAATTATTAATTTAGCGTTTCTCTTCCTGACAATCTGAATGTTGCTGAATTGATCAATTATTAATTTGGAACTTGCCTTTTCAACGAACCAGCTGGTACTAAAGTTCTCTGGACTCAGATTTGAGTTAAATGTTTTGTCTATTGAATTTGGCTATTATGTTGTAGTGTTTCTCTTCCTGACAATCGGAATGTTGCTGAATCAGTAAGAAAAACAAAAGTTTGTAACTTCTCTTATGAATTTTGCCGTCAATTTGAGTGGTTTGGGACATAATTGAATTTAGCACTTTTTTTTGTTTCCTAGTGATTCTGTGGCCGATCTCCTATTTTTTGTGCAGGTTGCTCATTTGAGGATACAAGGACCCTATCTGCCTAGCAAGATCCGATATGCTTGGAATTGTATAGCTAGATTTAATCTATTTTTCCTTCGACAAATTCAGGTATTTGCACCCCTTTCTTGTTAAAATGTCACCTAAAAACATTTGTTTGGTTTTGAGAAAATAAGAAAGAAAATGCTAGTAGATATTTTAGATCTGATATATTTTATTTGATAATGAAACAAAAAGATGCTTTTAAGAAAGAAAAAGAAACATTGTGCTTTGCATAGATGTAATTTTTTTTACTACTGGGCCCACTTTTGAAGTTCGCCCCGGGCCTCTAGAAAGTCAGGACCGGCCCTGCATGCAGGTGTAATGTTTGAATATACAAGAATTTGTTTTAAAACTCTTGGCAGCACAAAATCCATTCCTGCATGCATAGTACATTGTGTCAAATAATATTCCTGAATTTTAGTGACTTGTGTCATATACTCCTGTATGGACATTTTGCCAGTAGTTTGTGAATATTGTAACAAAAAAAATCTACAACCATCTGGTGTGTGTCCTTTTCATCCATATGAAAGTAGAGGCACATTGTGGTGCTAGTTTGCTGGGTTTTGTCTCCGACCATCGTGTCGTGATAATTTTGCAGGTACCCCGAGAGGCCCTTGAGTTTGCCGTAATGTCGATTAACTTCCGTTCCGGCAAATTCGGGTACTCCATATGTCCTATTGTCAGCAAAGGTCATGCTGAAATTTTCCGTGAATTTTAGCATGACTTTGCTAAAAATAGGACATATGTGGTACTTGCGACTAATGCATGGCCCGGGGTATCTTAGTACTTAATTAAGTAGGATCAACTGCCCCTTTATTCTTGATGCATTAAATCATAGGTGGCAATAGAGCCAAGTGATTAGGCCCAACTTAGAATTCTCCTTACCTTTTCTTGATAGGGTATATTATTAGAAGATACCCATATATATCAGTCAACCTAGGGTGCCTCAGCATCGATAAACCCTAAATTATGAAAACTTAACTTAGCATTTAGGGTGCCTCAGCGTCGACAAACCCTACATTATAAAACCTTGGCTTTTAGGGTGCCTCGGTGTCGATAAAAACCTAAATGATGAAAGCTTAGGCTTTTAGGGTGCCTCGGCGTCGACAAACTCTAAATGATAAAATCTTAGCTTTTAGGATGCCTCGGTGTCGACAAACCCTAAATGATGAGACCATGATCTTGTTCCTTGACAATAACAAACTTTTTGACCAAACTTTTTTCCTATTTAGAGCGAAACATGGCCCACAACGATGTGGCCGGCGGTTCGGGCAAGGCATTCTGGGAGCTGTCCCAGGAGATGGAGGAAGAACCTCACCACTATGAGGACGCCGCGGAAGACACCGATCCCGAGTACACAACCCCTACTGGCGTCGGGGATGACACCACTGATGGTGCCGCCGAGGATGCCACCATTGATGTTGGCAGTGCACGCACAGATGACAGCCAATCGAAGAGGCAACGGAAGGACTGACGCCCGAAAGTGCTCAGCACCGTAAAGGAGGAATTTACTAAAGTGAACTCCGACGGGTAACCAACGGCGCCCAAAGAAATAGTCAAGGGGTACGCGGTTCAGCTCGGGTGCATTCTCCGGAGCACCGTCTCGATCAACACCGAGAACCTAAGGCATAAGGACCGAGGGAATTTGCGCAACCTCCTCTTCACGAAGCTGCACGAACGATACAAGTTCCCCGGTGACGTCGCAAACACACGCCTCTCAAGGAATAAAGTGAACAATGCCGCCCTCACGAAGATGAGCAAGGCCATGTCTATTTGGAGAAGCGCGGTGAAGAGAATGATTGACAAAGGTGATACTTATGAGAAGATCAAGGCAAAAAATCCTTCGATCAGCGAAGATGACTACAAGGAGTTCAAGATCAAGTGCGAGAGCAAGGCAACCGCGGAATCAAGTCAGTGGGGGAAAGAAATGCGGGAGTTGAACTTAGGGGTCCACCAACTCGTTCCCGGCGGTTACAGAGTGGCGGAACCTATATGGGACAAGGAGGACGCGGAGCGTGCCGAGCAAGGCCTACCACCTCGCTTCGAGAAATACAGTGACAAGCAGATCAGGAATTATGTCAGGGCCCGGTACAAGGTGGACCCGGTAACAAAGGAGCTTACCACGGATGCGAAGACCAGGGCGCTTGAGCTTGTTCTGGTAAGGAATACACCCCCGCGTAATTAGCTCCATATGGTTGCATTCTAATTAATGAAGCCAAATTTCTAAATGGTTCACATTCCTTCCGCAGGACACTGAAAGCAGTAGCGCGGGGTCGTCTCAGAGCTCCCATTGGGACACCAATTTAAATAGGGCGTTTAACGTAATGAAAAACAAGGATAAGTCCAGTAAGTCGTCGTCAGCTGGTCGTGTGGCCGGCAAAGGCTTGTCCACGAAATGGTCGTCATACTATAACGCTGGTGGGCGAAAGGAGAGAAATACCAACTTGGAAAGCCAGTCGCGCGAGGTTCAAGAACTCAAGGCACAAGTGGCGCGGATTTCGGAGATGGTCCAAGAGCTAGTGCAACACCAAGTGGGAGGGGTGATCACCGCCATTGTGCCTACCTTGATTGAGGGGCTGCAGGCGTGGATTGCGGGCGGCCAACAGGGGCCGCCCCTGATTCCCAGCTTCACGGCCAGCAACTCGCACAACGCGCAGGCGGCACCATTGGTGTCTTCGGCGCCGGCACGGGCATTGGAGCTTCTTATTAATGCACCCGGGTGTGTGAAGAATACGCCGGCCGGCACCTCAGTAGCAAGTGGCCCCTCCGTCACTTGCACGCCCGCCGTTGGCGGTGCCTCGACATTAGCCGAGCTCAACGCCATCACGGTAACTAAGCCTCTCTCGGTCGATGACTTCATCTCCATGCCTTTGACTGGGCATCCCCTGACGCCCTACATGTTTTCGCAGGGCGTCGGCGCCGACGTTCCATGCACTCTCCTGCACTTCGTGGGCGACAAGTTGATCGATGTCGCCAAGGGCAGAATCGTTCAACCGGGCAACCCCATGTTCCACGGTAAACCGATGCCACCCACCATGTATAGGGTTCAACTAGTTCGGGTGTTGTCAGGCTGCGACGACTTGTTACCTCCGTTCCACCCCGCTGGGGCTGACAAAGATGATGTGATGACCCTCATCGCCTGCTTAAGTTGGCCCTTGCTTTGGACTAAGAGCCAGATTCGTTTGGGGGCGGGGGACACCAGCCCACAGACAACACCGCCAGTCGTGCCGACGCCAAGCCATGGCAAGAACGCCACAACGCTACCGGACATGCATATGGCACAGCATCCGGACATGCATATGGCACAGGATCCGGACGACGACAACGACGACGGTACATTTACCAAGGTCGATAAGTACTTTGCCAAACATGGGTATGGTGAGGAATTCTTGGGGCCTCCTTCTCAAGAACCCAACCCTGCAAAAGACGACCGCGATCTAGCTGGTACCGCGGAGAAACCCAGTTGCAACAGGCGTTGTCTGGCATTCAGTTTTAAGGAGACGCCTCCAGCTGCCGCCTTCACCGAGCCTCAGATAGCCGAGGTGCGAAATATTATCAGCCCCAACGCACTCAAGAAGGTGGTCTCTGAGCAGAACTCGATCCCATTACATCAGCAAAAGAAGGGACGGAAAAGAAAGACTAACAAGGGTGCGAGCCAGCCGACACCGAGTACGATCCGTGCTCTGGACGGGCCACCTTCACCTAAGGATATCTCGAGGAGGGTGCATGTGGCGGGTAGGCCGATGCTACCGACTAATCTGCTCAATGCTGCAACCGGTGCTATGCGGAGTCTGCATGACAGTGTTCTTTGTTTGGAGAAGCGGTGTCTCTCCGAGAATAATGTGGCATACCCGGTTTTCGTGGCCAAGGTGCCAGAGGGCAAGGGCTTTGTCGATAGCGCCATCGGGGGTATGATCGTCCTGCGGTTTGCTGACATCTTCTCTACGTTTAACCTTCATCCGCTGCACTACACCTTCGTTCGGCTATTTTCGCTGAGTATGGAGATGCGGATCATTAGAGACAAGACCCCAGACCTAGTGATAGTCGACCCCTTCTATATGCGTGCCAAGATCTTGGGCAGCGCTGGGGACCGGCAAGTCGCGAGTTCATACCTCGAAGGCGTCATTCTGGCAAACCCAGATAAGGATAACTTCCTCGTGCCTTACTTTCCCGGGTAAGTTATCCCCTCATCGCCCCGTAACATATGATTTCTTAGATTTTGATCGTTCTTTTTTTTTTCTAACATTCCGTGTTTTTGCAGTGACACATGTTGCACACTTATCCTCTTAAGCCCAAAATATTCCACGGCCACGTATTTCGACATGGACCGTCAGTCGAAAAAAGACTACACAAATATCCAGAAAGTTCTTGGTGAAGCTCTTCCCGGCTACGGCAGATCTGGAGGCACCTTCAGCAGGACAAGTCTTAGGTACGGCAAGCACGTGTTCACCCACAATACGACGTTCCCCTGCGTCAAGCAGCCGCCTGGCAGTTAGAAGGATGCCTACTACACCCTCCATCACATGCAGGCGATCATACGGGACAGTAATCACCTTCGGCTACCAAATAATCTCAAAGATTGGGCCGCATGCTTGTCGGCAATCCAGGATGCGGACATCAGACAAGAATTCTTTCGCATCCAGTCGGAGTTTGCGAAAATCATCCATCAAGATGTCCTTCGTACCTCGGGGCAGTTCTACCTCAGATTTCAACTGTCCAATAGTGGGATAGATACAACGCTACAAATGCAGGCTGACAACGACCGCGGTTTCATGACCATCACGAAAGACGACGGCTTCATCCACGTTCCCGTGAATTGCTACTAATTCATGTTGTAATATTAAACTTTAATGAACTTGTATGTCTCTTTGGTTTGGATAGTCGTTCAACTTATATGTAATTGATGCTATTTATTAGTAGGACCATGAATCGTGTTGTTATAGTTGTAATATTAAACTTTAATGAACTTGTATGTGTCTGTGAATTGCTACTAACGTTTTGTTTGGCTAGTGCATAGAGATGCCGTCGTATGTCGTGTACAAGGGTAAGGTTCTCGGAGTCTACGACGACTGGGAGGAGTGTCGGAGACAGGTTCACCGATTCAGCAGTAACAGTTACAAAGGATACACCACAAGGGCGGAGGCGGAAGTTAGATACGCGCGCTATCTAGCGGGAGAGAGGAGGGAGCGTTGGAGGAACCAGATGAAGACCGCAACTCTCTTCTATGTGATGGTAGTTTAGATGATCGATATCGACTTGTAATGTGAAGGCAAACTCGCTACTCGCGGTCTCGAGACTTGTAATGTTCTAACTTTGTTCGGTATTTTAAATTCGAAGACTAATATGATGAATTGTATTTGGAGACTAATCTTCTATTGTATTCGATAAATCTGCTGTTTATATGTTGTGCTCTCTATATTCTGTGCAATAATATGTTTTGTAACCTGTGCAAATATTAGGAAAAAAATACCTAATATTCATACTAGTGGCGCACCACTCAGCATTTTAGTGACGCACTGCAAAAGCACACTGGTGGCGCATCGTCAACTAGTGCACCATTAGTAAGCCAGAGCACATGGGTAAATATGGTCCTGGGAGGCATACTAATGACGCACTATGAGCTATACTAATGGAGCACTTTCTGGTGCGCCATTAGTATACCAGATACTAATGGCGCACCATGAGCTTGCGCCATTAGTATACTAGATACTAATGGCGCATCATGAGGTATAATAATGGCGCACTGCCTCGTGCGTCATTAGTATACCAGATACTAATGGTGCACCTGTCGTGCGCCATTAGTAAAAAATTCTAATGGCATGATGCTAGTGGCGCACCTGTAGTGCGTCATTAGTAGCCAAAACAGGTGCGCCACTAGTAGGCCTTTTCCTAGTAGTGTGAAATTGAAAAACACTATAAATGAACTCCAAAAATGTTGAAAGTTGGCATGGTATCATCATTTAATCCACATAGCATGTGCTAAAAAGTTGAGAGGGTTACGATAAAAACTGGATGCACTTCGTGTACAAAACGGACAATCTCACTCGAAGTATTAGGTTTCGAACGAGAACTCATCTGTTACAAAGGGATTTTATTTTTTAACTTATTTGAACTCCATACTATTTGTGTGTTCAGAATGCACCATTCAAAGGCACATCACAGATTTTCAACAATTTCTGACTTCATTTGGTATTTTTCGTGCATTTACTTTTTTTTAAGCTAGTTGACCCTAAAATTGAAAAGCACTACAAATAAACTTTGAAAATGTTGAAATTTGGCATGGTATCATTATTTCACCCACATAGCATGTGCTAAAAAGTTGAGAGGGTTTCGACAAAAACTGGATGCACTTCGTGTACAAAACGGAAAATCTCTCTCGAAGTATCACGGTTTCAAACGAGAACTCATCTGTGACAAAGGGATTTCATTTTTTGAAATTGTTCGAACTCCATACTTTTTGTGTGTTCAAAATGCACCATTCTAAGGCACATCAAAATTTTTGAACACTTTCTGACTTCATTTGGTATTTTTCGTGCATTTACTTATTTTTTTGAGCTAGTTGACCCTGAATTGAAAAGCACTACAAATGAACTCTGAAAATGTTGAAAGTTGGCATGGTATCATTATTTCACCCACATAGTATGTGCTAAAAAGTTGAGAGGGTTTCGATAAAAACTGGATGCACTTCGTATACAAAACGGACAATCTGTCTCGAAGTATCAGGGTTTCGAAGGAGAACTCATCTGTTACAAAGGCATTTCATTTTTTTAAACTTATTTGAACTCCATAATTTTTGTGTGTTCAAAATTCACCATTCAAAGGCACATCACAAAGTATCATTAGTATACATCACATAAAGTTTAATACATTAGTACACATCACATAAAGTTTAATACATTAAATAGATTTATATTTCGATCCCTTGCTTATGATCGCTTTGGCCGTAACCATGGAGCATCTTCATTATTTAATGGGATGCTTGGGTCAATTCTCACTATGAAGGATGGAATTTCATCAAACTTATTATAAACTACTGACATGTCTGTCTTGTCCTCGATCCCCACTATGTTTCTTTTCCCTGAAAGAACTATGTGACGCTTTGGCTCATCGTCCAATGTATTCATTTGCGTATTTTATTTTCTTTTTTTCGGTCTGGAGGACATGTCTTTCACGTAGAAGACCTCAGCCACATCATTGGCTAGGACGAATGGCTCGTCTCTGTAACCAAGATTCTTGAGATCAACTGTTGTCATTTTGTACAAATGGTCTACCTTTACCCCTTCTCAATTCATGTTCACCCAACTACACCAGAACAAACGGACCTTAAAAGTAGGTCCGTAGACAAGTTCCCATATCTCCTCTATGTAACCATAGTATGTGTCCTTTTTCCCATTCTCGTCTGTTGCATCATAGCGGACACCACTATTTTGGTTGGTGCTCCTTTTATCTTGGGGGGTCGTGTAAAATGTATTCCCATTTATCTCGTACCCTTGGAAATGTAATACAGTCGAAGAAGGTGACGCGACCAAAAAGTAGAGTTGATCTCCAACAGTGTTGTCATTCATGAGACATGCTCTCAACCAACTGCCGAAAGTATCCATGTGTTTTTTTTCAATCCATGAGATAGCCTTCCCCGGGAACTCGGAGCGTACAAAATTCTTGTGCTCCTCGATATACGAAGCCACGAAGGTGGAACTTTTTAGAACTCTGTAGTGTGCTTCAGTGAAAGAATGCCCGTCCCTACATATCATTTCTTTTTCTTTCCTAGTGTGCCTTTTCCACACAGTCTCTCCTCATGCCGCGATTCAGGAACACAAATCGGCTTAAGGTCAGGAAGAAAGTCTACACAAAACCCATTGACTTCCTCTGTTCCATAGCCCTTGGAGATGCTTCCTTCTGGCCTAGCACGGTTATAAACATATTTCTTTAAGACTCCCATGAACCTCTCGAAGGGGAACATATTGTGTAGAAATACAGGACCGAGAATAGAAATCCCGTCGACTAGGTGAACCAGGATATGCGTCATAATATTGAAGAAGGACGGGGGGAACACCAACTCAAAACTAACAAGACATTGGACCACATCCTTCTGTAGCCTTTCCAGACATTCTCGATCGATTACCTTCTGAGATATTGCATTGAGGAATGCACATAGCTTCACAATGGGTCATCGAACATTTTCTCGTAGAAGCCCCCTCAATGCAACCGGAAGCAACTGCGTCATAATCACGTGGCAATCATGAGACTTCAGGTTCTGGATTTTTTTCTCTATCATATTTATTATTCGCTTTATATTAGACGAGAAGCCAGCAGGGACCTTCATACTGCTCAGGCATTCAAAAAAGATTTCCTTCTCCGCTTTGGTAAGAGCGTAGCTGCTTAAGTATTGACACACTTTATCAGTCTTCTTGTCATATGGGTCTTTCATACGTTGCTGCTCCTCCCGTGCTTCTGTTGTATCTTTTGTCTTTCCATACACTCCCAGAAAGCCTAGTAGGTTCACGCAAAGATTCTTCGTCACGTGCATCACGTCGATTAAAGACTGGACCTCTAGGTGTTTCCAATAGGGTAGCTCCCAAAATAAGGATTTCTTTTTCCACATGGGCACGAGTCCGGTAACGTCGTCTTTCGGAACAGATTGACCAATAGGACCCTTTCCAAAGATTACTATTTGATCCAAATCCTTGACCGTAGGCAATAACTCATCACCAGTAGGGAGGTTAGGCTTCTTCCGGTGATCTGCTTCACCGTTCAAATGCTTGCCTTTCTTTCTTACGGGATGATTGGTCGGAAGAAATTGACGACATCCCAGGTAGAGAACCTTCTTAGATTTTTCCAAATATGTACCTTTAGTCTTATCTAAATAGTTTGTGCATGCATTGTATCCCTTGTTTGACTGTCCTGGAATGTTACCAAGAGTAGGCCAATCATTGATGGTTACGAACAACAATGCTCGTAGGTCAAATTCCTGCCGTTTGTGCTCATCCCACACACGTACACCTGGTTTGTCCCACAACTACAAAAGTTCATCAACTAATGGCCTTAGGTACACATCAATGTAGTTGCCGGGTTGCTTCGGTCCTTGGATGAGCACTGGCATCATAATGAACTTCCGCTTGATGCACAACCAAGGAGGAAGGTTGTAGATACATAGAGTCACGGGCCAGGTGCTGTGACTGCAGCTCTGCTCCCCAAAAGGATTCATGCCGTATGTACTTAGACCAAGCCATAAGTTCCTTGGATCATCTGCAAAGTCCAACCACTCCCTCTCGATTTTCCTCCAGTGCCACCCATTTGCGAGGTGTCTCAACTTTTTCCCGTCTTTCTTATGCTCGTCTTTATGCCATCGCATCAATTTGGCATGCTCATTGTTTCTGAACAAATGTTTCAACCATGGTATTATAGGGCATACCACATAACCTTAGCTGGAACCTTCTTCCTGGGGGCTCGTCATCGCCATCAACATCACCAGGGTCATCCTGTCTGATCTTGTACCGACATGCAGTGCATACCGGCCATTTATCCCTATTCTCATACTTCTCACCGCGGTACATGATGTAGTCATTAATGCATGCATGTATCTTCTGCACATCTAATCCAAGAGGGCAGATAGCCTTCTTTGCTTCATACGTAGTCTTGGGCAATTCGTTATCCTTTGAAAGCTTCGGCTTCAATATTTTCAGTAACTTCTCAAATCCCTTGTCAGATAAACCAGTTTCTGCCTTCCATTTCAATAGTTCCAGTGTGGTACCGAGCTTTGTGCTGCCATCTTCGCAATTTGGGTACAACAACTTTTTATGATCCTTTAGCATGGCCTACAATTTCAGCTTCTCCTTTTCTGTATAGTTTTCTCTCTTTGCATCAGAAATGACCCGACCAAGACCATCAGCGGGCTCATCTGATGCCGGTTGTTCTTCACCTCCATCTTCTTCATTGTCTTCCATTGTAGTATCACCGTATTATTCAGTGAACATAGGATAGTTGTCATCATCATCTTCTTCTTCATTGTCTTCCATCCTAACCCCTCTTTCTCCGTGCATGGTCCAATAATAATATGTGGGCATGAAACCTCTCTGAAGCAAGTGGAGATGAATGTTTTTCGAGCTAGAGTACTCCTTCACGTTTCGACAAACAACACATGGACAATGCATAAAATTATCCACTTTGTTTTCCTCAGCCACATCGATAAATTTATGCAGGCCTGTAATAAATCCGGAACCGCGTCGTTCGCCGTACATCCATCGCTTCCGTGCATCGATCTGGCATCATACATGAATAGTGAAATGACCACCGTACATTGACACATGCAATATTTTTGTATCAATTACAGATGAAAAGGATAAGGTTGCTAACCTCAGTCGAGGATACCATTTTATGTGAAATTAAGTGTGAATCGGGCATTATTTTCGGTTCTTAATGTACTCCAAAGTGCGTCGGTCACCGTACATCCATTAGCGGTTCATCTCTATTATGAAATTAAGTATATAAAAAAACCTTTGCAGAACATATGACCAAATTAATATAAGTTCATCATCACATTAAAATCAAAGCACAGTAGTGATCAAATGTTATTATTGCAAAAAATAAATACATAAAGTTCTCTCATAAAACAACATACAACTATGTAAAACATTTAAATGCAACAACAAATGCGAGCAAAATCGCAACTAAGGTAACAATTGACCCAACAACATAATGATACCAAGCCTCTTTATCAATGGCATATTTTCTAATATTCCTAATCTTCAAGCGCATTTCATCCATCTTCAAGCGCGTTGCATATATCTTCAACCGCATCGCATCGATCTTCATCTTGCGATCATCGATGACATCGGCGACATGCAACTCGAGTTCCATATTCTTCTCCTCAATTTTTTTCAATTTTTTCTTCAAGTATTTGTTTTCTTTTGCAACCAAATTTAACTTCTTGACGAGAATATCTATGTGGGTTGGAATTTCCAGTTCACATACGTCCTAGATTAAAAAATATATGTCACGTTGGTCGTCATAATTGTCATAAACACTAAATAAAACAAATAGTTATAAAAGATAATATATACCACATCCGAATCATAGACAGGACGAGGGCGGACCGAGGCTGATACCAAAACCATCGCACTATATAATAACAAAAAATAATGAAAGTAAGTAATTTATACAAGTATGTATCTAAATCATACAAGTAAGAATTTTTTTCTTTTAAAAAGAAGACAAGAACAAGATGCTCACCACGGTGATGCTCGCGACGAGATCGGCGCGGGCGATCGACAAAGGTGAGGACGGACACGGGATACTTGTGTAGTAGTGCACGGCCAAACCTAGACAAATATTGAGGAAAATGGAGTTTGGAGGTCGAGCTTGGAGAGGAGAAAGCTTAAGTACCGTGGCTCGGGCATTTCATCGAACACCTCATGTGCATGAACTAGAAGGATGGCAAGAGCATGGCATGCACACCTCAACAGCCAAAAAACAAAGGAGAGGGTGGCAGGGGCGAGGGTATATATAGGCAGCAATTTACTCCCATTTTTTGTCTAAAACCGGAACTAATAGTCTACCCTTTAGTTTTGGTTCTTGCCACAAACCGGGACTAATGCTCTGCAGCACGACACATGACAGTCGTTGGATCTTTAGTTCCGGGTTTTACCCCGAACCAAGACTAATGAGATGAAGTGATCTGGGACCAATGCCTTGGCAAACTGAACCGGTCCCGGTTTTCATTTGAACCGGGGCTAATGGTGTTTCGGCCTTTCAAGGGCCCTTTTTCTACTAGTGTAATAAGGAATACCGGCCAAAAACCGAGATGGCGGACTATGCGATGCTATGATTGGTTGATTTGAGCAGCTGGATTTAATGATGTCCGAAACCACAAGAAAGAATACTATATGTAGTCAATGTTAGTTTTCAATACATATATAAGCCGACCTGTATGGCTTTTGTCTACAAAGGAGACGTAGTCAGCAATAGCGTGTAAGCGGTATTAGCCAAAACAATGGATATTCGCCGAAACCACATTATACGCATGCATTTTCAAAGGAGACGAGTACGTACCTGTAGTAGCTACGTGCAACTTACTACAACAAGGTATAGGAGTACTCCCTCCATTCCTAAATATAAGTCTTTTAAGAGGTTTCACTAAAATGACTACATACGAATGTATATAGACATACTTTAGAGTATAGATTCATTCATTTTGCTTCGTATGTAGCCCTCTAGTGAAATGTCTAAAAAAAACTTATATTTAGAAACGGAGAGAGTAGATAATTCGCAACAGTCAACAGCCAAAGAAAAATGGGCACGTACATTTGGGCAAAACTAGTAAGCTGCATGTGCAATGCACGTCTTGTTAGAGTTCAATTTAAATACGTTAGAACTTAAATTCTTAATCCACAAATACGTGCAATGATTTGGATACACTCCATAAACTGTGAGTTTAAATCTCGATGAGATCTCCTACAATGTATCGAAATTAAATACATTACCAACATCTATCTCTATTATCAGTCGGATAGAATAGTTATACAATTTCAAGGACTCTTGTAAGGCATTATTGAATCAACATCAAAGGCATCCTACCACTTACTGGTGTCATCCACGAACCCTTCAGAGTTGAGAGTTTCACCTAAAACAGGCTAAACCCTACAATTTAAGTGTGAAATATTAAAAGAGGCAATGTAAGTGTGAAGAGACACGGTATGAACACTCTCTTATATATTATTCATTATAGGATAGTTAAGCCTCAAGTGAATTCATAATTTAATATTTGTTCTTCAAGAAAATTGAGGAAGCATCCAGAAAGTAATGATATTATAATAATAACACTAAAAAAATAAGTGCCAATAAAGGTGAAGATAAAAGATCACACTATATTTGTCACAATATAAAACAGCTTATGGCAAAGCAGTAAGTTAGCTTTTTTTTTTCTTTCATTTTGAGCTATCATAAGCTAAATTCAGCCACGGACAAAAATGGCTTATGACAAAGCAGTAAGAAAGCCATGTTTCAGGAGCAAAATAATAAGAAAGACATGTTCCATCCTGGAACCGAGCAACCGACCAACCAATATATACATTTCCATGATAAAATGCCATATTTTTCCTATTTCTACAGTACCACTAAGTTTACAAAAACGATGATTTCAAATTGCCAGTACATTAGTTAGTAGGTCATTAGCATTAGCTCATTCTATCAATGGTAACATGCAGGTCATGACCATTCAGATCAGACTACAAAGCAAAGCAACACCTACAACACATTGATTCATATAATTTCATGTACATCTTGTTCCAGAAGCTTGCACTGAGACCACGACATGATTCTTCAGTCCGGTTGCATTTCAGATGCAACATGAATTTTGTTTGGTTTTCAGCACAGGAACCAGTTACAACATCGTAACCAGGACGACACTCGACCGGTCTACCGGATGCACTCCGCATGTCGTGCCAACCGGACTGCCCGCCGGTTCCGCTTCGCCTACCCTCGCCTGCTTCCCCTCCACCTTGTGGCTCAGTGTGGACAGCTTCTTGGTCAGATTGTTCTTTGCCCACACCTTCATTATACAAAAGATTCAGACTAAACCTTTCTAGAAGAACTTGGTAGACAGGTGGTAACTACATCAGCCTGAATGGGACCGCAGGGGTAGAAAAGAGGATGCCTCTATACTTGCGAGATCTGTAGTCTTCACAGAAATGTTGAGACCATCTTAAGGCAAGCATATGTACACACTCATCTTTGAGAATCAGCTCCAGTGACTGAATTTGAAAGAGGTGTTCCAGTTGTCGTACTCCATCCAGCTCCATTGCGAGTGAAGAATTGCCTTCCGCTGTGCTACTATCTAAGTGAAGATGTGACTCTTCCCAAATATTGGAACTGTCATATAAGGGTGCTGAGGAAGAGGATTTTAGCAGCTCCCAAAGCAACGCACACCTCCAAATATAAGGATGTGTTAATCTCCGTACCATATCTTTTGGATCACAAGAGGGATCGATGTGCTTAGATACAAAATATTCTCTAGCAATATCAATATCCTAACATCTCCTGTCAAACATCGTTAATAAGGCAACCACGAAAGATTGATCTGTCAAAAGCTTCTTGTCCATAGCATGTTATTAGTGCCTACAGCGCAATACATATGTTACAACGAAATACACCATAACAGAAATATGTAGGTGGTGGGAGATTGCAGAACAACATACCTGAATGACACAAACAATGCAGAATAGATGAACAATAGGGATGAAGAATTCTGTGGATGTCAAAACATCAACGGGTAGGCAGAAAAGTGCTGACATCAATGAAGAAAATGGATCTTGAGCAAGGACAGGATCAGCACACTGCTTCCAGAGTTGAATATCAGGAAATATTTCGCCCTCACTTTCCGGGTCAACCATAGGTAGCGAAGTGCCTATCAAAAACGGAAATGTGTATTTCATCATGCTTGTATCTTTTATTCACTCTTCCAAGAATACATAAGTAGGGCAAATAAGCTGGAGATGAAGCAAAACTGAAAGACAAGTTTACAAAGACCGAATCCTACTCTTAATTACCTGCAAAAAATATAGCCATTTACTCTAGCTTCAGCAGATAATTATAGCAAGATAGAGCAGTAATATCATACAAAACTCACGAAATCACTACCACATCAGTTTCCCTATCAAATCGAACCGAATCCCCCAGGAACTACCTTGCTATGGAGGAACCCAGGGGCTGGGATGTCAGCGGCGGATGGTACATACCACACACTGGCGGTCGGAGGCAGTGCTGGTGCACGAACTTGATGCTGGTGCAGGGGTAGCGGAGTGGGTGCTTGTCATCGCTACAGATCCGGCACACGTCCCGTTCCTCGTCCTGTGCGGGTTTAGGATCTCCACCATGGCTTCGTGGGCCTCCTCCTAGAAAGCGTGTGTGGAGTGGTGAGTGGAACTGGCTCGGGTCCGTCGGCGGGGGTTGGGCAGCTCAGGGACCGGCGGGGAGGCTGGGCGGCGGGGCCGACGGTGGCTGCTCACTCGCGGAGGGCTGGTGGGGATAGATAGGGCGTGGTGGCGAGGAGGGATGGCGGGGAGGGAGAGGGCGTGGTGGCGAAGAGGGATGGCGGGGAGGGAGAGGGCGTGGTGGCGAGGAGGGATTGCGGGGAGGGAGAGGGCGCGGTGGCGACGGCAATACCGGGGGTGCGGGGGATGGGGGCGAGCGCGGGCGAGCGGCGCAGGGGCGAGTGCGGCTGCGCGAGAGGAGCGGTTCCCAGACTAATCGATATGGAGGGTTGTTTTTTCTCTTTTGACACCCGGGATTGTTTCGTTAGCGATAATTTTTTCGTTAACGAAGGAATAGTTTCGTTAACAATGAAACTAAACCGTTGATAATATAATCAGACGGTCCAGATCTGTAGTTGGATCTGCCCTCTCGTGCTTTTAATAGTACAGATACATATGATAATAATTAAGACAATTAGACTGTTTCAACTTGGGCCGTGACGACAAGTAGACAAAGGGTTAAACTATCCACTGATGTTAACAATATATTTTATATTATCCAAAGAAACAAGACACAATATATAGAGGGGAATATCATAGCTTTGCGATAACATGTACTCCCTCCGTATCTAAATATAAGTATTTTAAGATATTTCATTAGGTGTCTATATGCGAAGTAAAGTGAGTGAATCTATAGTCTAAATTATATCTATATACATCCGTATGTAGTTCATTAATGAAACATCTAAAAAGACTTATATTTAGAAACGGAGAAAGTAGACTCTAGGTTTTCGTCTAGCTAGTTTGTTTCATGCGGCGCATTTTATGTGTGACGGCCGAATTCCAGGTCGTTGACAAATGCATATGCATGCAGGCGTACGTAGATATGCATCTACATCAATTAGAGTGCCAGCTGTTTGGCACCTAGTTGAGCTCAGTGGCCAATCAGCTCGACGACGGCAACGCATCGCCCGTTCAAATTTGTAAATACAACGAGTCAGCTGCTTTTGTTTTCCGACGGAAATGTGTCTATGAGGTCAACGATATCTTACTTTAAGGAATAAACTACACATGCATGCATTATGTCAAAGCTCAAGTTCTCTCCAACTACCATTACTAAGGAACAACAGAACTATTTTATAAAGGAGTACGAGTACGCTGTGCACCAGAGGCCCTCTGCGATGTCCATTTCCGCATGGATTGCTGCAAGGTCATCTGACGGCATCTGTGTGACGTTCAATGATGGGGTTATAGTCCTAGGATAGGGTCATAGGTCTGCCCTATAGGTCCTTCCCAAGGACTACCCTTCATAGGGGACAAGACCCTTAAACAGTTCCGACTGAACTAAGGACGCCCCCATCATCCACTCGGCGACGGTCCACTCAGAGCATATCTAACGTGCCGACTGGAATCCACTCTGTACATCGTAACCTCCCAGGAGGGCAACGGTCATACGTTTTCATACACCATAACTAGCATTTAACACTTACGTTACCAGTAACGACAGCATTTACTCGTCACTACTCCACCCCTGTCCACCGGACCATTATGAAGGGCAGCGCACTCTATATAAACCGTCCTTCACCACTGGTACAGGGGTTGGCACTTGCTGTAATCCCTTAATACACTCGACACAAAGCTCCCAAGAGCACTGAGACGTAGGGCTTTTACCTCCACCGTAGAGGGGTCGGAACTCATACATCCTCGCCGTAGCTAAGGCTCTGCCCATATACTTTCGTACCCCGTACTTCTACTGTCAGACTTATACCCACGACAGTTGGCGCCCACCGTGGGGCAGGCGTCTAAGCGACTTCCGTCGCGTTTGCGATTTCATCTTTTCGTCATGTCATCCGACGGAGATCTGTGCATGGGTCATGAGATCCTCTTCGGTGCACTCTCCTTCATCGCCGATGATTTGGCATGGCTTCAGGATGCGCCCCTCGACATCGAAACCCTTTCGAGTCGCGGGGCTATGCACTTCCGTGCCAGTTCCTGCAACGTTCTTCTTCTCCAGCCATCGACCCCGGTGTCGATCTTTGCCCCCGTCACGCGCCGCAACAAGCGATCCGGTCGTTCGCGGCTCCAGCGTTGGGTGCGACACACCCTAGCGTGACAAAACATGTCCTCTCAAGTGGCGGTGCTCGAATCGGTTGTGGTCCCGCGGTCATCCCAGTGCTTGGAGTCAGTTCCGACTGAACTACCTTCCGAGTATCAGGGTCACGGGCCTGCAGCCGAAGTACTCATGGCCGATTCCCACGAATGTCCCTCCGGGACTGGTCGGAACAAGCGTGAGATCGGAGAATCATCCGGCGCTCGTCGTCAGCACCCTCGTTCTTCCAGTCGACGCGCTCGCCAGAGCAACGTCGAGGTGTTCCGCACACCCATCCTCAACTTGGGTGCAGCCACCAGGATCGCTGATTCTCTCCAGCCGACTGATTCAGAGGCTCGTAGAGGAATCGAGCAGATCCGTGCCTTGTTAAATACGGCGCAGCAGCAAAACTCGGCGGTCTCCGAGTCGCACAACAAGATCCACAACAGTTCCGTTCAAGCGACACACATCGGTCGGTTTTCAGTCCCGGCTCTCACCAGCGTCGCAGAGGGGGCAGCCTCTGGAACGATCGTTCCAGGGACCAGAGTCGGAATCCGCTTTCCATTCGGTCTCATCCCGAAGATCGTCGCCGTTCGCGTACTCCTCCGCGGAGTGGGCCTTACGGACCCCGGCATTACGATGATCATCGTTCGGGCGGTGACGCGCATGATCAAAGACCTGATGCAAGAGGGTATATCACTCAGAAGAAGGTTGATAGAAGACGAGCCCACCGTGATGGTCATGATAGAGATCATCCGAGTGGAAGCAGGACCGTTGTTTCTGGTCCCGATTGTTTCAGTCGGGCCATTCGCCCGGCTGACATCCCTCCCAACTTCCGATTGGCGACGGGAATCAACAAATTCACAGGAGAGTCCAAACCAGAAACTTGGTTAGACGACTACAGAGTGGCGGTCCAGATCGGTGGCGGAGATGACCATGTCGCCATGAAACATGTCCCACTGATGCTCGACGCTTTGGCTCGAGCTTGGCTAAACCAGTTAGCTCCATCAAGCATTTACAGTTGGTCAGATCTGTCCCGAGTCTTCATCAGGACCTTCGAGGGTATGTGCAAACGCCGTGCTGGTCTCACAGAGCTTCAGCACTGTGTCCAAAAGCAAAACGTGCCCTTGCGCGATTTCATCCAGCGCTGGACAACCCTCTACCACACGGTGGAGAATGTTACAGAACACCAAGCAGTCTGCGCCTTCAAGGCAGGCGTTTGGTACAGAGATCTATACGTGAAGTTTGGTCGGACATGCGACATCTCCATGAGCAAGATGATGGAGATAGCTGCGCGCTATGCGAATGGCGAAGAGGAGGACCGCATACGTAGCGGCAAGCATAAGTCAGTCGCCGACGGAGATGGGAGCAGCAATCGGAAGCAGAAACAGAAAGCCCAATCCACTCCGCAAGCAGAGGCCGCAGTCGTTACAAACGCTAAGTCCAAAGGCAAGGGGAAACCACAGTACACCCCCAAGAAGAAACAGTCAGGAAATCCCATCCTAGATCAACCATGTCCAATCCACACGAAGACGGATGAAGAAGGCAATGCCATATTGCCGAAACATACCACTCGGCAGTGTCGCCTCCTGATCCAAGGATTCGGTGAAGGACAGCTGAGTGAGAAAGACACCGAGCAAGATGATGAGGACAAGGGGGATCCGCTCCCTCAAGTCCATGCAACGTTAATGATTTTTGCTGATGTAGAAAGCAAAAGTCGACTGAAGCTGGTCAACAGGGAGGTAAACATGCCAACCCCATCCACTCCCACGTTCCTCAAGTGGTCACAGACTGCAATCACTTTTGATCAGTCAGACCACCCAGCACACGTACCCACCCCAGGGAGGCAAGCTCTGGTCGTCGACCCGGTGGTGGAAGGAGTTAGGCTGCACAAAGTCCTCATGAACGGCGGCAGCGGCTTGAATATCATGTACGCCGATACTCTCAAGGGAATGGGCATTCCGATGTCCAGACTTAGCGAGAGCAGTATGCAATTCCATGGAGTCGTCCTAGGAAGAAAGGCCAAATCACTCGGCCATATTGCGTTGGATGTCGTTTTCGGCTCTGACAAGAACTTCCGCAAAGAGAAGTTAACATTCGAGGTGGTAGACTTCCAGAGTGCATACCATGCCATTCAGGGCCGTCCGGCATACATACGTTTCATGGCCCGTCCATGTTACGTATATTTGAAGCTGAAGATGCCTGGTCCCAAAGGCGTGATTACTGTCACACGCAATCGGCAGCGGGCCGAGGAGTGTCCGCAGCAGGGGTCGAGAATTGCAGACAATCAGATGGTTGTACTCGAGTTGGATGAGTACAAGAAGATTGCCGACCCCGCCGACCTGATGCGTTCAAAGAAGCCAGCTTCTGAGTCCGCATTCCAGTCGGCGGGAGACACGAAGAAAGTAAGCATCCACCCGACGGATGCCACCGCCGCCCCAACAAACATCTCCACCACCCTTGATCCAAAATAGGAAGCCGAGCTCATCCAATTCCTCCATGAGAGCTGGGACATTTTTGCATGGAAGCCTGCTGACATGCCAGGTGTACCCAGGGAGTTGACTGAACACCGACTGCATGTGGATCCTGCCGCTCGGCCTGTCCGATAACGCGTGCGTCGGTCCGCCGCGCACAAGAGAAAAGCAATCGGAGAGGAGGTAGCTAAACTTCTGGCAGCTAACTTCATTCGCGAGGTACACCACTCCGAGTGGCTCGCTAATGTTGTCATGGTGCCCAAGAAGGACAAGTCTCTCCGTATGTGCATCGATTTCAAGCACCTTAATAAGGTCTATCCGAAAGACCACTTCCCGCTCCCCCGCATTGAACAAATCGTTGATTTGACTGCGGTTTGCGAGCGCTTATCCTTCCTTGATGCCTATTCGGGCTATCATCAGATCCGTCTGTATGGTCCAGATGAATTAAAAACATCTTTCATCACCCCATTCGGGTGCTTCTGTTACATCACTATGCCATTCGGTTTGAAAAATGCAGGAGCAACTTTTATGTGAATGATCCAAAAATGCCTCCTAGACTAGATTGGTCGAAATGTGGACGCATATATGGACGATATCGTAGTCAAGTCACGCAAAGGTTCCGACCTGCTGACTGACTTGGCAGAAACATTCGCCAACCTACGTAGGTACGATATCAAGCTCAACCAAGCCAAGTGTTCATTCGGCGTTCCCAGCGGGAAGTTACTCGGTTTCTTCATTTCCGAACGAGGGATCGATGTCAACCCCGAAAAGATCGGGACCACTGTTCGAATGGAGCGGCCGGTAAGAGTACATGACGTACAAAAGCTCACAGGTTGCCTAGCGGATTTGAGCAGGTTTATCGCTCGACTAGACGAGAAGGCGTTACCTCTGTACCGACTCATGAAGAAGTCGGATACCTTCGAGTGGACAGACGAAGCCCAAACCGCATTCGACGACCTCAAAGCCCTGCTTTCCATCCAGCCGGTTCTTACTGCCCCGCTCAGTAAAGAACCCATTCTTCTGTACATCGCGGCTACATATCAAGTCGTCAGCACCGTGCTGACAGTCGAACGCGAAGAAGAAGGCAAAGCGTACAAGGTTCAGCGGCCAGTATATTATGTTTCCGAAGTCCTGACTCCTTCCAAGCAGAGGTATCCCCATTATCAGAAGCTTATTTATGGGATCTACATGACTGCAAAGAAGGTGGCTCATTATTTCCAAGACCACTCGGTATCTGTCATATCTGATGCTCCGTTGTCAGAAATTCTCCACAATCGGGACGCATCAGGCCGAGTGGCAAAGTGGGCAATGGAGATGCTATACTCCGACATCAAGTTCGAAGCCAAGAAAGCTATAAAGTCTCAATATCTTGCTGACTTCATAGCAGAATGGGTAGAACAACAGAAACCGACTCACATCTAGTCGGCTCATTGGACCATGTTCTCCGATGGGTCCAAGATGTTGAATGGCTCCGGCGCCAGCGTAGTGCTCATATCCCCGAAATGTGATAAACTCAAGTATGTGTTGCAGATCCATTTTGATTCTTCCAACAACGAAGCAGAGTACGAAGCTCTCCTTTACGGGTTGCGCATGGCCATCACACTCGGCGTCCGTCGCCTGATGGTCTATGGCGACTCAGATCTAGTGGTTAATCAAGTAATGAAGGAGTGGGATGTAAGGAACCCCACCATGACTGCATACTGCAACGCGATAAGAAAGCTCGAAAAGAAGTTCGAAGGTCTGGAACTTCACCATGTTCCCCGACTGAAAAACCAAGCAGCAGATGAATTGGCAAAACTTGGATCCACACGGAGACCTGTCCCGAGTGATGTCTGCCTCGAGCACCTACACCTCCCCTCGGTAAAAGAAGATTCTTATATAGAGGAACCTGTGTAACCGAAGAGCTCAACAGATCAGACTGAAGTCGAGGTTCCCGCTGTGGTTGACCTGGTCATGGAGATTCTAGCTGTCATTCCCGAATGTACTGTGCCATTCATTGCGTACATCCTGAGGCAAGAGTTACCGGAAGACGAGGTCCAAGCTAGGCAGATCGTTCGCAGGTCGAAGTCCTTCACCGTCGTTGATGACCAGTTATACAGAGAAAGTGTTTCAGGCGTCCTTCAGCGGTGTATCTCTCCTGAGGAGGGTCGGTTAATTTTGGAAGAAATTCACTCGGGAACTTGCGGCCATCATGCCTCCTCAAGGGCAATCGTCGCCAAAGCATTCAGAGCTGGTTTCTTCTGGTTGCAGGCGAATGAAATGGCAAAATATATAGTCGACCATTGCGAAGGTTGTCAGCTCTATTCAAACAAGTCCCACAAGCCAACGTCCGCGCTGAAGACAATTCAACTTTCTTGGCCATTCGCCGTGTAGGAATTAGATACAGTCGAACCATTCAGAACAGGCCAAGGAGGATTCACCCATCTGCTGGTAGCAGTCGACAAGTTTACCAAGTTGATTGAAGCCAAGCCAATCAAGAAACTTGACGCCCTTACGGCCATCAAATTTATCAGAGACATCATCGCCAGATACGGGGTTCCACACAACATAATCACCGACAATGGCACAAACTTTGACTCGGACGAGTTCAAAGGTTTTTGCGCAGGCCAAGGTATCTGAGTGGATTTTGAATCCGTTGCGCACCCCCAAACAAATGGACAAGCGGAGCGGGCGAATGGACTCATTCTTCAAGGGTTGAAGCCTCGACTCCTGCGGGAAGTTGGACATGCCGCCGGCGCATGGGTGACCGAGCTGCCTTCGGTGCTGTGGGGCCTCCGAACAACTCCGAATAGATCGACATGACGATCCCCGTTTTTCCTTGTTTATGGAGCAGAGGCAGTCCTTCCGAGTGACTTGCTTCACAACTCTCCACGAGTCGAACTCTTCTCCGAAGCCGAAGCAGAGCAAGCTAGGCAAGATGGAGTAGACCTTTTAGAAGAGGAGCGCGAGATGGCATTGATCCGTTCAGCAATTTATCAGCAAGATCTGCGGCGATTTCATGCGCGGCACGTCAGGAGCCACACGTTCCAAGCAAGCGACCTGGTGCTCCGAGTGGAGCAACAGAGACCACACAAGTTGGCTCCCGCCTGGGAAGGACCGTTCATCATTTCCAAGGTGCTGAACAACGGAGCGTATCGACTCTACAACCTCGACAGGGAGACGGACGAGCCGCGAGCATGGAATGGAGATCTAGTGAAGCGCTTCTACACATAACCGCCGACAGAGACAATGTAAAGAACAAATGTCGTGGAAGTAATACAAAGCAGATTAATTTCTTGCCGATTCAAAATTCTTTCGCGTTTGCAGACTCCGGTCTAAAAAACTAACTCCGAGTGTACACCAAAAGTCACACTCGGAGACTTACCTGCGACCCAGAGTCGCCTAAGTAAACAACTTGCTCCGAGTGTGCACTAAAAGTCACACTCGGGGACTTAGCTGCGACCCGAGTCGCCTAAGTAAACAACTTTCTCCAAGTGTGCACCAAAAGTCACACTCGGGAACTTAGCTGCGACCCAGAGTCGCCTAAGTAAACAACTCGCTCCGAGTGTGCACCAAAAGTCACACTCGAGAACTTAGCTGCGACCCAGAGTCGCCTAAGTAAACGACTCGCTCCGAGTGTGCACCAAAAGTCACACTCGGGGACTTAGCTGCGACCTAGAGTCGCCTGAGTAAACAACTTGCTCCGAGTGTGCACCCAAAGTCACACTCGGGGACTTAGCTGCGACCCAGAGTCGCCTAAGTAAACAACTCGCTCCGAGTGTGCACCAAAAGTCACACTCGGGGACTTAGCTGCGACCCAGAGTCGCCTAAGTAAACAACTTGCTCCGAGTGTGCACCAAAAGTCACACTCGAGGACTTAGCTGCAACCCAGAGTCGCCTAAGTAAACAACTTGCTCCGTGTGTGCAGCAAAAGTCACACTCGGGGACTTAGCTGCGACCGAGAGTCGCCTAAGTAAACAACTTGCTCCGAGTGTTCACTAAAAGTCACACTTGGGGACTTAGCTGCGACCCAGAGTCGCCTAAGTAAACAACTTGCTCCGAGTGTGCACCAAAAGTCACACTCGGGAACTTAGCTGCGACCCAGTGTCGCCTAAGTAAAGAACTCGCTCCGAGTGTGCACCAAAAGTCACACTCGGGAACTTAGCTGCAACCCAGAGTCGCCTAAGTAAACAACTCGCTCCGAGTGTGCACCAAAAGTCACACTCGGGGACTTAGCTGCGACCCAGAGTCGCCTAAGTAAACAACTTGCTCCGAGTGTGCACAAAAAGTCACACTCGGGGACATAGCTGCGACCCAGAGTCGCCTAAGTAAACAACTCGCTCCGAGTGTGCACCAAAAGTCACACTCGGGGACTTAGCGGCGACCAGAGTCGCCTAAGTAAACAACTTGCTCCGAGTGTGCACCAAAAGTCACACTTGGGGACTTAGCTGCGACCAGAGTCGCCTAAGTAAACAACTTGCTCCGTGTGTGCAGCAAAAGTTACACTCGGGGACTTAGCTGCGACCCAGAGTCGCCTAAGTAAACAACTTGCTCCGAGTGTGCACCAAAAGTCACACTCGGGGACTTAGCTGCGACTCAGAGTCGCCTAAGTAAACAACTTGCTCCGAGTGTGCACCAAAAGTCACACTCGGGGACTTAGCTGCGACCCAGAGTCACCTAAGTAAACAACTTGCTTCGAGTGTGCACCAATAGTCACACTCGGGGACTTAGCTGCGACCCAGAGTCGCCTAAGTAAACAACTTGCTCCGAGTGTGCACCAAAAGTCACACTCGGGGACTTAGCTGCGACCCAGAGTCGCCTAAGTAAACAACTTGCTTCGAGTGTGCACCAAAAGTCACACTCGGGGACTTAGCTGCGACCCAGAGTCGCCTAAGTAAACAACTTGCTCCGAGTGTGCATTTAAAGTCACACTCGGGGACTTAGCTGCGACCCAGCGTCGCCTAAGCAAACAACTTGCTCCGAGTGTGCATTTCAAGTCACACTCGAGGACTTAGCTGCGAACCAGAGTTGCCTAAGTAAAGAGCTTCCTTCGAGTGGGCACACTAGTTACACTCGGAGGCTTAGCTGAGTCGCCTAAACAAAAACCACGAGCCAAAATCGTGTCAAAAAAAAACTCAACGAAAGAAGAGCAAAAGATCCGGTTCGAATTCAAACTGAGTTCAACGATCAGTCGGCTCGGTGTGAATCATGTTTATCCACACTGAGCCACGAATGTACCGGCCAACAGCAGTGGCCAAAGTTTAATACAAACTCCACTCGGCATACCGAGGTAAATGCGCGTTCAGCATAAAGTCAATCAAGCATCGCCGGGGCTGGCAGGCTCCACGAAGGTGTCGAGGTCGATTGCATCTGCAATCCGAGTGGCCGTGTCGAGGAAGGTCTCCATGAAGTCTTCAAATCGAAGCTTGTTGGTGTTGGCGACCTGCAACGTCTTCAGCTTGCCTTCACGGTCTTCCTTACAATGCACTCGGACCAGAGACAGCGCCACGTCCGCGCCACACTGAGCGGCGGACTTCTTCCATGCTTGCACTCTGCTTGGAACATCCTCCAGTCGAGTCATCAACCCCTCTATGTCATTCCGGGAGTCATCTTCAGGCCACAACTCTTTGTCAATTCGGCCGACAACTTCTCTCACGCGACTAACGAAAGGACCCACCTTGTTAAGGCGGGAATTCAGTCGGAACATGTCCCGGTTAGCTTCATCACGGAGTGGAACATTCGGTTGCCCAAGCGCCAGTTCAATTTCGGCGGTCTCGGCTTCAACGTCCCGACAGAAATCTGCAAAGAAAAGACAGGGAGAAAATAAGCGCGGAGTGAACTCCAAAGCACTCGACAAGCAACTTACCACCAAGCAGTGCGACCATCTTCTTCGCCCAGTCGCCGACGTATTTCTCCTGCGCTTAGCACCGAGCGTTCATTGACTTCAGCTGGCCCACCCATTCAGATCTCTCCTTCTTCATATTTTCTAACTCGGCTAACAATGCCTTGTTAGTCTCCCGAGATTCCTCCAAAGATATTTCTCGTTCAGCGAGAGCCTTCTTCATGCCAGCCATATCATTCACAGCTACCTCCAAGTCGGCAGCAAGTTGAGTCTTCTCAGCCATCAGAGCAGTATAGGCCGATCCCACTTCGCAAGTCTTCTGTCAAAGAGACACAAAGGGAGGATCAGCTAGATTCAACAAGGAAAAAGTCTCGACAGATATAACAAAACAATCAAAACTCAAGATTCTTCAGACCGCTGCCGATGCAAGCAATCGACAGCGGTCTCGGGGACTACACCCAGTGGGTTCACTTAGAGTGACCCCACTGGTATGAAGCTCGAACAGGTCGGTCCCATTGAGCTCCATAGCAAACCAACAACACTATGAGACTACTATTACTCGACCCGAGTAACACTACTCTCGGGGACTACACCCAGTGGGTGCACTCGGCATGCCCCCACTGGTACCATTCAGGAAGATCAACTCTGATCTGTAGAGATTATGGAAAATACATATAAAGACAACTGCCGGTGCAAACACTCGGCAGAAGTCTCGGGGACTACACCCACTGGGTTCACTCGGAGTGAACCCACTGGAAAATTAACCTACTGTATCCGAGTATCTCGCCAAAACCCCCAGTGGGCACCAAGAGGAATGTAAACACTTACTAGCGCACTTACTCGGATATCATCCTGAAGCTCCAAGCTCTTCTTGTACAGGGACGCAACGGAGTCATATGCTCCCTTGGCTTCGCCCACCATCAGCTCCACTTGTACCATGGCGTCCTTGGCAGCTCCTACTTGATCTTCCGGGAGGCGTCGGGCATCATAGTGAACAGTCGACAGACCCGGCATGGCAAAAGGCTCCCTGGGCATCCCGAGCTCTGCTCCAGTCCGTTCCGCCGCGAAGGCCACCGTCTCAGTCGGCGGCACGCTCATGGCGGGGCTGGCAGCAGGTTGGATAACCCCAGGGACATGCGCCAAAGCTGGTTCCGACCCCCTTTGGTCATCGTCGTCCAGATGGATCACCTCCGAAGGAAGCCCGACTGAACAAAATAAAAATACAGAAAAAGATCAAAATCAAAGACAACACTCGCGAAACGATAATACAGCTCCCGGAGTCGTGACAACGTACCTTGCTAGGACGTGGCGGCGTCATCAGTGTCCATGGGATCGTCACCCTGACGCGGCAGAGAGGTGGTGGAGGTAGCAGCTCTGTTGAGTGAAATCCATTCGACGGGTAAACATGAATTCCCAAAAAGAAGAGTCCAATCGGATACTGAAGGAAGATGGAAGAGCAAAGATACTTACGCTGAGGCGACCGGAACAACGATCCTCATCCGGGGCAAAGCTTTCTGAGGTTTAGACCCGCTGGGTTTAGCCACCTTGGACGACTGATCCACGGCCTCTGGAGAAGAACCCCTGGTTCTCTTCACACTTCGAGCCCTCAGGGCCACGGGAGGAGCCGGCGGAACAGCGGGGTCATGACGGTGCTTGGTTCGGCGTTCTGGTGGTGAGGGTGACGAGCTCTGCTCTTCACTCTCCTCCTCGTCCTCTTCTGTTTCCTCCTCCGTCTCCCTACTGTCAGAGACGTACACGACACTACCCGCGCTACCCTCCATGCTGCCTTCTTCTTCCTCGACCGGATCCCCACTTGAGACTGCAGAATGCCAGTTCGTCCACTCCTGCACAAAACACAGTCGGCAACGTCAGTCGGCGAGACAAGAAAAGCAATAAAACTGAGAAGGTTAAAAGCACTCGACAACATGTACTCACCTCATTCAGAGGAGGATTTTGGGCGCGGAAGGCCTTCACCCGCCGAGCTCCCACGGGGTTATCACATGTGCCCGTGATGCTGCGGACCCACGCACCCACGGTCTCCTCGCTCACGTCTTCAGGATGGGACCGAGTGGTATCCGAAGGCCTCGTGTAATGCCACATTGCGTGGTCTCGGGCCTGGAGCGGCTGGATGCGTCGACCCAGAAAAGTCTCCAACAGGTCCATGCTGGTGACTCCGTTCCGGACGACGGTTATCAGCGCGTCGATCAAAGGCTGGATCTGGGCTTTTTCTCCCTTAGAGAGCGCTAGCTTCCTGGGAGGGCCCGGACGGTCTAAACTATAGTGTGGTAACCCACTCGGAGCATTCGGGCAGGCAATGTCGTGGCAATAGAACCAGGATGATTGCCAGTTCTTAACCGACTCGGATAGCTGAAGGGAGGGATAACTACTTTTCGTTTTCTTCTCAAATCCTAAACCCCCGCAGAGCTGGAGGATGTGTGTCTTATCATCAGACTGGCTAAGTTTCTTAACCATTTGAGATCTAGCAGAGAAAACATATTTGAAGAGCCCTCAGTGGGGAGGACATCCTATGAAACACTCGCAAAGGGTGATGAATGCGGAAAGATGAGCTATCGCATTCGGCGGAAAGTGATGGAGCTGCGCCCCGAAGTAGTTCATAATACCTCGGAAGAAAGGATGGGGAGGCAGGGAGAAACCTCTGGCCACGTGGCTGAGCAGCAGGACGCGCTCCCCCTCCCTCGGCGTCGGCTCCATCTCGCCTTCCGACAGCCTCCAAGAATTATCGATGACCATGCTGTGCTCCACCAGCTCCAGCATGTCGGTCTTCCTCACCGTGGAGGGGAGGAAGTTCCCCTGGATCCAGCCCGCCGGCAACGCCCGCTTCCGCCGCTGAGTGGAGGCCGCCCCCTTCTTCTTCTTCTTCTTTGCCTCAAGCTTGCTGGTCTGCCCCTTCATCATGGCGAGGGCGACGGATTCGCAGAGGAGGAGGGGAAGGAGGTGGCTAGAGGTGTGCAGGGAGTTGCGGGGAGGCGAGATCAATGGGAGGAAGACGAGAAGCGCAACAGGAAGGTCCGCCAGGAAGGATTTAAAAGGCCTCCGACTGAGTCACCTACAGGTGGGCCCAGTGGAGAAGATCGCGGCGCGGTAATCGAGGAGGCAAAATCTACTCGATGGCGATGACGTCATCCCCGCTGAGCGCGCGACAACTGAAATTTGAGAATCCCGGAAAATTCGGCGCTATCAGTATGACCGGTCTCGTCGAAAGATTCCGCGGAAGAAATCGGTCCCTCACGGTTCGTTTCGCTTGCATATTCACTCGGATCACTATCCACAAAGATAAAATGGATCGAGGCAGACAACGCTAAGATCACCTCAACACCAGTCGGCTCCAAACTCCGGACATCACTTCATCGTTCCAGCCCTGATCCATTCGGGGACTAATGATGGGGTTATAGTCCCAGGGTAGGGTCATAGGTCTGCCCTATAGGTCCTACCCAAGGACTACCCTTCATAGGGGACAAGGCCCTTAGACAATTCCGACTGAACTAAGGACGCCCCCATCATCCAGTCTGCGACGGTCCACTCGGAGCATATCTAACGTGCCGACTGGAATCCACTCTGTACATCGTAACCTCCCAGGAGGGCAACGGTCATACGTTTTCATACACCAGTAACGCGAGCATTTACTCGCCACTACTCCACCCCTGTCCACCGGACTATTATGAAGGGCAGCGCACTCTATATAAGCCGCCCTTCACCACTGGTACAGGGGTTGGCACTTGCTGTAATCCCTTAATACACTCGAGACAAAGCTCCCAAGAGCATTGAGACGTAGGGCTTTTACCTCCACCGTAGAGGGGCCTGAACTCATACATCCTCGCCGTAGCTAAGGCTCTGCCCATATACTTTCGTACCCCGTACTTCTACTTTCAGACTTATACCCACGACATTCAATATGTCTGGACCATGCACGCTCGGGCGGCCTGGTAGATGGAAGGTCCATGACCGGGCATTAGTACTCCCTCCGTTTCTAAATATAAGCCTGTTTAAAAATTTCACTAGAGGTCTACATACGAAGCAAAATGAGTGAATCTACACTCTAAAGTATGTCTATATACATCCATATGTAATTCATTAGTGAATCCTCTAAAAAGACTTATATTTAAGAACGGAGGAAGTAGAAATTAGGCCTTTTGACCCGGTTGATAAGGGCTTTTAGTCCACGTGGCTGGCAGCGCGCGCTGGGGGCGGGGACCTCTAGTCTAAAGGCTTTGGTGATTTGTCATTTTGTGGTTTTGGAGTTTATTATTTATTATTTTTGCTTTTCATTTTTTGTTTTCTATTTAATTCTTTTTCATTTCAAACATATTTTACGCCAGTACATATTGTACACGTTATACATATACCATAGAATTTCTCGTAGGACCACATATATCATAGAATTTCTCTTACGATCATATATATGCATACACATATATATACAATTTGGTATATAAAATTTCTCCTACAGCTTGCAGATTATTACATGCATACATTAGTTGTAGTAGTATTATCCATCGGTAGCTATGACCTGCTCCAGCAAAAACCCACAATTTCCTTTTGAAGTGCTCGTATGCGGTCCTTTGGTAGAGCTGATCCCCCATCTCCGACATCTTTAAAGAAGGAGACCAATATGAATATAGTAGTTGTGTCTGTATATATTAGACAATGATAAAAAAATGTGAATAGTGTTTACGTACCCAACGAGTTCTTGTATCTTTGCGTCGTTCTGTCATAAAGCGAATGTTCTCGCAAACATAGTGCGCACATAGATTAGTCCCCTGTGCCTGCCGCATGCACATCTTTACGAGAATAGAATTCGGTCAGAGAATAATCAGGCATGATAATGATATTGAAACTAAAACTTAAGAGATGCGCGGACGTATAGCTAGTACTACTTAATTACCCTGGGTCGTGTCCACGTCAGCTTTGGTTTCCATTCACCGCAAATCTCCTGGATGAACCGTGTCCAAACCCTGTCTGACAAAGAAAAACAATAAAGGAGTCATTGATTACTTGATATGAGGGAATGAACTAAAGAGGGCGACATAGTGCGATAATAATTGGAATTACCTGCAGAGCAATAACTTGAGGTCCATGTACTCTTTTTTTAGTGAGTCTAGTACTTCAACTTTTGCCTCGTCAACACTAATGATTAGCAGGATCCAGTGGAAACGGCGTTTCATAAGCGGGCATGCATAACTCATCAAGTAACTAAGTACACTCAACATTGAGTAAGCAAAATAGAATTTATAGTATAAGACAGTAACACTCTCGTGAAGTTGTAAGGAGGTACTATTTCTGGTCGGGTATTTAGTACCTTCAAAAACATATACAAGTTCTCTTTTGTTTCAACATTGTGATGTATTACCGTCTTAACACAAATGGTATTTTGGTCAATGAAGCCAATTGCAAAGACTCCATATCTTTTCATTTCAAACATCTTCATTCTGCATAACACCACACAGAAGAATATAGTGAGGATAATTAGAGGCAAATGAACGAGCTGATGAGCTAGAGATTTAAATTACAGAAATAAATAACTTACACACAATAGCAACTGGCCAGAGATTTATCGAGTGCGTCTTGATTGTATAAGTGAAACAATTCTTCATTTTGAATCAACAAATATTTTGCATTGAAGTAATGCTCTGGCTTGACTTTCACCATGAGTCTCTCTCGCTCGACTTTTACTTCCCTCACGTACCAGGTATGCAATTTGTATATTTGCATTGGTAACCGTCGGACCTCCTCACGCCTGACCAGAGGTTGCCCGGGGACATATTTCCATGCTAGTTTATCCTCTTCCACCCTGGCCGTTTCCTCCTCGCCCATCATGCCCACGAGTTGTTCAACAGTGACACCGACCTCTCTAGGCATTTCTTTAATAGCAACAACATCGATTCCCTTGGTACTCACCTTTAGCGGCGGGATTGATTACACCGCATGTTCTCCGAGCTGGGGAACGGTTTCCTGCTTTTCTTACTAATGCTCGAGTCCTTCTTTTGTTGTTTATGATATGACTTTCTAATAGAGCTTACATAGTCTGATCAACTTTTCTCTGGAGGGGAACTAGCAAGATTGTGTAGGACGCATTGTACAGTTTCCAAAGGTACTATCTCCTTTGGCGGCGGGGGCGGTTAAGGTCCAAAATGGGCCTTCAATTCGAAAGCCGTTTTGTCCTTGATTTCCTCCATGCTCATCTCGTAAGCCAACTTCTTTTTGGCAGGAGGGGAGGGTTTCTTCCTTGATGCTCTCTTCCTCTTTGGAGTTTGGTTTCTCATTAGAAAACGAAATGACCGCAGAGTCGCGCTGGGCTCCATCTCGGGGTGGTGGGTGGAGTCAGCTGGCGCGGTGGTGGTTTAGCGATGTGCTCCATGTTGGGGTGTCGGGGTGGACTCCGCTGATGCGGTGGCGGACTAGCGTTGCGCTCTGTGTCGGGGTGTGGTGGAGTTGGCTAACGCGACGAACTTGGAGGAGGAGTCGGTGGCCTTGGAAAGATGATGGAGTCCTTTCTCTATAAGTAGAGACCAGGTAAGACTTCTTGCTTTGTGTGCGGCCCTTCACCTCCAGGAATGTCGAGCTCTAGTGACTCATATCCCGACATCATTTCATTAGCCCGACACAAGCATAGCCAACTGGAATTGGATTGCATGGAAGGTTGCATTGTTGGGATTTGCTTAAGCATAGCCGACCGCTACCTTCATGGATATGTTCTTGAGTTTCATGTGTAACTCACAACTCTTCGCCTCTATGATTTCATCCACGGGGTAGTGAGCCCGCGGTGCATCATCGACAAGGACTCCCGTGGAACCCATGCTGCTTTTTGGCAGCGACGGGGCGGTATTATCCAATGTTGGATCTAGTTGCTCTAGCCGCTGAGATGTCATTTGCTGGCTAAGTGTGTCGATCTTCTCATGATGCCGCAAGTATTTGTGTTCCAACTCCTCAAGCTACTCACCATCCTGCTTCTTCTTGGCTACCTCCCGATTCTTCTTTCTCGAACGGCTTTTGTTAGAGTCGTTCCAGTCCTCAAACCCCTCAAACCACAGAACAACGCCTTTGCCTCGTATTCGTCCCGGGTGTTCAAGATTCTTGAGAGTGCGTGTGAGCCTGTCGTTCTCTCTGTCAGGCTGGAACACCCCCGTTTGAGAATCTTCTATTGTAGCAAGTATAGCATTATAGGCATTTTTAAGACTTGCATGCTCTAGAATCTCCCTTGTCTTTGGGTCCAACTTTCCCCCATGCCCATAAAACCAACTCCTGCACCTTTCGGGCCAAGTCAATGTTTTTAGACTGACCCCTGCATCAATCATATTTTGATCATATTCATCCACTTAGGCATGGCACTCTTGTAGCCACCTAGCCTGAGAGAATATTGCCACTCATTTTTCTGAGCATTTTTCTTGTTTATCCTTGCCCAATCCTTACGTGCTTCTGATTTCTTGAACTCCAAAGATAAGTCCCAGTGATCTTTTAACTTCTCGTATTGTCGAGTGAATTCTGTAGACTTGTCTTGTTTGCCGAAGTTGGACCATAACATTTTCTTCCAGTTCCAAAATTGTGTGGCCATCTTCTTAAGAGCAAACTTCTTGACTTTATCCCGTTGTGCATCTGACAAACTCTCTCGTGCGGTGAATTATGTCATGAGCGTATCCCAAAGGAGTGTTTTTGCTATTTTGTCCACAAAACAAACTTCTCGATCTTTCTTTGGCCTATGCCATTAATGAATAGACAACGGGATTTGGTCCCTAAAAATAACAACGCATTAACGTACAAATTTGTCCACGTTCTTTTCAGGAGCACTCGGTTCGCCACCTAATGTTATCTCGTCGATGTTGTACCTTCTGCCCTAGGCCAACTTTTGGCCGGGCCTCATACTGCCTTGCTTGTAGACGATTTGCTCGATCCGGATGGCTAATATAGGAGATTAGTTAACACATATACATACACATATATATATATACACACACACACACACATATATATAGAAACTCTATTCATCACCCAGGGTGCAGAATACTTTATTCTTCACCTGAGATAATCTTACGATCAATTTACAAATAAATTACATTTGAAATACAAATATTTACATTTATATTGAACCACTACGTAAAATTTGACAAAAGAAAAACAAAAATATAGATCAAAGACCAAAAAAATGAGTTTATTGTATTTTTTGCACTATTTTTGTATGGCCGTAATTTTACGTGACATCAAATATTTTTGCATTGATTATACTTTTTTACGGTCTCTTTTTACATATAAAATATGACAAAATTTACGGATCGTAAAATTACGGTGCATTGATGTTAAAATAGAGGGGGGTGAAGAATAACTATTCCTCACCCAGGGTGACGAATAACGCGACCCCATATATATATATACATACAGATCAATTAATACATCTAGTGATCACCAGGGCCAAATATATACCTCGTCGGACTTTGTTAATTCGAGAAAATTTCTTCGTCGTCGTTGTCTCATTCCCTTTCGAACAAGACATACTCTTGATCATGGTCTATGTCTCTACTGTCTATAGCTTAACTAACCGAGAAGAAAGATAAAACAATTTAGTATTCACTTTAGCTAGCAAGATCGTCATATATTTAATATCACTAATACATTGAATAATCCACTTAATTAATGCATCATCGAATTAATATTATCAAATATAATCTCAAATACATCTCTCGAATATTATCAGTAATACATCTCTCGAACATTATCAAACCGATCACCCAAAGAGTTGTCGTTGTATGAGGCGAGGGCAGTGGACACCCAAAGAGAAGTAAGCATTACAGGACCATAGCTCGGGTAAGATCCCCGAAGAACGTGCCAGGTATCGGAGAACCTGACGTCCAACGCCTCCATGTAGCTACGGACATGCTCCTCCTCCTCTCTGACACAGCAACGTACCTCCTACTCAGGGGCTGTGTGCCTCCGCATTGAAAGTGGCCCACACGACCACCACCAAAGCATCTCCGGGTCGACGATGGGAGCCCGGTTCCTCAGCAAGATGCATGCACTGGAAGGTAGCCCCTCCGAGTGCCAGCCCGGCGGAGCCCAGTCCCGGACATGGCGCCTCTCAAGCAGGTTGTCGCCACCAAGTCCACGACAAGGATGCGGGCCGGCCATCATCGACGTCGAGAACAAATTCTACAACTATTTAAATTCCTACTATTTAATAAAATTTATCATCCAATTCAAAGATAACAAAATGTGTGAACAATACTATTCGAAATGGGTGAAGAATTAACATTGCAAATTAATCCCCTTCATAATAAATTATAGAAAATATGTATGCAAACTCTACGTTGTCTGATAATACTGAAAAGATGAAGCCTAAAATAAGAGCCAATGACTCCGCCTAAAGATATAATGAATAAAGAAAAGGAGTGGGTGATTCAAATAACATAAAGCATGTCAATTACGAGACCATTTTTAGTACCACATCCATTTCAATAACATAAAGCAAAATGTGAATGACAAATTTTAGTACGAGATATGCATTTCGGCACCAAATGCATTCCAAGACTAGATCACATTGTTACCTAATGTATTGAAGTACCATATGCTTTAGTATCTTATCAGTTTGTTAGCATATGAATATAATATTAGTTGCATCTATTTTCACACCAGTGTACTACATCCACTTTAGTAACATGTAAAGATTCCAAAATAAATACATCTTTGAAAAATTTCAAAACATTTACTTTAATTATTTTTAATGTGTATTTCAATTAATATGAGGCTGAAATATGAAACTGAAATTTCACATCGCAACTATCAATGTTGAGTTTCACTGAGCATGGAGTTTCACTTCACAACTATCAATTGAAAATTCACATCACACCTATCGATTCTACGAACAAGAGAGGTGGAGGCTCACCGTGGGTGGAGGGAGAGAGCACCAGGGGCTCGTCGTCAGCGGGCAGCAGGGGCTCGTCGTCAGCGGGCAGTAGTAGGGGCGCGCAAGGAAGAAGATGACGACATGCTCGGGCGAGTATTTTTAAAATTTGAATAGTTTAAATTTGAATTATTTGAAATTTTTGTGAATCACTAGTTTGCGAATAACTTTACTATAAAACTAGATTTTTTAGTCATTCTTTTTCCTGATATTTAATAATAGTGTGTTTTATCATTATATTAAATTTGGTAATTTTTAGGTTATTTTAAAAATGAAATGGCTTTGTCAGAGATGAGTATTTGTCCGAAACCCTCATACTTTGAAAGAGATTGTCCAGATTGTATACGAAGTGCCTCCAGTTTTTGCCGTAACCCTGTCAACTTTTTAGCACATGCTATGTGGGTGAAATGATGATACCATACCAAGTTTCAACCATTTCAGAGTTCATTTGTAGTGCTTTTCAATTTTAGGGTCATTTAGCTCCGAAAAATCATTAAATGCATGAAAAATAGCAAATGAAGTGAGAAAGAGTTGAAAATTGATAATGTGGCTTTGAATGGTGCATATTAAACACACAAAAAGTCTGGAGTTGAAATAAGTTAAAAAAAATGAAATGCATGTGTAAGAGATGAGTATTCGTCTGAAACCCTGATATTTCGAAAGAGATTGTCCAGTTTGTACACAAACTATATCCAGATTTTGCTGTAACCCTCCCAACTTTTTAGCACATGCTATGTTAGTGAAATGATGATACTATGCCAAGTTTCAGCCTTTTTAGTCATTTAGCTCAAAAAAATCATTAAATGCATGAAAAATAGAAAACGAAGTGAGAAAGGGTTGAAAATTCATGATGTGTCCTTGAATGGTGCATATTAAGCGCACAATAAGTGTGGAGTTGGAATAAGTTTAAAAAATGAAATACCTTTGTAAGATATGAGTATTCGTTCGAAACCCTCATACTTCGAAAGAGATTGTCCAGTTTATAAACGGCATGCATCTAGTTTTTGTCGTAACCCTCCCAACTTTTTAGCACATGCTATGTGGGTGAAATGATGATATCATGCCAAGTTTCAGCCTTTTCAAAGTTCATTTGTAGTGATTTTCAATTTCAGGGTCGTCTAGCTCAAAAAACAATTAAATGCATGACAAATAGCAAATGAAGTGAGAAAGGGTTGAAAATTGATGACGTGGCTTAAAATGGTGCATATTGAGCGCAAAAAAAGTGTGGGGTTGAAATAAGTTTAAAAAAATGAAATGCCTTTGGAAGAGATGAGTTTTTTTCCAAGACCCTAATACTTCGAAAGAGATTGTCGAGTTTTGTACACGAAGTGCATGCAGTTTTTGTTGTAACACTCTCAACTTTTTAGCACATGCCATGTGGGTAGAATTATGATACCATGCCAATTTTTATCCATTTGAGAGTTAATTTGTAGTGCTTTCCAATTTCAGTGTCATTTAGCTCAAAAATATCATTAAATGCATGAAACAATTGTGTTTACACATAATTGCATTGATTAACTCCTATCTACATAATGTTTCTTCGCGTTTCAAATGACAAAACACACATATATGTACCCTAACTCTTGCACAAAGATTCCCTCTTGTTTGTCCGAAGTCGGACTTTCCAGATAAGCCCAGAAAGTCACTACAGAAGAAAGTGATGATGGTGAAGCCGGTCACATCCGAGATTGGGATCTTGGGGTATAATTTGTTTTCTTCTCGTGTGTCCCTTTGCGTTGTAACCATGGACAATCTTCATCATTTAACAGGATGCTTGGGTCAGTCTTCACTATGAAGGGAGGAATTTCACGAAACTTTTCATAACCTTGTGACATGTCTGTCTTGTCCTCCACTCCCATGATGTTTCTTTTCCCTGAAAGAATTATGTGGCGCTTTGGCTCATCGTATGATGTATTCGCTTTCTTCTGTTTTCTTTTTCTCGTCTTGATAGACATGTCCTTCACATTGATAACTTGCGCCACATCATTGGCTAGGACGAATGGTTCATCTTTGTACCCAAGATTGTTGAGATCCACTATTGTCAATTACCAGACCACTTTTAGTAACACATCCATTTCAATAACGTAAAGCAAAATGTTAATGACAAATTTTAGTACGAGATATGCATTTCGACACCAAATGCATTCCAGGACTAGATCACATTGTTACCTAATGTATTGAAGTAACATATGCTTCAGTATCTTATCACTTTGATAGCATATGAATATAAAATTAGTTGTATCTATTTTCACATGAGTGTACTCCATCCATTTTAGTAACATCTAAAGATTCCAACATCAATACATCTTTGAAAAATTCAAAACATTTACTTTAATTATTTTTAAATGTGTATTTTAATTAATATGAGGCTGAAATATGAAACTGAAATTTCACATCGCAACTATCAATGTTGAGTTTCACTGAGCATGGAGTTTCACATCGCAACTATCAATTGAAAATTCGCCTCGCAACTATCGATTCTACGGACAAGAGAGGTGAAAGCTCGCCGTGGGTGGAGGGAGAGAGAAGCAGGGGCTCGCCGTCAGTGGGTAGCAGGGGCTCGTTGTCGATGGGCAGTAGCAGGGGCCCCGAGGAAGAAGACGACGACATGTGAGGTGGCCTGGTCCGGTCGGACGGCGGCGCGGGAGGAAGACGATGACAACGCACGGTAGCCTAGTGCACATGAACGGCGGTGTGGATCTCCCGCCAGTACAACGAGCACCTTGGCGGCGAGGATGGGTACGGCTCGTGGAGGATGCGTGGGCAACTGGTGTCAGGGGCGGCGACAACGACCAAGGATTCAGGGGCGGCGACAAGCTCTGATAGCTTGGCGGCGTCAAGGTTGTGTGTCGGCATGGGAGGAATGGGAGAGATTGGGGAATAATTTGGGGGCGGCTTTATATATAGAGACCTTTAGTCCTGGTTGATGGCTCCAACCAGGACTAATGACCCCCTTTAGTCCGGTTGGAGCCACCAACGAGGACCAAAAGTGAATTTCACCAAGCCAAGCGGCGGGAAGCCCAAGCCTTAAGTCCGAGTTGGTGCGACGCATCGGGACTAAAGGGGGCCTTTAGTCCTGGTTGGTGCCACAAAGTGGCACTAAAGGTATTTTCTAGTTATTTTGTAATGTTTTTTCTTTATTTATATGACTTTGTTTCTCTTTAAGCCAAATTATAAACTTTGTGTTCGTGCGAGGTGTTTGAAAATTTGAATAGTTTAAATTTGAATTATTTCAAATTTGTGTGAATCACTAGTTTGCGAAAAACTTTACTTTAAAAATAGATTTTTAGTAATTATTTTTCCTGATATTTAATATTACTGTGTTTTATCATTATATTAAATTTGGTAATTTTTAGGTTATTTAAAAAATGAAATTCCTTTGTCAGAGGTGATTATTTGTCGGGAACCCTGATACTTTGAAAGAAATTGTCCAGATTGTATACGAAGTGCATCCAGGTTTTGCCGTAACACCGTCAACTTTTTAGCACATGCTATGTGGGTGAAATGATGATACCATACCAAGTTTCAACCTTTTCAGAGTTCATTTGTAGTGATTTTCAATTTTAGGGTCATTTAGCTCAAAAAAAATCATTAAATGCGTGGAAAATAGCAAATCAAGTGAGAAAGGGTTGAAAATTCATGATGTGGCTTTGAATGGTGCATATTGAACACACAAAAAGTCTGGAGTTGAAATAAGTTTAAAAAATGAAATGCATGTGTAAGAGATGAGTATTCGTTCGAAACCCTGATATTTCGAAAGAGATTGTCCGGTTTGTACACGAACTGTATCCAATTTTTGCCGTAACCCTCCCAACTTTTTATCACATGCTATGTGGGTGAAATGATGATACCATGCCAAGTATCAGCCTTTTGAGAGTTCATTTGTAGTGCTTTTCAATTGCAAGGTCATTTAGCTTAAAAAATCATTAAATGCATGAAAAATAGCAAATGAAGTGAGAAAGGGTTGAAAATTGTTGATGTGTCCTTAAATGGTGCATATTAAGTGCACAATATGTATAAGTTGGAATAAGTTAAAAAACGAAATGCCTTTGTAAGATAAGAGTATTCGTTCGAAACCCTCATATTTTGAAAGAGATTGTCGAGTTTGTAAACGAAGTTCATCCATTTTTTGTCGTAACCCTCCCAACTTTTTAGCACATGCTATGGGGGTGAAATTATAATATCATGCCATGTTTTAGCCTTTTCATAGTTCATTTGTAGTGCTTTTCAATTTCAGGGTCATCTAGCGCAAAAAAATATTACATGCATGACAAATAGAAAATGAAGTGAGAAAGTGTTGAAAATTGATGACGTGCCCTTAAATGGTGCATATTGAGCGCACAAAAAGTCTGGAGTTGAAATAAGTTTTAAAAATTTAAATGCCTTTGGAAGAGATGAGTATTTGTCCGAAACCGTGATACTTCGAAAGAGATTGTCAAGTTTTGTACACGAAGAGCATCCAACTTTTGTTGTAACACTCTTAACTTTTTAGCACATGCTATGTAGGTGAAATAGTGATACCATGCCAAGTTTCAGCCATTTCAGAGTTCATTTGTAGTGCTTTTCAATTTAAGTGTCATTTATCTCAAAAAAATCATTAAATGCATGAAAAAATTGTGTTTGCACATAATTGCATTGATTAACTCCTAGCTACATAATGTTTCTTCACGTTTCAAATGTCAAAATACACATATATGTGCCCTAACTCTTACACAAATATTCCCTCTGGTTTGTCCGAAGTGGGACTTTCCAGATAAGCTCGGAAACTCACTACAGAAGAAAGTGATGACGGTGAAGCTAGTCACATCTGAGATTGGGATATTGGGGTATAAAACTTTTTCTTCTCGTGTGTCCCTTTGTGCCTTAACCATAGACAATATTCATCATTTAACATGATGCTTGGGTCAGTCTTCACTCTGAAGGAAGGAATTTTGTGAAACTTTTCATAATCTTGTGACATGTCTGTCTTGTCCTCCACTCCCACGATGTTTCTTTTCCCTGAAAGAATTATGTGACGCTTTGGCTCATCGTATGATGTATTCGCTTCCTTATCTCTTCTTTTTCTCATCTTGATAGACATGTCCTTAACATTGAAAAGTTGCGCCACATCATTGGCTAGGACGAATGGTTCATCTTTGTACCGAAGATTGTTGAGATCCAATGTTGTCAGTCCATACCGCGGGTCTTCCTTTACCCCGCCTCCTTTCAGATTGACCCATTTGCACCAGAACAAAGGGACCTTCAATTTTTTCCATAGTAAAGTTCCGTATATCCTCTATGTAACCATAATATGTGTCCTCTAGTACCGATTGGTGCTACAAACCGGGACTAGAGATCCATCTCTAGTCCCGGTTGGAGTTACAAACCGGGACTAAAGGGGCTCGTAGGGCCCCAGCCTGACACCAGCCTGCCACCATCCCTTTAGTTCAGCTTGGTAACACGAACTGGGACTAGAGGTTCCTCATAAACGGGGACTAAATCCTAGCCTCATGAACCAGGACTAGTGGCAGCATTAGTCCCGGTCCAAAAGCCAACCGGGACTAATGCTTCGGTCCAAAGGAGTGTTTTCTACTAGTTGGGGACAGTTGGGCGAAGGCCTCGGCCGTGCAAATGAGGCCCCGCGTGAGACGGCCCATCCTGAACCCGTGTCGATGTCATCGACCCGCATCTGGTTGGTCCAATCACATGTGTCCCGGCTCTCACGTGGGGGTGTACATCGCACCCGCATGAGTGTGTTGGTGTGTGCGGCCACTAGGTCACGTTTGGTTGGCCCACCACCATCCACCTGCGCCAGCCCATGTGAGTGTCCCACCAGCATGAGCCGGATGGCACATTAGGTTAGTCGGTTGGATTTGATTGGCCATCCATGCGCACCCACTTGGGGTGGGGGGGGGGAGGGGCACGTGTGGCTGCGTGGGGTCACGCATTTTAGGTGGTCCAAAATATCCATCCATGTAAGTTGAGATGGTCGGACAACCGATCATGAATTCCATCTGGCCAGGGGTCGGTAAATATAGGGCGACCGTTGTGTGCCCAAGGACATCGCTATGGAGGCCGGCTTGGGTGGAGGCTAGCGACACACCGGTGCACATGGGCTATTGATTATCCTCTATCTTCACCATGGTCTCGTCCTTGTCAAGGAAGGAAAACGTGACCTCCTTAAACTAGGGTCGCTAGTGAGGAGCGTAAGATGTCCTCGAAGGCGGCGGATGTCAGAGCCACCCGTAGGCGCTTGTGGCTTACCTAATGCAGGACGACCTCCGTTTCATTTCTTCTATTTCGGTTTGGCATCCCTTATCTCCATTTTTCATGATTGTCCTTCTCCTTTTTTGTTATTTAGTCACCTTTGTCACTCTGACATTGTAGTCATTTCTATCAGTGTCAAGAGCATGAAATCGAGCACATGATGTTGTCAATGTTTTGTTATAGCATGTGATGTTCTTGCTTTAAGGTAATTCATGGTTGAGTATAGTCTTCTTTGGCATGTAATAGATAATTATTTGGTGCTCTTTCATAGCTAGTTGCATGACTTGAGTTAATGGGTAGTGGATATTTGTATATGTTGTTGTTGGTAGGATGCCGCTGTTATCGTCCAATTTTCGCGCAAGGCACGACACTGCCTGGCTTGGGTGTATGGCGTTGCTCAATATATTATAAAGGTAATGCCCTTGTCAATGCTATCATAAGCCCGAGGCATTGCTCGGGCACACAGTGTTTTGGTGTGCCAGACACGTAGGGGATTTGACTATCCAACCAACCTTGGGCAATTGTTCCCAAACCTCGGTCGCCGGTTCAGATATCAATTGGGTAATCACAGAAGGATCACAAGAGCATTGAGACTATTTTCCCCCATGGATACGCTTGTTGATGCTGCGTTCATCGCGTGGTCTGTCACGGCTAAGGTCCGGTGAGGGTGTACTCTACTAGGGGATACCAGCCTGAGGTGCTTTATGATCATGAGCAAAGCCAGGCACATTGAGACACTGCGTGGAGGACAGTCGAAGCCTAAAGACTTTATCATGTGCAAGTTGGAAACTACCAAACACTTGATGGACACAAAGACAACCTTGTATTCAGCACATTATGCAGCGAGCTAAAGTGCAAATTAGGTACCCCGGGCATGTGTATAACCCGAGGGTTTAGGTCCATAGAGATAGAATTATTCACCTTAGGGTTTAGAACTTACATAATCGATCCCGAGGTAGATCATCATCATATATTTGATACCCCGTCATAAATACAATCAAGTCGGACATAGGGTTCTACCTCTTCGAGAGGGTCTGAACCTGGGTAAATATTGTTTCCCTCATCTCCTGTTACCATTGATCCCAAATGCACAACTCGGGACCCCCTACCCGAGAACAGTCGGTTTTAGCATTGTCATTTGTGGCACATACAGATCCCACTGTATTATTGATCCAGAACAATGGAAGCGTATATCAATGACCAAAACCTCAATGACATACCCATTATGCGAAATTCCCCTATCATCGGATCAACAGACAAGGGGAGACACCGCAGATCATTATTTCTCCTTTGAGAAGGAGAGACCGACTATATGGAACGTGTCCTTGAGCTTCAGGCTCCCCCTCCGGACTCGGTCAAAGGCCTTATAGAGAGAAGTTACCGATAAATGGTAAACAACGAGCATGATCGAATGGTAGAATCCAGAGTTGTTACACCCGACCCAACTCGGCCAACTCTACGTCAGCGCATCCACCCTTGGATGAGCACCTCAGGAATTCGAGCTCGCGCATGGCTAGGATAAAATTCTTGATCCCACCCACCACCCACATCGAATATTTCTCAAGAAATTTAGGGCAAACTCATGTCTCGCATCTAGCCTACATAAGCCAGAAGGCCGATTAACAGTTCAACAATTCTGATGTAGGTTTCTTCTCGTAAGGAACAAGATTATAGATAGCTATGACATTGACGTCCTTGCTGCTTTCGAGTATAACTACCAAGACGAAGGGCTGTTGAACGCCCTCACTGGATCTCGAGTCAAAACATTTTCCAAACTCTCTGATATGGTGGCGAAGTGTTGCGCCAAGGATGGCGCTTTGATGAAACAAAAGGAGCACACATATTTGATCTGTGCGGAAGACCCGAGTAAGAACATGAAAAAGCACCCATGTGAGCAGGGCCGTTGTTCCATGCCAACAAAGCAATCTAAAAAGGGAAGAAACACGCAATAAGATCTAATTCTATCCTTGGTGGCTTGTTGGATAAACTTTGTCCGGTCCATTATGTTTTGTTAAACGCCAACCTCCCTCGTAGTCTTCAATCTTGTTGGGTGGTCAAACAGGTGACTAAGGGATGCACTACTGCACACAAATGCCAAACAATATCCTCGGATGTGAACGAGCTCTTGATGGTGTACAAAACTTGGACATCAACGAATAAGCCGAATAGAACCCTTCGCAAGCTTAACTAGGTCCATCACATAGAAACTTTGGATGCTTGGCTGGACAAGCCGATCACTTTTAGACAAGAGGACGAGCCAATAACTGACTTAAAAAGATGTCTGTTGGCTCTAGTTCTTGACCCCATAGCCGACAAATGTCGGCTACAGAAGGTTTGATGGATGGCCGCAGCATTCTCAACCTCATTTGCGAGGATACACTAGATAAGATGTAATTCGATAAGTCACACATCGAACAAAGTCATAGAACCATCAAAGAGATTATCCATGTGAGGGTGTCCTAGACTAGGGGTACCATCATGAGATGTTTATCCCAGATGGGTCGAACTAGGGCATGCTATAGCTACCTCTTGAAGGACGACCGAATTATCAAGACTTGCTCATGCATAAGATGGAAACTAACGAGGACTTGGCGTACACTCCAAGGATACCTTTTTTTGTGTATATCAACAACAAACATTGCATCTAACCCAGGGACCACGGGTATCTATATAAGCCCAGAGATTTAATCCGAAGAGACAAAATTACTAACCTTAGGGTTTAGAGCTTACGTTAATGATCTCGAGGTAGACAATCATCCTGTAGTCGACACTCCATCATCAATATAATGAAAGTAGGACATAAGGTTTTATCTCTTCAAGAGGGCCTGCGGTTGGGGAAACATCGTATCCCTAAGTCTCCTGTTATACCATAGGTCCTAGATCCACATGTCGGGCACCATACCCAAGATTAGCCGATATTAGTACCGATACTGGTGGCCCATATAGGACCCACTATGTGATCGACTTAGAGCAATGGTGTAATGTCCAAGATGCAATCCTATCCTTATTTTGGTGCGAGTGCCTCGACAAGGATAGAAGCACATCTAGTCATTTCGCAAGAATGGATATCGTTACAAGTACACGTAAAGAAGAGAAGAGTATATGGAATTGGTTTACACTCGCCACAAGCTACATCATTATCATCTCAATACAACAATACACTCAATCATCATATAGAGGAGCAGGGTCCGACTACAAACGAAATCAAACGATATAAACGACACCCATCCTTGCTATCCCAGACTGTCAGAATGGAACCCATCCTATGATTGAAGAAGAAGAAGAAGAAACTCCAAATAGAACAATCATCACGCTCACGTCAAAGTATCGCTTTACCTGTACGTGCAACTGTTATTGTAGTAATCTGTCAGCCAGAGCAACTCAGCAATCTCATTTCCAAATGTATCAAGACTAACAAAGCTAACAACAATTCTAGATCAACGGGTTCTTACGGATGTTTTACAGGGTAAGTTTGAGTTGGAAAACTGTAATTGGATTAAGTGGAGGGAGGGGCCCCACCAACCTTGAAATCAGGTGGGGCCAATGTTTAGAAAGGAATGGTCCATAAATGTCCGTATTTAGTCTATAGATGTAGAATTTTTGCAAAGCTTAATGGGTGAGGAATGGTTAAGTGGTGAGGCTATAGCAAGAACTAAGCATTTATTTGAGTGGCTATCCTATGAGTACAAGAATAAGAAGGGTGATCTATGCATAAATGGACGTGGTCTAATAATGATCAAGAAGTGAGCCTGAAGAACTACTTACGAGTCAAACATAACCCCAACGTGTTCTCTCTCGGTTCAGAACTCATGAGTAGAGATAGTCATGATTACGCACACAGTTCATGTATTTTATTTGAGTTTACTTCCAGTTTGCTATGACCGGGAGTTAACTAAAATTTCCAAGTTGCCACATAACCGCGGGCATGACTTTCCAGAAGAGTTAATCCTATAGGGCTCCTCCAACTCATCCATCACAAACTAGCCACAAGCTGCGTGGAAAACCTCAACCATGGAATACCCGTAGTCTCCTCCGAATCCAAGTGGAAGACCTCAAACACGAGATAGCCCAAAGTATGCTCATAATCCCGGTCCACAAGATATTTCATAAAAGGTAAAAGAAATAAAGTAAGGCCGCCCGATGTATGGACGAACCCAATAGGAGCTGTGTATCTCGTTCTCAGGACACGACCAGATAAGCACAACATCCACGGGCCTGATAGAAACCTCCCCAGTTGCACCGAGTTTGCCTAGCACACGACTCTAATTTTGTACTAACACTCATGAGGATCACTTTCCGAGGGGGCTCATTAATTATCCATGGTTTAATTACTCCCTATGCGGGTTTATTAATCATTAGGCAAATGTAGTACCAAAGTTGGGCCCCGTTGGAAGAGTTATAATCTAAGACAAATTATCAGGGGGGTCTCCATACCAACCCCAATCATGTTAGGAGCGCTCAATATGGAACATAACACCGGTACACAAGTAACTAGGGTGGCAAAGGTGGAAAAAAACACCGAGAAAAAGGCCAGGCCTTCAACCTTTTACCAAGAATATATGTGCATTAAATTAAGTAGCAATAGTATTGTGATATCTTAATAAATACATGTTGTCAAATGGAAAAAACTTACACTTGCAACTAGCAATGCTATAAGGAGGGTTGAGCAAGCTATAATTATTTGCTGAAATGTGAAGGACTTAGAGGCTTTTCATGGCAATGTTGGGATGCTTACGTTCAAGTGGTAGGTAATGAGACACAATGATAGAAGTGATACAACCAGCAAAGCAATGATAGTAGTGCTATCCTAGGAAATGGTCATCTTGCCTGAGATGTCGCTTGGAAGAAGAACAAATCCGTGAAGTAGACGAACGGGCATAGTCGAACGAATCCTCACGCTCCGAATCGCTTTTGAAACTCTATTGAGAAGAAGCAATCCGGAAACGGACAATGAACACATGATAAACACCACACTATATTCACATGATGTACAAACAAATATGATGCATGTCCATTCAATTATGCATGACATGGCAATCACATCAATAGAATACTACACGTTAAGTGAAGTTCAATATGCAACGAGTTGCATATTGATGAGACTCCACATTTGAATTACTTAGTTCACTCTCCTTTAGGTATACAAATATATTAAATGTAGTTAAACATGGCAAGAGGTGAAGCATAAATATACTATCTGTCTAGGCCTTTTAAATGAGGTCGGAAACAACTTATAGTATTTCTGAAACGACCCCATATGTTAATTTTCAAATTGGTCTTTATCTGCCTAAAAATATTTTATATTTATGAAATAGGGAATCAAAATGTGCCATCTGATTCCACACATCATTCTAGTCGATTTACATATATGGATCATCTAAAACAGAGTTACGGTCTAAATGGTATGACCAACACAAGATGAATATGTCATGAATGCAAAATGTATGCAATGGGAACCACAAACATCCCAAATCATGGATGCATAAAGATATTATGAAACTACATGAGATTCTAGACAAGTTTCATATATGGCATGTTCAAAACGGAGCAACGGTTCAATAATTACAGCACACACAAGTTATACAGATAATGCGTCGAAAGCAGCAACATGGTGTTTTGCACACATCAAATCAACAAGCTACGAAGTCTAAATTGCACAAACAAGACATGGGGCAGTAGTTTAGATGATGCACAACAATTCATCTCATAATAGAAAATTAAATAGAAGCATGGATCACTAGGAAATGAGCTCCCAAGACGGGTACTTGAACACAATTTCAGACTTAGTGAAAATAACAGTTTTTAACATAGCAGTTTTATTGTCAAGGCATATTGGCAGCAAAAAAATAATCCTATAGGGCATATAATGGCATGAACATTTACCACATGGTAGTAGGCATGATGCAATTCATTTCATTCCATGGTGAGAAGGTCGAATTATGCACACAATCATAGCTAGCATCCACCCAACATGTCAATGTGAACTAAGTAGATTCTCAGACTTAGAAAAAATAACATGGTGCGAGGAACAATAGTTTTTTCAGATTGACATGTTTGACAGCAAAATTAACTAGGATGCAAAATCTATAGTTGAAAACTAATGGCAAAAACTAACAGAATATAACATGCTTTACAATTCATCCCATTACACCAACCTAAAAGGGGATATAGAGCACTAGAAAAATGCATGGAAACATAACACCTAAATATAGCAGATTCCAGACATAGAATTATTTGACCCTACAAACATCAACATTTTCTTGGCATGTTCACATGATGAAAACTAAAGCTAAACATGACATTCATGGCATGGGAAACCAACTAACAACAACTAGACCTGGCATACTACAAATCACTTCATTGGCACTCATTCATAAGAGGCATGGTTTGCTTAATTCCAACTTCGTGAAATGGAACTTAGCATTAACAGATTAGCAGTTTTAACATGATAGAACCTTTAGAGCACCATATTGACATGATAGGGATGATTTACATGGAAACTAGAGGCATGTCATCAAAGTTGGCATGACATTGAACAAATTCCATGAAGACACCACATGCAAAAGTCCTACCAATTAGTTGCAATCATCCTGGAAAATTTTAATAAACTAACAGTTTCAAAATCTATGGCGGGGAGCACTTTTGCAACAAAGATTTTACCATGTAAATGAATCTTACTATGAGTGCAATTGCTTCCATGATGCAGAGAGCAATGAGTAGGTCATTTAACATATTAAAACCGTTGCAATCTGACGCACAGTCAAAAAGTTCTAGCACTCGCAAATATTCATTTCATGAAAAACAAATAGTTTTTAGGGACTTAGCAATATTTCATGTCATGCGAAATCCACCATGGCTTGGTTCGGCCACTTGTTTTGTTGCGGGTTGGGGATATCCTCGGACGATGTTTGACGAGGCCATCCCGATCCGATCAGGCCACGAGACCAACGTGTCAGGTAAGGCGTGAAGGCGGTTGCCGGTGTCGGGGGCGCGGCCAGCGGCTGTGGGTGCCTCAAGATCCACTTGATCAAGGCACATGTAAGGCGTGGGCACTGGCAGCGGCTTGCACGGGGCTGCGACGACAGTGGGTCGGGCCTCGTCTTTTGTCAGCGGCAACAAACTCTGGACGACGGAGGCCATGGTGGATCTTGCGCCGACGCGCATCTATAGAGGTTGATGTTGCGGAGATAGGGAGAGGGAGGTAGGGATAGAAAGGAGGATAGGTGGGCGACGTTGGCCTTTCGGTCGCCAGCGGCGAGGTCGCAGGAGGCACAAACAACGAGTTTGTCGTGGCGGACGAAGGCAGTGACGCCAAGGGTTGGAGCAGGGCGAAGGGAGACCAAGGGACGGTTTCGGGCGTGGTTGGGCGTGAGTGGGCCGACTTTGGGCCTGGTGGGCCCTGCTGCAGGGAGGAGGTGGATGGCGGCTTGGGCGCCACTTGGCAGCAACGCTGGGTGGCTTGGATCCCTGAGATATGGATCTGACGATGCAGATCACGGCGGTAGGTTGCGGCGGCGAGTGAAAAGTGTCTAGATGTGGGTGGTCAGAACGGATTTGTAGGTGGATGTGGATGGAGGTTAGGAGAGGCTAGGATGGATAACTTCCTTTATATAGCTGGGTAACTAGGTTTAAAGGGGGGTTTCATACCGTTAAATCGCAATCAAATGGCTTCGATTACATGATAGGTTAGCTTGGGCTAGGTAGACTGTGAAGATGGGGTTGGGCTAAGAGGAGACGTAACATTGTGGCCACTGGTACAGTTCTAGAAACCAAAAACATCACACGTTTATCTTGCTATAGTGCCGCTATATATTTAACGGTTCAGGTATCAAATATTCTCTGAATGTGATGAAATTTGGCAGGCGGTCTACCTACACTTTAATACGACCGGATGCCAACTTTCAAACTATTCCGAGAAAGTTTTATGTACACTTTTAGAACTATATTTTTACGATGCCACGGGCGTGTGCATGTGTGGTTGGTCCTGAAACGCTCAACAAAAAATGGAGAGAGCCGATAACTAATAACAAATGAATGTTTGAGAAATGACAGAACGCAGTGTTGATGCAGTGCAGATAATGCGAATGATGCGATGATTAATGCAACAAGCAAATCAATCGCAAAGTAACAATGGAGTAAAATAGGAATCTTTTGGAGCATCGGTCTATGGCTGTTACATCTCTCCTCCACTAATGAGAGATCTTGACCCGAGATCTTAGAATGAAAGGGGGAAGAGGAAGAGAAAAGGAAGAGGTAAAATTTAGTTGCTTCTTTGACAAATGAGAGAAATCAACGAATATTGAAGTTGCAAAGAGAAAATGAATGGCATGAGGCACTAGCAACAATTCATAAGAAATCTGGGTAGCACTTTGGTAGAAAAGAGAGGAAAAACTTGATAAGATAGAAAGAGCTTGAAAAGAGAACACAATACTCTGGTTGAATGAATAGGCAAGGAAAGAACATAATCTTGACAAAACAAGATGATGAATCAACGAGATAAACCACCGACACAAATAATGAACAAAAGAATGAGGTTGAAAGAATAAGATTTACCTTGCAAAGATTTAGATGTAACTTTGCAAAGAGATACTTGAGAAGACTTGGAACTCTGGAAAAGAAAATATGAACTACTTTGGTTTGAGAATTTGATAACATGAACAACTCTGATAGAATGATTGAAATCACTTTGATGAAGAAAGAGTAATAATTTTGGTATGCTCATCCTTCATCAAGTTAAATTCATGACAAGCAACGGATTTTCATACCACTTATTCTTTTTGAAAGATTGAATAGAGATAAGATCACAACTTAAAGAAATTTCCAGTGACACACTAGTAAGAATTAGAACAAAGGAATGGACTACACGAGAGAGAAGAGATCATGAGCCGCCTAACCGAAACTTGAAAGAAGCACGAGAATAATTGAGAGACGAGCGAAGAGAGAACAATTGAGAAGAATTTGAGGTCGAAATATAAAGATAAGACCGAAAAAATCTTGTGAAATGATGGCCTTCGCGGGATCGAGAAATGATAAAAACTCTGAAATGCACTGAATGGATATGGATGGCATTCGTCACAAATGGAAACAATTTGAAAGATTGTCATCAAGCTTGAAACGCGAATCTTCATGAGAATGGACTTAGATTGAAGAGGAACTCTTCTTCACTCTTCAAACCCAAAGAATGATGACGAGGAACACCACGAACAATTACTAAGATACTCTCAAATAATGAATAAAGAAATGTTGAGCCAACGATGAAATAATTTGAAACGATCATGTAGAAGGAATGTGACGATGGCATTCATTTTACGTCACATATTGAAAAGAGCTTGAAGAAATCTCCGGAAATATTAGAAGATCCAAGTAAGATCCTAGGACAAACCTGTGGGTTATGGGACCACTCAAACTAAAATGTTGTTGAATGGATTGATTAGGACGAGAGAGATCGAACCAGTATAAATTAAAAACTACATGAGGTGAGAAACTCGAAATAATTGCAAGGATTTGAACATAAACATGAATCTTGTGAGATATCTTCATCACTCCGGATAGAATAGGGACACATGAACAAAAATATAAACCTGCGAGGCTTGGATGAGAATTTCCGACATGGGAAAGCATTGAGCGAATGAAAAGGATTTGATGAACATCGAAATATTTAATTGAGTTCACCGGGGAAGAACACGGAGACAAAGTAATAATGAACTTAACACCTCAGCATCTTCACAATGAATCACCTGATACAATATGGAAGAAAAGATAGCAGAAGCATCAATGAAAAGAAAGGCACTTGGATGATAATTTAATAATTGAAGAAAAAGGCAGGAGGGTGGGGAAAAGTAAAGACAACTTGGGCCAGAAGAAATGAACTCCGGAAACAAATATGAGGATGGAACTTGCAAATATTGGAGAATGTTGAATTATCTTGAAGAGAAGAACTCTAGGTTGAAAACAATTAAACATGAGAATTTTGATTGAGAAAAATAATTACTCTCATAGAAATAGGAAAGCACCACTTAGGAAAGATATAAAATCAACTCTTGACATCAAAGCAAATCTAATTACCATACTCCAACAAAACAAAGGATGATGCTTACAGAACAAGATGAAAATAAATACATAATCCACCATGCATTCGTTGGAAGGATAATCCTAGGTAACTACTGAAATCCCACATGAGAACTCCTGAAATCTTTCTGGTTATGCAACCTGGTCCAACGGATACACGGAAAAACTATAGAATAAATAACTCAAGTCCTAGCAATAATACTACACATCCAGTGTATCACATCCATCAACACATAACAAGAGGTCTCGGAAACTCATCTACCTCAGACCCTTGTAATTGCAACGATACCAATTATAGCAGTACATCTGGACCCTCTCCCTAGTAATGGGTGATGCAAAACTCCTCTATCCACAAATAGTATCGAAGTAATTTTGAACATCCCCGTCCTGAGATACTAAGGAAACTGAACGATAGCGATGTGTCGAGAACCCCTTGGAGCTCTACTACGTGAAAAAAGAGGCACCAAAGTGCATAATTTCATCACATTAACATCATAGATATTAGAAATACCCGCGTAATCCTAAAAACGTAAGGGCGCGACAAGGTTGTTTTTACCCAGGTTCGGGCCACATTGTGCGTAAAACTAGACTCCTGCATGTGTTTAGTTATTCGTTTTAGTTTACTGTAGATCTATACCTATTACAACCTTTCGATTGGTTAAAAAGAAAAAGTCCTTTCTACTGAGCCTCGAGCCTCCTTTTATAGGCGAAGGGGTCACCACAGTGGATCAATGGGTAAACGGTGGGTTCACGAGTGGAGCAGCGCCGACTGACAGCCACAATGTTACAGCGGTGCATTAAATGCTTCAACAGACTTCCCTCACCTCGTCAGGGGGGTTGGACACGTACCCACACGTGGCAACTTCGGGGTGTGGCGCTGGCGTGTGGGCGGACGCATTGGTCCATGCATCGGCGATGGCATGTTCGTCGGTGGAGGCGTGCACAGGACGCAAAGGCGCCCTGGCCCCACGCCTCTCCTCGAGCCTTCTTTTCGTTCCCGGCAGGGTTACCTTGCCGGGGGCACTTCTTGTTCTGCTCGACAGGGAGCTGATGGCCTGCCGAGGCCTTGTCAATCTTCCCGGCAAGGATGGCTTGCCGGGGCTCAGTCCTTCTTCCTTGGCGGGAGGGTCTCGCCTTTGTAGTGTCTATCTCCCCGGCAGGTAACTCCTGCCAGGGTCTCCTCTTCATTCCCAACAAGCGGGTGCTTGCTGGGGGCTTGCAATCTATACTTGACGGGCTTCCGAGCCTTGCTTCTATCCTATGCTTCAGCGACGCGCCTTGCCGCTGTGGAGGGGGCTTCCGTTGTCCGCACACTAGTCCGGGGTACTAGAGACCCCACTCTTTAGTGCACCGATAGAAGCCCCCTGGCCTGGGCCACACGTGCATGCGAGGCGTTGTTGGGTTAGGCCCAAATCGGTGCGCGGACTTGCAGGTGCCGGGCTTACCAGAATTGAGCCGTTACAGGCTTTCTTTTCCCACATCACACATTGAACGCGCGAAGTGAGAGGGTGCGTGGTGTGGATCCGTTAGTTGGGCAACCTAGGGCCAGCCTGCCTTCCCCATAAAGGAAAAGAACGATGGGCACGATTGCTTCCTTATTTTCTTGTTCCTCCAATCTCGCCGCCGATGTCATCTTCTTCCTTGAGACCGAGCCTCTTCTTCCCCCATTTTCCTTCCCGAAACCTCTTCCCCTAGTAGCATCCCTTTCCATGGTCGACATGCCGCCGAAGAGGAGCAGAGCCAAGAAGGGGAAGCGACTCAACACGGAGAAGGAGATGGCGAAGAAGTGGCAGGAGCTCGCCTTCTTCCCTCCGGGGATTGAGGCGCGTGCCTTGTCGAACCGCTATCGCTTCATGTGGGCAGTTAATACGACGGTTCATCCGGCCGCCATCGTGAACGCCGGGGAATCGGGCCCAGAACCGGATAAGTACCCGTTGTTCACGGATTTCTTCTATTGCGGGATCTGCCCACCTTTCTCCGAGTTCTTCGTTGATATCATGTAGACCTACAGCTTTCGGCTTCTGGATATTACGCCGAATGCCGTGACGTGCATGTAGATATTTGCACATCTCTTCAAAAACTTCGTTGGCATTGTCCCCAACACTGCCGTCTTCCGCCACTACTTCATCCCTTGTATCGAAAGAGGAGATGCCATTTCCGGCTCCATCACCTGGATTCCGCGGACCGGGTGCAAGGAGGCATATTTGGAAGGGACTCTCCTTGAGAAGTGGGAGGAGTGTCCAGGGAAGTGGTGTTAGATTCGGGAAGAGTGATTTCTGCCCTTCTGCGAGACCAGGATTTCTATGACTGAGGCCCAGGGCGATGACTGGAGCAGTCTCGATCCAGACGATGAGAAACTGGCCATCCCCGTCACTAGGATCCTGCCTATGAGAGGCGCAGGGCTGATGATGGAAATGGTGGCTTGTGATTTCATCAGAATGCAGATCGCCCCCCTTCAGCACAGAGGGGGGAGGCTGGCGTCAGCGTATACGAACACGGCGGACATAATGCGGTTGCGGCCGGGGTTGTATAACAACGTGACCATCCTGCAGCACACCTTCGTTTGCGGCATGCTGTTCAAGTTCGGCCCCAAGCTCCGGGTTCCGGAGGGTGTTATTCCTCTGTTCATCAGATCGGCCCTGAGCGCGCTCACAATAATGATGCCAGAGTGCAACGCTCATGGCGTCCTTCCGACTTGGGCTCAGCCGTCGGATAAGGACATCTTGTCCTTGTTCGACCACTTGTCGGAGAAGGTTGCCAGGGCGGAGGAGGTCGTGCTCATCCGTCCCACCACCGAAGAGGAGGTGGAATTCATAGCCAAATGGCTTCAGGAGAGGGCGCTCGCCACAGTGGTAGGGTCGGGTCCTTCAACAAAGAAGAATATGACAGGGAGTTGATGGCGGCAGCGGATGCGTTTGCCGGGGAAGCCGACAACACCTCTTCCGAGGGCCCCTCCATTTTCCATGTGCTTCAAGAGGCAGAGGAGAAGGAGCAGGAGGCCGAGGATCCTTTGGTCCAGCTGAGGCCCAAATGGGTCCTTCGACACGACGACCCCGGGCTCCCGGTATGGCAAAGTCCAATATCCGTCCCCGCCAAGCGCTCAAGAGACCTGTCGCCTCCCGCCGGCGGCGAGGAGGATCTAAAGTTTGAATTCTCGGCCTCCAGCTCAGAGGAGGAAGAAGACTCGGTATATGTGCCTTCATTCTTCCATTCTTGTTATATCTCACGAGACTTGTCTTGACCTCGGCCTCTTGTAGGGAAATGCAGAGGTTGGCGCAGAGGATGGCCAAGAGGTTAAAGGTGTCGGCGAGTGACACGCCCACGGCTAGCATCACCGGGGCGCAGAAGTCGACTTCTGTCAGCCCCCAGCAGAGCCGCCAGCGTGGGTCCATAGTCTGTTTCCCCTTGCCGAGTACCGAGTACGCGGTCTTCACCGCTGACATTACCCATCGTGTAGGGGAGGCCCGGCGGCAGGCGGAATCTCCGAGGGCCAGGCCAGACGGGGACGAACCGCCTGCTGGGGCCAGTCCCGCCGAGGATGGCCCGACATGATTGGAAGCTGAGGACCTCATGCCGGCCGCCGACGTTGCCGGGGAGAGGGCAGCCGCCCCGCCCCCGCTGGACGAAGGTGAGTATCCCGTTTGGGGACACGTGTGCTTCCCTTCCCTTTCTTTCCTTCTTCTTCCCGGACCTCAGACTCTTTCCTCTTCTCTTTTTGCTTGGGCGAGGCAGATGTTGACCTCGTCATTGAGGAGATAGCACTAGATGCCGTGGCCGAGGCCGACAAGGTTGCTGCCGAGGAGACCACGACGGAGGTGCGGGACCAGACTGCCCAGAGCCTGATGGAGGAGAGTGCCAAAGAGCCTGAAGGGCCTGCTGGCAGTTTCTCTGCTGCCGCCGCAGAGGAGGCTGCGCCGGACGTGGACTCCTCGCTCGTCGACGAGGGAGCTGGAGGAGACCATCCTTCTTCCTCAGCGGCCCTTGTTTCCGACGAGTACATCCATGCAAGCAAGGGGCAATTTATTAGCCCGCCAGGGATGACTCGCGTCAGCGAGATCATGGCGGGAGTGACCCTTGACGGAGAGGTCTCCACCACCAGCGAGGAGCAACTCTTCTTGTCCATGGAGGACAACTTGAGCCAGCTCCAGGCCCTTTATCGCGCCCGGAAGGACAAACTGGACTCCCGGGCGGCAGTTGTTGAGGCGAGGGAGGAGGCGTTCCAGCGGTGCTTGGACCAGGCACAAGAACAACTCTCCAAAGGCTTCCAGGAGCTGCAGGAGGAGCGCACCCGGTCGAAGACCGAAAGGGAGGAGCTCCTCCTAAAGTCTTACGACATCCAGAAGGAGGAGGAGGAGGCGAAGACTCGCCACGCCGCCGAAGAGGTCCGCCTCAACTCCCTCCGTATTAGCCAACATGCAACGGAGGAGGAAATTGTTGGCCGCGAGAAGGCGCTCAACGGCCGCCTTCATGCAAAATACGACGAGGTCGAGTGTCTCGTGGTGCAGCATTGACAAGAGTTGGAGGAGCAGCACAAAAATGCCCTTGCCGCCCAGGCCTCCGACTTCATCGTGGAGTTGAAGAAGATGGCGGACAGGGCCGTTGCCGCTGAAGGGGCCAAGGAGGACCTTGCTGCATGCGAGAGGGAGCTAGAAGCGAACCTCGCCGAGCTCAAGAAGGAGGCCAAGGAGCTCAGGACCGAGAGGAAAAAGATCCTCTCTACCTTGACGAGGGCTCAAGCTGCTACCTCCGACACTTCCGCCAAGCTCCTCTGTGCCGACAACGCCATAGCCACGCTGCAAGGGAAAATGGCCTCCACGGAGCAAGCTCTCCAAGACAGTCGAGTTCGCAAGGAGGCCCTGGCCGTGAAGCTCCAGGGCGAGGTTGACGAGGTCAATTCCGTTTCCACGGCCCCCTTAGCTTATGCGCGCGACGTCGAGTTGTTGACTGAGCGTCTTATCGATGTGGTCAGAAGGGTTGACGTGCAGATGTCCGCCATGGGCATCCAGGGCTTTGGCTACCCTTCGGACCCGGTGGTGTCCCACAGCGCCCGGTTGACCTTGTTCTTTGAAGGCATGGCGGACGCTTTGAAGCAGCGCCGAGCCGGTGAGTCAGCGCGCCTTGCTGACAAGTCCCGCGAGCTCTGCCGAGGTGTTCTCTTGAAGGTGCTCACCAAACTGGCGTATCGAAACCCCCGCATGAGCTTCACCCTTGGGCGCATACCAGAGGGCGTGGACCTAAAGGCGCTCGAAGGGCTCGTCATGCCGATCGTGAACAAGGTGGACCGAGTCAAGAGGGTGCAAGGCTCCTGCCGGGATTGACTGCTTCGCGTACCCCTGTCACTGCGATCTTAAACTCATGGACACTTTTATGTTTAAAAAGCGCTTATCAGCGTTTGTAATATACTCGTTATTTTTCTCGACTGGGTGTGATTTCCTTCATCCGCCCTTTCATTATATGGTTTATCCTTGTGTTGTGTTTCCGCCGGCATGTCTTGCCGGGGATGCCACGGGAGATAGGACTTGGCTTCCTTGCCGGGGTCGTCACCACCGGCAAGGTGCCTTGCCGCTTCTGTGCTTTACCTTCGCACTATCGAGCATGCCTCTTTTCAACGAGGAGGGCATCAGAGGCCGCTAGTCAACAGGCGTGCTTCCAGATAGTATTCAAGGCACCCGCGTCTAGGCTCTTCGGCGCACAAGTTTTCCATATAAGAGTTTTGAAGGCGCTGGTAAGGACCTATACCTTGAGAAAGGAGTTATTTGGAGTTTTTGTCACCTATCACTTGGACCGCGACTCTCCTTTTGACTTCAGGCTCGCTCTTGTTCTCTAAGCTGTATGCCTCCTCCTCTTCTCCCCCCGACAAACTTGTGCGCGGAGGAAAACCTATTCCTTGTGGTAAGAAACAAGAGAAAATATACATAGATATCTTCGTGCTTGTTAGTTTATGCGCTACACCAAACCCTAGATTATATGCATGCATGATCTTAATCATGAGAAATCTAGAAGATGCATGATGCTAAACTTTATTTTACTACGCTCAGGATCTTCGCATGGCTTTGTACAAAGGATTATATGCAACATCGGCAACACTTGTACAAAAGGAGGTCGCCGGTGTACCCGGCGGCCTCTCCCTATGGGTAGAACGTGCGAAGATGTTCGATGTTCGAGGAGTTTCTCACCGGAATTCCCTCCTCTGTCTCCAGCCAAACTGCGCCAGGCCTGGTGACTCGCACTACCCGATATGGGCCTTCCCACTTCGGGGTCAACTTGTTTGAGTTCTTGGTCGACTGAACGTGCCGAAGTACAAGGTCGCCTTCCTCAAGACTTCGGGCTCGCACCTTGGGGTTGTGGTAGCGGCGCAGGGCTTGCTGGTAGCGAGAGGCTCGCACAGCTGCCTGAATACGACTTTCCTCAAGGAGCACGGCGTCATCTTGGCACTGTTGCTCTTGCTCGAGCTCATCGTGAGCGAGCACCTGAGGTGATCCGTAAATGAGGTATGCGGGAAGAACTGCCTCCCCCCCGTAGACCAGGGAGAAGGGTTTCTGGCCGGTGGCTCGATTTGGCGTCGTTCTGATCGACCAAAGAACCGCTGGTAGCTCGTCAATCCAACTCCTTCCATGTTTGCGCAGCTTCTCAGAAGTTCTTGTTTTCATTCCTCGCAGCACTTCAGCATTTGCCCTTTCCTCTTGGGCATTGCTCTTGGGTGGGCAACGGAAGCAAAGCATATTCTGCTTGGAGATCTTGAGCTTACTGCATGAAGGCACGGCTTGTGAATTGGGTGCCGTTGTCCGTGATGATTCTGTTTGGGACACCAAAACGGCAAACTATCCCTTTGAAGAACTTAATGGCTGACTGTGCAGTCACCTTCCTCACTTGCTCCACTTCCGACCACTTTGTGAACTTGTCAATTGCCATGTACAAGTACTGAAAGCCCCCGGCGGTATGGTGGAAGGGGCCGAGTATATTGAGCCCCCAGACCAAAAACGGCCACGAGAGAGGTATTGTCTGGAGTGCTTGAGCTGGTTGATGAGCTTTGTTCGAATGGAACTCACACGCTTCACACTTGGTTACTAGTGCCGTTGCATCCTGGAGAGCTGTGGGCCAACAGAAACCTTGTCGGAATGCCTTGCCGGCAAGCGCTATTGACCCTATGTGGGAGCCGTATATGCCTCCGTGTATCTCAGCCAATAGCTCCAGGCCTTCTTCTTGGGGGATGCACTTCAATTTCACCCCATTCTGTCGTCTTATGTATAGAGTATTGTCGATGAACTGATACATGTTGGATTGACGAGCAACTCTGTTTGCTTCTTCCTGCTCTTCGGGCAGGTCTCCAGTCTGCAGGTACTAGACGATTTTCTATGCCCATGTGTGACGCCCTCGATTTAATCGTACGCTAATCATACACGCAAATGCGTACGATCAAACTCAAGGACTCATGGGAAGATATCACAACACAACTCTAGACACAAATAAAACAATACAAGCTTCATATTACAAGCCAGGGGCCTCGAGGGCTAGAATACGGAAGCTCGATGAACACACGAGTTAGCGGAAGCAACAAATATCTGAGTACAGACATAAACATGGGGTGCCTTAGAGAAGGCTAGCAGAAAATATACAACGATCGAATCAGGCGAGGCCTCCTGCCTGGGAGCCTCCTAACTACTCCTGGTCTTGAGCGTCCTCCACGTAGTAGTAGGCACCGTCGGGGTAGCAGTCGTCATCGGTGGGATACTCCATCTACTGGGCTCCATCATCTAGTCGCAACAACGGATCAAGGGGCAAAGGGGGAGCAAAGCAACGGTGACTACTCATCCAAAGTACTCGCAAGTCTTATATCAGAACTATGCTAAGTATGCATCAATATCAAAGAAGGGGGTTTATATGTGGACTGACTGGAGCAATGCGAGAATAGAGAGAAGGCCTAGTCCTATTGAAGACTAGCATCTCCAGAGTCTTGCAGCAATAGACGAGAGTAGAGCAAGGGTAACACAATAATAGTCATATTGTTGCAGGAATATTAATATGAGGTCATGCCCAGAGATACTCCCTCGACTCCGTGTGAGGAAGCGATCCCGGAGCAGCTAATTCTAGTTAAGTAACAATTGTAGTTGTATAAGATCAGGACACAAATCCAAGTCGTCCTGTAACCGTGGACACGACTATCCGAATAGTTAATTTTCATCCCAGCAGGGGTGCACCAAGTTTCCCGTCACGCTCGATAACACTCTGGCCGGACACACCTTTCTGGGTCATGCCCGGCCTCGGAATATCGACACGTCGCAGCCCCACCTAAGCTTAGTAGAGAGGCCAGCCCGCCGGTCTAACTCCTAAGCACAAAGGGTTCTTGGGACAACTTGCCCTCCACGCTCCTGCACGATGCATGGGCGACCGAGGTCAGTCCTAGCACCCCTTAATCACAAGCGTGATGCATTTCAGGACCACTCAGGTGCGCGCCGCTCCATCGCTGATGTGTGAAGAGCTTCGGCTGATACCGTGACGTCGAGTACCCGCAATTCTTCCAGCGTAGCCGGTTAGTGCAAAAAGGTCTCCAACCAACCTAGTTTAAATAGCCAAATCCATTATCATTTTAATTATGTCCTCGACACAAACACGCGGGAATCCACCCGCCTAACATCTACCCATCAAAGATCCCAGTAACATGGTCAAGTAATTGTGTGGTAGAAACATCAGGGGGAATCCGAGGTATCACCCTCGTTGGATTCTGAATGATGTATCCGTCAAGGTGGACTTAGAGGAATCACCCTCGAGGGTCCCATACATGAGGGGTTGTACGACATAGGCATTGTCGGGACTGGTGAAAGAGGAATCACCCTCGATAACCACGACCGACTAGCTGTACTACAAAGGTATCATCAGGAGTACTTCGCGAGGTGTCACCCTCGGTACCTGATAGTATCTGTGTAGCATCGGAGAACCGAGGGGGGTGTAAGTGTTGTGCTAGGTCTGGCTCGTTGATCATGGATCGAGACTTGAAAACAAAGCGGGGCAACTGTACTACGGGGTCAAAGGGGATGACTGACCCACATATACTAAGCAGATTAAAGTGCGGTACTGAAAGTAGCAGTTCATCAAAATTAGGCTATGCATCAGATATAGGAGCTACCTAGAAAAGTAGCAAAATTCTAATGCAAGCAATAGGAAGAAAGAAATAGGCGATATAGGAATGATCAAGGGGGTTTTCTTGCCTTGTAGCTCTGCGGCAAAGGGCTACTCGTCAGGAGGGTAGATGTACCCGACAACAGCGTCAGTCTCGGGGTCTACGGTAAGAAGAGGGGGGAGAAACAATAAATAACAGCAACATGTGCAACACTAAGCATGACATGGTAATATATATGCAGGCTAGGCATGTGCTAACGCAGTAACATGCATCATAGACGGGTCGGAAAAATATCAGATGATATTTCCCGCGTGTGTGGCTACTACCGGTCAGACTGAAAACGATGGAAAAGTTCCACGTTTACTATGCTAGGGACGCGTGACAAACGAATGGAACGCGTATCCTGGTTCGTCTCTTTGTGCTGATCAACTTTCATGTTGAAAATATTTTGATGTGACTTACGGATTATTTTATATTAATTTAAAAGTTTATTCAATATTTAGGAATTAAAAACAGATTTAATTAAGTATGAATTGCTTTTATAACATCATCATGATGTCATGCTGACATTAGCAGTTGACTGGTCAACTGACCAGTGGGTCCTACGTGTCATTGACACAATTTATTAATTAAGGTTAAATATTAATTAATCAGATTAATTTAGTGGGGGAACCACGTGTCATATTCTAATAGGATAATTTAATTATCCTAATTAACAGATTATCTAATGAATCTATTTACTTAATTAACTAACTAATTAAATAATATATCTAATTATTCATTTATTTATTTATTTTATTAATAAAAACATATATATATATTTTTATATTTCTTTTATTTTTAAGAGCGGTTCGTGTGGGGCCTCCGTGTCACAGGGAGTGGGGGGATGGCCCGAGATGGCACTGACCCTACGGCCAAACACACACATCACAACACAGACACATATACATATACATATACATAATGTATTTTTTTACATACATGCATACATACATAATAATACATACATACATACATAATACATACATGCATCTAATACATCCATTTTCTTTCTTTTCTTTTTCCCAACCTATCTCTCTGCTCAAACCTTCTCTGCTCACACGCATCTCTCTCAACACAGAGAGAGAGAGGAGGCAACCTCCACCTCCTCATACAAGAGCTCAACGGCGTCGGAACGCGAAGGTGTTCGCCGGAACGGAACCGTAATGGGGGTAAGGAGGAGAGGGTGGCCGGGGGCTGGAGCTCACCGTCGTTGCTGGGGATCGGGGAGGTGAGGCTCGGGGAAGCCCGTTGGGGAAGAGGTGAGGAAGCCGGTGGAGGAGGACGGTGACGGGGAGGCGGAGTGTTTCCGGCGAGGAGGAGGCCGATGTGGTGGTGCGTGGCGCCGGGGCAGCCCTGGCAGCGTGAGCCGGCCGGTGGTGGGGCTCGGTCAGAGGCGGGGAGGTCAGTGACTGGCGTCGACCTCGACCGGAGGAGGGCCGGACGATGGGGTGGTGAGGGGCTGGAGGGGCGACGGGGGAGAGAGCGCTATGGGGTGAGGCGCTGGATGGGATCAGGAGGGAGCTGGCGCTCAAGCGAGGCAGAGGGAACCAGGGGGTTCCCTCGTGGGGTTGGTGGGGCGACGGGGTAGGTGGCGAGGCGTGGGGGCTAACGAGGGTTGGTGGGGGGAGGGAGGGGGTTTCCCTCGTTCCCTGGCGGCGGTAGGGAGGAATGGGAGGCGGGGCGGTTCGACGCTAGGGTTCCCCCCTGTGGGTCTTATACCCCTAGGTGGGTGGAACGAATGGGGGGGGGTGGCCGGCTGGGCCACTTTGGCCTAGTTGGGCCAGGGACCAAAGGCATGTCTTCTGCCAGGGTGGTATCCCCCCGGCAGGTTGGAGATCTTCCCCGACAACTTCTGTCCCGGCAGGACCCTTGCCAGAATTTCCCGGTAGGTCTGCTGGGAAGTACTTGTTGGAGTCCCACTTCCTTCTCTTTTCTTGCCAGGCTGATGCCATCAGAGATGGTTGGGTGAGCCGTAGCACGAAAGTCCCTTGTTCCATAGGTAACTTAAGGGTTGCACGCTTCGACAGGTCGTCGGCGCTAGTATTTCCGGCACGGGGGATGTGCTGTGCTTGTAGACCGTCAAAGCACTCTTCCAGCTTCCTCACTTCTTCGACGTATGCCTCCATAAGTGGGCTCTGGTAATTGTTGTTGACTTCCAGACGACCAGCTACGAGTCGCCTATGATGACCAACATTCTGATTTCGAGGTCTGCCATGATCTTGAGACCAGCGAGGAGCCCCTCGTACTCGGCAGTGTTGTTGGTCGACTACTCTCGGGGTAAGTACATATGCACCACGTACTTCAGGTGTTCTCCCATGGGGGCGACAAGCAGCACGCCGTCCCCTGCCCCTTGGAGCGATAACGCAGTGTCAAAGTACATGGTCCACTCTTGGCTTGCTTCCTTGCCCGGGGGGCTGACTCTTGAATCTAGTCGTCGGGTGTTGGAGTCCACTCAGCAATAAACTCCACCAGCGCTCTGCTGTGGATGGTTGATGTGCTCTCAAACTTTAAGCCAAAGCTCGATAACTCCAATGCCCATTCCACTACCCTGCCAGTGGCATCCCGGTTCCGTAGAACCCTGTGTAGCGGGAAACGGGTGACGACGGTGACCTCATGTGCTTGGAAGTAATGGCGCAGCTTCCTCGAGGCGATGAGGCGGCCGAAGAGCAATTTTTGCACCCCCGAGTATCTCGACCACGCCCCCTGTAGGAGGGAGCTGGCAAAATAGACGGGGCACTGCACCAATTTATTCTTCCGCGTCGGCTCGTCGCATGGTGGCGGTGTGGCATCGCTGGCCCCCTCCTCTGTTGGGGATCTTGGCTCACGAGCCGGTCTTGCTTCGCCTGATGGTGTATCTTCTACTGGCGTAGCTTCAACTTCTTCCCTCTGCGCCACCAAAGTGGCGCTAACCACTTAGTTGGTCGCGGCCAGGTACAGGAGCAGCGGCTCTTGTGGCCTAGGCGCGACCAGGGTTGGCGCAGTGGAAAGATACTTCTTCAGGTCTTGCAACGCGGCTTCTGCTTTCGGGCTCCACCACATGGGCCATGCCTTTTTCAAGATTTTGAAAAAGGGCAAGGCATGCTCAATGGACTTGGAGATGAATCTTCTCAAATCCTTGACGCGCTTCGGTGCCTCGATTTGTCGATGGCCTTGATCTTGTCGGGATTAGCTTCGATTCCCCGCTGGGAAACGAAGAACCCGAGAAGCTTGCCAGATGGGACACCGAAGACGCATTTTTCACGGTTGAGCTTGAGGTTGATCTTGCGTATTTTGGCGAACGTCTCCTCCAAATCTTGTATGAGCGTCGCCTTGTCCTTGGTTTTGACCACTATGTCATCCATATAAGCTTCCAAGTTTCTGTGGAGCTGAGGCTCAAAACCAATCTGGATCACCTTCTCGAACATGGATCCGACATTCTTTAACCTGAAAGGCATACAGACGAAGCAGTACTTGCTGCACGGGGTAATGAACGCGGTCTTCTCTTCACCTTCCTCGGCCATGAAAATCTGGTGATATCTGTCACATCCCTAGTTTCTATTTGAAGTCTAGCAAGATTGTGCTCATCTTTAATATTGCATTTAAAAGTGAAAATAGAAATCAAAGAGAAAAACCATAGCAACTCCTTATTTAATCCAATTCAAAACTTGTGATAAATCAATGAACCCAAAATGGTCTTCATAAAAGTCCATCATTTTTGATAAATAGTGGAAACAATATTTCAGGGATGGATTTCTTTTTGAAAATACTTGTGGCATTTTATTTAAAACACAGTAGCCACTTAAATCAACCATATATGTGTTTTCAAATATTTCAGAATTTCATAAAATGTTGAATTCTTTATTTTGGTTTGGAAATATTCCAAATAACACCCCAACATTAATTTCACTATTTTAGAAATAGTTTGGAGCCAAAAATAAAATCAAACAAATGTCAGAAAGGTTAAAACAGAAATCAGAAAAGAAAGAAAATGGAAAAAAGACTATCTAACGCTTACCTTGGCCCAGCCCATCTCCCTCGCTGTCGTCTTCCTCTTGCCAGCGAGCAGCAGGAGGTGGTCGCCGCTCTCTCCGGCGCGGCCACGCACCTGATTGCGTGTCTAGCCTCCCCATCATGCTGGCCGCGAAGGGATAACCTCCCGCGACCCATTCCAGCTCTCTCCCTCTCCTCATTCGCTCCCCTGTGCCCTATCTCTCGACAGCCATTACAGCAGAGCCTGAGCTCGAGCTCGCCGTCGTCTCTGACCACCTCAAGCCTCCCCGAGCACGCCGTTCGCTCCGCCTCGTCCAGCACGTCGTCCTCGCCCAAGGAAGAAAGCTCTCGAGCCCTGCATTGCCCCGAAGACGTCGTCTACCTCCTCGGATCACCGAAGCTCGCCGCCGTCGTTCTCCCTCTCCACACCGTTCCCGAGCCCGCTCTCGTCGTCTCTGCAACCCCTGTGAGCTCAGGATTGTTTCCCCCTTCTTTTCCCCATCGGTCCCGTGCCCTAGCGCCCGATTCCACCGGAGCCCGATGAGATCCACCGCGGGAGCTCGTCGGTGGTGATGTTCCGATAATGGGTTGGTCCATCTGAGACCACCATCAGCTTTAGTGCGTCGTGTAAATGCTGTAGGAGCCAATCCCCGACCCTTTTGCCCTCTGTTTCGTTGATCTCGATGTTGCCGGAGCTCCGGTAGCCGCTGAGCTCATCGCCGACGTCATCTCTGGCCGTTTCAACCACTGAGACTTGAAAAAATGGACGCGAGGATGAGTGGCTGTTCTTCCAATGCCATCCGCCGCTCATTTGGTCACCGGAGGAGGATTTTCGATGCCCTTCGCCGTACCTGGAGCCACCGGCGGCTCAACGCCGGTGGGTTTGACCCCTAGCGCCAGTGGGTCGACCCCCCTGAGCCTATGACAGGAGGGGCGAGCCCCTGGCTAATTAATTTTAAGTTTATGAAAATAATTAGTTAATTAAAACCCTAATCAGTCACTCAGATGAGGGCCAGTCTCTGTTAACTAGCCAATTAACTTAAAGTTTAATTAAAACCTAGCTAGAGTCATTGACTAGTGGGTCCCACTGGTCAAGCTTGACTTTCAACGGCCAGACAGACCTGCTGATGTCATGCTGATGTAATAATACTATTTCTGTTTTATAATAATTCCAGAATAAGTGCCAAACTTTGGAAATTCATAGAAAATTGAATATAACCCCAAATCTGACAAATAATATATGTAAATTGATAAGAAAAATCCAATGAACACAATGGTGCTCTTTTCATGCATGACAAACAAAGTTATGAAACAGCAACACGTCAAATCAATTAAATGAATTTAATAAATGTTCCATTTTAAATAGTATTTGAATTTGAATTCTAATCAGCATCAAACCAAAGGTTTGATAGCCAAGCTAGATCATGCTACATTTCATTTCATGCCATGACCATGCATCATATTGCTGCATATGAATGTTATTGATTGTCGTTATTATTTCGGTAGGCTCTGCCCTTCCGGATACGTCCGAATATCTGACTGACGAATTTAATCCCTCTGCTGAACAACAAGGCAATTACCCTTTTGATCATCCCGATATAATCTCATGTCCCTGCTCCTGCTCCCACTTATTGCATTAGGACAAAATATTTCAAATGCTTTACTTCGGTAGCTGAACCTATTCTTTGCATGCCCTTTCATTGTCACAGTAAATAGCCAAACCTTGCAACCTAGCATACCTGATAGTTGCTTGAGCCATGATGTGTCTTATCCTGCTATGCTTAAGATGCCTAGAGTTGTGTCAGGTCTGTTTCATCTGGGTGATGAACAGGAATGGATGAATGTGTTCTACTGACAAAGTATAAGTGTGGAACATGATTTGGTAAAAGTACCGATGAAAGGCTATGTAGGATTACATGGCGGTTGTTTCATTGGAACCGTCCTTAGGAACTGAGTTCTGTGTATGTAATCAAAGACTAGATACTACCACACGTTGGGATACTTAATTGACCCTCTCGGCTTATTAATCGCCTAGTAGTCGGTTCAGGAGTTGCAAGTAGTTTCTGGTGTTATAGTCATGGTGGAGGCCGTGCATAGTGCTGACCTTAGAGGTGGGCTATGATGCGGTAGGCAATGGCAATGTGTACCAAGTGGCACCTGGATGGTGGGCTTGAGAACCCTGCGCACATCGTTTGGGGCCGTGGCGGAAACCTCGGCCGGACATCCGTGCGGGTTAACTCTCAAATAGGTGATAAACCTGGACTAGGTATTAGCGTGGTTAATGGTCGTGGCTGACTCCCTCGCTGGGCTTCCGCTTGAAGGTTACCAGGTGCGTGACGTGCACATGGCGATAAGTGGCGAGAGCGTGTGTGAAGAAGTACACCCCTACAAGGTTATGATCTATTCGAATAGTCGCGTCTGCGGATATGGACTACTTGGAGACATATGTTGTTCATAGATAACTTTAATGGCTACTCATAAAAGTATCAAGATAAGCGTGAGTATCATGTATGGCATTTACGTAGGGAGACGGAAAGGAATCCATGATAGTGTATTGTTGTGGTGGTAGTGGACTCATGTACGATTATCAAAGTTGTTTAAAACTATTTAAAATTGTAGTTTAGTCCAGCCAAGAGTCAAAGCTGGCTTGCTGCATGAAACCCCACAATCCCCCTTTATTAATACATGTGCATGAGTAGATAGATCTGTTTTAAAGTCTTGCTGAGTACTTTTGTACTAATGTTTGCTTAATAAATGTTGCAAAGGATACCCACGAGCCAACAGGTGGGTTTTATCTAGACCTCGATGATGACGACTAGCTGGTGTCCCAGCTATGACCTGGCCCCTTTCAGAAGGGATCTGTAGATAGTCAGGCTTTATGCCTTTTTCCTTTCATCTGTCTGTACTCAGACAGCTTTTATGCTTCCGCTTGGTTTGCATGATTCTTCTTGTATGACTTGAGTGTCGGGTCATGTGACCGCTAGTTGTATGAACATATTATGCAAGACTCTTCTGAGTCTTCTTAATAAATGTTGTGTTGTTGTATGGTTATGTTGTGATGCCATTGTTGTATCTAGGCATATCGAGTATGTCATGCGTACGTGTGATGCACTGTGATATGTATGGGATTCGACACCTATTTGTATGCCCTTAATAGCTCTCTATCAGAGAAATGCCCCTTTGTGCTTCCAGCGAGCCTTGGTAGTTCGCTACTGCTCCGGACACATTGGTTGACCGGCATGTATCCTTCTTAGCTGCCGTGTCTGTCCCTACGGGCAAAAGTCACGTGGTGTAATGGAGTCCTTGTAGATTGCTACGACTCGTTTACACTCGCTGATGACCGACACCTGCTTTGATGGATTATGTATGCCTGTCTCTGTACACTTGAGCCACTTGAGTTTATGACTAGGTATGTCGACCCGGGTTCTTTGACATTGGAATGCTAGCGACACAAATGCATACGTGAGTCAAAAGGCGCAAACGGTCCCGGCTAAGGTAAGGTGACAGCCGTGGGGTTAACCGTGCGTGAGACCGCAAAGGGATGCGATGTGTTACAGGCTGGATTCTTATGTCTTAGGATCGGGGTCCCGACAATATCCCGAGTAGGCATCGAGGAAGGACAGCAGGTCACAACCAGCAGTGGAGTCCACAATCTGGTTGATGTGCGGTAAGGGGAAAGGATCTTTCGGGCAAGCTTTATTGACATCGGTGAAATCGATACACAGCCGCCACTTCCCGTTTGCTTTGCGCACCACGACTGGATTGGCCAACCACGTAGGATGGATGACTCCCCTAACTAGGCCTGCTGCTTCTAGCTTCTTGATTTCCTTGGCAATGAACTCTTGCCACTCTAGAGCTTATTTCCTCACCTTTTTCTTGACTGGCCGCGCGTGAGGGCAGACAGCTAGGTGGTGCTCAATCACCTTCCTGGGAACGCCGGGGATATCTGATGGTTCCCAGGCTAACACATCGAGATTCGCCCGTAGGAATGCTATGAGCGCGCTTTCCTATTTGCTGTCCAGGGTGGAACTTATGGTGAAAGTCCCACCCGTACCATCCTCCTTGGCGGGCACCTTCTTTGTCTCAGGCGGGGCAGGCTTTGACTTCTTGTCCTTGCCAGCGGAACTCTCTGGCACCTCAGCTTCGCGGGCGCAGTACTCTGAGGAGGTGCGTCTGCCGGGGCCGGCTTGACGGGCCTCCTTGCCGGTCTTCCTCTTCCTACTGTCGTGAGCCAACGTGGCGAGAGTGGGCGCCTTGTCAGCGGACGCTGCGACGGCTTCCCGGTAGAGGCGGTTGGTGCAAACAAGCACGTCCTTCTTGTCGGCGTTAACATTGATGACGGCGATAGGACCATGCATCTTCAACGTACTGTAGGCGTAGTGTGATGCCACCATGAACTTGGCCAACGTGGGGCGCCCGAGGATCCCATTGTAGGAGAATGGGTTGTCGACGACGTCGAAGACGACCTTCTCAGTCCTGTAGTTCGGGTCCCTGCCGAAGGGTACCGGCAGCGTGATCTTCCCCTTCGGCTAGTTCTTCCCAGGGTTGATCCCTTGAAATGTTCCCCGTTTCCTCGAGATCCTCGTTTGGGATTTGCAGCCTCCGGATGACGTCAGGGGAGATGAGGTTCAGGCCGGCCATGCCATCCACCAACATCTTCGTCACCTTGAGGTTGCGGATCGTTGGAGAAGCCAAAATGGCAAACACCCTACTGCGGTAACTCGGTCAGGGTGATCCTCAGAGTCGAAGATGATGGGCGTGTTCGACCATTTTAGGGGCTTATAGACCCCGACGGAGGGCTCGGCCGCGTTCACTTTGCTCGCCCACTTTTTCAGTTGGCGGGGGGAAGAGTGCAGTGACACGCCGCCATCGAGGCACATCATATCAGTGGCCCTCTAAAACTCATGGTCGCTGGAGTCATCCTCTGGGCTGCCTTCGTCCTCATCTTCCTCCTTGTCTCGCCGTCGCACGGGCGCCTCCCGCTTGTTTCGAGCCTTGTTGGGGTATCCTTTGCGGCCGCCCTTTTTCCTGCCGGACCCCTCCGCACCATCCCGGGCTTCTCTTTGTCGTGCCGCTTGTACTCAGCCTTTTGCTTTTCGGTGAGTTCCTCGACTTGGAGGCAGTCCTGGAGGTCGTGGCCCTTGGTATGGTGGATCTTGCAGTACTATTTGCCGAAGCTGTCCGGCTTGTCAGTGGCCGCCAAGGCATGGCAGGAGTCGCACCAGGCAGCGCCTTTACCGGGGGTCTCCACCTTAGCCTTCTTGGCAGCGTCGATGGCAAACACGGCCTTGCTCTTCCTCTTCTTGTTGCACTTCTTCCCGTTCCTCGACAGAGGGCCAGGATCATCGTCTTCAGAGTCGGCTTCTGCACTGGCGCCTTCACCAAGAAGCCTGCTCCCTTCCTGTGCCCATGCGCACTTGTCAGCCAGAGCATAGAGACCGACGATACCGCGGACCTTGTTCATCGTGAGTTCCTCCCGCATATTCCGGTTGCGCATGTTCTGATGGAACGCGCTAATGACGGCGGTTGGGTGGACATCCGGGATGTTGTGCTGAATGCAGTTAAATCTCTGGATATACTTGCGCAGAGTTTCTCCCTCTTTCTGGGGTATGATGTGCAAGTCGCTCTGCTAGATAGGGCTCGGTGGCCGCCAGTAAAGGCACCGTCGAAATCCTGGCACATGTCCTTCAAGGAAGATATGGAGTTCTTGGGCAGGTGCATCAACCAAGATCTCATGTTGGCTTTAAGCAACAACGGGAGGTAATTAGCGAGTATCTTGTCGTCCCGCCCCCCGGTAGCTTGCACCGCGATGTGTAGATGCTGAGGAACTCGGACGGGTGAATCTTGCCGTCGTACTTCTCAGGTATCTCCGGCTTGAAAGTACGGGATATGGGCTACTGGACTCACTTGAGCTTGGGGGTGAAGAACGGGCAACCCACCTCATAGGGTAAAGCGCCGGGGTACACCGAGGACGGCGCATCCGCGAGAGTGTCAGCTCGCTTGTATGACTGGCGGCGCGTCTCCTGCTGCCGCTTTATGAGAGTCCTAGCATCTTCATTGTGTCTCTCTTGCAGGATGTGACACTGATCGCGGTGGGTGCGCGGGTCGAAGGATCCAGTGGAGTCGTCGGAGACGACAACCTGTTGCCTCCGCCTAGGCCGGGAATGCACCATGGCGGAAGCATTCCTTCCCTCCTCCGCGCGGTCGTGGGAAGGCCTGTTGGTGGGTTGTTTCGACGTCTTCGGCTGCTCTGGCCTGTATCCATTGGCGAAGGCGATGAAGCTCTTAATGGTGGCCCTCCATTCCTTGAGCTTGTCCGCTGTCGCAGGAAAATCTAGGAGTGGTTGTGCGCGCTTCAGCGCTTCCACTCGCGAGGGGGAGGCGACACGTGGGTGGAAGGCGAGGGGCTCTTTCTCCTCACAGTGCCAAAAGGGGACCCTCCTTGGCCATGCGAGCGTGCGCCGCCCTTCCCCGTGGCGGTGCGCCTCTGTCTTCAGTGAGTCTCCTGGGTTTGAGGACCAGGGGTTCGTCGTCCCGGTGGCGAAGGATCGCCTTCACGGGGCCGTCCGTCGTGCATGGCTTGGGAAGGCCGTAGCGTAGGCGTCGTCGCGGGCCTCTAGTGTCCTTAGAGGTAGCCACACCGCCTGTTGGCTGCGCAGCTCCGTATATGTACGTTCCGGCGCGCATGGGGTCGCCCGCGTCTGATTTCCGGAATGCTGTGGGAGTTCCGGGGCTCCACCTTCCTCTCTCGTGACCATGCCCCCTCCTGCGTGCGCCGTGGCAGGTGCACTGGGCGCGGGTGTCTCGGTCGCCGTCGCTCTCCTCCTCTTGGGAGCCATGGAGGTGGTGCGAATGAAGAAATCCGGCCACGAACCACTAGATCAGGTCGACGCGACCCTCCAGCCCCCTACCTGGTGCGCCAAAGATGTCGGTGCAAGGATCGACACCTATGGGCCCCTCAACGGTCCCCTTTTGCTGGTTTGGCGGGGAGAGGGGTCGCGACAAGAGAAGAACCAACAGTCAGGCCCCTGCAAGGTCGTTTTTAACCAGGTTCGGGTCGCGTTTTGCGTAAAACCCTACTCCTGCATGTGTTTAGTTATTCGTTTTATTTTACAATAGATCTGTCCCTCTTACAGCCTTTCGATTGGTCAAAAAGCCAAAAGTTCTTTCTACTAAGCCCCCGGCCTCTGTTTATAGGCGAAGGGGTCACCATAGTGGCTCAGCGTGTGAATGATGGGTTCACGAGTGGAACCAGGCCGACCAACAACCACAGTGTTACTGCGGTGCACTAAATGCTTCGACAGACTTCCCTGACCCCATCAGGGGGGGTTGGATACTTCGGGGTGTTGCGCTGGCCTGTGGGTGGACGCTGGTCCATGCATCGGCGGTTGCGTGTTTGTCGGTGGAGGCGTTCACAGGACGCGAAGGCGCCCTGGGCCTGGGCCTTTCGTCGGGCCTTCTTTTCCTTCCCGGCAGGTTTACCTTGTCGGGGGAACTTCTTGTTCCTCGCGGCAGAGAGGTGATGCCTTGTCGAGGCCTTGTCAATATTCCCGGCAAGGATAGCTTGCCCGGGGTCAGTCCTTCTACCTTGGCAGGAGGGTCTCGCCTTGGCAGTGTCTATCTCCCCGGTAGGGAGCTCCTGCCGGGGTCTCTTCTTCATTCCCAACAAGCGGGTGCTTGCGAGGGGCTTGCAATCTGTACTTGGCGGGTTGCCGAGTCTTGCTTCTTCCCTATGCTCCAGCGACGCGCCTTGCCGCTGTGGAGGGGGCTGCCGGTGTCCGCGCACTAGTCCAGGGTACTGGAGACCCAGTCTTTAGTGCACCGACAGGACTCCTCAGGAGAGCATAGAAGAAGAATAAAAAGAATCCTACTCTCCGATATATAACTAGACTCAAGGTAGTTTTTCGCAAGACTTGACTCAGCCAAGTTTGATCAATCAAGGGGGCTCCTAGGTCGGTACTGATTTGATACCATTTTGTAATGCCAAAGATGCGATCATATCCTTATTTTTGGACTAGGGCCTCTTCACGGATAGAAGCGCATCTCTTTGTTTCAGATGAATGGATATCATTACAAAGAACGGATTTTGTTACAAGAACATGTAAAGAAGAGATGAGTATATGGAATTGGCTTACACTCGCCACAATCTACATCATTATCATCTCAATACGACAATACATTCAATCGCCATATAAAAGAGCATGGTACGACTACGGAATAAATCAAACAATAAAAACGACAACCATCCTTGTTGTCCGAGTATGCCGTCTTAGAACCAATCCTATAACCGATGAAGACCAACAACAAGAAGAAACTTCAAATAGAACAGTCATCATGATCACGTCAAAGTGTTGCTTTAACTATACCTGCAACGGTTGTTCTAGTAATATGTGAGCCACAGGGCCTCAACAATCTCATTATCCAAGGTATCAAGACTAGCAAAGATTAATTGGTGAAGTATAGTTAAGTGGTGAGTCTGCAGCAAGCACTAAGCATTTATTCGAGTGGCTAACTTACGAGTATAAGAATAATAAGGGAGATCTACGCTTAAACATATGTGATCTAATAATGATGAAGAAGTGATGCTGAACACCTACTTATGAGTCAAACATAACGCCATCGTGTTCTCACTCGGTTCAGAACTCACGAGCAAAGATAGTCATGATTACGCACACAGTTGGTGTATTCTATTTGAGTTTACTTCAAGTTTGCTATGACGAGGTGTTAAACAAAATTTCCAAGTTTCCACATAACCGCGGGCATGGATTTCCAAAAGATTTAACCCTGCAGGGGTGCTCCAACTCCTCCATTACAAACTAGCCACAAGCTGCATTGAAAACCTCAACCACGGAATAGCCGTAGTCTCCTCGGAATCCGAGTGGAAGACCTCAACCTCGAAATAGCTTGAAGTACCCTCAAAATCCCGGTGCACAAGACATTTCATAAAAGGTAAAACAAATCCAGGCCCGACGTATCGATGAACCTAATAGGAGCCACATATCTGCTTCTCAAGACCTTACTAGATAAGCACAATGTACACTGGCCTAATATTAATCTCCCGAGTTGCCCCGGGTTGGCCCAGGACACACCTCTAGTTTGGACCAACACTCATGAGGAGCACTGTCCTGGGGGTTGATTAATTATCCATGGGTTAATTACTCCCTATGAAAATTTATTAATTATTAGCCAAATGTAGTACCAAAGTTGGGCCCTACTGGAAGAGTTTTAATATAAGACAAATTATCAAGGGGTTCCCCATAACAAACCCAAGCATGTTAGGAGTGCTCAGTATGGAACATAACACTAGTACACAAGTTACTAGGGCGGCAAAGGTGGAACAGAACTTCGAGCAAAGGGCCAAGCCTTCCACCTTTTACCAAGTATATATGTGTATTAAATTAGATAGAAAAAATATCGTGATATCTCAAGAAATCCATGTTTTCACCTGGAAGCAACTTGCACCTACAACTAGCAACGCTATAAGAAGGGTTGAGCAAGAGGTAACTTAGCCAACAATGGTTTGGGGGATGTGATGACCCACAAGTATAGGGGATCAATCCTAGTCCTTTCGATAAGTAAGAGTGTCGAACCCAACGAGGAGCAGAAGGATCTGACAAGTGGTTTTCAGCAAGGTAAAATCTGCAAGCACTGAAATTGTGGGTAACAAGTGATTGTGTGGTGAGATGATTCGTAGCAAGCAACAAGTAACAAAAGTAGCAACGGTGCAGCAAAGTGTCCCAATCACTTTTGTAGCAAGGGACAAGCCTGGACAAAGTCTTATAGGAGGGAAAACGCTCCCGAGGACAAAGTTTTCATCATGTTCATATGATTCGTGTTCGTTACTTTGATAGTTTGATATGTGGTTGGACCGGCGCTTGGGTACTGCCCTTACTTGGACAAGCATCCCACTTATGATTAACCCCTCTCGCAAGCATCCAAAACTATGAAAGAAGAATTAAGACAAAGTCTAGGCATAACAAACTAGTGGATCCAAATCAGCCCCTTAGGAAGCTACGAATAAACTAGGGTTTAAGCTTGTGTCACTCTAGCAACCCATCATCTACTTACTACTTCCCAATGCCTTCCTCTAGGCCCAAATAATGGTGAAGTGTTATGTAGTCGACGTACATATAACACCACTAGAGGAAAGACAACATACAATACATCAAATTACCGAACGAATACCAAATTCACATGACTATTAGTAGCATGACTTATCCCATGTCCTGAGGAACAAAAGTAACTACTCACAAAGCATAATCATATTCATGACCAGAGAGTTCATGAGTAGCATCAAGGATCTGAACATAAACTCTTCCACCAAGTAATCCAACTAGCATCAACTACAAGGAGTAACTAACACTACTAGCAACCTTACAAGTACCAATCGGAGTCGCGAGACGGAGATTGGTTACAAGTGATGAACTAGGGTTTGGAGATGAGATGGTGCTGATGAAGATGTTGATGGTGATGTGTCCCCTCCGATGAGAGCAGTGTTGGTGATGACGATGGCGACGATTTCGCCCTCCGGGAGGGAAGTTTCCCCCGCAGGATCGTCCTACCGGAGCTCTAGATTGGTTCTGCTCAAGTTCCGCCTCGTGGCGGCGGTGATTCCACGAAAAAGCTTCCCCCTGATTTTTTTCCGGATGAAACCCTTCATATAGTAGAAGAGGGGGGCCAGTGGGCCTGCAGGGAGCCCACAAGCCCCCTAGGCGCGGCCAGGGGGGGTGGTCGCGCCTACCAGGCTTGTGGCTCCCTGGTTGCACTCCTCTGGCACTTCTGTGGCCCAGTATTTTTATAAATCCAGAAAAAAATCATCGTTGATTTTTACGGCGTTTGGAGTTGTGTAGAATAGGTATCTCAAACTTGCTCCATTTTCAGGCCAGAATTCCAGCTGCCGGCATTTTCCCTCTTCATGTAAACCTTGCAAAATAAGAGAGAAAAGGCATAAGTATTGTACCGTGAAGTGAAATAACAACCCAAGAAGCTATAAATATCAACATGAAAACATGATGCAAAATGGACGTATCAACTCCCCCAAGCTTAGACCTCGCTTGTCCTCAAGCGAAAGCCTAGCTCAATAAATATGTCCACATGTTTAGGGTGAGAGGTGTCGACAAAACAAGATACGAACATGCAGGCATCAAGATCATGATCAGAACAGCAATACCAACATATAATCTCTCATGCTAAAGTGATAATTCCTTCACAAAGTAAAAAATGGATCAAGAACCTTACCGAGAAGTAACAACCGATAGCCTTTAGTCATTGAAGCAATTGCAATTTATCACAACATCAGAAAGAGTCAAATAAGAGATTGTAATGCAAATCCACATACTCAATCATCCTTTCATTTTCTACAATTCCTACAACTCACGTGGTACTCATGAGATCAAAGTTTCAGCTGGACACAGAGAAAGATAGGGGCTTATAGCTTTGCCTACCAACTACTTACCTCATGGGTAATGTCAACAATAATAATTCATGAATACTTACCTCCAAGTTGACATATGAATATAGATCTTTCCCAAGCATATGACGTTAGCCAAGATAAAGGCGAAACAAGGAATTGGTGAAGACCACCATGACTCTTTCAAGGGAAAAAAGTAAAAGTACAAGATAGGCCCTTCGCAGAGGGAAGCAGAGGTTGTCATTCGCTTTTGAGGTTTGGATGTGTGTCCTCTTAGTGCCGAGGAACGTCACTTTATATTGCCTCCTGTGATAAAGAACTTTATTATGCAGTCTCTCGCTTTTATGTCTTCTTTATAACAAGTTCGTACAAAGCTTATTTGCCACACACTAATAGATCATACATATTAGGGAGCAATTTTTATTGCTTGCACCGATGACAACTTACTTGAGGGATCTTATTCAATCCATAGGTAGGTATGGTGGACTCTCATGGCAAAACTGGGTTGAAGGTTTATGGATGCACAAGTAGTATCTCTACTTGATGCGGGAGTTTTTGCTAATATGAGGTGGAAGCAATCGTCACATGCTGAGGGATCTCTAATCATATAACATTGTTCGGAACCAAGAAAACACAATTCATTATGTTGTCTTCCTTGTCCAACATCTACTTCCACGCATGCAATAGTTTAGTGAGTGTTCACAATCATAGATGGTGTCAGAGACGATATGTTTATATGTGAACCTCTCCTTCATTATCACTTCATATTAATTGCAACAATGACCAAGGTCTATGTTTGTCTACGCTCAACAAGTTTCAATCATCATTCTTTTTATATGTGAAGCCATCACTTCCCATAAGATCACTAAATGATCTTTCATGCTTTTGTTCTTTCTCAATCTTTTGATCATGGCAAGAGGCAAAGCCCTTCAATTAAGACACTCTTTATTATATGGCTCACGAGCTCGAATACATCGGGGGTGACACAAAGCAAAACTCAAGACTAAAACACTAAGACTTTTATTCTACTAGAGAAAGAGAAAACTAAATAGGAACAAACTAAAACAAAGGTAAAGGAAAAAGATGTGATGGTGATACGATACCGGGGCAACTCCCACAAGCTTGGCACAGGACAAGGGGATTGCCCATACCCATGCTTAGTTGTCTTCCTTTGGAGGTGATGCTGGTGGAGTTGTTGCAGAGCTCTTGAGCTTGTTTAATTTACGCTTGAGCATAAAATTCTGCTCCCTCAAATCATCATTTTCCTCTTCAAGCTTCAACACCCTTTGGCATAATTCCTGCTTACTCTCCTGCAAGAAACGAGAAGGGATAAACAAAGTCTTAGGCTTCTTCCGTGAGTCAGGGAGGCTCGACTTCTTGAACTCCACATGCGTGTGTCTAGTTTGAGGTAGAGGAGCCTCCTCTTCATCAGAACTTGTTTGTTCCTTCCCCTTGGGATCATAATCTTCTTCCTCATCAGTGGTCCAGCCATAAGGATCCAAGTCCCCATAGACCTTCGGGTCAGCAACGTAATCTTCCACATAGCTCTCCCCCTCTGAATCTTGAGAAGACATTTTGCCCTAATTCTGCGATAGAAAAGACGCTCGAAATGAAACACAGGAAATCTGCGTGATACAAAGATCAGACCCTTCGGGAGAATATATAATGATTTTTTTCCGACCAGAAGGAGTAATCCGCACGAAAATGGAGTCCGAGAGGCACACGAGGTGGTCACAAACCCCCCAGGCGCGGCCAGGGGGTGAGCCCGCGCGTGGCAGGCTTGTCGCCTCCTCGCGCGCTTTCCGGACTACTTCCAATTTTTGTATTTTTTCAAATATTCCAAAACGAAGAAAATTTCCTACTGGAAATTTTTTGGAGTCTGTTTTCTTACCGAATCACATACCTCTTCGTTTTCGGAGTCTGAAAAAGGCTAAGAAATATCCCTTACGTATTCTTCCGGAGTTATGGTATTGATAATATTGCTTTCAACATTAATGGGGGTACCTGAGATATAATGCTTGATTCTCCGCCCATTTACAACTCTCGGACAATTACCTTCCGTGTTGTTGATCTTGATAGCACCGGAACGATATACTTCCTCAACAACATAGGGACCTTCCCATTTAGAGAGAAGCTTGCCTGCAAAGAATCTTAAACGAGAGTTATATAGCAAGACATAATCACCTACATTGAACTCACGCTTTTGTATCCTCTTATCATGCCACCTCTTAACCTTCCCTTTGAACAGCTTGGCATTCTCATATGCCTGAGTTCTCCATTCATAAAGCGAGCTAATGTCAAATAACCTCTTCTCACCAGCAAGTTTGAAATCAAAGTTGAGCTCTTTGATTGCCCAATAAGCTTTATGCTCTAGCTCAAGAGGTAAATGACATGCTTTGTCGTACACCATTTTGTACGGAGACATGCCCATGGGATTCTTATAGGCAGTTCTATAAGCCCATAGTGCATCATCGAGCTTCTTAGACCAATTCTTTCTAGACCTGTTGACAGTCTTTTGCAAAATCAGTTTAATCTCTCTATTGCTTAGCTCTACTTGACCACTGGACTGAGGGTGATAGGGAGAAGCAATTCTATGATTGACATTGTACTTAGCAAGTGTTTTACGGAAAGCACCATGAATGAAATGGGAACCACCGTCGGTCATCAGATATCTAGGGACTCCAAATCTAGGGAAAATAACTTCTTTAAGCATCCTGATAGAGGTGTTGTGATCAACACTACTAGTGGGGATAGCTTCTACCCACTTAGTTACGTAATCAACAGGAACTAGGATATGAGTATACCCATTGGATTTTGGAAAAGGTCCCATATAATCAAAGCCCCAAACATCAAATGGTTCAATAACAAGTGAATAGTTCATAGGCATTTCCTGAAGTTTACCGATAAGCCCCAAACTTACGGGCATCCTTGAAGAGATTGGGCCAATAGAAACCTGATTGCAATATCTTGTGTGCAGTTCTATATCTCGCATGGTGTCCTCCATAGGTCTCCACTACTAGAATCTGCTGGTTTGCCGACAGCCAGAGCTGACGGCAACGGCCTGTTTAACGACGTAAAAGGCTTTGCCGTTAGTGTGCGGTCGGCAAAGGAGCCGGCCACGATTTTATCGGCAATCACCTTCTTTGCCGTCAGCTGCAAATCGACCGACGGCAAAGCCTTTGCCATCATCTTTGTGGCACGGGCTGACGACACAAAGAAATGGCTGCAACGGCGCAAGCCGAGCCCCGTTAGAGGGTTAACGGCAGGCTTTGCCATCAGCTGGACGCTGGTGGACGACAAAGTTCTGGTGGGCCATACCTTATACGGATGCTAGCAGCACTGACATGTGGGTCCCCTCTTTGCCCACAACCGCAGCAAACATGACGGCAAAGCCGAAAACCTGGGTTCCCTGGGTCCCCTCTTTGCCCACAGACGAAGCACAGCTGACGGCAAAGCCGAAAATCTGGGAAAATTTGGTGTTCTCACAGTTGCCAGGTTACACAGGTTGTTGCCACGTGTCCTTCTTTGTCGTCAGCCCACCGACGGCATAGGCTTTGCCGTCAGTAAGCTGTAGGCAAAGACCCTCTCTGATATTTTTATATATTTGTTCTCTGTTAATTCCCTGCATTTGCAAAACATAGATACAAACATCAATATATATATATATATTTTTCCCAGGCCCTAAACAGCACCACAAGTGTATCACAAAGTGCAAACAGCACCACAAGTGCATCACAAAGTGCAAAGAGCACCACAAGTGCATCACAAAGTGCAAACAACTCCAATATATGTAACTAAAGTGCAAACAAGATCACAAAGTATTATAAAGCATCACAAGTGCATCCACAAATACAAGTGCATTACAAAGTTCATCTAAGACTACATGAGTACAGTCCCTGGAGCATCCATCCATATGCCATGCCGCTTTATCGAAATCTGCATAATGAGAAAGAAGTTAGAAGAAGAATACAATAAGAAAGAAGTTATCTAAATTAAGCTAAGCAATTAGAAGAAGAAGCGGAAGAAGAACAAGAAGAAGATGGAGAAAAAGAAAGAAGAGAAAAAGGAAGAATAAGAACATTTGTTCTTCTTATTATATCTTTTTCTCCTCTTTCTTCTTCTCTTATTTCTTCATCTCTTCTTTGTTCTTCTCTTCTGGTTTCTTTTTAAACTTTCTAAACTAATTATGTCATTTTTGAGCTCTAATATCAACTAAATATGCTATTTTTTGTGTTATCAAGTAATTATCTCATTTTTGAAGTAACTAAGCTAATTATGTAATTTTTTAGGTAAGTAAGCTAATTATCAACTAGAATTTACTAAGCTAACTAAAGCATGGCTAATATGAACTAGAATTTACTAAGCTAACTAAAGCATGCCATAATCTAAGTTGATCTAAACAATAATAAGAATAAGAAGGAGAGGAATAACTTACCGAATGTCAAGTCACGGAGGAGAAGCACCATCTCGGTTGGTCGCTGGGTTGCTAGGGCTCTCACCACGAGAAGTAAAGGGTTCGTGGGATTCAACTCTGGAATGATGCTGCAACAAGGCAAGAGTTAAAATATGTGGTAAGCACGGCGACAGACAATGGTATAAGACCGTGCAAGGTTGGTCATTGAAAGGGAACCCACCATTCCCACCGGAGAAGGCATCGGCGGAGGGGGTGACAAACCTTGCTTCTCACACATAGCCTGCAAATTAGTTTTCAAGGAGTCAAAGAAATAGCCTTGTTGCTTCTCACACATACCCTTGCTTCTCACACAACTGAGTTACCGCAACAAAGTCATGCATGGCCTTCACATGGGCATTATTGCATGCCCTCTCCTCCTCAAGCAACCTCTGCGTATTTCGGTCCCTCTCCTCCAACAAGAGCCTGGTGGCCTCCCTCTCCTTCTCAAGTGCGTCCTCCAACCACTCCTCAAAAGGAATTTTCATCATCCATCCAGGGACAAATGAACGAAAGAAATAATGAAGAAAACTAACCTCGATGGCAAGATCAACTCGCCTCGCGCGTTGCCGTATTACAGGAGCGGAGCTCGTTTGCCTCGCCTTGATCTGAGATAGAGTCTCAGTGATAGGGACGAAGCCATCACACATGGCCAGCGTGCCATGACTCTTACCGCCACCAGAGATCATTAACGCCTCCGGATCGATAGGATTCTGGCTCGGGTCAAAGTCAGGCCCGCGCAACTGTTTGACCACCTCAGAATAAGACATCATCTTGTTGTAGGCGGACAAGCTTGTGTACGCCGACGGCCCGTCCCCTTCAGAATATGCCTTCGCCGTCTTGTACGAGCCCTTATGGGCCATGCTAAATGCGGCGTATCCCTGAGGCTCGGGCTGGTTATTGTGTTTGGCCTACAAGAAAATACAAAGAATTAGTACAACAAAAATCATGAACGAATGAATTATTGATGAAACAAAACAAGGCACACATACCCATTTTTTGGCATATTGCTTGATGTTGGCATTTCCTTGGTGGTGTGTCACACAAACCAATTAGGCACGACGGTCCTTGGCCACAGTGTGGGTGCTCAACCAAGCCTCTGTGCACCACCTGTCCACTATCATCTCCCAACAATCCATCTTATCGGCCAACCATCTCGGGGGCACCTATGAATGTAAGTTAATGAAGAATGAAACTAAGTATAATAACTAAATAGACCTAACTAGCCCTAACAAAACTATTAAAGAATGTATCTTTGGAATGTACATACATCGATGTACTCGGTCTTATCAAGGTAAATCTTTCGACATTCAGTCTTTGTCTTCGGCTCCCCTTGCTTGGCGTACCAATCTCGAACAGCTTGAACACGCAGCTCGTGCCTCGTGTTATTCAATAAACTCTTGCAGTCTTTCACGAGGTTCTTCTTGGCCGCCTCCTCCGTCCCCTACTCAACCCTAAAGTAACTCTGCAATTATGCCATATAGATGCACAGATGAATAGTGAAATGATTTGGAAGGAAATAATAATATATAACATTGTATACTTTTATTGAGTAAAATAATAGTTACCCAAAAATCAGACAACACCTTGTCGGCCACGCTCACGCAAACAACACCATTCACATGTGTGTTTTCTGGGAGCAGAGCGGCTTGATAGTGCTCCCACTTGAGTCCTGGCTCGGGAACCATACCCTCACCAGGCAATTGCACTATCCCGGGGAAGTGCTCGCTAAGTAAAGCACCAAGGAGGCAGTTTGGATTCCGGGTATTCTCCGGGTAATTCCACCCCCTACATAATGATAAGGCAAATACATTAGCTACTTGGTGAAATATAATGATATAAGGTACGCAATATATACTGTGCTGCAACTCCAATCAGTCTAGAACTCGTGTCATACCACGTTGGTAGACCGACTTGCTGGCAGACGGGCTCCGCTTCTCTCCCTCAGCCTCTCCCTCAGCAAAGCTATGGAACAAAGTTCTCCGTAGTTGACCAGGTGTTATCTTCAACGTATCCCCGCCTGCCATGTCTCACCACCTGGAACGATAAATAGTTAAATAATTAGTAAAAATTCAAGGAGAATAATTAAAAGAACAATAATAAATACATGAATAATTCAACTAATAATTGAATGATTAAAAAACAATGTTTGGATGCATACAAAGTACTAATAGTCGGGATCATCTGTCTCTTCTCCATGGTCAATTGAAGCAAAATCATCATCAGTATCACACGTGTCGTCATGACTGATATCGTCATCGGGTTCAGGGACATCATGTGGAAGGCATTTTTGTAACCGATCAAGCATTGATAGCTCATCTGCATTGGTAACCTCTTCTACTTCCACTTCTTCCTCATCATCACGTGATTCTTGTTCCTCCGTGTTCAGGGTGGACATAGAGCAGTTTCGGGTATGACGTCTCACACCACGTGATTCTTGGAAGATTTCTCCATCATATGTTATTGGGTCAATTTGAGGTTCATAATCATCTTCATTTGGGGGAGGTGGTCTAAGATGTGGCGGCACATCAAACACGACATACCAACCTTCCAGGTTCTTAACACTTTGACGACAGTATGGCAGATAGAAAACTTGGGTGGCCTGTTGAGCCACAATATAGACATCGGCACCGCTTAACTTCTTGTCTTGTCGAATTTCGACTAGCCGAAGATGTTCATGAGTCCGTCTTGTCTTAGTAGGTTCGAACCAATGACATTTGAACAGAACAACGTTCACAGGATTTTCACCATAATAATGAAGTTCGTGGACTTCTTCAAGTCTTCCATAATACTCGACACCTCCCTCGCCTATAGCAGCAACACCGGAATTGTTTTTTTTTTCGACCGAGCATTGAATTCTCTTTGCTAGCAGTACGAAATAGATACCCGTTGATGTCGTACTTCTGAAATGTACGGACCTTAAACTCAAAACCATTAGCTCATTGAATCAATTCATCGTCGACTTGCTCATCTGAATTAGCCTAGAAGTTAAAAAAGATAGAATTTGGTGTGTTACTCATGAGTAATAGGAACAAAGGAAATCACCTATTATATATAAGGGAGGTACCTTTTTTTGAACCAAGAGATGAAACCGGGATAGCCGCCTCCTGTCTTTTCAAGAAGTTCATACTCGAGAATGGATTCTTTTTTGATTGCAACACCATTCGAGAATTGTTCGACGTATCGATTGTATCAATTAATAATAGTTGTTAGACACAAACCTTGTTAAAAGTTGCGAAACAATGTAGAGAGCACTTAGTCGATGTATGACCGAACTTCTGTCAAGTTGTTCAATATATACATCGTTAGTGTGCGCCACTCCCCGATGCACAGCAATTTTGGTTTTCCCACACCAGAAGGTGCGAGCTTCCCTTTGAAGAGGCTGAGATTGGATTCACGTCATTTGGGGTCGCCCACATTGTACCGAGGCTTTGGATTATGCAAGCTACGCATAGTGGAATCATAGTGTGCTGTTACGAAGTTTGCCGCCTCCTCGGTAATGAACGCCTTGGCCCTCGATGCTTCAATTCTATGTTTATTTTTACATTTTCCTCGAAGTGTCTTCTGCATTCTTTCAGTTGCGTAGCACCAACGATTTTGCATAGGGCCACCCAATCTTGCCTCGGTTGGGAGATGCAAAGTCATGTGTTGCATCGGATTAAAGAAGCCCGGTGGAAAAATCTTCTCTAACTTGCAGAGCAACTCAGGCGCCAACTCTTCCATGTCATCTATCACGGCACGCGACAACTCTTTAGCACAAAGAACATGGAAGAAATAGCTCAATTCGGCCAATACTAGCCATTCAGCCTCGGGGATATAGCCACGCAACATCACCGACATTATCCGCTCAAGCCATATGTGCCAATCATGACTCTTGATCCCAAAAATTTTCATTTTTTCAATGCTCGCTCCCCTCTCTAGATTCGCAGCATACCCGTCGGGGAACAACAACTTTTTTTGCACCCACAAGAGGATTTCCCTTATTGCTCCCTTCTCAAGATTGTACCAGGCAGATGATTTGGACCAATTTTTTCTTCCTTTCGGTTCTCGCATGTTTAGTGATGGCCTATCACACAGAGGCTCCTGGTCAACTCTAGCCTTTGTATTATCTTTGCCCTTATCAGTGCCGAAAAATGTGCCAAGAAGGGCCTCGGCGATATTCTTTTTAGTGTGCATAATGTCCATGTTGTGTGGAAGTAAGAGGTCTTCGAATTGGGGAGATCCCAGATGCATGCCTGTGGGACCAGGCATGTTCCTCATTGTAACCCAAGAAATACCCTGGACGGTTTGGATCAGGCTCCATAGATTTTAACTGTTGATTAATTTGTGCCCCCATCAACGCAGGTGGTGCCGAGTGTTTGACAACTTTACCTTTCATGAAATTCTTCTTGTCTTTTCTGAATGGATGGTCCATAGGCAAGAACTGTCTATGCAAGTCAAAGCAGGAATACTTCCTACCCGCCGGCAACCAATGAAACTTACGAGCTTCCTTGCATTGTGGGCATGGGAACCTTCCATGCACACACCAGGCAACGAAAAGCACAAATGTCAGCATATCATGCAACGAGTATTGGTACCAAACATACATTTGAAAGTTCTCTTTCTTAGCTGCATCGTATGTGTTGACCCCATTCACCCAAGCTTCTTTCAAGTCATCCTTCAGCGGTTGCATGTACACACTCATATTCTTCCCCAGGTAGTTTGGCCCTGGAACTATCAACGTCAGAAATATGTGCTTTCTTTGTATAATGGATGATGGTGGAAGATTGAGGGGAATGACAAATACAGGCCAGCAACTATATTGGGTAGCCGTCATACCAAAAGGATTGAACCCATCGAGGCTGATGGCAATTCGACAATTCCTTGGTTCTTTAGCTTTTTTCCTTATGTATACTATCGAATGCCTTCCATGCGTCACCATCTGAAGGGTGTACCAACATCGGAACTCCGTGTTCATCTAATTCTTTCCTAATTCCATGTTTGTGCCATGTCATCTGTTTTGCTGTTTCTTCGAGCATGTAAAGTCGTTGAAGTCTTGGTAGGATCGGCAGATACCGTAGGACACTCACGGGGATTTTGCTCTGCTTCTTCTCATCTTCACCGTTTTCTACCTCAACATATCTGGAGGACTTGCAAAATGGACAATATGTTTCATCCGCATACTCTTTCCGAAATAAGGCACATCCTTTCTCACAAGCATGTATCTGCTCATACGGCATCTTGTGTGCACTAAGGATTTTGTCTGACTCATATAGGTTTGAAGGCATAATATGACCTTCGGGTACAAAGCGCCCAAATAGGGTCATCACTGAGTCAAATAGGTCTCTTCCAATGTTGAATTGGGCTTTCAGAGCCATTACTTGTGCGATGGCATCTAGCAGAGAAATCTTAGTGTGCTCGTGAAGAGGACGTTTTGAAGACTCCAACATGGCATAGAAGGCTTTCGCGGATTCCTCCATCTCTTCGTCCTTGTTCCGAGCATCATCAAAGTCATTCACCATGTCTTCAATCCCTGTACCATAATCATCGGTGCGCCGACGCAACACCTCGTCTCTGTTACGTTGGGCCGACTCTCCATGAAATGTCCACAAGGTATAGCCGGGAGTAATACCACACATCTGCAGGTGTTTACCCATTACATCCTTTGTTTGTCGCGAATAATTCTTGCACTTAGTGCAGGGGCACCATGTTTTTGGCTGGCCTTTAGAAAATGTCGTTTCCACGAATTCATAGGTTTTGCTCAACCATTCATCGGTCATCTCTCTCTGAGTATGGTGACCGGTGTACATCCATTCACGATCAGTCATTCTGGCAAGCTAGCTATATAGTATCCACATATAAACAATATAAATTATCAGTTCATCAAGTATGTTAAATTAATTATGGTCATTTTTTAATCATGGTTAATACATTGGGATGCACGACATGCACACCTACCAGCTACTAGGTAAAGATCGGTCCTAATCCCACCCAAGTATGTGTAGATTGGGTCATTTCCCCATGCTCCGCTCCTGATCCAACGCAAAATTTCGGCAGCACCTCCCCGTTGTTCTCCTGATACACGTCTCGGCAACTAACCGAGAGGATGTGTACCCGGAGAACAACAAGGAGGCATTGTCGAAACACCGCATGGGATCTGGAGCAAATCATGGGAAACGACCCAACATACACATACCCAGCTGTCCATGGATAACGTTGGACAATTCGAAAGAATCACCGTTATAAATATGCAAATGCATGCATATTTATAACAGGAACCCTTTCGAACGGGAGACACATATTGGTTACGCGACAACTTTGCATTTTAATACTAAAAATACCTAGCTAGATAGTGTCATCAGCACGAAGGCCGGAACAGAGTAAAATAAAGGGGGTGGAGGAGGAGTTAACAAATGTGCTCACTTTCGAATGCAGGGGAGGTCGTCGAAAACCAAACCATCGCGGAGAAGCTACTGCACATTTAAATGCACTCAATCAACACAAATACGCACTCGCGTAATTAAGCTAACTAATACTAACATCTATTATTAATAATTTATTATTCAAGTTTTGTTACTCTTCTCTTCTTCTATTTCTTTTCTTCTTATTACTTTCTTTTCTTCATTTTTCTCTCCTTCTCCCCTTCTTCTTTCTCTTTTTCCATTTGTTCTTCTTTTTCTTCTCTTAATCTCCTTCTAATTGCTAACTAAATAATTTCTAACTAAATTTAACTAAAAATCTAACACTAAAAATCTACCACTAAGTAATTGCTAACTAAATTTAACTAAAAATCTAACTAACATAGAAAAAATAAACTAAAAAAAGAAAAAAAAAGGGGAGGAGGAGCTCACCGGCGAGTCGTGGCGGGGTTGGCGTGGGGCGGCGCGGGGTGGTCGGGGTTGGCCTGGTGCGGGGCTGGCACGGGGAGGGTTGGCGCGGGGCAGAGGCGGGGCGGGGCTGACACGGGGCGGAGGCGGCGCGGGCCAGAGGCGGCGCGGGACGGAGGCGGCACGGGGCCGAGGCAGCGCGGGGAGAGGACGACGGCGGGGCGGAGGCGGCGCGGGGAGAGGACGGCGGTGGGGCGGAGGCGGCGCGGGGAGAGGACGACGCAAATGGGATCGCGAGGTGAGGGCGGTTGGTCAGGAGATGGCCGTGTGTGGCTGGGGATAAGGTAGAGCGGCTTTGCCCTCAGCCGGCTGTCGGCAAAGATAACCGTTCGGCTTTGCCCTCAGCCGGCTGTTGGCAAAGACAACCGTTCGGCTTTGCCCTCAGCCGGCTGTCGGCAAAGACAACCGTTCGGCTTTGCCCTCAGCCGGTTGTCGGCAAAGACAACCGTTAGTGTTTGCCCTCAGCTGGCTGTTGGCAAAGACGACTCCCGTCAAGCACTGGTCGAACGTGGGACGAGGTTAGCTCCCTATGCCGTCAGTCTTTTGGTCCTTTGTCGTTAGCTGGCTGACGGCGTAGATAAAGCGGACGGCATATATTTTCTATGCCGCCAGCCGCGTCTATGCCGTCAGCATTTTGTGTGGGTGAGGGCAAAGTCTCTATGCCATCAACCCCGTGAAATTGCTGACGGCAAAGCTAAAAGATGTCTGGAAATTATGTTTTTCTAGTAGTGCTCGGAGTGACACTTCTGTAGGATCTGTCCCTGTTCATGTTCAGGTACACAACGTCTAATAACACCATCTACTCCTTCCTTATAAAGGTGGGGATCATCCCAAAAGTAATGTCTCAAGTCAAAGAAGAATTTCTTCTTTAACTGGTATGTGAAACTACGTGGTATATATTTGGCAACGATATAGTTTGCATAATCAGCATACCACAGTGCACTACGTGAAGCATTGATGACATTCAACTGCTCATCGGGAAAGCTATCATCAATAGGTTGTGGGTCATCAAGAACGTTCTCCAACCTAGACAAGTTATCTGCTACTGGGTTATCAGCACCCTTTCTGTCAACAACGTGCAAATCAAATTCTTGTAGCAAGAGAACCCATCTGACAAGTCTAGGTTTAGCGTCTTTCTTCTCCATTATGTACTTAATAGCAGCATGATTAGTGTGAATAGTGACTTTGGAATCAACTATGTAAGACCTGAGCTTTTCACATGCAAACACGACCGCTAAAAATTCCTTTTCCGTAGTAGCATAGTTTCTTTGGGCACTGTCTAGGGTTTTACTAGCGTAGTGAATGACATTCAACTTCTTATCAACTCTTTGGCCTAGGACAGCACCAATAGCATAATCGCTAGCATCACATATGATTTCAACAGGTAAGTTCCAATCAGGTGGTTGAACTATAGGTGCAGTTATCAAAGCCTTCTTAAGTATTTCGAAGGCTTTCTCACAATCATCGTCAAAAACAAAAGGAATATCCTTTTGCAAGAGATTGGTAAGAGGCCTAGAAATCTTAGAGAAGTCTTTAATGAACCTTCTATAGAAACCAGCATGACCAAGGAAACTCCTTATACCTTTGATATCTGTGGGGTATGGCATTTTATCGATTGCATCAACCTTAGCCTTATCGACTTCAATACCTCTTTCAGAAATTTTATGTCCTAAGACGATGCCTTCGTTAACCATAAAGTGGCACTTCTCCCAATTAAAGACTAGATTGGTATCTTTACATCTCTGCAAGACTCGATCAAGGTTGCTGAGGCAATCATCAAAAGAAGACCCATAAACGGAGAAGTCATCCATGAAAACCTCGACAATCTTTTCACAAAAGTCAGAGAATCTAGCCATCATACATCTTTGAAAGGTGGCAAGTGCATTGCATAAACCAAAAGGCATACGTCTATAATCAAAGGTACCGAATGGGCAGGTGAAAGTGGTTTTCTCATGATCAAATTGTGCAACTGGTATTTGGGAGAAACCAGAATAACCGTCTAGAAAGAAGAAGTGTGTGTGTTTAGATAGTCTTTCTAGCATTCGGTCGATAAAAGGCAAAGGGTAATGATCTTTCCTAGTGGCCTTATTCAATTTCCTAAAATCGATCACCATCCTATAGCCAGTAATAATCCTCTGTGGGATCAATTCATCCTTATCATTAGGGACAACGGTAATAGCTCCCTTCTTAGGGACGCATTGCACCGGACTCACCCAATCACTATGAGCAACAGGATAGATAATACCTGCTTTGAGGAGCTTTAGTATTTCTTTTCTTACTACCTCTTTGATCTTAGGATTTCATCTCCTTTGATGATGAGAAACTGGTTTGAAGTCAGGATCAATTTTAATCTTGTGCTGGCATAGAGTGGGACTAATGCCCTTAAGATCATCAAGAGTATATCCAATAGCAGCACAGTGCTTCTCAGAGTTTTTAGTAACTTCTTTTATTCATGCTCTGAGAGGCTAGCACTAATTATAACATGATATATCTATTTTTCATCAAGATAAGCATACTTAAGAGTATCAGGCAACTGTTTAAGCTCGAACACAGGATCACCCTTTGGTGGGGGCGGATCCCCAAGCAGTTCAACAGGCAAGTTATTCTTAAGGATATGATATTTTTCTAAGACAACTCCATCTATCTCATCCTTTCATCCATATGCATATCATTTTCATGCTCAAGCAAATATTGCTCTAAGGGATCAGGAGGAGGCACGACAATGGAAGCTAGGGCAATAGTTTCATCCTTACTAGGCAACTCCTTTTCATGAGGTTTTCTACCAAACTTGGAGAAATTGAACTCATGTGACACACCTTCAAAACCAAAAGTGACAGTTTGCTTCTCACAGTCAATATGAGCATTGACGGTATTGAGGAAGGGTCTTCCAAATATGATGGGACAAAAGCTATCTTGAGCGGTAGCAAGAACGAGGAAATCAGCACATACTTCGTTTTACCACACAAGACTTCAACATCCCTAACAATTCCCACAGGGCATATAGTATCTCTATTGGCAAGCTGAATAGTGACATCAATAGGCTCTATCTCAAGAGGTGCAATCTCGTCTTTAATTTCATCATATAACGATTGAGGTATTGCACTAACACTAGCACCCACGTCACATAATCCATGATAACAATGATCTCCTATCTTAACAAAAACAATAGGCGTGCAACAACACGACTATGTTTGTCTCTAGCGTGAGGTTTAGCAATTCTAGCAGCATCTTCACAGAAGTGAATATTATTTCCCTCAACATCATCGGACAGAAGATCTTTGATAATATCAATGCTAGGTTCAAGTCTAATTTGCTGAGGGGGTGTAGGCGTTCTAACGTAGCCTCTACGTATGACAGTTGAAGCTTTAGAATGATCCTTTATCCTAACAGGGAAGGTGGTTTCTCAATGTAAGCAGTGGGAACAACAAGATCATTATAGGCAATGACTTTCTCTTCCACTGGAGTGGGTTTAAATACATTGACTTCTAAAGGAGGATGATATTTAAACCACTTCTCTTTGGGGAGATCAATATGAGCAGCAAAGGATTCACACAATGAAGCTACTATCTCAAAGTCAAGTCCATACTTAGCGCTAAACACACAAAAAGTATTTGTTTCAACAAAGGATTTAACGCAATCAAACTTGAAATTCATACCTGACTCCTTACCTTCTTCAAGCTCCCAATCTTCAGAGTTGCGTTTAATTCTCTCCAATAAATTCCATCGGAAGTCAATATCTCTCTTCATAAAAGAACCGGTACAAGAAGTGTCAAGCATTGTGCGATCATCATGAGAAAGACGAGCATAGATGTTCTGAATGATAATTTCTCTCGAGATCTCATGATTGGGGCATGAATATAACATTGATTTAAGCCTCCCCCAAGCTTGAGAGATGCTTTCTCTGTCACGAGGCAAAAAATTATAAATATAATTCCGATCACGATGTACTAAATGCATAGGATAAAACTTTTGATGAAATTCCAATTTCAACTGATTGTAGTCCCATGATCCAGTATCATCACATAGCCTATACCATGTCAACGCCTTATCCTTCAAATATAAAGGGAAGACCTTCTTATTGACCTCATCCTCGGGAAAACCTGCAAGCTTAAATAAACCACAAACTTCATCTACATAGATTAGATGCAAGTCTGGATGTGATGTTCCATCTCGTGTAAAAGGATTAGCCAGCAGTTTCTCAAGCATACCCGAAGGAAATTCAATGCAAATATTTTCAGTAGGTGCAGCAGGTTGAGGAGCAACTCTTTGTGCTTCCGTTCGAGATGAAGATACCCCAAACAAGCCCATCGAAGGATTAGTTTCCATAGTGACAAGTGCCAATAAATTTCAGCACACTATATGAATGTTTCCTTACCAAGTTCCACTTACCAAAGGCGCTTCACTCCGCGGCAACGGCGCCAGAAAAGAGTCTTGATGACCCACAAGTATAGGGGATCAATCGTAGTCCTTTCTATAAGTAAGAGTGTCGAACCCAACGAGGAGCAGAAGGATCTGACAAGTGGTTTTCAGCAAGGTAAAATCTGCAAGCACTGGAATTGTCGGTAACAAGTGATTGTGTGGTGAGATGATTCGTAGCAAGCAACAAGTAACAAAAGTAGCAACGGTGCAGCAAAGTGTCCCAATCACTTTTGTAGCAAGGGACAAGCCTGGACAAAGTCTTATAGGAGGGAAAACGCTCCCGAGGACACACGGGAATCTCTGTCATGCTAGTTTTCATCATGTTCATATGATTCACGTTCGTTACTTTGATAGTTTGATATGTGGGTGGACCGGCGCTTGGGTACTGCCCTTACTTGGAAAAGCATCCCAATTATGATTAACCCCTCTCACAAGCATCCACAACTACGAAAGAAGAATTAAGACAAAGTCTAACCATAGCATTAAACTAGTGGATCCAAATCAGCCCCTCACGAAGCAACACATAACTTAGGGTTTAAGCTTCTGTCACTCTAGCAACCCATCATCTACTTACTACTTCCCAATGCCTTCCTATAGGCCGAAATAATGGTGAAGTTTTATGTAGTCGACGTTCACATAACACCACTAGAGGAAAAAGAACATACAACACATCAAATTACCGAATGAATACCAAATTCACATGACTATTATTAGCATGACTTATCCCATGTCCTCAGGAACAAAAGTAACTACTCACAAAGCATAGTCATATTCATGATCAGAGAGGTAATGAGTAGCATCAAGGATCTGAACATAAACTCTTCCACCAAGTAATCCAACTACCATCAACTACAAGGAGTAATTAACACTACTAGCAACCTTACAAGTACCAATCGGAGTAGCGAGAGGGAGATTGGTTACAAGTGATGAACTCGGGTTTGGAGATGAGATGGTGCTGATGAAGATGTTGATGTTGACGAGTCCCCTCCGATGAGAGGAGTGTTGGTGATGACGATGGCGACGATTTCCCCCTCCGGGAGGGAAGTTTCCCCGGCAGGATCGTCCTGCCGGAGCTCTAGATTGGTTCTGCTCAAGTTCTACCTCGTGGCGGCGGCGAATCCACGAAAAAGCTTCCTCCTGATTTTTTTCCGAACGAAACCCTTCATATAGCAGAAGAGGGGGCCAGTGGGCCAGCAGGGAGCCCACAAGCCCCCGAGGCGCGGCCAGGGGGGTCGCCGCGCCTACCAGGCTTGTGGCTCCCTGGTTGTGCTCCTCTGGCACTTCTTCGACCCAGTATTTTTTATAAATCCAGAAAAAATCATCGCTTATTTTTATGGCGGTTGGAGTTGCGCAGAATAGGTATCTCAAACTTGCTCCATTTTCAGGCCAGAATTACAGCTGCCGACATTCTCCCTCTTCATGTAAACCTTGCAAAATAAGAGAGAAAAGGCATAAGTATTGTACCGTGAAGTGAAATAACAGCCCAAGAAGCGATAAATATCAACATGAAAACACGATGCAAAATGGACGTATCAGGATGTGAAGTGGTTAGAGGCTTTTCGTGGCAATGTCGAGAGGCTGACATTCAAGTGGTAGGTAACAAGTCATAACGATAGAGGCGGGAGAAATATCATAGCAATGATAGTAGTGATATCAAGGGAAATTGTTCACCTTGCGTGAAATCCCGCTTGCAAGAAGAACGAATCCGTGAAGTAGACAAACAGGCGTAGTCCAACGAATCCTCACACTCAAAATCGGTTTCAATATTCTATTAAGAAGAAACAATCTCGAAACAAACAAACAACAAATGAATAACACCATAACATATTCAAGACATGATGCACAATCAAATATGATGCTTGTCCATTTAGTTATGCATGACATGGCATTCACAACAATCGGATACTACACATTACGTGAAGTTCAATATTCAACAAGTTGCATATTGACGAGACTCCACATTTTAATTACTTAGTTCACTCCCGTTCAGGTACACGACAATATTAAATGTTGTTAAACATGTCAAGATGTGAAGCATAAATAAACTATCTATCAAGCCCTTTTAAATGAGGTTGAAAACAACTTATACTATTTCCGAAACGACCCCATATGTTAATTTAGAAACTGGTCCAGATCTGCCTAAAACATATTTTTTTATTTATGAAATAGGGAGAAAAATACACCGTGTGATTCCACACGTAATTCTAGTCGATTTACATTTATGGATCATCTAAAACGGAGTTATGGTCTAAAAGGTATGACCAACACAAGATGGATATGTCATGAATGGAATGTTTTTGCAAATGACAACAACAAACATTCCAAATCATGGATGCAGCAAGTTATTATGAAACTACATGAACAGTTCAATAATTACATCCCACACAAGTAATAGAGATAATATGTCCAAAATAGCAACATGGCATTTTGCACTCATCAAAGCAACAAGCTACGAAATCTAAATTGTACAAACAAGACATGGGGCAGTAGTTATACTGATGCACAACAATTCATATCATAACCGCAAATTAAATAGAAGCATGGATCACTAGGAAATGACCTCACAAGACGGCTGCTTGAGCACAGTTTCAGGGTGAAAATAACAGTTGTTAACATAGCAGTTTTATTTTCAAGGCATATTGGCAGCAAGAAAAACACATGCTACAAGGCATATAATGGCATGAAAATTTACCTCATGGTAGTAGGCATGATGAACTTCATTGCATTCCATGGTAGCAAGATCTAATTATGCACGAAATCATACCTAGCATCCACCCAACATGGCAATCTAAACTAAGCAGATTCTCCGACTTCGAAAAAATAACATGGTGCAAGGAACAACAGTTTTTTATCAGATTGACATGTTTGACAAAAAAATTAGCTAGGATGCAAAATCTATAGTTGAAACCTAATGGCGCAAACTAACAAAGGATAACATGCTTTACAACTCTTTCCATTACACCAACCTCAAGGGGTTTGTAGAGCAATAGCACAAGGCATGGAAACATAGCAACAAAATATAGCAGATTCCAGACTTAGAATTATTTTGACACTACAAATATCAAAATTTTCATGTCTTGTTTACATAATGAAAACTATGGCTAAACATGACATTCATGGCATGGGAAACCTACTAACAACGACTAGACATGGTATACTACAAATCACTCCATTGGCACACATTCATAAGAGGCAAAGTTAGCTTAATTCGAGCTTCGCAAAATGGAAGTTAACCTTAATAGATTAGAAGTTTAACCATGATAGCACCTTTAGAGCAACATATTGACATGATATGGATGATTTACATGGAAACCAGCGGCATGGCGTCAAAATAAGCATCACATTGAAGAAATTCCATGAAGACACCACATGTAAAAGACCTACCATTAGTTGAAATCATCCTCACAGTTTTAATAAAATAACAGTTTCGCAATCTATGACAGGGTGCACTTTTGCAAAAAAGATTTGAACATGTAAATGAATCCTATTATGAGTGCAAATGATAGCATGATGTAGAGCGCCATGAGCAGGTCATTTTACATACTAAAATCATTGCAATCTGACGCACGGTTAATAACATGTAGCACTCGCAAATATGCATTTGATGAAAACTAACAATTTTTATGGACTTTGAAATATTTACCCTTAGGCGAAATCTGGATGGGTTGGTTCGGCCACTCGTTCCATTGCGGGTTGGGATATCTCAGGACGAGGCTTGACGAGGCCATCCTGATCCGGTCGGGATGTTGTACTCACTCGTAGGGTCAGGTGCGATAGAGGTTGACGGAGTTAGGGGCGCAGGCGGCGACTGCGGGCGCCTCGGGATCCACTGGAACCGGTCGAAGGTGAGGCAAGGGCGCTGGTTGCGGCTTGCAGGGTGGCAATGCTGATCGTGGGCTGGGCCTCGGCTTCCGGTGGCGGCGATGAACTCGGACGGCGGAGGCCATGGTGCAGCTCATGCCCACGCGGGTCTGGAGAGGTAGAGGCCGCAATGAGAGGGAGAGGGAGGTAGGAGAGGCTGGCAATTCTGGCCTCATCGTTATCAGCGGCGAGGTCGCCGGAGGTGCGGGCGGCGAGGTTTGCGTAGCGGTTGCAGTAGGCAACACCTAGGGTTGGAGCGGGGCGAATAGAGACGCAGGGGCAGCTGCCGGCGTTTTGGACCCTGGTGGGCCGTCCATGGGCCTGGCTGGCCCTGCCATCGGTAGGATTTGGAGGGCAGCTCGGGCTCCACTTGGCGGCAGCGCTGGGTGGATGGGATCCGTCCGTTCTGAATCTAACGATCTAGATTGCGACGGCGGGTGGCGACGGCGGGTGAAAAGTGTTTAGAGGTGGCTGGCCGGCATAGATTTCGATGTGAAGGTGGTTGGAGGTTAGGGGAGGCTAGGGATGCATAACTTCCTTTATATAACCAAGTAACTAGGTTTAGGGCGGGTTTTGCATTGGTTCGAGTCGTTCCATCACAATCGGACGGCTCCCGTTGTGGGATAGGGTCGCTTGTGCTAGGTGGGTTGTGAAGAGGGGATTGGGCTGAGAAGATAGGGAACTTAGTGGACGGTGGCAGAGTTATAGAAACTGCAAATGACTGACGTTTATCCGGCTATAGTGTCGCTACATATTTAATGGTTCTGGTATTAGACGTCCTCCGAATGCGACGAAATTTCCCATGCAGTCTATCTACACTATAATATGACCGGACAACAACTTTCAAACTATCTTGAGAAAGTTTTATACGCACTTTTGAAACGATATTTTAATGATGCCGTGGGCGCGTGCGTGTGTGGATGGTCCAGAAATGGTGAATGACAAAAATGGATAGAATTGAAAACTAATAACAGATGCAAGTTGAAAAATGACAGCAACAAAGTGCCAATGAATTGCAGATGTTGCGAATGATGCGATGATGAATGTGACAAGAAAATAAATCACACAAGACAATGGAGTAAAATAGGAATCTTCTAGAGTGTTAGTCTTGGAGTGTTACAAATGGAGACGTCCACCTACTATCAAAGCCTAAATGGTGTATCTCCTACGCCAAAATCCCCCGTCGTTGGCTCAACTAATGGGGGGAACATATATTATCTCCTCCCTTGATATATGAAGAGCAAGGAGGGTGAACCCATACCTGTGCTTTGAGAACCTTATCCAGGCTTGGTCAAAAGCCCCTTAGAGCCAACATACCGGCCGATGGAAACCAACAAAATCGATGGATTGAAAGGATGCAAGGGTTCAGACATCTGATTAATACAAAAAATGTTGCATCAGCACGTACCTCCCCATATAAACATGCCGAAACCTCAAGCTCGCATCCGACCGGGGTCAAAATTTTGATCCCACCCATCAGCCACAAAGAGTATTGTCTAAAAACCTTCGAGCACACCAATGTTTGGGACCTAGCATACGTCAAGTAGAAGGCCGATGAGACTATTTGGCAATTCCGGTGTCACTAGTGCAGAAAAGCCTAGCTATGGTGTGGCGAGATGAGACCTACTGGCGTGGACACCTGACGCCACTAATATGGTTCCACTGTTAAAATATAGTGGTGGAATTGGTGACAACGCGAGAATTTTTTTGAATACCTATGACGTTGGACAGATTTGCACGCTGACAATGTCATATTTACAAATATAAAAATACTACCAGTTTCACAAACTAAATGTTTTAGCCATTCACGAAAGATGATAAACATTTAAGCTATTCACAAAGTATGATACCAGCTCCACAAACTAAATGTTTCATGAAATTCACAAAAGAGAAGTACGAAACTTCTTACTCTACAATGTACCAAACTTCTCACTCTACAATGACTCAATTTTCCACTACTCAACAATACAATGTATTAATTTTTCCAATTCAGGTCCCCGTCCATCATGTAATGGGATTTTTCCGTCTTCATTTGAATGTTTTCGCACTTCACAACTTTTATCTCCTTCGTGTAATGACTTATGTCGGTCCTTAGAAACTACACCGGACGCTCGAGAATTTAAATCTTACGAATGTCATTATCACTGTCATCGATTATCTTTTCCCACTCCTTCTTCAGGGAAGCATTAAACTACTCCAAGGCCTTGACAGTACTCTCATGTGATGTGATTAGCTCTTTATTAAGCATGTCGACGTCACATGTCTTCTGCTCTTTGGGTGCTGGAGAAGGTGGAGCTCGTACGTATGCCTAGCAAGGGTTTCAAAACATCAACAATTAATTAATGGTTACATATATTGATGATTGCAATGTGCGCATGCATGTTTTCCGTAATAATTACATGGTTGGTGCTCACTTAACCTTTATCTTTGGCAAACGCCAACTAGTGCTTATAGGTGCTTTCCCAGATGCTAGAGTCGGCCATGATGTAGCATCAAAAAATGTGAAACTAATTATAAGTGTGCTGGGTGCATAAAAGGAAGAGGCAAATTAATTTTGTAGATACCTATTTTTTCCTATACCACTTTGTAAGCTTGATAGATAAATAATCACAGAGATAGGGATTTGTTAATTCAACGTCACTGAAACCTATCAAATGCATGCCAAATAAGAACTGAGATTCCACAAATTTGTAGATGACCATTTTTAACGCCTACCTTTATACTATCATGTTTCCAAATGAGAAACTAATTAGGACTGTGCTCGCTGCATAAAAGGAAGAGATAAATCAATTGTGTAGATACCTATTTTTTCCTATATTAGTTTGAAAGCTTGACAGATAAATAATCAGAGAGATGGGGATCAATTGTGTTAATTCAATCTCACTGATTTCTGAGGGATGTATTATACATTTACATTTTCTTGCAAACTATATACTCCCTCCATTTTTATATACAAGGCCACAAACTCACATTACAGGTACCAAGGCAAAAGTTAATGTCTTCTAAGTCAATGTTGCAAGACAACTTGTCTCCTTATTTACCGTGTAAATTAATATGTATTTTTCTCTCTCATGCATATCAAGACAATGATCTCACTCCTGCATGCATGGAAGGGATAATTAATTTCCTCCTTTGCTAGTACTACGAGGCAAACACCATTAATATTGCATCCATTAGTGTTAGTGGTCTTGTATATATGCAAATTGTAACTTTGATAGTGGCCTTGTATACAAAAATGGAGGGAGTATATTGAAGAAACACCTACATTTTCTCCTCTGAATTTTCTAAAACAAACCTAAAACCGTAAGAAACACCTTCATTTTCTAAAATGTGATGGCTGCATAAAAAGTATGTAGTCGTCATTTGCTTTCCTAAAACAAACTAGAATCGGATGACCTCTGTAAGAAACATCTCTTAAGATTGGCTAAATTTGGCACCTACAATACTTTTTACATACCTATTTGGATATGACATGGCGGGTGGCGTCAGTAGGGGCGACATTTCGGCAGGGGCGGTGTCAAGCGGCATCGGGCGCGGCGGCGACGGGCGGTGTTGGATGGGGCGTGGCGGGGATCGAGAGGAGGATGAGGTAGTTGGGGCTCGAGAGTGTGGGGAGTAGGGCGCGCGACAAGGATTAGACATATTAATGGGCCTAATGTGCAACGCTGGGGCTAATGTGCAAGGCTAGCACTAATCAGATAGCTATGGTGTTCAAATTTGTTCAATGACAACACTATTTAAGATATTAGTGCTGACATTGGTGAGAAATGGCGCGCCAGTAACAACAGTTGTGGCTCGCCATTTCGCCACTAGTGTGTAGATTCATGCTCGTCAAGAACAAGATCATCGACTATCGTGTTGCCGAGGTCCTAGCAGCTTTACGGTATAACTGCCTGGACATGGGGCTCTTAAACACCCTCTCTCATCGTGAGTCGGTTGTTTTTTCAAACTCTCCGACATGGTGGACAAGTTTTGCACCATGGAGCATGTTCGGGTTGCTTGGAAGGAGCTAACAGGTTCGATCTATGCTGAAGAATCAAGACGGGGCCAAAAGAAACACCCAAGGGAGCAGATACATTGTTCTGCACCAATCAAATAATCCGAGAAGAAGAAAAGGATGGATACAGGATATATTTCCGTCCTTGATGGCCAGTTGGATAAATCGTGGCTTGTCCACTCTATTCTATTTAACAGAAATCCCACACACAACCTTAGATCATGATGGGTGGTCAAACAACACGTGGCTAAGGCAGGCGACAACCGCCTCAGATTCACAATTTTGCATAAATACGTGGCCACTTCCTCGGACAAGGACGAAATATTCATGATCTATGAAACTTGGACATGCAAAAACAAATGGAAAAGAGCCCTTTACGAGCTAGGCCAGGTACATCATGTCGCTCAATCAGAAGCTTGGCTGGAGGCGATGGTCGCTTTTGGACAACAAGATCTGCCGCTGACTGGTTTTAACCGAATGCCCAACAACTTTGGTCCTTAACCCCATAGGGGACAAGTCTCGGCTGAGGAAGGTGCTCATGAATCGCGGTAGCAGCCTAAACCACATATATGATTATTCCCTGGATAATATGCAGATCTACAAATCCCGAATCGAGCAAGGTCATACCACGTTCAAAGGGATTATCCCCGGAAGAGTGGCGCGGTGGAGTGGAAAAATCACACTGAATGTGCTGTTCGGAACTCTGGAGAACCATAGGTCCGATGAGTTTACCTTACATAGTTTGTCCTTACGAAGTGGTTACCACACCCTACTAGGATGTGAGACATTCATAAAATTTCATGCCATCCTGCACTACGGATACATAAAACTCAAAATGTTGGGCCTAATGGGGCCATTACCCTCGGAATCAACCCGGACAAAGCACTTCGAGCCGAGAATAAAATGGCGCCGCTCGCCGAGGAATTGCTTGCAGAAACCTTTGGGGCCGAAGAGGGATCCACACTCCAGAGTACCATGACAGACACGACGTTATTCTTGACAAGAGATCCAAGTCTACCTCATTCAAACTAGCCAATGAGAACGTCAAGTTTCAGGTTGTGGGATCGGGAAGTGGCATCTAGCGGGGTGTGTGGAAATATACTTAACAAGGTAAATGAGCAACTTTTAGTTTGCTTGAATTTTAGGCAGATTTTTGCACAAGTGAAATTACACCTAAAGCTTCCTACACATGCTTATCTACAGATTGAGGAGCGGAAAGTAAATATCATGCAGGTACAAGAAATTAAAGGATGGTAGAGTTGCAAGATCAAACATACTGAAGACACGATGAATTTTGACATGGATCCCATAGGTGGTGCTAGCATACGTCCACGTTGATGGAGACTTCAAGCCATGGAGGGTAATATCTGTTCGAGTCCACGGAGGGCTCCACCCATGGAGTGTCCACGAAGTAGGCAATCTCCTCGCCCTTACAAGCTTCTTGGTTGAACTCGACATAATTTGGAGGTTCCCAAGTGACACCTAACCAATATAGGAGAGACCACTTTCAAAAGGTAATAGATATTGTATTGATGATTAACTCCTTGCTTTTGTGCTTCAAAAGATAGTCTCTTCAACACTTAACCACTCTCCTACAGACATTTGGCTTGGTAGAAGAGGATAATTGGGTGGAAAGCAACTAGATAATGCTAAAAATCAAGAATCTATTTGTTGGAGTGGAATCCCTTGATCTCAACACATGTGTAGTTAGTTCTCTCTCACAAAATGAATGGTGCAAGTGTAGTTTCATTCTGAAGCCTCTCTTAGAGATAAGGAGTTGGTGGTGGGGTATATATAGCATTCACCAAAATTTCAACCACTACTACCAAGGTTGTCAGAATCGTGATCTTGAATCAGATCGGAGCTCCGATCGTAGGATCGCAAATCATAGAATCTTCACTGTCAGGATCGTAAAAACATAGATTTGATGAACTAAAATCGTATAATCATAGGGGTTAGTTTGGGTCATAAAGTCGTAGACTCATACGTGAGAATCGCGATTCTGACAACCTTGATTACTACATTATTACCCAACTCAGTGACACCGAAGATAAATCTTGGTTGTACCGACTGGTACAAAAGGTTCCAACATTTGGATTTTCAGTGAGACCAAAAGAAACTAGTTCATCTTACCTAGGAAGATCCAACACTTCACAGGTTCCGAGTATTTCAATTCAAATATTTTTAAAAGAAATACTTTGATACCATAAGATTGGTCAGTGCTTTTCGGTTGCACCGAACCGAATCTTGGTTGCACTAAGATGTTAGGGTTTTGGCTTAGGCTCTCTCAGTGGTGAACCGGTGGCACCAAAAGAAAAGTTCGGTGTGACCAATTTGGCTTGTAGGGTTTTGGACTAGATATGAGAAAAGGTTTGAGGGTTTTTGGTGACAAATCTTTAAGAACCTGAGCAACTAGATAATCATCAATACCCCATCCCCTTTTAATAGTATTGGCTCTCCTTTGGACTCGATGTGATCCCGATCACTTAATGCAAAATGTATAATCTTGAAGCTTCTGCCAATATATTTATTTGCATCATAGGGGTTCCTCATCACATATCCTAGCCATGCCAATCCTTTAGACATTTGCTGAAATATTCTTGACAAAACTATTAGTTCAAACAAAAATGTATATTGTCATTGATCATCAAAACCATCAAGTAAGCATTTTTTCTTTCAATCTCTCCCTTTTTGTAATTGATGACAACATAATGTATGATAGCTTTCAGAGACACATGACTAGAGCAAACTCCCCCTATAAGTGTCCAATCCTCTACAAAGAATAGTTACTTTTGGAATTATTGAGCACATAGGGATGGGAAACAACACAAGTCATATGTATCTTGGCCATATGCATCAGAGCAAATAAAATGTGAGATATCTATATTTGTATTCGTGAGTTTATCTTGCAAACAATATGTGCACGAAGCAAGAGATCAGCATGATCATGAGTGAGATGCATATACTTACCTTCAGGTACTTTATTATTTACCTAAATTAACATTCTTGAGAAAACAAGGGTTAGATAACACAGAAATATTTCTTCAACAAACATGAAAAACTTCAAGGATACTAAGAGTTGGATGACATGTAGAATAATTGATATTATTTTGAGATTAACATGTCCCCAAAAGGTTTTAAAGGATTTTTAATGAAATATCAATAAAATTCTCTCCCCTAATGTGGAACTTACTCTCCCCCTTATTCTTAGGAAGTAGATGTTGGGAGTAGGTAGGGTGAGATAATTTCGAAACCATTTATCAAATTATTATATGTTTCTCCCCTCTCAGAAACATATATTACTCTATCCTTGTGTGCATGCTAATTCAGCATTCTTCCTTCTCCCCCTTAGGTATATGCTTAAGATTTGATTGCTCTCCCCCTTTTATATAGAAGTTAAGTTTTGATTACTCTCTCCCCCTTTGGCATCGATTTCCAAGAAGGGTCCTAGACTAAGGGATCGTTGAGTGTATCAGCAAGCAGGGAGTAATGCACTAGAGAGAACATGGTCCTTCACTGGATATAGAAACAAGTGATAAAGAGAATATTTTCCAAAATGTTTTCGAAAGCAGCAAGTTGGTTACTCCGAGAGAGAATGAATTGGTGAGGCCAAAAATATACTCAATCTTCAAGGCACATGAGTGCCCCCGAGAAGATTCATGTTGGTTGGACAGAAGATGTTGCATGCAAATTTTTGCCATCTCGGTGACTCAGATTCATATCATCCAGAGATTCCAACGTAGAACACGAAACTTGGACTTTGACAAACTCTTCTCACTAGTTAATGAAATTTCAGAAAGGCTTATAATGAATTTAAATTGGATATTCAAGGAATTTGTAATGATCGAATCCAACTAGATGAAAAATAATTATTTAGCAAGAAGATGGAAGTGATACTTTAAAACAATCAGTAAACTTCATCTAGATGATGATGGTTAGTGATTAGGTCATCTATGTTAGAGTATGTTGACTTGGGATCCAAGTGAGAACACTTGATCATAGATCGTACTCATTGTTAAGCTAAAAATGCGCTTACTATTTTGCATTCAATCATCTTGACATTATCATATCACTAGAGATGTTTTGACTCATGAGTTGGAGTAAAGCTCCCTCAAGGATAGGATTACATACCTTAGAGTGATGTTGACGATGAAAGCATGTGCGTAGACTTGTTCTGGACGCTCAAGTGTTTGAGTTTGGATCCATCCTTCTTTTTTTGAAGCAGGTCTTCCTACATAGGTTAGTGATGCAAGGAATAACTCCTGTATATTGATATATACCACACAAATTATTCTTGTAGACTCGTGTTGGGCCTCCAAGTGCAGTGATTTGTAGGATAGTAGCAAATTTTCCTCAAGTGGATGGCCTAAGATTTATCAATCCGTGGGAGGCGTAGGATGAAGATGGTCTCTCTAAAACAACCCTGCAACCAAATAATAAAAAGTCTCTTGTGTCCCAAAGATACCCAATACAATGGTAAATTGTATAGGTTCACTAGTTCGGCGAAGAGATGGTGATACAAGTGTAGTAATGATAGCAGATATTGACTTTTGTAATATGAAAATACTAAAACAACAAGGTATCAAGTAACAAAAGTAAGCATAAACAATATTGCAATGCTTGAAAATGAAGCCTAGGGTCCGCACTTTCTCTAGTGCAATCTCTCATAAATTCTAATATAAGTGGATCACATACCAACCATTCAACGTGCAATGAAGAATCACTCCAAAGTTATTATTTCAAAGTTTAGGATTTCCGATCGATATTTTCATGAGCGGTACGGGCACACAAAATATAAGTTTATTTTGAATATTAGAGTTTGCACATATAAATTTACTTGGAACGACACTGAAATACTGCATATAGGTTTAGGATTTGGATGCACAAGCACCATTCCCTCTTGGTACAAGTGAAGGCTAGAAAATAGGTTGAGAAGTGTCCAACCAAGGAATGAAAACCATCATAAGCGAACATTAAAGATAACTAGCACCGAATAATGCAACACAAGTAGGATGTAATTTCATATCATAATTATTGACTTCTTGTGCATGCATAGGGAATTACAAACCTTAACATGAATATTCTTACTAAAGCATAAATACTCAACAACATAACCCACACATCACTATCTTCATATTGCAAAACTATTGCAAGGAATCAAACTTATCATATCCAATGATCTATATGAAAGTTTTTATTATATCCTTCTTGCATATTCATCATATTAGGACCAATTTCATTTAAATTAAATTGCGATTGCCAATAACAAGCTCTCAAAAAAATATAAGGGAAGAACGAGAGCACAAGTTTCTTTAAAATTGTCAACTCTCAAAATAATATAAGTGAAGCAAGAGAGGATTTCTTCAAAATAACACCACCACCGTGCTCAAAAATTTATAAGTGAAGTAGTAGAGCAATTCAATCAAACTACTCTCAAAAGATATAAGTGAAGATCAATGAGTAGTCAAAAATTAAGTAGCTATGTGAGGAATCTCTCTCAATAAAGCTTTTCAGATCTGATATTTTATTTCGAATAGCAAACAAAACAAAATACAGTATAAGAATAGCCTATATCATGTGGACAAATAAAAATTTAGGCTCAACATTGGCTAACCGATAGTTGTTGATGAAGAAAGGTGGGATACGTAGCATCCCCAAGCTTAGATGCTTGGAACTTCTTGAAATGTTTACTTGGGATGCCTTGGGTATCCTCAAGCTTGAGATTTTTTATCTCTTTAAATCCTCTCACACCCGGTTCACCTAAGTCTCAAAAACTTCATCCACACAAAACTTGAAAAGAACTCGTAGGATAGGTTAGTATACATAAAGCTAAATCAACTCTTTATGTACTTCCAAGACAAGTTGCATATTAATTTTCCAACATTAGGTACTGTATACTATCATTTCGACAATTTATATATACAAATTTATTTAAAAAATGTACTTATCTATATAAAACAATTCTGAAAATTTAGGACATGGTAAAAATTTGTATAACAGTACTGTGCAAAACTTTCAGAAATTTCCACGTTCCAGTAAAATATGATAATTCAAATACTACAGCAAAAGTTTCTAGTTTTGTACAGCGCAAATCATACATGCAATTCAAGCATTCTAAAGGCAATTCTCGGAAATTTTATTGAAAGACAAGAATATAAATAACATCTAACAGGGAACAAAAAAATAAAATGACGCTCCAAGCAAAACACATATCATGTGATGAATAATAATATAGCTCCAAGTAAGATATACCGATAATGTTGGAGATGAAAGAGGGGATGCCTACCAGGGCAACCCGAAGCTTAGACGCTTGAGTATTCTTTGGATATTACCTTGGGGTGCCATGGGAATCCCCAAGATTATGTTATTTCTTCTCCTTATTCTCCTCATATTGGCATCTCACCCAAAACTTCAATCACACGAAACTTAACGGAACTTTGTGAGATGGGTTAGTATAATAAATATAGATCATTTAGTTCGGTACTGCCAAGACAAGATTTATAGTTGTTATCACATAATACCTACTGTATTCTATCATTACAATAATTTATATCACTCAATATAAGCTATGGAAAGACTAAAACAAGTAAACTATGCACGCAAAACAGAACCTGTCAAAAACAGAATAGTCTGTGAAGATCTTCACTAAAACCATACTTCCCTGACTCTAAAAGTTCTGAAAAATTAGTAAATAATACAGAATTCACATAAAAAACTGTGTAAATATTTTAGGAGTTTTTTACTCTCCAGTAAAACCAGCGACATTCCGCACTCGATGTAAAAGTTTATGTTTTTTGCAGAGAATCAAAGAAGCAAGTATCCACACCATACCAAATGCTTTACTTGGCACTTTATTGAAATAAAAACCATAAAACATGATTAATACAGTAGCTTAATCATGTGAACACTCAAAAACAGAAAGGCTAAATAGTGGGTTGTCTCCCAACAAGCACTTTTCTTTAATACCTTTTAGCTAGGCATGATTATTTTAGTGATGCTCGTATAGGAATAACTAGCCGGGACTCCCACGCATTCTCGCGCTAGATTTGTTTTTTATTATTTAGTAATCCACATCATAAATAATTAAATATTAAGTTTCACACTTCTTTAGCTTTCACACGCTTTCCTCTTCATTTGATGGTGTCTATCATTCCACCAGAAACTTAATGGGAACTATAATGTCTAGTTGCCATCTACGTATTCACCGCAAATAGTTGTATTTCTGCATTTGTGCAATGTCATGCCTCAAAATATTTTCATCAACTATGACTGTTATATTTACAATATATTTTGGTCGTTTAAAGCAATGTAATTATGTAAATGTACTAATTAAAAAATTTATAGTATTCTATCCCACTCACTCTTGACATAGTTTGATCATTCTTTTTATCATAACAAAATTGGTTTGGACAACTGGATAAACTTATTATATTTGAGATGGAAATCTCATGAAGTCATGGAACAAAATTCATATGACACTCGTAAAACACATGAATTGCCTAGAAGATGTATTTTGGTGCCACACAAAGAAATATGAATTGCCTAGAAGATGTACGGAGGGAATGAAAGGAAGTGTTTCAAATTTTAGAATATTTATCCAGCAGATTATAGATCATGGCTTGTTTTTTTTCTTTGAGAAGATTTTGGAAAAATCATATAAACTATAAAATTCTAGTGAATCAAACTATTACCTCATTTGTTTGTCCAACATTTGTTTGGAACGGTTAGCTTCGATTCTTCGTCGCAAACCAAGTTTGGTCGCTTCCAACAACGTAACGATATATGTTGAGGGAATCATAAACTTTATTCGACAACATTATAATACTATTTGAGAAATAAATATTTAGACATATGTACTATTCCTGATACATAATATTTGTCTTTTTTTGTCCAATCAGCTCCGAGCTATATATGAGTTCAATGAGACGGTTGTAGGGTTACGTTTTCACTGGCGTCACCCATGTAGACGTCACTTCTACGAGGCTTGCTTCCATGTTGGCCATGGGCTGGCTCATTTTGCATCGTCTGTCGTACTTGTACCTGTGATGCACGTCAAACAAGCTCGCGAAGCTCCCTCGTCAAGCCTATCTTTCTTTTCTCCCAGCCATTGTTTTTTCGCACAGCAATTCCACCGTTTCATGGACACTTGTATGCTTGCCATGGGGTGGCTGCTTGAACACCCTTTGTTGTACTTGTATATACATGGGATGCACGTCTCTCTCTCTCCCTCCCTCCCTATCTCTCTCCCTCTCTCTCTCTCTCGACAAGACTAGATTTCTCTTCTCCTGGTCGATTGATTTTTGGTGTCGGTTGGCTGCTTCGGCACCTTTCAGGCCAAGGTTTCTTTCCTCTCGATGCTGGTCTTTTGTGTCGTCCCTGTAAATGTAAAGATCATATTCCTAGGCATTGCAGGCAAGGCTGAATTTAATTTGCAGATGACCGGTTCCATGATAGTAGTAAAAAATTGATGGTTCGTTTAAGTTCATGAGAACATGGTGGTTCCTCTAGCACCTAGATCGATGTAATCTGACCGACATATTATTAGAAGTTAAAAGAGTATTTCTTTTATACGGTGACCGGGTTCTATACATACTTATTTGGACCATATAACACACTCCGTCCCTCATATGCACAAAGCATACTCTTTATAGCTGGAAGCGCATGTGAGATCTGTGTTAAGTCAACTATACAATCTCAACCATTGAAATCTCATAACTCAAGATTGATAAATCTTGACCGTTATTTTACCATCATTTTAATAATATAATATATAGTTGAAACATGCAAGAGAGCATCATGAATCACATGGCAAGCACATTTAAGTCTAACCCTGTGCATAGGGGTTTTGCATACAAACAATTTATTGTAGCAATGATCAACTTGCGTAGGAATGCAAAACAAGCATGACTTTGAAACTTTGAGCCCATAGGGAGGAAACTTGATATTATTGCAATTCCTTCAAGAATATGTTCCTCGCTCATAATAATTTTCAGTAGCATCATGAGGGAATTCAACAATATAACTATCACATCCAACATTCTTTTCATGATTCATAAGCATATAATTTTTATTACTACCGGCACAAGCAAAATTAATATCATTCATAATAGTGGGAGCAAACTCAACAAAATAGCTATCGTGAGACACTTAATTGGCATAATCCAAATTAAAATTAAAATCGAGATGACAAGTTTCATGGTTTTTATTACTCTTTATAGCATACAAGTCATCATAATAATCATCATAGATAGCAACTTTGTTGTCATAGTCAATTGGAACCTCTTCCAAAATAGTGGACTCATCACTAAATAGAGTCATGACCTCTCCAAATGCACTTTTATCATTACGAAAAGATTTAACACCCTTAGAAATAGTAGGATCATTAGTACCTAGAGTTGACACCCTTCAAAACCCACTTTCATCAATATAATCATCATAAATAGGAGGCATGCCATCCTCATAATAAATTTTCTCATCAAAACTTGGGGGGCACAAAATATCATCTTCATCAAATAAAGCATCTCGAACATTGTGGCTTTGCATATCATTATCATCATTGATATTCAAAGAATTCATACTAACAATATTACTATCATTCTCATCATTCAAGCAATTCAAATTAAGAATTTTCATGAATTCTTCCTCTAGCAATTCAGCACAATTTTCCTTTCCATCATTTTCACGAAAGACATGATAAAGATGAACAATATGAGACCACCTCAATTCCATATTTTGTAATTTTATTTTTTTAAACAAAACTAGTGATAAAACAAGAAATTAAAAGATTTAATTCCAAGATCTAAAGATATACCTTCAATAACTCACCTCCTCGGCAACCATGCCAGAAAATAGGTTGATGTATACTACACGACTTGTTCTTGTAGACTCGTGTTGGGTCTCCAAGCACAGAGTTTTGTAGGACAGTAGAAAATTTCCATCAAGTTGATGACCTAAGGTTGATCAATCCATGGGAGGCATAGTATGATGATGATCTCTCTCAAACAACCCTGCAACCAAATAATAGAAAGTCTCTTGTGTTCCCAACACACCCAATACAATGGAAAATTGTATAGGTGCACTAGTTCCGCGAAGAGATGGTGATACAAGTGTAGTAATGATAGTAGATATTGATTTTTGTAATCTGAAAATATAAAAACTTCAAGGTAGAAAGTAACAAAAGTGAGCATAAACGGTATTGGAATGCTTGAAAATGAGGCCTATGGTCCATATTTTCGCTAGTGCAATCTCTCTATAATGCTCATACAATTGGATCACTTATCAACCCCTCAACATGCGATGAACAATCAATCCGAAGTTCCTATCTAGCGGAGAACATACTTAGCTAAGTTAGCTCCAGGAAGAGGAGAAGAGGAGAAGAAAGAGGAAAAATGAAAAGAAGGAAGAAGGAGAAGAAGAAGAGAAGAAAAAACAAGAAGGAGAAGAAGAAGGAGGAGGAGGAGAAGAAGGAGAAGGATTCGTCCTTCTCCTCCTTCTCCTTATTCATCTTCTCCTTCTTCTCCTTCTTCTTCTCTTCTTATTTTCTTTTTGTCTTATTCTCCTCCTCCTCCTTCTTCTTCTTCTTCTTCTTCTTCTCCTCCTCCTACTTATTCTTCTTCTTCTCCTTTTTCTTCTCCTTCTTCTTCTCTTCTTTCTTATCCTCTTTCATCTTCTACTTAGCTTATTTTCCCCCAACAAAGACATAATTAGCTAATTTAGCTCCAAAATGACATAATTAGCTAATTTAGCTCCAAAATGATATAATTAGCTAATTTAGCTCCAAAATGACATACTTAGCTTTGTTAGGTAAAAAACATCACAAGAACCTTGGTTAGCTCATAAATTAGAATATCTTCCTCCTAAATGACGTAATAAGCTTTTCCTCCTAAATGACATATCCTTTTCCTCTCCTTATTATCCTCCTTCTCCTCCTCCTCCTCCTGCTCCTTCTTCTTCTTCTTCTTCTTCTCCGCCTCTTTCTTCTCCTCTTTCATCTTCTCCTTAGCCAATTTTCCCCAACAATGACATAATTAGCTAATTGAGCTCCAAAATGACATAATTAGGTAATTTAGCTCCAAGAAGACATACATAGCTAATTTAGCTCCAAAATGACATAATTAGCTAATTTAGCTCCAACATGACATAATGAGCTAATTTAGCTAATTGAGCTCGAAGAAGGAGAAGGAGTCCTCCTTCTCCTCCTTCTCCTTCTTCTTCTTTTCTTCTCTTCTTCTTCTTCTTCTTCTTCTTCTCCTTTTTATTCTTCTCCTTCTCTTCTTCTTTTCTTCTTCGTCTTCTTCTCCTGCTCCTCCTCCTCCTTCTTCTCCTTCTCCTCCTCCTCCTCCTACTCCTTCTTCTTCTATTCTTTCTTATCCTCCTTCTTCTCCTCTTTCTTATCCTCTTTCATCTTCTACTTAGCTTATTTTGCCCAACAAAAGCATAATTAGCTAATTCAGCTCCAAAATGACATAATTAGCTACTTTAGCTCCAAAATGACATAATTAGCTACTTTAGCTCCAAAATGACATAATTAGCTTAGTTTGGTAAAAAAACATCACAAGAACCTTGGTTAGCTCATAACTTAGCGTATCTTCCTCCTAAATGACATAACATGCTCAAAATGGCATATGAACCTTGTTTAGTCTTAAATATTATATACTTAGCTTGTTTTCGTCTAAAATGACATAATTATCTTAGTTAGATCAAAAAAGGCATAAGAACCTTTGTTAGCTAAAAATGGTCATATACTTAGCTTATTTTTCTCCGAAATGACATAATATGCTAAAATTTTTCATATATTGTTGTTCTTGTTCTTCTAACTTTCTTATTCCCATTTTGCAGTATAGATGTACTACATGGAAGCTGGCATTGATGGAGTGCTTTATTTTTTGTTTTAATTTGATTTGATGATAATGTGGAACTATATGTATATGTATATATGGATGAACCGTGTAAAACATTGTATGTTAGTTCTTTCGATATATGGGTTGTGATTGATGAACAAACGACATTGATGAACTTTATATGTATATTATATAGGTGTTGCGAACTATATATTTCTGGTGTGAACTATATCATATATGTGCTGTGAAATATATATATATATATATATATATGTGCTCTGAAATATATATATATATATATATATATATGTGTGTGTGTGTGTGTGTGTGTGTGTGTGTGTGTGTGTGTGTGTGTGTGTTGTGAAATAACAAAGAACAAATAAAACAGTGACTATATGGGCACTTTGTCGTCTGCCAGCTGATGGCAAAGTCATTTGCCATCAGGTAGGCGACGACAAAGAGGCCATGTGGCAGCAAGCTGTGCAACGTGGGGAACATGGGGCTGGCCCATATGGTTACTTTGCCGTCAGCTGCCTTTGAAGGAAGACGACAAAGAAAGTGAAAGAAGACGACAAAGAGTATGGGAGACGCTGACGACAAAGAGTATGGGAGAGACAGGAGACGAACACTTGCAAAAAATAAGACGACAAGGAGCCTCAGAGAGGTAGACGGCAAAGAGGCTGAGAGAGGCAGACGACAAAGAGGCTGAGAGAGGCAGACAACAAATGATCCCTTAGCCACCTAATGGAGTAGTTTCCTATCAGCTGTCGTGCACAGGTCTTTGCCGTCTGCTTCAATAGGTGGTTGACGACAAAGGACTTTGATGTCCTCTTTGTGGTAGCACACGACAAAGAAGGTACTTTGCCGTCGAAATTTGTCGAAGAAATTTTGCCGACAGGAAGCTGACGGCGAAGGCCTTTGTTGTCCGTGGAACAACCCTTTGCCGTCTATTATGGCAGACGGCAAAGAGACTAATTCCTGTAGTGTGATATTACATATGTCCATGGTTTCACATTAATCATGAAGAACTCCCATACTTATTGCAAAGTTCTATTAGTTTTATCAAAAATCAAAGAACTACTCACATGCCCCGAGGGAGGGGGTTGGGAGGAGTTAACCATCACGCGCCTCCGAACCAAAACAACACTAGGATTTAACGAGGAATAGAAATGGTCACACATCCCCGCCATGCCTTTTTAATATTCCCATAAATAATAAATTAACACCTCTTAATATCGATACTTCAACAAATCAATAATCATGCACTCAAACGTTTTTCATATTACCACATCAATATTATTAACCCACAATTGTTTTGAGTGCTACATTATGGTTTTGATTATCACTGCTGCCTCTTGAGCTTGCGTTGGTTTTTCCCTTGAAGAGGAAAGGGTGATGCAGCACAGGTGCAGTAAGTATTTCCCTCAGTTTTTAGAACCAAGGAATCAATTCAGTAGGAGAATCGAGCCAAGTGTCCAGAGTACCTGCGCAAACACAAATGAGCTTGCATCCAACGCTATAAAGGGGTTGTCAATCCTTTCAAGATTGATTGCAAAGTGAGATCTAAAGGTGGAAAGTGCAACGAAGTAAAAGTGTAAGGCTGAAAATATAGTGTGAAGTAGACCCCGGGGCCATAGTGTTCACTAGAGGCTTCTTTCAAAATAGCAAATATTACAGTGGGTCAACAAATTACTGTCGAGCAATTGATAGAACCGCGCAAAGTCATGACGATATCTAAGGCAATGATCATACATATAAGCATCACGTCCGAGACAAGTAGACCGATTGTTTTTGCATCTACTATTACTCCACACATCGACCGCTATCCAGCATGCATCTAGTGTATTGAGTTCATGACGAACAGTGTAACGCCTTAAGCTAGATGACATGATGTAGAGGGATAACCTCAAACACAAGATGTAAACCCCATCTTTTACCCTTGATGGCAACAAGACGATGCATGCCTCGCTACCCCTTCTGTCACTTGGTGAGGTCACCGCACAGTATGAACCCAAAACCAAGCACTTCTCCCATTGCAAGAATCATAGATCAAGTTGGCCAAACAAAACCCACAACTCGAAGAGAATTACAAGGATATGAAATCATGCATATAAGAGATCAGAAGAAACTCAAATAAGATTCATAGATAATCTGATCATAAATCCACAATTCATCGGATCTCGACAAACACACCATAAAAGAAGATTACATCAGATAGATCTCCATGAAGATCATGGAGAACTTTGTATTGAAGATCCAAGAGAGAGAAGAAGCAATCTAGCTACTAGCTATGGACCCGAAGGTCTATGGTGAACTACTCACGCATCATCGGAGAGGCCATGGTGTTGATGAAGAAGCCCTCCGTATCCGAATCCCCCCTCCGGGAGGGCACCAGAACGTGCCCCAGATGGGATCTTGCGGAGACAGAAGCTTGTAGCGGCGGAAAAGTATTTTCGTGGATCTCTCGCACAGTTTTGGATTTTTAGGGAATTTATAGGCGGAAGAGGTAGGGAAGATGAGCCACAGGGGGCCCACAAGCCTTCTAGGCGCGTGCCCCCCTAGCCGCGCCTAGGGGGCTTGTGGCCTCCCCTGGTGGCCTCTGCCTTGGTTCACACGTCTCGTGCCTACCTTCTGTTCCGGAAAAAATCTTTTCGGAAGTTTTATTCCGTTTGGACACCGTTTAAAATCCTCCTCTGAAAAGAGTCAAAAACACGGAAAAACAGGAACTGGCACTTGGCACTGAGTTAATAAGTTAGTCCCGAAAAAGATATAAAAGGCATACAAAACATCCAAAGTTTGACAAGATAATAGCATGGAACCATAGAAAATTATAGATACGTTGGAGACGTATCAAGCATCCCCAAGCTTAACTCCTGCTCGTCCTCGAGTAGGGAAGTGAAAAATACTGAATTTTTCATGTGGAATGCTACCTAGCATAATTGTCCTTTGTAACTTCTTTCGTGTGACATGAATGTTAAGATCCGTAAGATTCAAAACAATAGATTGCTATTGACATGAAAACAATAATACTTCAAGCAAACCAGCAAGGTAATCGTGAACTTTCGAAATAACAAGGCCAAAGAAAGTTATCTCTACAAAATCATATAGTCTGGCTATGCTCCATCATGCCCACACAACTAATTTAAATCATGCACAACCCCGGTCTTGGCCAAGTAATTGTTTTCATACTCTTACTTTCTGAAACCTTTTTCAACTCTCACACAATACATGAGCATGAGCCATGGATATAACACTATGGTGGAATAGAATGTGGTGGTGGTTGTGAGACAAAAAGGAGGAGATTCTCACATTGACTCGGCGTATCAAAGGGCTATGGAGATGCCCATTAATACATATCAATGTGAATGAGTAGGGATTTCCATACAAAGGATGCACTAGAGCTATAAGTATGTGAAAGCTCAAAAGGAGAACTAGTGGGTGTGCATCCAAATTGCTTGCTCACGAAGACCTAGGGCAATTTTGAGGAAGCCATCATTAGAATATACAAGCCAAGTTATATAATAAAGATTCCCACTAGTATATGGTGGTGACAAAACGAGAGCCTCTCAATCATGAAGAACATGGTGCTATTATGAAGCACAAGTGTGGAAAGAGATAGTAGCATTGTCCCTACTCTCTTTTTCTCTCTCTCTTTTTTTTGTTTGGGATCTTTGGCCTCTTTCCATATCTCTTTTTTTATTGTGTGGAACTTTGGCCTCTTTTTTATTTATTTCCTCAAATGGGACAATGCTCTAATAATGATGATCATCACACTTTTATTTACTCACAGCTCAAAGATTAGAACGATGATGACTCTATAGGAAATGCCTTCGGCAGTGTACCGGGATGTGCAACGATCTAGCTTGGCGTATGACATTGAAAAATCTCGCTAACTATCATACGATCATGCAATGGCAATATGAGAGTGACGACACAAGTCATGAGACAGAACGGTGGGAGTTGCATGGCAATATATCTCGCAATGGCTATGAAAATGCCATAGTAGGTAGGTATGGTGGTTGTTTTGAGAAAGGCATATGGTAGGTTTGTGCATCGGCGAAAATTGCGCGGTACTAGAGAGGGTAGCAATGGTGGAATGTGAAAGTGCATATATACCATGGACTCACATTAGTCATGAAGAACTCACATACTTATTCCAAAAGTTTTTATTAGTAATCGAAACAAAGTGCTAAATGCATACTCCTAGGGGAAGGGTTGGTAGGTGTAAACCATCACGCGATCCTGACCGCAACACAAAGGATGACAATCAATAGATCAATTATGCTCCGACTTCCTAACATAGCGGTTCACCATACGTGCATGTTACGGGAATCACTAAGTTCAACACAAGTATTTCTAGATTCACAACACCCTACTAACATAACTCTTAATATTACCAAATCCATGTCTCAAAACTAATTGAGAGGAATCAAACTTATCTTTCTACTCAATGCACATGAAGATGGAAGTTTGATTGTATCCTCTTTGGGTACATATCACCTTTGGGACTACTTGCATAGCACAAGCCAACTACCAAGTTATGCACCGCCGTGCTCTAAAAGATCTAAGTGAAGCACATAGAGCAAAATTGCCTAGCTCAAAAGATATAAGTGAAGCACAATGATCATTCTAGCAAATTCAGGATGAGTGCATGTCTCTCTCAAAAGGTATGTGGCAAGGATGATTGTGACACAACAAAAAGAAAAGACTCCTACGATACAAGACGCTCCAAGCAAAACACATATCATGTGGTGAATAAAAATATTGCTCCAAGTAATGTTATCGATGGATTGAAGACGAAAGAGGGGATGCCTTCCCGGGGCATCCCCAAGCTTAGGCTTTTTGGTGTCCTTGAATTTGGCTTGGGATGCCTTGGGAATCCCCAAGCTTGATCTCTTTCCACTCTTTATCCCTTTTTCCATGAGAACATCACCCAAAACTTCAAAACTTCACAACACAAAACTTAAACAGAAACTCGTGATATCATTAGCACAAGAAAACAAACTACCACCTCTTTAGTTACTGTAGAAATATTGATTACTATTTATACTGGTGTTAGATTACTGGATTCTCACTTTCCAATGGCTAGTACCCCCCGATACTATCCATAGTTTCATCAAAACGAGCAACCAACACAACAAAAACAGAATCTGTCAAAAACAGACCAGTCTCTAGAAATCTGTATACTTAGTCTACTTCTTTTACCTCAAAAATTCTGAAAATTTACTAATGCCTGGGAAAAAGGCATATAAACAAGCAGCAAAACGAATCAAATCAAAACCTCTGTCTGAATAAAAATTAAAAATCATTTCGTGAGCGAAAAGTTTCTGTCTTTTTCCAGCAGGATCAAACAACCATCACGAAAACTAGTCATAATGGTTTTGCTTGGCTCAAACACAAAAAGAAACACAAAAAATACAATCATAACAGAATTATGATGGTGTGGACGCAACAAAACAAAATGAGAAAGATAAATTCATTGGGTTGCCTCCCAACAAGCGCTATTGTTTAACGACCTTAGCTAGGCATACGGCGATAGAATCACGTATCATCGTCTTTGGTGCTCAAACCATAAGTAGCCATCATCATGGATTCATAAGGCAATCTTATTTTCTTTGTAGGAAAATGCTCCATGCCCTTCTTTAAAGGAAATTGAAATCTATTATTCCCTTCCTTCATATCGATGATAGCACCAATAGTCCTTAGGAAAGGTCTACCAAGAATGATAGGGCATGTAGGATTGCAATCAATATCAAGCACAATGAAATCCACGGGTACATCGTTCCTATTTGCAATAATAAGAACATCCTTGATCCTTCCCATGGGTTTCTTGACAGTAGAATCTGCAAGATGCAAATTAAGAGAACATTCCTCAATCTCATTAAAGCCTAGAACATCACATAAAGACTTTGGAATCGCGGAAAAACTAGCACCCAAATGACACAAAGCATTGCATTAATAGTTTTTGATTGTCATTTTGATAGTAGGTTCCCACTTATCATGAAGCTTTCTAGGAATATAAACTTCCAACTCAAGTTTCTCTTCAAGAGATTTTATCATAGCTTCAACGATATGATCGGTAAAGGCTTGTTTTGGCTATAAGCGTGTGGAGAGTTTAGCATGGATTGCATCAAGGAAATGCATTCAATCAAGGAGCAACTATGATAATTGAATTCCTTGAAATCCAAAGTAGTAGTTTCATTACTACTCAAGGTTTTGATATCTTCTACTCCACTTTCAATGCTTTTAGCATCAACATACATGGACTCTGAATCATTGGGGCGTTTTTAACCAAAGTGGATTCATATCCAGCCCCATCATAATTAGGTTTGACACTAGAAAACAAGGATTCATTGGGAGTCACACCAAGCACTTTAAGATCTTCGTAAATCTTATCACGAGAACACGCCTTTTTAAGCCATTCATGTCTAGCACGAATTTCGACGGTTCTTTCTTTGCTCTTACTCATGGAAACATGCATAGCTTTCAAAGTTTCATCCATATTGATCTTGGGAGGAGCACATCTAACTTTCAACGCATCAATATCACTAGACATTCTATCAATGCTCCTAGACAAGTCATCAATTTTGAGTAGTTTTTCCTCTATGGATGCATTGAAAATCTTTTGTGAGTTGATAAACTCTTTGATATTACTCTCTAGATCAGAGGGTAATTTATTGTAATTTACATGAGTATTGTTGTAGGAGTTGCCAAAGTTATTAGAGGGATTACTAGGAAAAGGCCTAGGGACATAGTTTCCTCTAAAAGCATTGTTGTTGCCAAAGTTATTGCTAACCAAAAAAATTAACGTCCAAGCTCGCGTTGCTACTCTCAATCAAGGAAGACAAGGGCATATCATTAGGATCTAAAGGAGCACCTTTACTAGCAACCTATTTCATTAACTCATCCATCTTAGCACTCAATGAGTTAATTTCTTCTATAGCGTGTACCTTCTTACTAGTAGGTGACCTTTTAGTGTACCACTGAGAGTAGTTTGTCATGATATTGTCTAGGAGTTTTGTGGCTTCTCCTAATGTGATTTCCATGAACGTTCCACCTGAGGTGGAGTCCAAGATATTTCTAGAAGCGAAATTCAAACCAGCGTAGAAGATTTGTATAATCATCCAAAGACTCAAGCCATGAGCGGGACAATTTGTAATCATCAATTTCATTCTCTCCCAAGATTGTGCAACATGTTCATGATCAAGGTGCTGAAAATTCATGATATCATTACGGAGAGAGATAATCTTAGCCGGCGGAAAATAATTGGATATATAAGCATCTTTGCACTTGTTTCAAGAATCAATACTATTTTTGGGCAAAGACGAAAACCAAGTTTTTGCTCGATCTCGCAACGAGAACGGAAAAAGCTTCAATTTAATCACATCATTATCCACATCTTTCTTCTTTTGCATATCGAAAAGCTCAATGAAGGTATTAAGATGGGTTGCGGCATCTTCACTAGGAAGGCCGGAGAATTGCTCTTTCATAACAAGATTCAGCAAAGCAGAATTGATTTCGTATGATTCCGCACTAGTGGCAGGAGCAATCGGAGTACGAATAAAATCATTATTATTAGTATTCGAGAAGTCACAAAGTTTGGTGTTTTCAGTCATGGTGACTTCAGCAAGCAAACAAGCACACAAGCGAAAGGAAAGCAAGCGAGAGAAAAGGGCAAACGAAAAAGGCAAATATTTTTGTAAATTTTTGTTTTTCATAAGTGGGGGAGTGGAAAACGAGAGGAAAAAAAGTAAGTGCAAGAGATGAGTTTGCGACACTTACTGGGATGAGATCTTGACTTGATCCTCCCTCTTGAGCTTGCGTTGGTTTTTCCCTTGAAGAGGAAAGTGTGATGTAGCACAGGAGCAGTAAGTATTTCCCTCATTTTTGAGAACCAAGGTATCAATCGAGTAGGAGAATCGAGCCAAGTGTCCAGAGTACCTGCGCAAACACAAACGAGCTTGGACCCAAAGCTATAAAGGGGTTGTCAATCCCTTCAAGATTGATTGCAAAGTGAGATTTGAAGGCAGAAAGTGCAACGAAGTAAAAGTGTAAGGCTGAAAATATGGTGTGAAGTAGACCCGGGGGCCATAGTGTTCACTAGAGGCTTCTCTCAAAATAGCAAATATTACGGTGGGTGAACAAATTATGTCGAGAAATTGATAGAACCACGCAAAGTCATGACGATATCTAAGGCAATGATCATACATATAGGCATCACGTCCAAGACAAGTAGACCAAAACTTTCTGCATCTACTACTATTACTCCGCACATTGACCTCTATCCAGCATGCATCTAGTGTATTGAGTTCATGACGACTAGAGTAACGCCTTAAGAAAGATGACATGATGTAGTGGGATAAACTCAAACCAATGATGTAAACACCATCTTTTTACCCTTGATGGCAACAACACGATGCGTGCCTCGCTACCCCCTCTGTCACTTGGTGAGGTCACCGCACGGTATGAACCCAAAACCAAGCACTTCTCCCATTGCAAGAATCATAGATCAAGTTGGCCAAACAAAACCCAAACTCGAAGAGAATTACACGGATATGAAATCATGCATATAAGAGATCATAAGAAAATCAAATAAGATTCATAGATAATCTGATCATAAATCCACAATTGATCAGATCTCGACAAACACACCGCAAAAGAAGATTACATCGGATAGATCTCCATGAAGCTTGCGGAGACAGAAGCTTGCGGCGACAGAAAAGTATTTTCCTGGATCTCTCGCGCGGTTTTGGATTTTTAGGGAATTTATAGGCGGAAGAGGTATGGCAACGAGCCACAGGGGGCCCACAACCCTGCTAGGCACAGGCCCCCTGGCCGTGCCTAGGGGACTTGTGGCCTCCCCTGGTGGCCTCTGCCTTGGTTCTCACGTCTCATGCATATCTTCTGTTCTGGAAAAAATCTTTTCAGAAGTTTTATTCCGTTTGGACACCGTTTAAAATCCTTCTCTGAAAAGGGTAAAAAACACGGAGAAAACAGGAACTAGCACTTGGCACTGAGTTAATAAGTTAGTCCCAAAAAAGATATAGAAGACATACAAAACTTCCAAAGTTTGACAAGATAATAGCATGGAACCATCAAAAATTATAGATACGTTGGAGACGTATCAAGCATTCATTGAATACTTATTATTTTTGGACAAGCCTAGTGACCCACACAAATTACCGTTACTATTCATTAACTATTAAAAAATATAAGTGGAAATGAGAGCTTAAATATTTCGATAAGATCTATATGCGAACGTTCTCACAAAGATATAAGTGAAGTAGTAGAGGAACTACTAAGCTCAAAATATATAAGTGAAGCACATAGAGTATTCTAACAAAATATGATGGACATATGTATCTCTCAAGTTGGTATGTCCAGAAAATGATGTTTGTTGCAAACTAAAAATAAAACAAAACAAAAGCAAACGACGCTCCAAGCAAAACTCATATCATGTGACGAATAAAATGTAGTTCCAAGTGACATGCCGATGGATATAGACGAAAGAGCGGATGCCTTCCGGGGAATTCCCAAGCTTAGACGCTCGAGTCTTCCTAGAATATTACCTTAGGTTGCCTTGGGCATCCTGAAGCTTAGTCTCTAGCCGCTCCTCATTCCTTTGTCTATCCATATAACACCCAAAAATGGAGATCTTCAATCGCACAAAACTCAACAAAACTTCATGAGTTCCGTTAGTATAAGCAAGATATCAAATACTTAGGTACTATTATAAATTGATTCATATTTTATTATTTCATAATAGGTACTGTAATATAACTTCTCCATGGCTTATATCCCCCCGATACAATACATATCATCATCAAAACAATCAAACTATGCAAGCAAAAACAGAATCTGTCTAAAAGAGAAAAGTCTGTAATTATATGTAAATATCCTAGACTTCTATAACCCAACAAATTATGAAACATTAGGAAGACCTCAGGAGTTTGTACATAAATACTATGTAAAACCTTCACCTTAAAAAGTTTCTGTTTTTGCGCCATATCAATTTTTCTACTCATCATACAAGTCACCCCAAAGGCGTTACTTTGCACAAACACTAATTTAAACATAAAACACAATCATTACACAGACAATAATCATTTCATCACGCCAAAATATAAACTAAAAAGAAAAAATATAGATACCTATTGGGTTGCCTGCCAACAAGCGCTATTGTTTTATGCCCCTAGCTTGGTGATGTCAGTTGTGCTTCCCCGGCAACGGCGATAGGAATAGTCGTGTCGACGGCACCAGGAATCCTTCTGCTACGGCTACGCTTTAAGGGACTTCCTTGGCAAATATGCAAAGGATTTCCCCCGTGGCCTTGGAGCCTTGCGTTGGTGTTCCCTCGAAGCGGAAAGGGTGATGTAGCATAGCGGTGGTAAGTATTTCCCCTCAGTTTGAGAACCAAGGTATCGATCCAGTGGAGGAGTATCACAAGATCCTGCACAAACACAAAAGCTTGCTCCCAACGCTATGAAGGGGTTGTCAATCCCTTATAGATTGTTCGCCAAGTGAGAACTGAAAGAAACAAAGTAACAAAGCAAAGTAAAAGCGAAAGTGGAAACAATAGATGTGAATAGACCCGGGGGCCGTAATGTTTACTAGTGGCTTCTCTCATGAAAGCAAGTAGACGGTGGGTGAACAAATTACTGTCGAGCAATTGATAGAACCACGCAAGGTCGTGACGTCATCTACGGCCATGATTATATCTATAGGGATCACGTCCAAAACAAGTACACCGATACTATCTCCATCTACTACTATTACTCCACACGTCGACCACTATCCAGCATGCATCTAGTGTATTAAGTCCAAAAGAACAGAGTAACGCCTTAAGCAAGATGACATGATGTAGATGGAAAATTTCATATCAACGACAGAGCCCATCTTGTTACCCTTGATGGAAACTACTTAATGTGAGCCTTGCTGCCCCTAATGTCACTGGGAAAGCTCACCACATGGTAGAACCCAAAACCAAGCACTTCTCCCATTGCAAGAATCATAGATCTAGTTGGCCAAACGAAACCCAAGACTCGGAGAGACTTACAAGGATATCAAATCATGCATATAAGAAATCAGCAAATACTCAAATATATATCATAGATAATCTGATCACAAATACACAATTCATCGGATCTCGACAAACACACCGCCAAAGAAGATTACATCGAATAGATCTCCATGAAGATCATGGAGAACTTTGTATTGAAGATCCAAGAGAGAGAAGAAGCCATCTAGCTACTAAGTACGGACCCGTAGGTCTGAATTGAACTACTCACGAGTCATTGGAGGGGCGATGATGACGATCAAGAGGCCCTCCAACTCCAAAGTCCCCTCCGACAGGGTGCCGGGAAGGGTCTCCAGATGAGATATCGCGGAAACGGAATCTTGCGGCGGCTGAAAAGTATTTTCGAGGCTCCCCTGATTTTTTTCTGTATTTTAGGGAATATATAGGCCAAAGATCTAGGTCAGGGGGCGCTCAGGGAGGCCACAAGCCCTGCCACCGCCGCCTCCCCTGGTGGCGGAGTGGGGGCTTCTGGGCTCTCTGGAGCCCTCCTGGCTTGGCCCACAGGCCCCCTGATCTTCTTCCGTTCGGGAAAAAATCATTTTGGGGATTTTATTCCGTTTGGACTCCGTTCCAAAATCAGATCTGAAAAGAGCCAAAAACATATAAAAAACAGGAACTCGCACTTGGCACTGAATTAATAAGTTAGTCCCAAAAAAGATATAAAAGGTACATAAAACATCCAAAGATGACAAGAGAACAGCGTGAAACCATCAAAAATTATAGATACGTTTGAGACGTATCAAGTATCCCCAAGCTTAACTCTTGCTCGTCCTCGAGTAGGGAAGTGATAAAGAATGAATTTTTGATGCTTTCATGCTACCTAGCATAGATGTCCTTTGTAACTCCTCTTATGTGACGTGAATGTTCAGATCCATTGGATTCAAAACAATAGTTTGCTATTGACGTGGAAACAATAATAATTCAAGCAAACTAGCAAGATAATCATGAACTTTCAATATAACAAGGCCAAAAGAAAGTTATCCCTACAAAAGCATATAGTCTGGCTATGCTCTATCATCATTGCACAACGAATTTAAATCATGCACAACCCTGGTATTGGCCAAGTAATTGTTTCACACCTTTACTTTCTCAAACCTTTTCAACTCTCACGCAATACATGAGCGTGAGCCATGGTTATAGCACTATAGATAGTGTGGAGTGTGGTGGAGGTTGCAAGACAAAAAAAGGAGAAGATAGTCACATTAACTAGGCATATCAATGAGCTGTGGAGATGCTCATCAATAGATATCAATGTGAATGAGTAGGGATTGCCATACAAATGATGCACTAGAGCTACGAGTAAGTGAAAGCTCTTAAAGAAAACTAGTGGGTGTGCATCCAACTTGCTTGCTCACGAAGACCTAAGGCAATTTTGAGGAGGCCTATCATTGGAATATACAAGCCAAGTTATATAGTGAAAATTTCCCACTAGCTACATGGTGGTGCCAAAACGAGAGACTCTCAATCATGAAGATCATGGTGCTTAATATGCACAAGTGTGGAAAAAGTGGTAGCATTGTCCCTTCTCTCTTTTTCTCTCACATTTTTTTGGTGGGCTCTTTGGCCTCTTTTTTTTATATTTTGGTGGGATTCTTGGGCCTCTTTTATTTCCTCACATGGGACAATGCTCCATTAATGATGATCATCACACTTTCAACTCAAAACTTAGAGCACCAATGACTCTATATGGAATGCCTTCGGTATTGTACCGTGACAATGATCTAGCATGGCATAGACATTAAAGGAAGCATCATGCTAGCTGTCTTACGATCATGCAATGGCAATGTAGACGTGGTGTCACATGCCATGGTAGTAGTTGTATGGCAATATATCTCGGAATGACTTTCAAAAATCCATAGTAGGTAGGTATGGTGGCTGTTTTGAGGGAGGCTAATAGTGGGTTTTGTGCACCAGCGAAAGTTGCACGACACTAAGAAGATAGTGATGGTGGAAGGTGAAAGTGCATCTAAACCATGGACTCAACATTAGTCATGAAGAATTCATATACTTTTTGCAAAAGTTTTATTAGTAATCGAAACAAAGCATTCAACGCATACTCCTAGGGGAAGGGTTGGTAGGTATAAACCATCGCGCGATCCCGACCGCCATGCAAAGGATGACAATCAACAGACTAATCATGCTCAGATTTCATCACATAGCGGTTCACCATACGTGCATGCTACGGGAATCACTAACTTCAACACAAGTATTTCTAGATCCACAACACCTTACTAGCATGACTTCAATATTACCATAACCACAACTCAAAACTAATTGAGATGAATCAAACTTCTCTAACTATTCAATGCACATGAAGGTGGAAGTTTTCGTATCCCTTTGGATAACTACCCCTTTTGAGATTACTTTCAAAGCATAGATCAACTCCCAAGCCATGCACCGCTGCGCTCTAAAATATACAAGTGAAGCACATAGAGCTAAAGTATCTAGCTCAAAAGATATAAGTGAAGCATATGTGAGCTGAATTGTCTACCAAAAGATATAAGTGAAGCTCGACAAAATCACGGTGAGTGCATGTCTCTCTCTCTCTAGGTGTGCAACAAGGATGATTGCGACACAACAAAAATAAAAGACTCCTACGATACAAGACACTCCAAGAAAAAACACGTAACATGTGGTGAATAAAAATATAGCCCCAAGTAACGTTACCGATGGATTGAAGACGAGAGAGGGGATGCCTTCCCGGGGCATCCCCAAGCTTAGGCTTTTACGACATCCTTGAATCTCTTGGGGTGCCTTGGGCATCCCCAAGCTTGAGCTCTTGCCACTCTTTATCTCTTTGTCCATAAGAACTTCACCCAAAACTTGAAAACTTCACAACACGAAACTTAAACAGAAACTCGTGATATCATTAGTATGAGAAAGCAAACCACCACTTCCTTAGGTACTGTAGAAAACTTAAATTCTACTTGTTCTGATGTTGGGTTACTGTATTTTCAATCTTCCTTGGCTAATACCCCCCGATACTATCCATAGTTTCATCAAAATAAGCAACCAACACAACAAAAAAACAGAATCTGTTAACACCAGACCAGTATGTAGCAATCATTATATTTCATATACTTCTGGTACTTCGAAAATTCTGAACAATTACGACAGTGTGAAGAATTTGCGTAGTATTCAGCAGTAAAGAGAATCAACTCAAAAGCTCTTACAGAAAAAAAATTTATTTTCGTGAGAAGAAAGTTTCTGTCTTTTCCAGCATGACCAAACGATCATCCCCAAGACTAATCATAACGGTTTTGCTTGGCAAAAACACAAAAAGAAACTCAAAAAACACAATCATAACAGAATTATAAAAGTGTGGAAAACACAAAACAGAAAGAAAAAGGATAGATTCATTGGGTTGCCTCCCAACAAGCGCTTTTGTTTAACCCCTTTAGCTAAGCAAAAAGTGATGGAATCACGTATAGTCATCTTTGGTGCTCAAACCATAAGTAGCCCTCATCATAGATTCATAAGGAAATCATATTTTTTTTCTAGGAAAGTGTTCCATGCCTTTCTTCAAAGGAAATTGAAATCTAATATTCCCTTCATTCATATCGATGATAGCACCGATAGTCCTTAGGAAAGGTCTACCAAGAATAATGGGACATGAAGGATTGCAATCTATGTCAAGTACAATGAAATCCACGGGTACATAGTTCTTATTTGCAACAATAAGAACATCATCGATCCATCCCATGGGTTTCTTGATAGTAGAATCCGCAAGATGCAAATTAAGAGAACACTCTTCAATCTCATGAAAACTAAGAATATCACATAAAGACTTTGGAATCGCGGAAACACTAGCACCCAAATCACATAAAGCATAACACTCATAGTTTTTGATCTTGATATTGATAGTAGGTTCCCACTCATCATGAAGTTTTCTAGGTATAGAGAGGTCTAATTCGAGCTTCTCTTCAAGATATTTCATCATAGCATCTATGATATGCGCGGTAAGGCTTTGCTTTGGCTATAAGCATGTGGAGAGTTTGCAATGGATTGCATCAAAGAAATGCAATCAAACAAGGAGAAATTATCATAATTGAATTCCTTGAAATCCAAAGTGGGAGTTTCATTACTACCCAAAATTTTGACTTCTTCTACTCCACTCTCCACACCTTTATCATCAAGATGGGTGGACTCCGAATCATTGTGGCGTTTTTCAACCAAAGTGGTTCATATCCAGCCCCTCCATAAATAGGTTTGACACACGAAAACAAAGATTCAAGAGGAGACACACCAAGCACTTTAAGATCTTCGTGATTTGCATCCCTAGAACGCACCCTTTTAAACCATTCATGCCTAGCGCGAATTGGGCGGTTCTTTCTTTGCTCTCATTCATGGAGATACGCATAGCTTTCAAAGTTTCATACAAGTTGACCTTGGGAGGAGCGCATCTAACTTTCAAAGCATCAATATCACAAGACATCCTATCAACGCTCTTAGCCAAATTGTCAATTTTGAGTAGTTTTTCCTCTATGGACGCGTTGAAAATCTTTTGAGAGTTCATAAACTCTTTGATATTACTCTCTAAATAAGAGGTTAATTTGTTGTGATTTCCATAAGTGTTGTTGTAGGAATTGCCATAATTATTAGAGGAGTTACTAGGAAAAGGCCTAGGAACATAGTTTCCTCTAAAAGCATTGTTGTTGCCAAAATTGTTCCTACCAACAAAGTTCACGTCCAAACTAGCGTTGCTACTCTCAATCAAAGAAGATAGTGGTATGTGATTAGGATCTACGGTAGTGTTTCTACTAGCAACCAAATTCATCTACTCGTCCATCTTAGCACTAAGCGAGTTAGTTTCTTCTATAGCGTGGACCTTTTTGCTAGCAGGTGACCTTTCAGTCTGCCACTGAGAGTAGTTGGTCATGATATTGTCTAGGAGTTTTGTAGTGTCTCCTAACGTGATTTCCATGAACGTTCCACCTGAGGCGGAGTCCAAGATATTGCGAGAAGTGAAATTCAAGCCAGCGTAAAAGATTTGTATAATCATCCACAAACTCAAGCCATGAGCGGGACAATTTCTAATCATAAGCTTCATCCTCTCCCAAGATTGTGCAACGTGTTCATGATCAAGTTGCTTGAAATTCATGATATTGTTACGTAAGGAGATGATCTTAGGCGGCGGAAAATACTTGGATATGTAAGCATCTTTGCACTTATCCCAAGAATCGATACTATTTTTAGGCAAAGAAGAAAACCAAGTTTTTGCGCGATCTCGCAACGAGAAAGGAAAAAGTTTCAACTTAATCACGTCATTATCTAGATCTCTTTTGTTTTGCATATCACAAAGCTCAATGAAGGTATTGAGATGGCATGCGACATCTTCACTAGGAAGGCCAGAGAATTGCTCTTTCATAACAAGATTCAGCAAAGCAGTGTTGATTTCATACGATTCCGCACTAGTGGCGGGAGCAATCGGAGTACTAATAAAATCATTATTATTAGTGCTCGAGAATTCACAAAGTTTGGTGTTTTCAGCCATGATGACTTCAACAAACAAACAAGCACACAAGCAAGAAAGAAAACCGGCAAAGGGAAACGACAAAGGCAAAAGAAAACGGTGAAGGAGAAAGGCAAATGAAAACGGCAAATGTGAAGTGGGGGAGAGGAAAACGAGAGGCAACTGGCAACAAAAGTAAATGCAAGACATGAGTTTGTGAGACCTACTTGGATAGATCTTGATCTCTCCGCCCCGGCAACGGCGCCAGAAATACTTCTGATGTCAGCTGTGCTTCCCCGGCAACGGCGATAGGAATAGTCGTGTCCACGACACCAGGAATCCTTCTGCTACGGCTACGCTTTAAGGGACTTCCTAGGCAAATATGCAAAGGATTTCCCCCGCGGCCTTGGAGCCTTGCGTTGATGTTCCCTCGAAGCGGAAAGGGTGATGTAGCACAGCGGTGGTAAGTATTTCCCTTAGTTTGAGAACCAAGGTATCGATCGAGTGGAGGAGTATCACAAGATACTGCACAAATACAAAAGCTTGCTCCCAACGCTATGAAGGGGTTGTGAATCCCTTATAGATTGTTCGCCAAGTGAGAACTAAAAGCAACAAAGTAACAAAGCAAAGTAAAAGCAAAAGTGGAAACGATAGATGTGAATAGACCCGGGGGCCGTAGTGTTTACTAGTGGCTTCTCTCATGAAAGCAAGTAGACGGTGGGTGAACAAATTACCGTCGAGCAATTGATAGAACCGCGCAAAGTCGTGACGTCATCTATGGCCATGATTATATCTATAGGCATCACGTCCAAAACAAGTACACTGATACTGTCTACATCTACTACTATTACTCCACACGTCGACCGCTATCCAGCATGCATCTAGTGTATTAAGTCCAAAAGAACAGAGTAACGCCTTAAGCAAGATGACATGATCTAGATGGACAATCTCATATCAACGACAGAGCCCATCTTGTTACCCTTGATGGCAACTACTTAATGTGAGCCTTGCTGCCCCTACTGTCACTGGGAAAGGTCACCACATGGTAGAACCCAAAACCAAGCACTTCTCCCATTGCAAGAATCATAGATCTAGTTGGCCAAAAAAAACCCAAGACTCGGAGAGACTTACAAGGATATCAAATCATGCATATAAGAAATCAGCAAAGACTCAAATATATATCATAGATAATCTTATCACAAATCCACAATTCATCGGATCTCGACAAACACACCACCAAAGAAGATTACATCGAATAGATATCCATGAAGATCATGAAGAACTTTGTATTGAAGATCCAAGAGAGAGAAGAAGCTATCTAGCTACTAACTACGGACCCGTAGGTCTGAAGTGAACTACTCACGAGTCATTGGAGGGGCGATGATGATGATGAAGAAGCCCTCCAACTCCAAAGTCCCCTCCGGCAGGGTGCCGGGAAGGGTCTCCAGATGAGATCTCGCGGAAACGGAATCTTGCGGTGCGGGAAAAGTATTTTCGAGGCTCCCCTGATTTTTTGCTGTATTTTAGGGAATATATAGGCCAAAGATCTAGGTCAGGGGGCGCTTAGGGAGCCCACAAGCCCTGCCAGCGCCGCCTCCCCCTGGTGGCGGAGTGGGGGCTTGTGGGCTCCCTAGAGCCCTCCTGGCTTGGCCCACAGCCCCCTTATCTTCTTCCTTTCGGGAAAAAATCATTTCAGGAATTTTATTCCGTTTGGACTCCATTCCAAAATCAGATCTGAAAAGAGCCAAAAACACAGAAAAAACAGGAACTGGTACTTGGCACTGAATTAATAAGTTAGTCCCAAAAAAGATATAAAAGGTACATAAAACATCCAAAGATGACAAGATAACAGCGTGAAACCATCAAAAATTATAGATACGTTTGAGACGTATCACTTGGCATAATGCATATGATCAAGTGTTGTCATCTTTGACAGTCAACCCATAAGTAGCCGTCATGATGGATTCATATGGTGGTTTGATTATATTTCTAGGGAAGTGTTCCATCCCTTTCTTTAATGGAAATTGGAACCTTATGTTTCGCTCTTTCATATCAATAATTGCACTTATAGTTCGTAGGAAAGGTCATCCAAGTATTATTGGACAAGTAGGATTGCAATCCATATCAAGCACAATGAAATATATAGGCACAAATTTTTTATTTGCAGCAATGAGAACATCATTAATTCTACCTAAGGTTTTATTAATGGTAGAATCCGCAAGATGCAAGTTTTGGGAACACTCTTGAATATTGGTGAGACAAGGAAAATCACGAAGGGATTCAGGTATTGTTGAAACACTAGCACCAAGGTCACACAAAGGATTTAATTCATATATATTTATCTTTATTTTGGTAGTAGGTTCCCACTCATCATGCAAATTTCTAGGAACAGAAACTTCAAGTTCTAGTTTCTCATCATAAGCTTTTACATTCTTCCATTATATAATTAGTGAAATCCTTGTTTTGTTCATAAGGATTGGGTGAGATAATAATGGTTTGTAACAAGGAAATACGTTCTACTGAATAGAAACTTTCATAATTAAAGTCCTTGTAATCCAAAAGAATGGGCACATCACTAGTTAAAGTTTTGACCTCTCCAAGCCCACCTTTTTCAGTTTTTGCATTAGAATCATCACCCTCCAAGCAATCGGGAGGCTCTCTAGCTAAAGCTGACTCATCTCTAGTCCCTTTACCATTTATATTCTGAGAAGTCAATAAGGACTCAATACGAAAAGTGCCAATCATTTTAAGATCTTCATCATGATTATTAATAGGGAAAGATTCGAGTTTAGCGGCTATCCTATCGAGTTGAGTAGTTTGCTTACGAGAGATGTTTCCCAACAACTCTTTGACTTTAGCAAATTGAGATTGGAGATTAGACACATCCTTATTGACTTCATCGATTTGATTACTAATAGCGTCTAGCAAAGTTGAATGTTCCCTAATTTCATAAGCAAAGAGTTCATTATGTCCATATTGTGAAGTCATGAAAGTTTTCATAGAGCATTCTATTTCCAACAATCTTTTGTAATAAGAGATATTGTGGAATCAGTCGTTGGACATGGTGATCGAGCAAACAAAGTAACATGGAGGATAAGTAAACCAGCGAGCAAAGAAGTTAACTAGTGACAAGCAAAGGTATTTTTTTAAAAACAATTTGATGCAAGCAAAATATAAAAATAAGAACAAGTGAATGATAATTTGTGTAAAGTTACTTGATTGTTGGTCATGATATTCCCTGGCAAGGTGCCAGAAATCCTTCTTGACACTTGTGATTTGCGTTGGGTTTTCGTGAAGAGGAACGGGTAACAGTAGCACAATACGCGTAAGTATTTCCCTCAGTTAAGAAACCAAGGTTTATCGAACCAATAGGAATATAACTACTCGACTATCTTCAACTGTTGCACATAAAAGAGAAAACAACTTCACCCAACGGGGGCAACAGGGTTGTCAATCCCCTTGATCTCATTATTGGCAAGCGAATGAGGTGTGAAGATAACTGTAGACAATTGTAACTTGAAAACTAAAATAGAAGACAAATAAGAATAACAAAGTAAAGATATGTTTTGTGAATATATAAGTAAATAGATACGGAAACATAGTGTTTTTGGTGGCATCCCTCATGTAAGCAACATACGGTAGGTAATCAAATTACTATTGGGCAATCGGCAGAAAAGCACATAGTTATGTGATTCTCACGACAATGATCATGTGTATATAGGCATCACGTCCATAATAAAATAGGCCGACTGTTGCGTGCACCTACTACTATTACTCCACTTCAAGAGTGTTTCTATGTTTGCCTCTCTATGTATTAAGTTCATGAAAAACTAAGTAATGCTGGGAGAACGATGACATGATGTAGATAAAGTAAACTCAATCAATACAAATAAATCCCATCTTTTTATCCTTAGTAGCAAGAACAAAAAGACATATCTTGCCCCTTGTGTCATGGGGATATAAAATCTCATCAGGTTGTACCCAGTACAACACACTCCTCGCACTGAAGAAATACCCAACTACTTGGCCAAAGCAATTCAATAGATCAGATAGAATTACAAAGCTATGATGATCATGCAATTAAGAATCATAATAATTTTAGAGAAGACTGAAGTACTTCCCATGAATAATTTATAAACCCACAATTCATCAGACCCCGACAAATGCACCATACAAAAGAATTACAAAAGATAGATCAAAGTCAAATGCGATAATCATTATATTGAAGATCAAGAGAGAGAGAAAGAGATAGCCATCTAGGTACTAACTACGGACCCGTAGGTCTGTGGTGAGCTACTCACACATCATCACGAGGGCAACAAGGCTGATGAAGAGCCCCTATATGATCGACCCCCTCCGACAGGGTGCCGGAACGAAGCTCCAGATGGGATTGCCGTGGGCAGAGGCTTGTGGTAGCAGAAAAAGTGTTTCACGATGTCCTTAGGGTTTTTGGAATATATGTGAATTTATAGGCCAGAGAATGGGGCTAGAGGGGTTACCAGGGCGGGTTAAGCCATCACGGTGCACCGACCCCCCTCGTCGCACTCTGTTGGCTTGTGCCTCCCTAGTATGGCCTCTAGTCTTCTCCCAAGGCTTCCAGCTTTTCTTTTGGTCTAGAAAAAATCATAAAAAATTTTGGGAGTAATTGGACTTCGTTTGTTACTATAAACCTTAAAAATAAAAAACATGCAGAAAACAACAATTGGCACTTGGCACTTGGTCAATATGTTAGTGCTTATATATAATATAAATTGGTAAATTATTACTCAAAAAGTATCTTAGAATGATAATATAAAGGCATGGAACAATCAAAAACTATAGATACATTGGAGACATATCAGAAATGTGCAGGGGTTTTAGGTGCTTAAATCATAATAGTATCACACAAGATGCTTTTTACGCCCCATCGGGCTACGTCGATTGCACGGGAACAAAATGAAGGAATCTTCTTCCACAAGCCCCCCAGACGCCATCCACGCCCAGTAGGAATCCTATTCTCCACTCTTGGCGCTCTGGGGCTCCCATTGCTTTAGCTCCCGCTGGGCGAGTCAAAGTCTTTTCTGATCTCACTCTTCGTGTCGCACTTCATGCGCCATCGGCGAACCCGAAGAACTTCACTAAGAGAGCCGTGGCTCCGTCATACCTGAACTGCAGGACCTGCCCACGTTTCATATCGTGGGATAGAGCGAACGACATCCACCCCTGGTTCAGGAACATGAACCCTGGGGGAAGAACCTCACCACGATCCAGGAGGGGCCATTGCAGCAGCCATTCGCCTACAGCCACAGGGCCAAGAGTTTGTCATAGCTAGTTGCATGGGTATCGGTGCAGACCCATGATAAACTCGTGCTTGACCTCTACCTCCGCCCCATGGGTGTCCTCTAGGGGAGAAGGGGCGTCTGCTCCACAACGCCCCCGTGACCGCGTGCGCCGTGGCCCCCGCGACCTCTAGTCATGGATGTTAAGCGGCCGATGGTGCCGACCTCCACTGCGATGGCAAGTATTCCTTATTCCTATAGGTTTTTTAATAGTATAATCCGCCAATTGGTAGAACATGTGCACCACGGGCCCGGGGGCTACTATTAGGCCTACATGAACTAGGGTACTGACTCCTCGTATGTGCTTTGGTTTCCCTCCAACCTTAAATTGTGATGTAGCACAACGATGACAAGTATTTCCATAGTCCAGAAACCTAGGTATCAATCTAGTAGGAAGATCCAAAAGACTATGTAAGAAGAACCTACACACAGATAGCAAATCCTCGCAACCCAACATGTAGAGGGGTTGTCAATCTAAAAATTCTCACAACCCAACAGAATCGAAATTTACTTATACTTGTGTAACTCTAAAAATTCTGTGAACTTATGAAAATGTAGGTAATTTGTACATAAATCGTGTGTAAAAAATGGAAACACTTTTGAAATTTCTATTATTTTTAGGATTTTTCTACTCGACGCAAAACTTTCTGTTTTACAACAGAATTAAAGCAACTAATACCCCACATGATCCCGAAGGTTTTGCTTGGTGCAAAAAATAGATAAAACACAAATAATACAATTATAAAAGTAGCATAATTGTGTAAGCACTCAAGAACAGGAAAAAAACGAAAATAAATTTTATTCATTGGTTTGCCTCCCAACAAGCGCTATGGTTTTACGCCCTTGCGAGGCATACAGGATAAATTTTAAGTGATGTCGTACTCAATGATTGATCCATAGCTTTCCCTCATGATTGATCCATACGGTAATTTAATTTTAGTTCTCGCTAAGTGTTCCATGCCCTTTCTGAGTGGAAACTGAAATTTAATATTCCCTTCTTAGATATCAATCACGACTCCTATTGTACACAAGAACGACCAACCAAGAATTATTGGTCAAGACGGATTGCACTCAATATCAAGAACAACAAAATATATGGACACATAATTCCTATTTGCAATAATGAGAACATCATTAATTATTCCCTTAGGTTTTTTAATAGTATAATCCGTCAATTGCAAATTGAGAGAGCATTCTTCAATATTGGTGAGACCAAGGACATCACAAAGAGATTTCGGGATCATGGAAACACTCGCACCCAAATCACATAAAGCATAGCACTCAAAATTATTTATTTGATATCAATGGTTGGTTCCCGTTCATCATGTAATTTTCTAGGAATTGAAATCTCTAGCTCTAATTTTTCTTCCAAAGTTTTAATCACCGCTTCCGAAATATATTTAGTAAAAGCTTTATTTTTTATAGGAATTAGGTGAAGTTATCATAGATTGCAACATAGGAATACACTCAATCAAGGAGTAGCTATGAAAATTAAAATATTTGGAACAAAATAGTGGGTGCATCACTAGATAAAGTTTTTACCTCTTCAATCTCATTTTTATCAAATTTTCAATAAGATTTCCACCTTCTAAATCATGGGAACGCCCTCTAGCTAAAGTTGACACTTCTTCAGTTCCCTCATCATTAAGTTTGCCACTACTAAGCGGAGAATCAATAGAAGAAATACCAATTATTTTAATCTCTTCATCATTTTCATGAAAACAATCAAGAAACGCTCGTTCTAAAAAATTGTCTTTTAGCTCTAAGCATAGCGGTTATTTCTTACTTTCATCTATAGAAACATATAAAGCTTCAATTGATTCATTAATATCAACCTTAGGAAAAAAATAATTCTTGAGATTTTCTAGATCATCCGAAATTCTATCAATGCTTCTAGACATATCATCAATTTTATTCAACTTTTCTTCTATCCTGGTATTAAAAGCCTTCTAAGCATTGATAAATTCCTTAATATTACTCTCAAGATCAGAGGGTATCCTAGCATTATTATTATTATGAGAATTACCATAGGAATTACTATAATTATTTGAAGAACTTCCACGATAGGGCCTAGTATTAAAATTGTTCCTATAGGCATTGTTACAAAAATTATTTTGGGACACAAAATTCACATCTATGGGATCATTATTTTTCTGAATCAATGTAGGCAAAGGCACATCATTAGGATCAATAGGAGCATTCTTACTACGAACCAATTTCATAAGAGCATCACCTTTTTCACTCAAAGCATCAATTTATTAAATAGAATTAACCTTTTTACTAGTAGGAGCTCTTTCAGTATGCCGTTGTGAATAATTAGCCACAATATTATCAAGCAATTTAGTACCATCACCCAACGTAATTTCCATAAAAGTACCACCCACAACGGAATCTAAAAGATTTCTAGACACGAAATTCAATCCTGCATAAAAAATCTATACGATCATCTGCAAATTCAAATCATGAGTTGGACAGCTTCTTATCATCAATTTCATCCTTTCCCAAGATTGGGAAACATGCTCATGCTCAAGTTGTTTGAAATTCGTAATCTGATTTCTAAGAGTAATAATTTTTGTGGGAGGAAAATACTTTGTGATAAAAGCATCTTTGCACTTATTCCAAGAATCAATACTATTTTGTGCCAAAGATGAAAACCATATTTTAGCACGATCACGCAAAGAGAACGGAAATAATTTTAGCTTGACAATATCATCATCCACATCTTCCATTTTTTGCATTTAATACAATTATACGAAAGTGTTTAGATGGGACGCAGCATCCTCATTAGGATTATCAGAAAATTGCTCTTTCATAACAAGATTCAACAAAGAGGCATTAATATCATATATAAGACTCTGCACTAGTGGCGGGAGGAGCAATACGAGTGCTAATAAAATCATTGTTATTGGTATTGGAAAAATTACACAACTTAGTGTTCTCTTGAGTCATTGTGACTCTGAAAATAAGAACACAAGCAAGCAAGAGATCCGGCAAGAAAGCGGCAAAGGAAAGATGGCACATAAGAAGGCAAAATTTTGTGAAGTGGGAGAGAGGAAAACGGGAGGCAAATGACAAATAATGTAATTGCAAGAAGATGAGATTTGAATGTAGGAACTTGATAGATCTTGACTTGGTCTTCCCCGGCAACGACACCAGAAATCTTGACTCCTAGTGAGTGTGTTGGTTTCCCTCCAAGCTTAAAGGATGATGTAGCAAGGGGATGAGAAGTATTTCCCTAAGTTAAGAAACCAAGGTATCAATCTAGTAGGAAGATTCACAAGACTATGTAAGAAGCACCTGCGCACAAATAACACTTCCTCGCAACCCAACGCATATAGGGGTTGTCAATCCCTCGTGTGTAAAGTAAGGATACATTGATAGAAGCAAATAAGAGTGATAGAAAATTGAACACAACAAGATATTTTGGGGTTTTTTCATAATATAGATCTAAAAACACAAGATTAAATAAAGTAGAAAAGCAAATAGCAAAGTAGAGATTGCAAATAGATGATGTGAAGTAGAGCCGGGGGCCGTAGGTTTCACTAGTGGCTTCTCTCGACGAAATAGCAAGCGGTGGGTAGACAAATTACTCTTGGGCAATTGATAGAAAAGCAAATAGTTATGACGATATTCATGACAATGGTCATGTATATATGCATCACATCAAAGATAAGTAGACCAACTGCTGCGTGCATCTACTTCTATTAGTCCACATATCGACTATTATCCAGAATGCATCTAGTGTATTGAGTTCATGGAGAAACGGAGTAATGCCTTAAGAACGATGACCTGATGTAGACAAGAACTATTCATGTAGGAATAGAACCCATTGTTTTGTCCTTGATAGCAACGATACCTGCATGCCATGTCCTTTTCTTTCACTGAGATTGAGCATGACAAGATCGAACCCATAACAAAGCATATCTTCGCGTTGCAAGATAAAAGATCAAGTTGGCGAGACAAAAACAAAATATGAGAGAAGAAATACGAGGCTATAATAATGAAGCATGAATATGTTTTCATAGATCTGATGACAAACTCACAGTTCATCGAATCCCAACAAAGACACCGCAAAATAAAGAGTTACATCATATGTATCACCAAGAGAACATTGTATTGGGAAACAAAACTATAGAGTAAGCCATCTAGCTACTACCTATTGACCCGTAGGTCTGATATGAACTACTCACGCATCATCGGAGGAGCACCAATGAGGATTGTGAACCCCTCCGTGATCATCTTCCTCCCTAGAACGAGTTCTAGATTGGTTTTTGTGGTTATGGAACTTGCGGTGGCTGAAACGATTTTTTGTTGACTCCTCTAGGATTTTTGGAATATTGGGGTATTTATAGAGCTCAAAGGCCGTGGAGAAGCTTGCAGAGGGTCCCACTAGACACCAGGCCGTGCTAGGGGCCTCTGGCGCGCCATGCTGTCTAGTGGGCACCCTGGGCCTTGGCTAGTTTTCAATCCTTGCCCCAAGTTTCCTTCTAGTACAAGAAAAATCTCCTAAAGTTTCATGGAAATTGGACCTCATCTGATATGGATTTTCTATGAAGGAAAAAAATAGCAAAAAAACAACAACTAGCACTAGGAACTATGCCAATAGGTTAGTCCCAAAAAAGATATAAAAGTGTCATAAAATGATTATAAAACATCCAAGAATGATAATATAACAGCATAGAACAATCAAAACATATGGATACATTGGAGACGTATAAGGTACCCAAGCATGTGTGCCTCTGGCCCAGGATGCGACACTTGGTCTGGCCTGAAGAAGATGGCCTTGATCCAGCCACTGTGAAAGTAGCCGCCTCGAGAGGGGCGGACCTCCCGAGGCCGTGTTGTTGCCATGCCACATCCTGCTGAGGGCAACTGGGGCAGATGGCCTCATGATGAGGCTGCTCCAGAGGGGCGACCAGACAAGGCTTGGCGAGCGGTGCCTGTCACGGGTCTCACACCCACCACGTGGGCGACATACCCGTGTGGAGAAGCACGAGAGAGAACGCGCTAGTCAGCATAGACTGAGAGGTTTTCCTCTTTGGTGATTAAGGTACATCACTCGTTGTCCTCCAAAAGCAGGTTCCAACAGCTTGTCACTTTAGTGAAAGAAGATCAACGTGGATTAGCGCAGGACAGAGGTCATCTTTGAGCCCACAATCGCATCACAAAGACTACTATAGTGGGGGGAGACCAACTTTTGTCATGATTAGTCTCAGCTCCTATCCCCCTTTGAATTGTTGCCCTGCGGCTAGCCTTTTTCGATCATGTTTTATGGGAAGAGGACCAAGGCACTACAAGAGGGGACGGGCGGCCTCCATGTAATAGGATCAAGCCATTCTCTCCCCCACACCTCGTGTACCTCGAGTAGAACTCTGCATTATAAGGCAATCCAATACATCAAGGAGTAGGGTATTACACCGCACGGTGTCCCAAACCTGGGTACCTCGCATGTTCCCGTTGCCTCTGGAGAGATAGAGTGAGCTTTCTATTGATCTTCCTATGTTTGTCGTCGTGTCGCAGGTAGCCGAACCAAGTTCCTGGGTTCGAATCCCGATTCTTGGAGTAGTTGTTGACACAGATCCGGCACTCTAGAGACCGTCCTTTTTAACGCACTTCAGCTTTTTATTACTCACCTAATACATTAGTGTGAACCATGTACATATCATATATGTGAAATAGAATATGGTGCTAGGTTTCAAAGTGGTAAAACTGGAGAATAAAGACTCGCATCCATTAGGCGAATCAATGGGCTATGGAGATGTGAGGAGTAGGTATTGCCATGGAACGGATGCACTAGAGATATAGGTGTATGAAAGCTAGACTGAAGCTAAGTTGGTGTGCATCCAACTTGCTTGCTCATGAAGACCTCGGGCATTTGAGGAAGCCTGTCATGGACATATACAAGCCAAGTTCTATAATGAAAAATTCCCACTAGCATATGAAAGTGACAAAACACGAGACTCTATATGAGAAACATGGTGTTACATTAAAACACAAATGTGGAAAAAGAGGTAGTAGGACCCTCCGTTCTCTCTTTTCTCTCATTTTTTATTTATTTTCTTTCTTCCTTTCTTTCTTTTCTCCCCCATTTTTATTTTTATTTTTCATCCATAGTCTCATCCCGACTTCTGGGGGAATCATTGTCTTCATCATTTTTCCTCAGTGAGATAGTGCCTTAATAATGAAAAGCATCACACTTCTATTTACTTACAACTTGATATGAAAAATAATAGACACTAGGAATCTATATTAATGCCTCTGGTAGTGTACCAGGGTGTGCAATGATCTAGCGTAACACGTAAAATAATGATGAATCTTGGCTTCACCACAAATACTATGTCAACTACATGATCATGCAATGCCATATGACAATGAGTGTACTAGTCATATGATGTAATAGTGGAAGTTGCATGGAAATATGTCTCGGAATGACTATGAAAACGCCATGATAGGTAGGTATTGTGGCTGTTTTGAGGAAGATATAAGGTGGCTTATGTGCAACAAAGCATATCATGTCGCGGGATTTGGATGCACCGACCAAGTTTGCCCCGATCATCGAGGTGCGAATTGGCAATGCACATTATTTGAGAGCCTAGCAAATATAAGGTGGCGAGAGTGTGTACATCCATACATTCACATTAGTCATAAAGAAATCGCACACTTATTGTAAGGTTTTATTAGCTCTCTCCAAGCAAAGTACTACTCGCATGCCACTATGGAGGATGTTGGTAGGAGTTAACCATCGCACATGCCGGACCTAAACAACACTAGGATTTCAACGAGGAATAAGAATGCTGACACATCATCACCATGTCATAACCTATTTTTACTAACCAACAACCATGCACTAACTCTCTTTCATATTACCACATGAATATCATTAACTCAAAGTTTCCATTTATGTGCTACCTGTGGTTTTGATTATGCACTCCTTGAATACCTATTATTTTTGGACTAGTATTATAACCCATGAGAATTATTGTCATTATTTATTAACTCTAAAAAAATTAAGTTAAGAACGATAGTGCAATTATTTCAATAAAATCATATCCCACCGTTCTCTAAAAGATATAAATGAAGTACTAGAGCAACTGCTTACCTCAAAAGATATAAGTGAAGAAGATAGAGTAGTATAATAAATCATGGTGAACAATTGTTTCTCTCAACTAAGTGTGTTCATCAAACAATTATTGTGAAAAACTAAAACAAAATCAAATTTAAAAAGTGACGCACTAAACAAAATTCATATCATGTGATGAATAAAAATGTAGCTCCAAGTGACATATCGATGGATTGAGAAGAAAGAGGGATGCCTTCCAGGGCATCCCCAAGCTTAGAAGCTTGAGTCTTCCTAGGATATTAGCTTGGCACACCTTGGGAATGCCCAATCCTAGGCTATTTCCACTCCTTATTCCTTTATCCATCGTGATAACACCCAAAACATGAAAACTCCAGCACACTAGATTCACCAAAAAACTCATGATTTCCCTTAGTAGGATAGACGAACCATAAACATTAGGTATTGTTATAAGTTGAATCATATTTTTTTATATATAAGGTATTATATTCTAACTTCTGCATGACTTATACCCCCGATATAATCCATAACTTCACCAAAACTTGCCAACAAGGCAAGCAAGAACGGAATTTGTCTAAAACAGAACATTCTATAGTGACCAAGAAATCCATAACTTCACCAAAACTTGCAAACAAGGCAAGCAAGAACGGAATTTGTCTAGAACAGAACATTCTATAGTAACCAAGAAAGGAACCGTACTTATGTAACTCCCAAACTTCTAAAACATTAGGACAACCCGAGGAATTTGTGTAGAAATATGATATAAGATATTCAGATAAAAAATACGTTCTAGTAAACTCTTGGAAATTCTGCACTAGATGCAAAAGTTTCTATTTTTGCATCATGTCATTTCTACTTATCATTCAAATCATCCCATAGGCTGTGCTTAGGATAAATACTAATTTAACCACAAAACACGACTATTACAGTATTAATAATCATTTCTACTCAAAATAACACAAAGAATTGGGTTGTATCCTAACAAACTATTTACTTATAGCCATGAAGATAGGATTGGGATAATGATGATGCTCGCAAAAAAGACTATAAATGAAGCATAATATGAGCATCACAAAACATGTGAAAAACACATCTAAGTCTAACATACTTCTTAGGCATAGGCATTTTATAGGAAAATGAATTATCAAGACAAATAATATCTAACATATGCAAATTGGAAGAGTGAAGCATTAATAATTTCTACATCGAGAGAGGTAATTGAATAACATAAAATTTTCTACAACCATATTTCCCCCTCTCATAATAATTACATGTAGGATCATAATCAAATTGAACAATATAGCTATCGTATAAAATATTATCTTCATGGTCCACATGCATAATAGTTTTATAATCTTCCGAGATAGTGGGATTAACATCAACTAAAGTCATGACCTCTCCAAACCCACTTTTATCAAAAATGTCATTAGATGGAACATTTTCCAAATATGTGGGGTCATTCTTACCTTATGTTCACACTCTTCCAAACCCACTTTAAATATCATTGCAAACATTATTACCAATAACATACTCATCATGATGCTTAAATACATTTTCAAGATGAAAACAAACATCATCATCCCAATCATGATCATTGCAAAAAGTAGTGGACATAACAAAATTATGAACCCCAAGCTTGTAGCTCAGTATATCATTAGCATAATTGACATTAATAGAATATATAGTAAAATAATTTATATCATGCTTTTTGGGTGCAATACTAATAGTTTATTTTCAACACAACAAATAATAGAAAGTTCATCTTTGTAGGCATCATTAGTATTGACATCGTGGCCATAAGAATAGCAAGCATCACGTTCATCAAGATGGGATATTTTAATCTAGTCAATGTAATCATAATTTTCTTTCAAAGCAGCAGACATTCTTTCAAGAAATTCTTTAAATAGGAATTAGAAGCATATTTTTCATAGCAATATTTTAGTATGGCAAAATTTCCAGATTTCTTCAGAGCAGCATCATACTTTTCAATCAAAGAAGAAACTTCATAAGCACCCTTAAAGGTAACAAAATCTTCAATTTATTTGATATCATAGTAACTATAAACATCTTTGGCATAAGATTAGGACTTCATTATTATCATTAAACTCACATAGGTAGGGAGGTTTATTTTAGGGTTATCGGAGCAATAAGTAAAATCATAAATTTCACACAGACTCCAAGCATAGGATAGCAAGCAATTTATTTTATTCCATCAGAGTTTACCTTTTTGAGACAATTGGTGACACATAAAGAGAGCATGCTCATATAATGATTTTCCCTCAACTAAGCTAGTTGGCACATGAGTCTTTACTTTCTATTTTTGTGTGATAACATGATTATTGCAAGCAAGCAAGCAAACTAGCAAAGATAAATATTTTTGTGTTGTTTTATAGAAGCAAAATATTACAGGAAATAAAATTAGAACAAGTGAATGATAATTTGTGAGAACGTACTTGATAGGAAATTCGTTATACTCCCCGGCAATGGCGCGAGAAATCATTGTTGATGCTTGTAATCTACATTGGATTTTTCCTTGAAGAGGAGGGGATGATGCAGCATAGCATAGATAAGTATTTCCCTCAGTGATGACCAAGGTTATCGAACGAATAGGAAGACCTTGCAATTTCCCGTGTTCAGCGCCTACGCACAAAAGAGCACACACTTCCATCCAACACGGGCAAGAGGGTTGTCAATACCCTTGAACTCGTTACTTGCAAGCAACGAGTAATGTAGATAATTGTTGATAATTATAAATTGTAAAATAAAAAGAAAACAAATAAATTGCAGAAAGGTATTAGGAGCATTTGTAAATATATTTGTGAAAAGACTTGGGGGCCCTAATTTTTGCTAGAGGCTTCTCTCTCGTGGAAAGCATACGATGGGTAAACAAATTACTATTGGGAAATTGATAGAAGAGCGCATAGTTATGCTATTTTATTTATGGAAATGATCACTACATATGGGCATCACGTCCGTAGGAAAGTAGACCGACTCCTACCTAAATCTATTGCTATTACTCCACCCATCGATCGCTATCCAACACGCATCTACAGTACTGAGTGAAATAGAGTAATGCTTGGAGAATAATATCATGATGTACACAAAGAAAATCCAATTAATATGAATCAATCCCATTGTTTTACCCTTAGTGGGAGCAGTACAATACATCTCATGTCCCTTTCTTTCACTGGGATTGAGCACCGCAAGATTGAACCCACTAGAACACACCTCTCTCCCTGAAGATAAATTGATCTAGTTGGCCAAACCACATCGATAGATAAGAGAGAATTACCAAGCTATCATAGTTTGTGGATAACTACTCACACGTCATGATTGGAGCAACAAGGTTGATGTAGAGGCCCTCCATGATTGATCCTCCATTCGACAGGGCACGGTAATAGGGCCCACATGGGCACACGGCAAACAGAGACTTGTGGTAGCGGAAAAAGTGTTTCAGGAGACTCCCTTGGGTTTTGGGGATTAATGTGAATTTGTAGGATAGTGGGGAACTTGAAAGGAAAATGGAGGTGGCCCGAAGCCCTCAAGGCGCGACCACCCCCCTGGGCGCACCCTGTTGGCTTGGCGCCACCCCGTGGGGCCTCCGGTCTCCTTGCAAAGCTTCCTGTTTGTTATTTTGTAAAGAAAAAACTTCAAAAATCTTATGGGTATTTGGAGTTCATTTGTTATAGTATTCCTCAAATGACGACAAATGCATGAAACAACAACTGGCACATAGCAGTGGGTTAATATATTAGTGCTTAAAAACAACACAAATCAACGAGTAAATGCCTAAAAAGCATCCTAGAATAATAATAATAGTATGGAGCAGTAAAAAATATATACATTGGAGACATATCAACACGCATATCTAGAGATTGACCGGCGGGATGTAAATATCAATCTAGTGCAAGAAAGTAAAGGACAATAGAGCTGGAAGATAAACACAATGAAGAGACGTAGATTTTTGGTGTGGTTTCGATAGGTGGTGTTATTGTATGTCTATGTTGATGGAGACTCCAACCCATGGAAGGTAACAGCTGCGCAACTCCACGGAGGGCTCCACCCACGAAGGGTCCACAAAGAAGCAACATTATCTATGCCATCATGGCTTATGTGTACGTAGGACTAGCCTCACTTGGGTCGAGCTTCACAAAGTAGGTGAGCTTCTTGCCCTTACAAACTTATTGGTTCAACTACACACGATTTAGAGGCTCCCAGAGACACCAAAAAAATCTAGGAGACACAAGTGTCCCAAAGGTAAAAAATGTTGTGTTGATGATGAACTCCTTGGTCTTGTGCTTTAAAAGATAGTCACCTCAACACTCATTCACTCTCTCACAGAAATTTGGCTTGGTAGAAGAGTATGATTGGGTGGAAAGCAACTTGAGGAGGCTAGAAATGAGGGATCTATTAGTTGGAGTGAAATCCCTTGATCTCGACGCATGAGTAGGTAGTTCACGGTTAGAAAATGAATGATGGATGTGTAGTTTCTTTTTGAGGGATATCCTAGAGAGAAAGAGGTGGTGGATAAGTATATATAGTCCTCACAAGAAATACAATCGTTACAAAATTATTGCCAAACTCGGTGACACCAAAGATAAATCTCACTGGTACCGACTAGTGCAAAACGTTCCAACTTTTGGCTTTTCGGTGAGATCGAAATAAACAACTTGGTGAGACCAATTCGGATTAACTAGGGTGACCCAACGCTTCAGAGGTTCCGAGTATTTCATCTCGAAGATTGTAAAAAGAAATACTTCGATACAAGAATATTGGTCACTTCTTTTCGGTTCACTGAATCAAATCCCGGTTGCACCGAGATGCTCGGGTTATGGCTTAGGTTGTGTCTTGGGTTGCTCGGTGGCACCAAAAAAAAACTTCGATGTGACCTGTTTGGCTTGTAGGGTTTTGGACAACATTGGATATGAGAAAACCTTTCGAGGGTTTTCGGTATCAAATCTCTAAGCACTTGACTAACCAGATCATCATCAATACCTCATCCCTTTTTAATAGTATTGACTTTCCTATGGACTCAATGTGGTCAGGATCACTTAAAGCTAAATGTAAAGTCTTGAAGCTTTTGCCAATATGTTTCTTTGCACCATAGGCGTTCCTCATCACATATCATAGCCATGCAAATCCTTTGAACATTTCTTTAATATTCTTGATAAAACTATTAGTCCAAGAAAATAGGTATCTTGTCATTAATCACCAAAACCAATAAGAAATCACGGGTGCACACCACGGACCCAAATAATATGGCATCCATAGGGGAACGGTTGGACCTAGAGGTGGATGATGCCCTAAGTAATTTTCTTAGGAAAAATTGGGACATTTTTTCCTGGCATCCATCGGCTGGAAATATGCCCTAGAGGAAATAATGAATTGGTTATTATTATATTTCCTTGTTCAGGATAATCGTTTATTATCCATGCTAGAATTGTATTGATTGGAAATTCAAATACATGTGTGGATACATAGACAACACACTGTCCCTAGTGAGCCTCTAGTTGACTAGCTCGTTGATCAAAGATGGTCAAGGTTTCCTAGCCATAGGCAAGTGTTGTCACTTGATAACGGGATCACATCATTAGGAGAATGATGTGATGTACAAGACCCAGACTATAAACATAGCATATGATCATGTCAGCTTATTGCTACTGCTTTCTGCATGTCAATGTGTCTGTTCCTATGACCATTAGATCATGCGACTCCCGCACACCAGAGGATTACCTTTTGTGTATCAAAGATCGCAACATTACTGGGTGACTATAAAGGTGCTCTACAGGTATCTCCGAAGGTGTCTATTGGGTTGGCATGGATCAAGACTGGGATTTGTCACTCCGTGTGACGGAGATGTATCTCGGGGCCCACTCGGTAATACAACATCACAAGAAGCCTTGGAAGCAATGTAACTAAAGATTTAGCCACCGGATCTTGTATTATGGAACGAGTAAAGAGACTTGCTGGAAATGAGATTGAACTAGGTATGGAGATACCGGCGATCGAATCTCGTGCAAGTGACATACCGAAGGACAAAGGGAACAACATACGGGATTAACTGGATCGTTGACATAGAGGTTCAATCGATAGAGAACTTCGTAGAATATGTAGGAGCCAATATGGACATCCAGGTACCAATATTGGTTATTCATAGTTCTCGAACCCGCAGGGTTTGCACACTTAAGGTTCCGTGATGTTTCGGTATAGTGTAGTTATAGGTCTTGTCTACCAAAGGTTGTTTCGAGTCCCAAATGAGATCCTGGACATCACGAGGTGCTCCGGAATGGTCCGGAGGTAAATTTTGACATATAGGAAGTCCTGTTTTGGTCACCGGAAAGGTTTTGGGCTCATCGGTAGTGTACCGGGAGTGCCGGGAGGGTACCGGGGGCCATCGGGAGGGGTGTCTCTACCCAAAATACCTCATGCCTGTGGGAGGAGTCAAACCAGTCCCTAGTGGGCTGGCCAAACCAACCAATAAGGCCCGTGCAGCTAGAGGTGGGAAAAACCCAAAGGACGGGAAGGATTCCAAGTAGGAAAGGAGGTGGACTCTTCCACCTCCTCCTAGTTCGGCCGAACCCCTACATGGTTTTTTGGTTGCCTCCTCCCCTCCCTCCCTCCTATATATGCTGGAGTATTTAGAGGGAAGAGTTAACCCTAATTGCCATGTGCTCTCTCTACTTGTCTCTAGATCTGTTTCTCCTCTAGTCTAGTTCGGCGGTGCTTAGGAAAAGCCCTGCTAGATTAGTTCACCACCACCACCACGCCGCCGTGCTGGAGAACTCACCTACCTCTCCGCCCTCTTGCTGGATCAAGAAGGCGGAAATCGTCATCAAGTTGTACGTGTGCTGAACACAGAGCTGCCATCCGGTCGACACTAGATCGGGACGGATCTGATGGGATCGCGGGACGAATCATAATGAGATCGCGGGACGGGCTGTGATTTGAATCGCCAAGATATTCCACTACATCGACCGCATTATATAGGCTTCTGCTTAGTGATCTACAAGGGTATGTAGATTCACTCTCCCCTCTCGTAGATGATCATCATCATGGATAGGTATTGCATGTGCGTAGGAAATTGTTTGTTTCCCATGCAACATTCCCCAACAGTTGCATCATGAGCTAGGTTCATGCGTAGATGATATCTCGAGTAGAACACAAAAGAATTTGTGGGCGTTGATGTTCAATTTGCTGCCCTCCTTAGTATTTTCTTCATTCGGCAGTGTTGTTGGATTGAAGCGGCCCGGACCAACTTTACTCGTACGCTTACGAGACACCGGTTTCATCGACAGACAGGCAACGTCTTGCATCAAGATGACTGGCGGTGTCTGTTTCTTCAACTTTAGTTGAATCAGATTTGACCGAACGGGCCTTGGAGGAGGTTAAATCGAAATTTGGATATCACCGTTGTGGCTTTGCATAAGTAAGATGAGGTCATACTAGATACCCATAGCAGCTACATAAAACAGGCAACAACAAATTAGGGGACGTCTGACTTGTTTTTGCACGGTATGCATGTGATGTGATATGGCCAAAGACATGATATGATATATTGGATGTATGAGATGATCATGTTGTAATAGTTAAATATCGACTTGCACGTCGATGCTACGACAACCTGCAGGAGCCATAGGGTTGTCTTTAAACTAACATTTGTGCTTGTAGATGCTTTTACTATATTTCTAGGTTGTAGCTTTAGTACTAATAGCATAGATATCGCGACAACTTCGATGACAACACGATGATGGAGATCATGGTGCGGCGCCGGTGACGATAGAGATCATGCTGATGCTTTTGTGATGGAGATCAAGAAGCACAAGTTCATGGCCATATGATGTCACTTTTGATTTGCATGTGATGTTAATCCTTTTACGCACTTTATTCTTCTTAGGACGATGGTATCATTATAAGGTGATCCCTCACTAAAATTTTAAGATAAAATAGTGTTCTCCCCGACTGTGCACCGTTGCGACAATTCGTCCTTTCAAGACACCACGTGATGATTGGGTGTGATAGACTCAACGTTCACATACAAAGGGTGTAAAACAGTTGCACACGCGGAACACTTAGGTTAAACTTGACGAGCCTAGCATGTACACACATGGCCTCATAACAGAAGAGACCGAAAGGTCGAGCATGAGTGATATAGTTGATATGATCAACATGGAGTTGTTCACCATTGAAACTAATCTCAACTCACGTGATGATCAGACTTGAGTTAGTGGATTTGGATCATGCACCACTCGAATGACTAGAGGGATGTCTATTTGAGTGGGTGTTGTTATGTAATATGATTAATTTAACTCATTATCACAAACATAAGCAAAAGTCTTTGCAAATTATGTTGTAACGTGCGTTGTAGCTTTATTGTTTTATATATGTTCCTAGAGAAAATTTAGTTGAAAGTTCATAGTAGAAATTATGCAGACTGGGTCCGTAAACTGAGGATTGTCCTCAATGCTGTGCAGAAGGCTTATGTACTTAATGCACCGCTCGGTGTGCTGAACCTCGAGCGTCGTCTATGGATGTTGCGAACATCTGACATACACTGTTTTATAACTACATGATAGTTCAGTGCATAATGCTTAACGACTTAGAATTGAGGCGCCGGAGATGTTTTGAACGTCAAGGAATGATACGTCTCCATCTTATCTACTTTTCCAAACTCTTTTGCCCTTGTTTTGGACTCTAATTTGCATGATTTGAATGGAACTAACCCGGAATGACGCTGTTTTCAGCAGAATTGCCATGGTGTTATTTTTGCGCAGAAATAAAAGTTCTCGGAATGACCTGGAAATTTACGAGGATTTTTTGTGGAATATATAAAAAATACTGGTGCAAGAATTACCTGGAGACACGGATCCAGGAGCCCACAAGGCCAGGAAGTACCCCCTAGGTCGCGCCTGGCAGGCTTGTGAGGCCCTCGTGGCTCCACAGCCTCCAACTCCAGCTCTATATATTCTCTCTCGCCCAGAAAAAATTAGGAGAGAAGAGTTCATCGTGTTTCATGACACGGAGCCGTCGCCACCACCTGTTCTTCCTCTGAAGGGCAGATCTGGAGTCTGTTCTGGGCTCCCGAGAGGGGAAATCGACGCCGTCGTCATCACCAACCATCCTTCATCGCCAATTCCATGATGCTCTTCATCGTTCGTGAGTAATCTCATCGTAGGCTTGCTGGACGGTGATGGGTTGGATAAGATCTATCATGTAATCGAGTTAGTTTTGATGGGGTTTGATCCCTAGTATCCACTATGTTCTAAGATTGATGTTGCTACTACTTTGCTATGCTTAAAGCTTGTCACTAGGGCCCGAGTGCCATGATTTCAGATCTGAACCTATTATGTTTTCGTAAATATATGTGTGTTCTTGATCCTATCTTGCAAGTTGTAGTCACCTACTATGTGTTATGACCTGTCAACCCCGGAGTGACAATAGCCGAAACCACTCCCGGAGATGATCGTAGTATGAGGAGTTCATGTATTCACTATGTGCTAATGCTTTTTTCCAGTTCTCTATTAAAAGGAGACCTTAATATCCCTTAGTTTCCATTAGGACCCCGCTGCCATGGGAGGGATGGAAAATAGATGTCATGCAAGTTCTTTTCCATAAGCACGCATGACTAAATACGGAATACATGCCTACATTACATTGACGAACTGGAGCTACTTGCATATCACCCCATGTTATAACTGTTACATGATGAATGTCATCCGACATAATTATCCATCACCGATCCAATGCCTCCGAGCTTTTCCTACTGGTCCTTTCTAAGTTACTTCACCGCTACTGCTGTCACTATTGCTACAGTTACCGCTGCTACCGTTACTATCACACTACTTTGCTACTGAAACTTTCCTGCAGATACTAAGTCTTTCAGGTGTGGTTGAATTGAAAACTCAACTGCTAATAGTCAAGAATATTCTTTGTCTCCCCTTGTGTCGAACTAACAAATTTGGGTTGAATACTCTACCCTCGAAAACTGTTGCGATCCCCTATACTTGTGGGTTATCACGACCTTTTCCTGGCGCCGTTGCCGGGGAGCATAGCTCTATTCTCTTAGTCACTTGGGATTTACATATGTTGATCACTATGAGGAATCCAAGAGATCCAAAAACTAAAGTCTTGCCCTCAACTACGAGGACAGGTAAGGAACTGCCATCTAGCTCTGCACTCGATTCACCTTCAGTTATGAGTAAATTTGCGACACCACCACCTATTGGTAATTCTAATATGTCGCCTATGCTTGATGATGCTACTTCTGCTATCCATGATGCTTATGATGATGCTTTGCTTGATAGTGATATGCCACTAGGTGCATTTCTTGATGCACAAATTGCTAGAGTTGCTACTGAATGTGATGATACTTCTGAAACTGATGAAATTATTGATGTGGAACCTGTTGTTACACCTGTTATACCTAGCTCTACTAGATAGGAATTGCCTGATATACCTAACGGTTATGTTATGGAAGGAGAGGTAGCTGAAGACTTTCTTGCTTCTAAGGATAGCTATGATCTTGAGAATTTATTGCGCAAGTGGAAAGAAAAATCTCTGAATGCTAGAATGAAATACGATCCTAAGTTTGCTACTTCACCCATCTTTGTTACCGATAAGGATTATGAATTCTCTGTCAATCCTGAGTTAATCACTTTGGTTGAATCTGATCCTTTTTATGCTTATGAGTCTTAAATGGTTGTAGCACATCTTAAAAACTGAATGATATAGCCACCCTATTCACGAATGAGGAAAAAATCGCCATTATTATATCCTTAAGTTGTTTCCTTTCTCACTAAAGGGTGATGCTAAGACTTGGTTTACTTCTCTTGCTCCTGGTTGTGTGCGTAGTCCCCAGGATATGATATACTACTTCTATGAGAAATATTTTCTTGTCCATAAGAAACAAGCTACCTTGCAGGATATATATAACATTGTCCAAGTTGAAGAAGAGAGTCTCCCACAAGCTTGGGGGAGGCTTGTGCATTTACTGAATGCTTTGCCTGATCGCCCTCTTGAAAAAATGAAATACTTGATATCTTTTATAATGGACTAACCGATGCTTCTAGGGACAACATAGATAGTTGTGGTGGTTGTGTTTTCAGGGAAAGAACTGTGGAATAAGCTGAAATTCTATTGAATAATATCTTGAGCAATGATAATGCTTGGACTATTCCCGAACCACTTCCGAAGCCAACTCCGAAGAAAAGAGGTATTCTATTCCTAAGTCTTGAAGATATGCAAGAAGCCAATAAATCTATGCAAGAGAAAGGTATTAAATCTGAAGATGTTAAGAATCTACCAACTATTGAAGAAATACATGGTCTTGATAACCCGACACAGGTAGTAGAGGTAAATTCTCTTCGTAGATTCAATGAGAGTGATATTCCTTATGATAAACCTGCTAGCTTATGCTTAGATGAATTTGATAACTTTGTTGCCAAACAACAAAGTTTCAATGATTACGTTAGCAGACAATTGGAACAAAATGCTCATATGATTAATTATATAAGTGCTTGTGTGGATAGAAATGTCAATGATCTTAAGCTTTTGGCTAAACATGCTTCTATGGTCACTACTCAAGTAGAACAAGTACTTAAGGCTCAAAATGACTTGCTCAATGGGCTGAATGACAATTCTGTTAGAGTTGTCACTAGAGGTGGTAGAATGACTCAGGAACCTTTGTATCCTGAGGGCCATCCTAAGATAATTGAACAAGATTCTCAAGGAGTTAACACTGATGCACCTAGCCATACTGGTATTAGGAAGAAAAGGAAAGATGATAGGAACTTGCATGCTAGCAAAGCTGTTGCTGTTACACCCGAGAATCCAAATGATGTCTCTGTTTCTAATGCCGAAACACAATCTAGTGATAAACATGCGGCTAGTGATAATATTGATAGTGGTGTTCATGATGATGCTCAACCTAGTAATGATAAGGATGTGGAGATTGAACCTGCTCTTGATCTTGATAACCCAAAACCTAAGAACAACAGATATGATAATAACGACTTTATTGCTAGGAAGCATGGTAAAGAAAGAGAACCATGGGTTCAGAAACCCATGCCCTTGCCTCGCAAACCATCCAAGAAAAAGGATGATGAGGATTCTGAGCGCTTTGTTGAAATGATTAGACCTGTCTTTTTGCAAATGCGTTTGACTGATATGCTTAAAATGTCTCCTTATGCTAAGTACATGAAATATATTGTGACTAATAAAAGGAAGATACCTGAGGTTGAGATTTCCAGCATGCTTGCTAATTACACCTTCAAGGGTGGGACTCCTAAGAAACTAGGTGATCCCGGAGTGCCCACTATACCTTGCTCCATTAAAGGAAATTATGCTAGAATTGCTTTATGTGACCTTGGAGCCTGTGTTAGTGTTATGCCTCTCTCTTTATATCGTAGACTTGAATTGGATAAGTTGACACCCACTGAAATGTCTTTGCAAATGGCCAACAAATCAACTGCTTTTCCTATCGGCATTTGCAAGGATGTGCCTATTGTGGTTGCGAACGTTACTATCTTAACGGACTTTGTTATTCTGGATATTCCCGAGTATGATGCCATGGCGGTCATCCTTGGAAGACCCTTTTTAAACACTACAGGGGCTGTTATTGATTGCAACAAAAGCAATGTCACTTTCCATGTTAATGGTAATGAGCACACCATGCACTTTCTGAAGAAACAATATCGAGTTCATTGCATCAATGCTATTGAGAAATCTTCATCAATTATTATTGGAAGCTTTGAATGCCCTATACCTACTTTCAAGATGAAGTATGATTTACTTGTTGGGGATATGCACATCCCCGTTGAGGTAACCTAGTGATTATTCAAAAATTCTCCGATTTATGTGATTTGAATTTTTTTTGTCAAGGAAACTTGATCAACCTCATTGACGGATTTCTTTTGATGACCATGAGATGGATGAATCTAGATGTCACAACCTTCTGTTCCCAACTTTTACTTTCTGTTGTTTAGAAGAAAAATGATAAATTTAGCTTTATTTTTCCTGTTTTCTACGTTTTCCGTTCAATAGAAAAGTTACCCGAAAATATAAGTTCTCCAAATGCCCTGAAATTCAAGTATGATTTTTTCTGGAATATTTTAAAATTTCTGAGATAGAAAGCTAGTCATGGGGATGCACTAGTGGGCCACAAGCCCAGGAGGCGCGGCCACCCCCCTGGCCATGCCTGGCAGTCTTGTGGGTCCCACGTGGCCCCCCTCCTCTTATTCTAGCTCCCTTCTCCTTCGTTTACCTCCAGAAAAACTCATTGCACAGCTCAAACACGTGTTCTTGCTCTTCTTGCTGTATTTTTCGATCACCTTGTGCAAAGCCCCATTCACCAAACTGTTTTTTGGGAATTGTTCCTTGGTATGTGACTCCTCCATTGGTCCAATTAGTTTTTGTTCTTGTGCATTATTCGTTGCATAGTTTTGCTGCCTTGGTGACCCTGTTCTTGAGCTTTGCATGTTAATATTAGTTGGTCCCAAGTAATTTCGATGCGTGATATGGCCTCTAGGCACTTGCAGGAGTAGTTGGTATGAGTTCTGTTGAGCCTTCTTCACTTTTCTTTTGAGTCACTAAAAATTTCGGAAAAAGAAGATGTTCAGGAAAAACTATAATGGTGGTTCCTCAAGCAAAAGGGGTCCCCGTCTCGTGATTCGGGAGCCCGATCCTTATCAGCCGAGGAACGCACAGGTACAACCATGTGAATGGCCTGCCGATGAATTCATGATTGATGCAGGTTTCAAGGACGAGTTTGATACATTTGTTCACAACGGCGGGCTCGAAGAATTCATCTCCAATAAATGTGAATAGTATACTTCACTCACTGCCTCTTTTGTTCGTAGATTCAAATTTTCAGTAGGCCATGACACATCCATACTGTTTGATCTTTATGCCAAATCGGTTACCATGGATTTAGAGGATTTTAATAGAATTTGCAGGATACCTGATTGGGGTAGGCCCAATGATCCTCCTATGTCTTTGGTTAGAGATTTTATTTCTAGTATAACTGTTGGAGAAACTAGAGATATTACGCAGGCTACCATGGGGACCATTCATTTTCATGCCTTACATTATTTTGCCCTCTTCATAGGTAGATGCATTAACGGCAAGAATGAGCATTGTCACCTCTGCGCACCTGACCTTAGTATTCTTAAGAGCGCAGTAACGGGTGATAGAAGTTTTAACATGGGAGCTATAATTGCGAGGAGGCTAAATAATAGTGCTAATTAAGGGGATTTCTTTGGTGGGATCTATGCCACTCGCATAGCAAATTTTCTTGGAATACCCTTCCACGAAGGAGATCCCCCGCTCCATACAACTTTCCTTGATCACGCCGCTATGATACGTTATCAGCTCCTTGAGATGGATAATTAATCCCTCCTATACCAGTTAATATTTAACCGACAGCGTGTTTTCCATATTACCCTTCCTGCTCCCGCCTTCTTTGACTTTCAGGTAAAATGGATATATTACATAACCAGAGGAGAGGCACAGGAGTATGAGAGGGAGGCGACGGTTGCTCGCCTCCGTGAGGCAGCTATTCAGGCGGTAGCTGTCGCGTTCCCGTACAACCCCCATTATGTTTTTGGATATCGCCCGGACCAGCCGCGGGAGTAGACCAACTTAGGCCAAAAGCCTAAGCTTGAGGGAGTACGTGTTTCTCACCGACTTTATATTCATGCTCACACATTCACTTTGTTAGTCGGTGTTCACACTTTGCCATTGTATCATCCATGCTAGTTTATTTCTTTTTCTCGCTTTCTTCTCGTGTGCTTGTTTAAATTGACAAAAACAAAAAACAATAGATGTAAGTTTACTTTCCATCTTGCTTAGTGGTAATTAAAAAGAAAACCCAAAAAGATTTCTCGTTCTTCTTTTGCTTGTTGGGAGCTTTCCCGTGTAAATAGTTTTCTTTTTCTTTGGGTCGAGGTAGAAGATCATGATTAAAATGTTTAGTGGCTCTCATGTGCACTATTGTTTATCTGTCAAAGAGCCATATTACTTTGTCTTCTCTTCTGAGTTTGCTTGTAGATTCTAGCTTAGTCCAATGCACGAACACTCTCATTATTATTGACATCTTTCGGTCGTGCAAGTGAAAGGCAATACTGATGATATATGATGAAGTGACTGAGATTGGAAAAGCTGGTATGAACTCGACCTATTTTGTTTTTGTAAATATGACTAGCTCATTATTCCTAATACAGCATTGTTATGAGAGAAACATGTTTGCAATGACAACTTAGAGATCATAGTTTCTGATGCCATGCTTAATTAGCTAGGAGCTTATAATGGTTTGTCTTGGATGCCAACATGAATTTCAAAATAATTATGACGTAGTATGATAGGATGGTATCCTCCTTTGAATGATTCAAGTGGCTTGACTTGGCACATGTTCATGCATGTAGTTGAAACAAAGTCAACATAGCCTCTATGATATTCATGTTTATGGTGATTTATATCCTACTCATGTTTGCACTCAATGTTGGTTAATTTCAATGCATATTGATAACTGTTGTCGCTCTCTAGTTGGTCGCTTCCTAGTCTTTTGCTAGCCTTCACTTGTATACTGCTTGTGCATCCACTTCCATAAACCCAAAGTTGTTCCATATGAGTCCACCATACCTACCTATATGCGTATCTACCTGTCGTTCCAATTAAATTTGCATGTGCCACTCTCTAAATCTTCAAATAATAATCTGTTTTGTATGCCCGAACCGCTCATGTGGTGACAGGGGGCGGTCAGTATCTTCCATGCTAGGCGTGTTATCCTCGATACGTGTTTATTCACTATCAGTCACGAGAAAGGTGCCGGTAATCGGAATGCCCAGTTGCATGCTCAAATCGAAAATATAATTGCAAACAAAACTCCCCCTGGATTGTTGTTGGTATGGACGGCACCCGAGGATTCAGCTAGTCGTGGAGTGTGATTGATCGTTGGTGGGGGAGTCAAAACTTTACTTCTTTGTTTGGGAACTGCCTATAATATGTGTAGCATGGAATATGGTGAAAACTCTTGGTTATCGCGTTGACAATGAGAGCATACCACCCAAAATTATTTATCTCTGTTTTAAAAGCTTGAGCTATGGCACCTCTGCAAATCAATGCTTCGCTCTGCAAAGGGCCTCTCTATTTACGTTTCTGTTGAGTCATCCTCTTCTTATAAAAGCACCAGTTAGAGAGCACCTACGTCATTTTTATGCTTTGCTATTAATTGATATTTAGTATGACTGTGGCTGGATCTTCTTTGCCATGAATTACAATGTTCAGTCAGCCCTTGGTCTTTGAAGGTACTCCGCATTTATGTTTTGCGGTCTCAGAAAGGGCTAGCGAGATACCATCTGTTAATGTTGTATTATGATTGTTTTGATTGAAGTGTTGATGTTTGAAACTTATTATTATTGCTCGCTAGTTGATTATGTCATTGATATGAGTACATCATGAGACCTAAATGTTATTACTTATGTGGTTAGCTTATGATCTTGCTGAAAATCTGAATATGAGTTAGACATAATTACAACAACAAGATCAAACATAGTTCGTAAAAGTTTTTCTTTTGTTTCTTTCAGTTTGTCAACTAAATTGCTTGAGGACAAGCAAGACTTTAAGCTTGGGGGAGTAGATACGTCTCCATCGTATCTACTTTTACAAACTCTTTTGCCCTTGTTTTGGACTCTAATTTCCATGATTTGAATGGAACTAACCCGTACTGACGCTGTTTTCAGCAGAATTGCCATGGTGTTGTTTTGCGCAGAAATAAAAGTTCTCGCAATGACCTGGAAATTTACAGAGTATTTTTTGTGGAATATATAAAAAATACTGGCGCAAGAATTACCTGGAGACACGGAGCCAGGAGCCCACAAGCCCACGAGGGCCCCCCTAGGTCGCGCCTGGCAGGCTTGTGAGGCCCTCATGGTTCCGCAGCCTCCAACTCCAGCTCTATATATTCTCTCTCGCTCGGAAAAAATAGGAGATAATAGTTCATCGCGTTTCACAACACGGAGCTGACGCCCCACCTGTTCTTCCTCTGAAGGGCAGATCTGGAGTCCATTCTGGGCTCTGGAGAGGGGAAATCTACGTCGTCGTCATCACCAACCATCCTTCATCGCCAATTCCATGATACTCTTCATAATTCGTGAGTAATCTCATCGTAGGCTTGCTGGACGGTGGTGGGTTGGATGAGATCTATCATGTAATCGAGTTAGTTTTGATGGGGTTTGATCCCTAGTATCCACTATGTTCTAAGATTGATGTTGCTTGTCACTAGGGCCCGAGTGCCATGATTTCAGATCTGAACCTATTATGTTTTCATCAATATATGTGGGTTCTTGATCCCTTAGTTTCCATTAGGACCCCGCTGCCACAGGAGAGATGGAGAATAGATGTCATGCAAATTCTTTTCCATAAGCACGTATGACTAAATACGGAATACATGCCCACATTTCATTGCCGAACTGGAGCTAGTTGCATATCGCCCCATGTTATAACTGTTACATGATGAATGTCATCCGATATAATTATCCATCACCGATCCAATGCCTACGAGCTTTTCCTACTGGTCCTTGCTAAGTTACTTTACCGCTACTACTGTCACTACTGCTACTGTTACCGTTCCTACCGTTACTATCACACTACTTTGCTACTGAAACTTTGCTGCAGATACTAAGTCTCTCAGGTGCGGTTGAATTGACAACTCAACTGCTAATACTCGAGAATATTCTTTGCCTCCCCTTGTGTCGAACCAACAAATTTGGGTCGAATACTCTACCCTCGAAAACTGTTGCGATCCCCTATACTTGTGCCCTTGTTATATGAGATGTTCCAAGAGATGTTATATGAGATGTTCAAGAGATGAAATTGGGATTTCATGCTAGTGCCCTTGTTGATAGGTATGAGACCTTCGACAAGATTCTTTGTCTACAAAGTAAGGGAGAAAAGCTCAATCATTGAGCATGTTCTCAGATTGTCTGAGTGCTACAATTGCTTGAATCGAGTGGGAGTTAATCTTCCAAATGAGATAGTGATGGTTCTCCAAAGTCACTTCCACCAAGCTAATAGAGCTTCATGATGAACTATAACATATCAGGGATAGATATGATGATCCTTGACCTATTCGTGATGTTTGAAATTGCAAAAGTAGAAATAAAAAAGGAGCATCAATTTTTTATGGTTAGTAGAACCACTAGTTTCAAGAAGGGCAAGGGCAAGAAGGTATAGTTCATGAAACGGAAAACCAGTTGCTACTCTATTAAAGAGACCCAAGGTTGAACCCAAACCCGAGACTAAGTGCTTCTGTAATGAGGGGAACAGTCATTGAAGAGTAACTACCCTAGATACTTGGTAGATGAGAAGGCTGGCAAAGTCGACAAATGTTTATTGGATATGCATGATATTGATGTGTACTTTACTAGTACTCCTAGTAGCACCAAGGTATTAGATACCGATTCGGTTGCTAAGTGTTAGTAACTCGAAATAAAAACTACGGAATAAACGTAGACCAACTAAAGGCGAGGTGACGATATGTGTTGGAAGTGATCAAAAGGTCACAAGGTTGATGTGATCAAACCTCGCACGCTCCCTCTACCATCGGGATTAGTGTTAAACCTAAATAATTGTTATTTGGTGTTTGCGTTGAGCAAAGACATGATTAGATTGTGTTTATGGCAACACAGTTATTCATTTAAAGAAAATAATAGTTACTCTGTTTATTTCAATAATACCTTCAATGGTCTTGCACCTAAAATGAATGGTTTATTGAATCTCGATCTTAGTGGTACACAAGTTTATAATATTGTTCCCAAAATATACAAAGTAGTAATGATAGTACCACTTACTTGTGGCACTATCGCTTGAGTCATATTGGTGTATAACTCATGAAGAATCTCCGTACTGATGGTTATTTGGACTCACTCGTTTTTGAATCATTTGAGATATGCAGACAATGCCTATTGGTGTAAATGCATGAAGAAACTCCATGGAGATGGATTGTTGACACTCATTTGATTTTGAATCACTTAAGACATGCAAATCATGCTAGTCGGGCAAGATGACTGAAGGCCTCGTTTTCAGTGAGATGGAAGAAGAAAGTAACTTATTGGAAGTAATACATTTTTATGTATGCAGTCCAATGAGTACTCAGGCATGCAGTGGATATCGTTATGTTCTAACTTCAGTGTGAAGTTCAAGATCGTCGTGACAAGAGGATAAAAATGTCTACGATATGATCATAGAGATGAATATCTGAGTTGGAGGTTTGGTACACAATTAAGACAATGTGAAAATTGTTTTACAACACATGCCGCCAGGAACACCATAGTGTGATGGTGTGTCCGAACGTCATAGTCGCGCCCTATTGGATATGGTGCATACTATGATGTCTCTTCTTGAATTATCATTATCGTTTTTGGGTCAGGAATTAGAGACAACCGCATTCAATTTAAATAGGGCACCACATAATTCCGTTGAGATGACACCGTATGAACTATGGTTTGGAGAAACCTAAGTTGTCGTTTCTTAAAAGTTTGGGGTTGCGATGCTTATGTGAAAAAGTTTCAGCCTGATGAGCTCGAACCCAGAGCGGATAAATGCATCTTCATAGAATACCCAAAATAGTTGGGTACAACTCCTATCTCAGATCCGGAAGCAAAGTGTTTGTTTCTAGAAATGGATCCTTTCTCGAGATATTTTTTCTCTCGAAAGAATTGAGTGGGAGGATGGTGGAAACTTGATGAGGTTATTGAACCTTCACTTCACCTAGTGTGTAGTAGGGCGCAGGAAGTTGTTCCTGTTGCTCCTACGCCAATTGAAGTGAAAGCTGATGATAGTAATCATGAAGCTTTAGATGAAGTTACTAAAAACCTCGTAGGTTGACAAGGTCACGTACTGCTCCAGAGTGGTACGGTAACCATGTCTTGGAGGTCATGTTGTTGGACAACAATGAACCTACGAACTATGGAGAAGCGATGGTGGGCCCAGATTCCGATAAAGGGCTGGAGGCCATGAAATGTGAGATATGAACCATATATGAAAACAAAGTGTAGACTTTGGAAGAACTACTTGATGGTCATAAGAGTGTTAAGTATAGATGGGTGTTTAAAAGGAAGACAAACGATGATGGTGAAAAGTCACCATTAAGAAAGCTCGACTTGTCGCAAAGATGTTTCCTGCAAGTTCAAGGTCTTGACTACGATGAGACTTTCTCACTCGTAGCAATGCTAAAAGTCTGTTGGAATTATGTTAGAAGTTGTTGCATTATTTATGAAATCTTGTGGATAGGATGTCAAAACATTGTTTCCTCAACGAATGTTTGTATGTGATACAACCTGAAGGTTTTGTCAATCCTAAGGATGCTTACAAGTATGCAAGATCCAGCGATCCTTCTATGGACTGGAGCAAGCATCTCGGAGTTGAAATATATGCTTTGATGAGATGATCAAAGTTTTGGGTTTTATACAAAGTTTATGAGAAACTTGTATTTCCACAGAAGTGAGTGGGAGCACTATAGAATTTCTGGTTAGTATATGTAATTGACATATTTTTGATCGGAAATAATGTAGAATGTCTGGAAAGCATAAAGGGTTGTTTGAAAGGAGTTTTTCAAAGGAAAACTTGGATTAAGCTACTTGAACATTGAGCATCAAGTTCTATGGAAATTGATCAAAGCGCTTAATAGAACTTTTAATGAAATGCATGCATTGACAAGTTTTTGAAGGAGTTCAAATAGATCAACAAAGAAGGAGTTCTTGGCTGTGTTGTAAGGTGTGAATTTGAGTAAGACTCAAAGCCCGACCACAGCAGAAGAAAGAGAAAGGACGAAGGTCGTCCCCTATGCTTTAGCCATAGGCTCTAAAGTTTGCTATGTTGTGTACCGCACGTGATGTGTGCCTTGCCATGCATCTATCAAGGGGTACAAAAGTGATCCAGGAATGGATTACTCGACAACGGTCAAAAGTTATCCTTAGTAGTGGACTAAGGAATTTTTCTCGATTATGGAGATGATTAAAGATTTTGTCATACAGGGTTACGTCGATTCAAGCTTCGACACTAATCCGCATAACACTGAGTTGGAAACCGGATTCATATAGTGAAGCAATCATTTGGAATATTTCCAAATAGCGCGTGGTAGCAACATCTATAGGAACACATAGAGATTTCTAAAGCGCACACGGAACTGAAAGGTTTAGACCTCCTGACTAAAAACCTCTCCCACAAGAAAGACATGATCGAACCCCACAACTGTATGGGTGTTAGATTCATTACAATCACATAGTAATGTGAACTAGATTATTGACTCTAGTGCAAGTGGGAGACTGTTGGAAATATGCCCTAGAGGTAATAATGAAATGGTTATTGTTATATTTCCTTGTTCATAATAATCATTTATTATCCATGCTAGAATTGTATTGATTGGAAACTCAAATACATGTGTGGATACATAAATTACACACGTACTGTCCCTAGTGAGTCTCTTGTTGACTAGCTCGTTGATCAAAGATGGTCAAAGTTTCCTGGCCATAGAAAAGTGTTGTCACTTGATAATGAGATCACATCATTAGGAGAATGATGTGATGGACAAGACCGAAATTATAAACAGAGCATATGATCGTCGTAGTTTATTGCTACTGTTTTCTTCATGTAAATGTATCTGTTCCTATGACCATGAGATCAAGCATCTCCTGGACACCAGAGGAATACCTTGTGTGTATCAAACGTCGGAACGTTTCTGGGTGACTATAAAGGTGCTTTGCAGGTATCTCCGAAGGTGTCTATTGGGTTGGCATAGATAAATACTAGAATTTGTCACTCCGTGTAACGGAGAGGTATCTCGGGGGCCACTCAGTAATACAACATCACAACAAGCCTTGCAAGAAATGTGACTAAAGAGTTATCCACGGGATCTTATATTACGGAACGAGTAAAGACACTTGTTGGTAACGAGACTGAACTAGGTATGGAGATACCGACGATCAAATCTTGGGCAAGTAACATATGGAAGGACAAAGGGAACAACATACGGGATTAACTTAATCATTGACATAGAGGTTCAACCGATAGATATATTCGTAGAATATGAAGGAGAGAATATAGACATCCAGGTCTCGATATTAGTTATTGACCGGGGAGTGTCTCAGGTCATGTATGCATAGTTCTCGAACCCGGAGGGTCTACACACTTAAGGTTCGGTGATGTCTCGGTATAGTTGAGTTATAGGTGTTGGCGATTGAAGTTTGTTTGGAGTCCCGGATGAGATCTGGATATCACGAGGAGCTCCAGAATGGTCTGGAGGTACAGATTGATATATAGGAAGTCCTGTTTTGGTCATCGGAAAGGTTTCAGACTCATCGGTAGTGTACCGGGAGTGTCGGGAGGGTACCGGGGGCCATCGGGAGGGGTGTATCGACCCAAAAGACCTCATGGGCTATGGGAGGAGTCAAACCAGCCCATAGTGGTCTGGCCAAACCAACCAATAAGGCCCATGCGGAGAGAGGTGGGAAAAACCCAAAGGATGGGAAGGATTCCAAGTAGGAAAGGAATCCTACTAGGACTAGGATTGGAGGTGGACTCTTCCACCTCCACCTAGTTCGGCCGAACCCCTAGAGGGTTTTTTGGCTGCCTCCTCCCCTCCCTCCCAACTATATATACTAGAGGATTTAGAGGGAAGAGCAGACCCTAATTGCCACGTGCTCCCTCTACTTCTCTCTATATCTGTTTCTCCTCTAGTCTAGTTCGGTGGTGCTTAGGCGAAGCCCTGTCAGAATAGTTCACCACCACCACCACCACCCCGTCGTGCTGGAGAACTCATCTACCTCTCCTCCCCTGTTGCTGGATTAACAAAGTGGAGATCTTCATCGAGATGTACGTGTGCTGAATGTGGATGTGCCGTATGTTCGGCACTAGATCAGTATGGATCATGATGGGATCGTGGGAAGGACCGTGATGAGATCCCGGGACGGGATGTGATTTGAATCCCTAAGATATTCTACTACATCAACCGTGTTATATACACTCTCTTAGCAATCTACAAGGGTATGTAGATTCACTCTCCCCTCTCATAGATAATTGTGTGTGCGTAGGAATTTTTTTGTTTCGCATGCAACTTCCAAAAGTCCTTCCGATATGCCAGGAATCCCACACAACCTTGTCGAGGATAACCTCGAGATAATTGAAGGCTTCAAGTCCGGCAAAAAGGCCCTCCGTCATTTTTACGAGCCCAAGCGTCATGCCATGGTTTAGGGATTGCAAAGTAGCTCCAAGCTGGATTCATCAGAGATATAAAATAAGTTGAATGGCTAGCTAACCTAGTCATGGTGCCCAACAAACAAAATTCATGGCGCCTTTGCATCGACTTGAAAGAAGTCAACAAAGCATGCCCCAAAGATCCTTTACCACTACCACGAATTGATCGAATTGTCAATGGCACGGCCGGGCTTGACTCATTAAATTTTATGTAGGCCTATTCGGGGTATCATCCGATAAAAATTAAAGAATTTGATCAAGTCGCCACAACCTTCATAACACCATACGGGTCATTATATTACAACACAATGCCTTTCGAAAATAAGAATGTTGGCGCCACATACCAACACATCATCCAAATATGCCTAGAAAAACAAATTGGCAAAAGAGTGGAAGCATATGTGGATGATGTGGTTGTCAAAACAAGAAACATCAACCACCTGGTTGACGACCTTCACAAAACATTCGCTAGCCTAGAAGTATATAAAAAATCTCAATAAGGAGAAGTGTTTCTTAGTAGTACATGTGGGTAAACTTCTTGGGTTTAACAAATCCCGTAGAGGGATAGACTCTAACCTTTATGAAATCTGAGCCCTAGCTCGAATAGAGGTGACCATCGAATTGAAACCCATCCAAAGGCTGGCAGGATGTGTGGGTGCTCTGAGCCAATTTATCTTTCGCCTCGGGGATAAAGATTTAACTCTCTATAAGCTTGTGAAGCAAACCAAAAAAATTAAATGGACAAATGAGACAGGCACCGCTCTGGAAGAGATTAAGTCCCTACTTGCCACTAAGCCAATAATTGTTGCACCTGCATGTAGTGACGCGATATTACTATACATAGTGGCTACAAACCAGGCCGTCAATATGGTCCTTATTATCGATCGCAACATGTAAGGCCATAAATTCCAGGTCCAAATACATGTATACTATGCTTTCGAGTTGCTCACTCTGTGCAAAGCGAGGTAGCCTCACTATTGAAAGATAGCATATGCAATATCCAAGGCATCTCAAAAACTGAGGCATTACTTTCAGGAATGCTCGGTCATCTTCGCGTCCGAGGTTCACCTTAATGATATAATAAAATACAGGGATGCCACGGGACAACTCGCCAAATGGGAAATAGAACTTCTGCCCTTCGAAACTGCATGTTGCCATCCGAGATATTAAATTATAGGTACTAGTCAACTTCATGGAAAAATATACGGAGGTAAAGCTCCCTCGAGAGCATAGTACATACTCTCATTGGGCCAATGTACTTTGACGACCCCAAAATGCTCGCTGGATTAGGATCTAGAGTGGTCCTTACATCAACTGTCGACGACAATACTCAGTATGTACTACATATCATGTACACTGACTCGAACAATGTTCCTGAGTATTAGGCACTTCTGCATGGCCTGTGGATAGGAAGTTCAATGGGAGTCTCATGCATGGAAGTCCGAGGTGATTATAACCTCGAATCTCGCAAGTTGTCAGTGAGTTTGACGCAAAGGACCCCAAAATGGCCACATACGAGAATGCAGTTTTGACGATCTCAATCCAGTTTGAGGGACTAGATCTTCACCATATCTCGAGGGATAACAATCAAGCTCCGGTGCTTCCTCACCAGGATGGGTGCTAGAGATGACCCCGTCCCTAAGTTTACCTTCCTCGAAAGGCTATTTAGGACATCAATGGTATCACAAGAAGGGGGGTCCTATACCCATGTCTGAGAAAACCAAACACACACTACAGTAGGGAGGTTCAAAGACGACACATCAATCAGAGACTCTTTGCCTAAACTGTGTGCGATCGAGCCATCACAAATGGTATAGTTATAGCTTCATCGCCAATAAGGAAAACTATGTGCAGTGACTAGTCCATCAGGCAAGACTGAGATTAGACTAGCGTGTGTGATGCAGGGCATACATTCGGTTCTTATGAACTATTTGCAAAAAGACAAGATAATACAAACGGTTCACAAAATACACATGTGTGCAAAGTATGGCATACAGTTCGCTCTAACAAACTGTTTGAGTTGATACAGCTAGAACACAAATGAGTTACCATAACAAAGTGTGTGTGATACCTAGCAAACAGTTCATTCATCGGAATTGTGTGGGATGGCCAATATTAACCCAAACAATTCATACATACAAGTTGTATGTGTTGTGGGCACATGGTTGCTGCTAAACAATTGTATGAGATGTGATTTGCTCTGTTTGCACAACATCTATGCTCGGACTACAGAACACCCCAACATTATTGTTGCATAAACAACTTTAACATCCAATTACATAAATGACTGCACAACACGTATACATTCCTCAATGTAAATTTACAATAAGTAGATGATCACTAAATCATATTGTTCTTCTGATGACAGTTGCCACCAATACTCTGATTTTGTCTATCTCTCGCCATCTACAGGAAGGAGGCACTTCCTCATGTCAACGATTCTCGTGTACATCTTGTTGCTTGTGTATGTGTACTTGGCCGCATACTTGATGTGTTCTTCATCCAGTTCGTTCATCTAGGCCTAGTGATAGACAGAGTTTTCCTTTCCGCACACATACTTCATGTCTCTGTAGTAGGGATCGATCATGGTCGCGGCAAGGTCAAACAAGGAGTCCTTTTGCTTCTTCTCCATGCCGCCCCAGACCGTGTACTGACCATGGATATTGACAACCTTCTCGCAGGACAAACCTGAAGTCTTGAGGACCTTGAGATCGTTAGTGGTGTCCACCATTGTGATCTTGTAGTCAGGGTTGTTGACAAACCTAGCGAAATGCTCGCAAGGACTTGTGGCCATGCAGTAGTGGTATACGAGCACGTAATGGCGCAGGCACAACTGGGCGACGACAACCATCTGATTATGCCCGGCATGATCGTCGGTGTACTCGAGGTCGAAGTTGACCACTTTGTACTTGTTGTCCTCAGCAAGCAGTTGATCCAACGTGTTGATGAATTTCTCCACAATGACCGATTTATTGGTGTACACTGTCGAGAGGTCTATTTTGACAATACTGGCAAAGTGCCGCTTGGCGTCGACCAGCACCATTGGATCCGCACGGGAGGATTAAAGCAATGAATAGATGTGCATCCTCTCTCTCTTATTTGTTATCATCGGTGTGCTTCTTGTGTTGTATGGTGAGATCCAAATGTGGAAGAGATGAAGGTAAATGTGCATGGAATAAATGGGTGGGCACTAGACAACATGGAATTTGGGCACGTCCGCATGGCAGTTTTTTGAACGCTTAACTGTATGGGGCGCATGTATAACTGCATTGTGGCGCCTGGTGTGGTGCAATGATTCCGTGACAACAGACCTTCCCCTGCAACGGCACCAGAAGAACGCTGCTAGCACTTCCTGGCAATAAAACTAGAAGAACGTTGTTGACGGCCCACCAGCGCGTGGGATCGCAGTAGTTTTCGAGGGTAGAGTATTCGACCCAATTTTTTGATTCGCCAGACAGGAGGTGAGAGAATACTCTCGAGTATTAGCAGCTGAATTTATTAGATTCAACCACACCTGAAAGATTAGTATCTGCAAGCAAAGTATCTGCAAGCAAAGTAGTATGATAACAATGGTGTCAGAAACGATCTGTTGATGGCAGACTATTCCTAACGATTGTATCAATTGCGCCAGAAGTTACCCGTGGACGGAAAATATTCTTTCCCGTCAACGGCGCGAGCAAAAGAATTGTAGCAGGTAGCAGCAGTGTAACGAGTAATAGCAGTGTCAAGGAACAACAGTAGTGACAGCAGTAGCAAGTAGCAACAGTAGCAAGCGACATTAGTAGCAACAGTAGCAGCAGAGCAAGACACGTAACAGCAGCAGAGCAAGTCAAGTAACAGCAGCAGTAGGACAAACTCGTAGGCAATGGGTCGGTGATTTGTTTGCATGATATTCATCATGCAACAGTTATAACACAGAGAGATATGTGGCTAGCTCCCGTTCGTCAATGTGCTGTAGGCATGCATTCCGTGTGTCGTCATACGTGCTTAGGGAAAAGAACTTGCATGACATCTATTGTCCATCCCTCCCGTGGTAGCGGGGTCCAAAAGGAAACTACGGGATATTAAGGTTCTCCTTTTAATAAAGAACCGGACCAACGCATTAGCACTTGGTGAACACATGAACTCCTCAAACTATGGTCATCACCGGGAGTTGTTCCGGTTATTGTCACTCCCGGGTTGCTGGACCATAACACATAGTAGGTAACTACAACTTGCAAGATCATATCTAAAACACACATATATTGGTGACAACATAATAATTTCAGATCTGAATTCATTGCACTCGAGCCCTAGTGACAAGCATTAAGCATGGCAAAGTAGTAGCAACATCAATCTCAGAACATAGTGGATACTAGGGATCAATCCCCGTCAAAACTAACTCGATTACATGATAGATCTCATCCTACTCATCACCGCCCAGCGAGCCTACGAATAGATTACTCACGAACGACGAAGAGCTTCATGTAATTGGAGAGGGAAGAAGGTTGATGATGACAATGGCGACGATTTCCCCTCTCCGGAGCCCAAAACGGACTCCAGATCTGCCCTCCAGATGAAGAACGGGATGTGGCGGCGCCTCTGTATCGCAAACGCGACGGAATCTTCTCTCTTGATTTTTTCTGGGACGCAAGTGAACTTATAGAGCTGAGATCGAGGGCGGCAGAGCCACGTGGGCCCCACAAGCTTGCCATCCGCCACCAGGGGGTGGCGGCTACAGGGCTTGTGGCCCACTGGCCCACCCCGTCAGGTGGATCTTTGTGCAGGTATTTTTCATTTTCCAAAAATATTCTCCGTAAATTTTCAGGACGTTATGAGAACTTTGATTTCTGCACAAAAAACAACACCAAGGCAATTCTGCTGAAAACATTGTCAGTCCAGGTTAATTTCATTCAAATCATGCAAATTAGAGTCCAAAACAAGGTCAAAAGAGTTTGGAAAAGTAGATACGATGGATACGTATCAACTCCCCCAAGCTTAAAACCTTGCTTGTCCTCAAGCAACTCAGTTGACAAACTAAGAGAGAAAGAAAAACTTTGACGAACTCTGTTTGATCTTGTTGTTGCAACTATGTCTAACTCATAACCAGAATTTCAGCAAGATCACAAGTTAACCACATAAGCAAGTAACACAAAGGTCTCACGGTAAACTAATATCAATGGCATAATCAGCTAACGAGCAAATAATAATGAGTTCCAAATACCAACACTTCAATCAAAACAAGCATGAAGCAATATGAATAGGTGGTATCTCACTAGCTCTTTCTGAGACAGCAAAACATAAATGCAGAGCACTTTCAAAGATCAGGGGCTGACTAAACATTGTAATTCATAGTAACGAAGATCCAGTCATAGTCATACTCAATATCAATCAAAAGAAAAGCATAAAAAATGATAGAGGTGCTCTCTAATTGGTGCTTATATAAGAAGAGGATGACTCGACAGGAAAATAAATAGACAGGCCCTTCGGAGAGGGAAGCATTGATTTGCAGAGGTGCCAGAGCTCAAGCTTTGAAAACAGAGATAATAATTTTGGGTGGCATGCTTTCATTGTCAACGCAATGACCAAGAGTTCTTAATATCTTCCATGCTACTCATGCTATAGGCGGTTCCCAAACAGAAAAGTAAAGTTTTAACTCCCCCACCACCAATCAATCACACTCCACGGCTAGCCGAATCCTCGGGTACCGTCCATACTAACATCAATCCGGGGGGAGACTTGTATTATAGTTATGTTTTCGATTTAAGCGTCGAACTGGGCATTCCAATTACCGGTCCCTTTCTCGTGAATGATAGTGAATAAACACATGTCGAGGATAACACTCCTAGCATGGAAGATACCAATAGCCCCCTGTCACCACATGAGCGGTTCGGGCATGCAAAACATATTATTTCTTCAAGGTTTAGAGAGTGGCACATGCAAATTTACTTGGAACGGCAGGTAGATACCGCAAATAGGTAGGTATGGTGGACTCTCATGGAAAAACTTTTGGGTTTATGGAAGTGTATGCACAAGCAGTATTCCGCTTAGTACAAGTGAAGGCTAGCAAAAGACTGGGAAGCGACCAACTAGAGAGCGACAACAGTCATCAAGATGCAATGAGTTTGACTAACATTGAATGCAAGCATGAACATGATATAAATCACTATGAACACAAACATCATAGAGGCTATGTTGATTTTGTTTCAACTACATGCATGAACATGCGCGAAGTCAAGCCACTTGAATCATTCAAAGGAGAATACCATCCTATCATACCACATCATAGTCATCTCAAAATCTATGTTGGCATGCAAGACAAACCATTATAAGCTCCTAGCTAAATAAGCATGGCATCAGAAACTATGATCTCTAAGTTGTCATTGCAAACATGGTTCTCTCACAACAAAGCTGAATCTGGTTTGACAACCTAGTCATATTTACAAAAACAAAATAGATAGAGTTCATACCAGCTTTTCAGTCTCAGTCACTTCATCATATATCATCATTATTGCCTTTCACTTGCACGATCGAACGATGTGAACAATAATAAGAGTGCTCATGCATTGGACTAAGCTAAATCTGCAGGCAAACACAGAGGAGAACACAAAGTAATATGGCTCTTTGAAAGCTAAACAGGTATGCATGCAAGAACCAATAAACATTGTAACCAATATCTTCTACCTTGACCCAAAGAAAAAGAAAACTATTTACACGGGAAAACTCCCAACAAGCAAAAGAAGAAAGAAAAATCTTTTTGGGTTTTCTCAAAAGGACACAAAATAAGAAAAGAAAATAAACTAGCATGGATAATAAGTGGCAAAGTGTGAACACCGGCTAACAAAGTGAAATCATAAGCATGAATGTAAAGTCGGTGAGAACACGTACTCCCCCAAGCTTAGGATTTTGGTCTAGCTTGGTCTACTCCCATGGATGGTCCTGGCGAAACCCTAAATCAAAATTGGTGTTATACGGGAGTGCTGCAGCCACTGCTTGAATAGCTGCCTCACGTAGTCGAGCAGTCGTCGCCTCCCTCTCATACTCCTCTACCTCTCCTATGGTTATGTAGTATCTTCGTTTTACCTGAAAGTCAAATAAAGAAGGAGCAGGAAGGGTAATATGGAAAACACGCTGCCGGTTAAATATCAAGCGGTATAGGAGGGATCCATGATCTCTCTCAAGTAACTGGTAGCGTGTTAGAGCGACACGATCAAGGTAGGCTGTACGGAGAGGAGGGTCTTCTGAACGGATGGATACTCCAAGAAAATTTGCTAAGCGTGTAGCATAAACTCCACCAAAGAAATCCCCCTCACTGACATTATTATTCAGCCTCCTTGCTATTATAGCTCCCATATTGAAGCTCCTATCACCTGTTACTGCGCTTTTAAGGATACTAAGGTCAGAAGCGCATAGGTGACAATGTGCACCCTTGCCGTTAATGCACCTGCATATGAAGAGGGCAAAGTAGTGCAAGGTAGGGAAATGGATGCTTCCTATGGTGGCCTGTGTGATATCTCTGGTTTCTCCAACAGTTGTACTGGACACAAAGTCTCTGACCGAAGACTTAGAAGGATCATTAATACTACCCCCATCGGGTATCTTGCAAATCCTATTGAAATCCTCCAAATCCTTGGCGTAGGATTTATCGTACAGATCAAACAGTATGGATGAGTCACGACCAACTAAAAATTTAAATCTACGCACGAAAGAGGAAGTGAGCATAGCATACTGTTCACATTTATCTGAGAGGAATTCTTCTAACCCGACATTGCGGACAAGTGTATCAAACTCATCCTTGAAACCTGCTTCGATCATGAACTCATCGGAAGGCCATTCACATGGTTGTACCGGTGCGGCCCTTAGTTGAAAAGGTTCGGGCTCCCGAAAATAAAGACGGGTACCCTTCTAACTTGAGGAACCACCATGAAACTTCCTCCTGAACATAATTTCCTTTTGCTGAAATTTTTGAAGTTCAAGAGAAAAGTGAATGAAGACCAACCACACCTTGTAGCAACTACTCCTACTAGTGCCTAGAGACCGTATCACGCGCTAAAACTACCTGGGACTAGCTAAAATCAACATTTCTATCTCAAGAACAGGGTCACCAAGGTAGCAAGAATACAAGAAGGATAAAGCACTAGAGCAAAAACAAATTGGACCAATGGAGGAGTCACTTACGTGGAGTAATTTCCCCAAAACGGTTCGGAGAAGGGTGCTTTGAGCAAGGAGATCGAAAATCACAGCCAAATGAGCAAGAACACGGGTTTGAGCTGCGAAACAATTATTTCTAGAGGTGGAAGAAGAGGATGGGAGCTGGAACACGGCCCAATATTTTTCAAATATTGCAGAAAAAATCATACTAAATTTTCACGACCATCGGAGAACTTTTATGTTCGAGGTATTTTTCTCCGGGATGCTAAAAGAGAAAACAGGAAAACTAAACTAAATCTATCATTTTTCTTATTAGCAACAGAAAATGAAAGCTCAAAACAGAGGTAGGTGACTCTTTGATTCATCCATTTCATGGTCATCTAAAGAAATCCGTCAATGGGGTTGATCAAGTCCTCATGACAAAACCTTCTCGAATCGCAAGAGAGAACGGAGAATTTTCGAGCAGCCCCTAAGTCACCTCAATGGGGATATGTATCTCCCCAAAAAGCAAATCATACTTCATCTTGACACGAGGAATAGGGCATTCAAAGCTCCCAATAAGAATCAATGAATTCTTTTCGATAGCATTGATGCAATGTACTTGATATCGTTTCTTCGGAAAGTGCACCATGTGCTCATTACCGTTGACATGGAAAGTGAAATTGCCTTTGTTGCAATCTATAACAGCCACTGCAGTATTTAAAAAGGGTCTTCCGAGGATGACAGCCATGGCATCGTTCTCGGGAATATCCAAGATAACAAAGTCAGTTAAGATAGTGGTGTTAGCAACCACAACAGGGACATCCTCTCAAATGCTGATAGGGAAAGCAGTTGATTTGTCGACCATTTGCAGAGAAATTTCAGTGGGTGTCAACTTATCAGATTCAAGTCTACGATAAAGAGATAGCGGCATAACACTAACACCGGCTCCAAGGTCACATAAGGCAGTTCTTACCTACTTTCCTTTAATGGAGCAAGGTATAGTGTACACTCCGGGATCACCAAGTTCCTTAGGAGTTCCACCTTTGAAAGTGTAGTTGGCAAGCATGGTGGAGATCTCAAGATCTAGTGTCTTCCGTTTATTAGTCACGATATCTTTCATGTACTTGGCATACGGAGACATCTTGAGCATATTAGTTAACCGCATTTGCAGAAAGACGGGTCTTATCATCTCAACGAAGCGCTCAAAATCCTCATCATCCTTTTTCTTGGATGGCTTAGGAGGAAAGGGCATAGATATCTGAACCCATGGCTCCCTTTCTTTACCATGCTTCCTAGCAGTGAAGTCATTCTTATCGTATCTCTTAGGTTGTGGGTTATCAGGATGAACTGTAGGTTCAGTCTCCACATCATCATTATTGCTAGGTTGAGCATTATTATGAACATCACTATCCATATTGTCACCAGGTTCATCTTCATCACCAGATTGTGTTTGTGCATCAGACGCAGAAATATCATTATGTTCTTCAGGTGTGACAGTATTTGGTGAACTAGCATGTAGGTTTCTGTCATCCTTCTTCTTCGCCTTAGGATGACTGGGTGTATAAGCATTGATTCCTTGAGAATCTTGATCAATTCTCTTAGGATGACCTTTAGGATACAAAGGTTCCTGAGTCATTTTGCGTCCTCTAGTAATGACTCTGACAGAGTTGTCATTTAATTCATTGAGTAGGTCATTTTGATCTTTAAGTACTTGTTCTACCTGAGTAGTAATCATAGAGGCATGTTTACTCTGAAGCTTCAGATCATTGACATTTCTGTCTATACAAGCACTTAGATGGCTAAGCATACGAGTACTTTGTTCCAAATGTCTGCTAACATAATCATTGAAACTCTGTTGTTTGGCAACAAGGTTGTCAAATTCATCAAAGCATAGGCTAGCAGGTTTGTCAAAAGGAATATCACTTTCATCAAACCTACACAGATAATTCACTTCTACTACTTGTATCAGGTTATCGAGACAATGGATCTCTTCGATAGGTGGTAGATTTTTGACATCTTCAGATCTAATGCCTTTCTCTTACATAGATTTCTTGGCTTCTTGCATATCTTCGGGACCGAGGAATAGAATACCTCTTTTCTTAGGAGTTGTCTTAGGAGGTGGTTCATGAATAGTCCAAGCATTATCGTTGATCAAGATGTTATTCAGTAGAGTCTCAGCTTGTTCTACAGTTCGTTCCCTAAAAACACAACCGGCACAACTATCTAGGTGGTCTCTAGAAGCATCGGTAAGTCCGTTATAGAAGATATCAAGTATCTCGTTCTTCTTAAGAGGGTGATCAGGCAAAGCATTCTCTAGCTGGACGAGCCTCCCCCAAGCTTGTGGGAGATTCTCTTCTTGGAGTTGAGCAAAGTTGTATATTTCCTGCAAGGCAGCTTGCTTCTTATGGGCAGGGAAATATTTTTCACACAAGTAATAGGACATATCATGGGGACTACTCAAATAGCAAGAGAGGTGAACCCGGCTTTATCGTCATCCTTTAAAGAGAAAGGAAACAACTTAAGGATGTAGTAGTGGCGGATCTTCTTCTCACTAGTGAAATGGGTGGCTATATCGAGTAGTTTTGTAAGATGGGCTACGACCTTCCCAGACTCATAACCATGGAAAGGATCCGATTCGACTAGAGAGATTATCTCAGGATCGACAAAGAATTCATAGTCCTTATCGGTGATAAAGATAGGTGAAGTGGCAAACTTCGGGTCCTATTTCATCCTAGCTTTCAGAGATTTTTCCTCCCACTTGAGAAGTAATTTCTCAGCATCATAGGCATCCTTACACGTAAGAAAATCCTCAGCTATCTCTCCCTCCATAATGTAACCCTCAGGTATATCAGGAAATTCATATCTAGGAGAGCTAGATCTAGCAGGAGCAAAAGCAGGTTCTATCTCAATAGTATTGGCAGTTTCAGAAGCATCACGAGCATTGGCAGTAACTCTAGCAATATGAGCATCTAGGAATACCCCCAGTGGAACATCAGTCAATGTAGTATCTCTAGCAGTATCCAGCATATCATCATCAGGCAAAATAGCATCTCTAGCATCATCAGGCATAGGATCTCTAGCATCATCAGGCAAAGCAGTATCATGCATAGCATCTCTAGCGGTATCAAGCATAGCATCATCAGGCATAGTATCAAGCATAGAATCTCTAGCAGTAGCATCATAAGCATCATCAAGCACAGGCGACATATCAAGATTTCTAGCAGGAGGTGATGTCGCAAACTTAGTCATAACTGAAGGCGAATCAAGTGCAGAGCTAGATGGCAATTCCTTACCTCCCCTCGTAGTTGAGGGCAAGACTTTGGTTTTTGGGTCCTTTAGATTCTTCATAGTGATCAGCACATATAAATCCCAAGTAACTCAGAGAATATAGCAATACCTCCCCGGCAACGGCGCCAGAAAAATGCTAATTCCGTGACAACAGACCTTCCCCTGCAACGGCACCAGAAAAATGCTGCTAGCACTCCCCGACAATGAAACTAGAAGAATGTTGTAGATGGCCCACCAACGCGTGGGATCACAGCAGTTTTCGAGGGTAGAGTATTCGACCCAAATTTGTTGATTCGCCAGACAGGAGGTGAGAGAATACTCCCGAGTATTAGCAGCTGAATTTATCAGATTCAACCACACCTGAAAGATTAGTATCTGCAAGCAAAGTATCAGCAGCAAAGTAGTACGATAACAACGGTGTCAGAAACGATCTGTTGATGGCAGGCTATTCCTAACGATTGTATCAATGGCGCCAGAAGTTTCCAGTGGACAGAAAGTATTCTTTCCCATCAACGGCGCGAGAAAAAGTACTGTAGCAGGTAGCAGCAGTGTAACGAGTAATAGCAGTGGCAAGGAACAGCAGTAGTGATAGCAGTAGCAAGTAGCAAGCGTAGCAAGCGACAGTAGTAGTAACAGTACCAGCAGAGCAAGACAAGTAACAGCAGCAGAGCAAGACAAGTAACAACAGCAGTAGGACAAACTCGTAGGCAATGGGTCGGTGATTTGTTTGGATGATATTCATCATGCAACAGTTATAACACGGAGAGATATGTGGCTAGCTCCCGTTCGTCAATGTGATGTAGGCCTGCATTATGTGTGTCGTCATACGTGCTTAGGGAAAAGAACTTGCATGACATCTATTATGCATCCCTCCCGTGGCAGCGGGGTCCAAAAGGAAACTACGGGATATTAAGGTTCTCCTTTTCATAAAGAACCGAACCAACGCATTAGCACTTGGTGAACACATGAACTCCTCAAAGTATGGTCATCACCGGGACTGGTTCCGGTTATTGTCACTCCAGGGTTGCCGGATCATAAAACATAGTAGGTAACTACAACTTGCAAGATCGGATCTAAAACACACATATATTGGTGACAACATAATAATTTCAGATCTGCAATCATGGCACTCGGGCCCTAGTGACAAGCATTAAGCATGGCAAAATAGTAGCAACATCAATCTCAGAACATAGTGGATACTAGGGATCTATCCCCGTCAAAACTAACTCGATTACATGATAGATCTCATCCTACCCATCACCGCCCAGCGAGCCTACGAATAGATTGCTCACGAACAACGAAGAGCTTCATGTAATTGGAGAGGGAAGAAGGTTGATGATGACGATGGCGACGATTTCCCCTCTCCGGAGCCCAAAACGGACTCCAGATCTGCCCTCCAGATGAAGAACAGGATGTGACGGCGCCTCCGTATCGCAAACACGACGAAATCTTCTCTCTTGATTTTTTCTGGGATGAAAGTGAACTTATAGTGCTGAGATTGGGGGCGGCAGAGCCACGTGGGCCCCACAAGCTTGCCATCCGCCACCAGGGGGTGGCGGCTACACGGCTTGTGGCCCACTGGCCCACCCCCTCAGGTGGATCTTTGTGCAGGTATTTTTTCATATTTTCCAAAAATATTCTCCGTAAATTTTCAGGACGTTTTGAAAACTTTGATTTCTGCACAAAAAACAACACCAAGGCAATTCTGCTGAAAACGGCATCAGTCCAGGTTAGTTCCATTCAAATCATGCAAATTAGAGTCCAAAACAAGGGCAAAAGAGTTTGGAAAAGTAGATACGATGGAGACGTATCATGCAACCACATGCATAGGGCGCCCCAAACATGGAGGTACGCTGGCAGAGCGCGGAGTGCACGAATCCAAGCAAAGCATGCCACGGCTGCCTCAACCGTCCGCCTCATGCGTAGAGCAGTTTGCGATGGAGCATAGAGAACGGCCATTTGCTATGTAATAAAACACAAACGGTTTTTATTATTAACTATTTGTGTACTTTTCACCATGTTGCCTACCAAGGATTACAATGCCCGCTTCGGCATCGTGCATGCATTTTTCTGGCCTCCCCGTTCCCGCGCAACCGCGCATGTTCCATCGCAAGGTTCCCGCCCGGCTTGCCGGAATCCTACAAACCCCCAATGATTGGCCGCATACTTTACAAACCCTCACGGCCAGCATCTGCACGCTGCATTCATCCCCTCTCTCCCTGTAGCATCTCTAATTTGCTTCTCCCCCAATGACCAATGGCACCCATCCGTCGTCTATGCTCCTTCACTCCGCCAAAGGACAACTGAAGCTAGGAGGCAGTAATGCATTGGCGGCGGACTCCCCAGAAGCGTGTAGTGCGTGTGGCGTCCTTGTTGGGTGTGCGCATGCCACCCACCATACACTCTGCCATCATTGCCAAAGGCAGTTGCTCACATCGACTACTCTGGCTGCCACCCCATCATCGACCGACGTTCTCGCCACCACACGTTCATTCGCCTTGGCCGCCACCCCACCGTCAGCCGCCAAGGCCATCATTCGATCCACCACCATGGCCTAAATGCAGGAGGAGGTCGCCGACAAAGGCCAGATGTTCGGCTTTTGTGTTAGCGGCCTTGCACGCTATATCAACTTCCTACAAGAGGAGGAATAGGGCCAAGACGAGCATGCAATAAGGCTCAACACCTATGTGGCCCAGAAGACGCTTTGAGCTGCGGAGGGTAGCAGTACAAGGCGACAGATTCGACTCCTCCAGCTCGCGAGTAGGCTCCTCCTCCTCTGACTCTTACTAAATGCATTGAGTAGAGGAGAGGCTGCTGGAAGTAGTACAAATCCCCTCCATACTACTAGTATTGGGGGCTATTTTGTTCAGTTCATCTAATCATAAATATGGTTGAACTGTACCATGTACCATAAATTAGCTAGTATATATTGTTGAACTAGCTATTTCAGTACGTGGTTGGCAACAACTGGGGAAAGGTTTGTTCGGTTCAGCTATCGAGTTGAATCTTTTGTAGAAAGACCACTGCTTCATGTATGAATGAGATCCATGTTTAGTGAATTTCTGTTGCAAAATTGCACCCTAGTTGTAATTTTGTTCCTGCAAAATTTGACAAATGCGAGTGCTACAATATTGACAAATGCCAAGTTTCCTAGATCCACAGATGCAATTGTTTCCAATTTGTCCAATGGTAATTTACCCAATACGACACATGCAAATCTAAACTCATCGTATGCACTAAGCACACACGTCATCATACATGACCATTTGCGGTGACGCAGTGAACAATCCTTCACGCCAAATTTTGGGTTGGCTTAGTAGCAAAGGAAATTTTTCCCTCGGTCTGCATACGCTACATCCTAGCCAATATAGAGTGCAACACATGGCAGTATGTAAACAGTCAGTAGAATGTCTATCATTTATATATAATACTCCCAATTGCGGTGGTAACATGAAAACATTTTGTTCCAAAAAGCCTTTGTCGCCTTCTCTCAAAGTGGAAACGAAAATAACATAACATATTTGTGATATATGATGAGGCACTGCCAATATAGACCTTGTGACTATAGTTAAAATTTGAATTATGTACATAAATACAAATAAAACTCAATTAGTGTATAAAAAAGCCAAACAAACCCTTAATAATGTCATATTTTTGTAGTACACAACTATTGGTCTATCTTGTTTCCAGAAAAAAAATCAAGGAGAGAAGAGGCGTCGCATGTCGTTTCACTACATGTGACATGCATGTTCCCTATCGGAACCACGTAGCTTATTGTGAGAAAGTCTCCCGTTTGGAAGAGGCATGGGATAAAACATGTCCATGTTGGTATTTTTTTTATCACGACATATGTGTGACTTGTCATAACACCATGCCAAGTGTCATGAATTTCTCTTTAGTTTTTGATTTGTGGGAATTCAAAACCAAGTTTCACAATGTTTACGATCAAGCCAGGATGCTGAGATGTTTGAAATTCATTCCAATTTCTTCAATGGGACCTAACACATGCATCCGGGGACACATATATGATTGTTGAACCCATTTTGGCGCACTCGACCTTGTGATTATAGATCAATTTTGAATTATGCACATTAAATACACAAAAAGACCCATTAATGTATTAAAAATTGAGATGACCCATTAATTTATTATTATTTTTGCACTTCCCTCCTATTTTTCTATAGTGTTTCTATAAAAATTGAGGAGAGAAGAGGCATCAGATGTTGTTTCACCCGCATATGTGACATGCATAATGTTCCCTATCGAAATCACAAAGCTACTTGTGAGAAGCTTTGGTTTGTAAGAGGCTTGGTGCGAGAACATGTCCAAGTTGGACAACTTTTGAGCACATCATATGTATGCCCTTGTCATGACACCATGCCAAGTTTCATGAATTTCTGATGATTTTTGGATTTACATGAATTGTAAAAGCAAGTTTCTCAATGTTTGCGGCTGGGCCAAGTCAATGAGATATTCTAAATTCATCCCCGTTTCTCGCATGGGACCTAAACATTCATCTCGAGACTCATATACGATTTTTCAACCAATTTTCATGCATTGGACCTCGTGATTATAGTAAAATTTGTATTATTTATATTAAATTGCTAGAAAACCCAATTAATTTATTAAATAGGCCAAAAAATGTGGAATTTTCCATTGTTTAGCATGATAGTCATGTTGGTTTATTGTGACTCTAGAAATAAATTCATGGCGAGAAGAGACATCGGATGTTGTTTCGCACATAAAAGGTGAACGTTCCCTATCGGAGCCAAATGGCTTTCTTTTAAGAATCTCGAGTTTGTAAGAGGCTTGTGCCAAAACTTATCCAAAATTGGGCCATTTTCTACTACAACAGACAACAGGGCAAGGCCATGACACCATGCCCAAGTTTCATGAATTCTTGATGAAGTTTGGATTTGCACCAATTTAAGAACCAAGTTTCCTAATGTTTGTGGTTGTTCCAAGATGCTGAGATGTTTGAAACTCATTCCCCTTCTTGCGTGGGACCTAAACATGCATCCAGGAAAACATATGTAATTTTTTAACATATTTTCATGTCCTCGACCTTGGGATTGTAGTTTAAATTTGAATTATACACTTTAAATACCTAGCATACTTATTTTATATATTAAAAAGGCCAAACAAACCAAAGAAAAATTTCATAGTTTAGCATGTTAGCCATGTTGCTCTATGGTTACTTTAGAAATAAATTCAAGGCGAGAAGAGCTAGCGGATGTTGTTTCACACATAAAAGGATAACATTCCCTATCGGAAGCACACGTCTTTCTTGTGAGAATCTTTGGTTTGTAAGAGGCTTGTACCAAAACTTGTTCCAAATTGGGATTTTTTTACCACAACACACAAGAAGGCAAGGTCATGACACCATTCCCAAATTTCATGAATTTCTCACGATGTCTGGATTTGCACGAATTTCAAAACCAAGTTTCCCAATGTCTGCGACCATTCCAGGACGCTGAGATGTTTGGAATTCATTCCCATTTCCTGCATGGGACCTAAACATGCATCCAGGGAAACATATATGAGTTTTCAACCTATTTTTATGTGTTGGACCTTGTGATTGTGGTTTACATTTGAATTATGCATAGTAAATGCCTAGAAAACACAATTCATGTATTAAAAAGGCCAAACGAACCCTCGAATATTTCATAGTTTAGCACAACGGTTATGTTGCTCTATTGTGACTCTAGAAATAAATTCAATGCGAGAAGAGACAACAGGTGTTTTTCCACTCATAAAAGGTGAACGTTCCCTATCAGAACTACATGGCTTCTGAGAATCTTCAATTTGCAAGAGTTTGTGCAAAAACTTGTCCCAAATTGGTATTTCTTACCACAACACACATGAGCAGTGACATGACACCATGCAAAGTTTCTTGAATTTCTCACGATATATTGGACTTACTGGAATTTGAAACACATGGATTCTCAATATATGTGGCCAAACCAAAATACCGAGAGGTTTGAAATTCCATCTCTTCCATGGGACCAAAATATGTATCGACACACATATGATTTTTATCACATCCAGGTGTCTCTATCTAGCATGTTCTTAACTACAATTCATATCTGAACTATGCACATGAAGTGTCTAAAAAACTCTTAAATGTCTAAAAAGGCCCAAACAACCCTGAATAATTCCATATTTAACAGACACTCCTATAGTTGCACGTTCGCTGTAGATCAATTTTATTGCAAGCCAAACACCATCGATTGCCAATGTAACTTAATTTTTTGTTTCATAACAATGTGAAAGTCAAGTATGTCGCTAATAGTTCTTGATCATGAAACGTGTGTGATGTGGTATAAAATATCTTGGGACAATCCTCATATATATGGCTTACACCGGAAGCTTCATCGGCTATAGTCTAGTGTTGGCGCATTAACCACACAGTCACACTTGCTCCCCAACACCACTGTGCTGTTCAAACATCACCGGTGAAAGATGGGGACATGGATCTACAGCGTGAAGGCAACTTCGGCAACCTACTCCGGCCCAAGCGTGGCCGCATCAGCCATCAGCACGCTCATGACCCACAAGTGTAGGGAATCTATCATAGCCTTTATGATAAGTAAGAGTGTCGAACTCAACGAGGAGCAGAAGGTACTGACAAGAGATCTTGAACAAGGAATAACTACAAGCACTGAAAGGTAACTTTTTATGGGTTTTCTGGTATAAGCAACAAGGACATAAATTGAAGGAAATTAAATGCTGACGAGGTGCACCAAGTGGCCCAATCCTTTTGAACACAAAGGGTAAGTCGGGGGACTAAACTTATAAAGACTTAGGCATTCCTGAGGACACATAGGAGAGATAGTCAAGTGCTTTCGCCATATTCCGTCTAGTACTATATTTTGTATTGATAAGTGTTATGTGGGTGAATCTTTGCTAATGCACTGTCCTATCTAGGACAAGTACACTCTTATGGTTAAACACCTTGCAAGAATCCGCAAATATAAGAGAGAAATTAAGGCAAAGCCTAACCATAGCAATAAACTTTAGGATCCAACACTCCTTCGTGCAAGAGCATGCGAACTGGGGTTCAGGTTTATGTCACTCCGGCAACCCACCATAAGAATTCTTTATACACGATGCATTCCCCTTGGTTCTTAAAAATTTTAAGTGTTATGTAGTAGACGTTCACATAACACCACTAGAATAATAACACCACAACTTAAATATCAATCAACACATATTACTTCAACATCATATGACTACTATCAACAAGACTTCTCCCATGTCCTCAAGAACTAAAGGAACTACTCACAAGACATAAAAGAGATCATGATCAGAGAGGATGAAAATATGATGAACAATCTGATCATAACAATAATTCTCCAACAAAACTCAATAGCATTCACCACAAAAGAGTAATCTACACCGGTAGAGTAAAGGGGATGAATAGTGCAAGGTACAACTCCGATTGCAATGGTAAAGTGAGATGGGGTGAAGATGGAGATGGTGCTGGTGATGAAGATGATGGTGATGACGATCTCGATCATGCCTGTGACAATGGTGATGCGGATGAGAACGATCTCCCCCTTCGGGAGGAGTTCTCCCCGGCAGAATGTGCCCGCCGGAAAGGTCTTTTATTCTTTGTAGGTTTCCGCCGCAGAGCGGCGGTGGAACTCTCAAAACTCTCTTTTCCCCCGGGATTTTCAGGTCACGAGGGTCATATAGGCCAAAGGGGGCACCGGAGGTGGGACCCACCGCCCAGGCAGCCACCTGGCGCGGCCTAGGGGCGTCCCGCGCCACCATGGCGCTTGGGTGCCTGGTGGCCCCCCTCCAGTACTTCTTCGGCCTGTCTTCATGATTTGTTCAGAAACTTCTTCCCCATAAATTTCAGCTCAGTTGGAGATGTTCTAATATAGAAACTCTTCATGCTCTTTTCACCGTTGAATCCTGCGTCTGCTGTTTCGGCACCGGAAAGTTGTAAACTGTGTAAAATAAGCCAAAACACTAAAAGAACAGCATCATATTGTGAAATATATCAATGAATAGAGACAAATTATGATACAAAATAGTGATGCAATTTGGACGTATCTCACGCTCACAATATGCATGAGTACGGTGGCAATCTCTGACAAGGAGGCTGCTGCCGTCGAAAGGGAAGCTTCTGCAGCTGAGTTACGGCAGCAACATACGCGGTCGGGATAGCAAATGGCGAGAATGGCACATCAGGTGTCTGTTGATCGGCGGCTCCCATAGCCCTGATGGCAACTACCCATGCCTATCTCGAGGGAGGCTACATCCAGTTCATGTCGGTCCCCACACAAATAGCACTGACCTTCTATGACATCAGTTGACAACCTACATCCGAAGAGTTGGCAATCGCAGAGAGCACTGAGGGAGCTGTCCATTCGTCGGTAGAATATCTTGCGGAGATGGAGACCGTTAATTCCCATACTACAGTGGCCCACACCCGACTCGTGGCAGGCTTCTCCAAAGAGATGGCGGTCACAGGCTGTGATGTACTTGTGGAGTATGTGGCGATGGATGTGATACGTCCATTTTGCATCATGTCTTGTTAGTGTTATTTGTATTATTTTTATGCATTTTTCCCCTTGGTGGTGTAATTCTACTGCCTTTTCTCTCGTAATATGCTAGGTTTATATCTGTCACACCCTGTGTTTGTACCAGTTTTGCCACATGTTGTTTTATAAAAATTGGAACTAATTAAAACTTTCTACATGTTTGTGATGGTTGATTTTTGTTGCAACTTGCTTGTGTGGTTGATTGAGTTTTGAATCACTATAGTTGTGCTTGTCTCTAAAACCCACCTCTTTGGCTCCAAGCTGTGGCACAATGATCATGTCACGCGAATAAGACCAGAAAACCATTTTAGTAAATTATTATTTTAACAAAAGGCTTTTATTAAATTTAAGTCCTCCAAAACCCCTAAATTGGGATTTGCACTTCAAGTCCCCAATTTAGGAGAGATGTTTTACAAGTTATTTTCATATTTTATTTAAATAGTTTTCCTGAGGACACAAATGGTATTTCATCAGGAAATATTATTTTCTTTCTTTAAAAATAATTGAGAAAATCTAGGGAAACTCATTGGACATGTATTTTCCATACATAAGAGTTTCAACACATGGTCATGTTCAAAATATTGGACAAAACCCATAAAAACACTTTTTGTCTATTCCAAGCCCTTGAAATTTCCCATAGGAAATATTCTCAATAAATTTCAGGAAAATTCTAGCAAGTCACACCTGATAAATGTGGCGATCCTAGAAAGTTTCATCTCAATCCAAGTTAATTTGATCCACCTATTAATCCCAAAATTCTTTTTGTCCAGAACCAAATTTGATCCCAAACTTTTCAAGAGTGATCGAGCCCCCAAATAAGGATGCTACACCAAGTTATGCATTTCTGGGAGTTGATTTGATCACCTTGGTCCATAGAAATCTCATTTTGTCCATTTGTAGGGTTTTCATGTTTACATTGTCAACTTTTCTCAAATGAGCTCAAACTTGGTGAATCCTATTGCAAGTGGTGAATCTCATTGCAAGTGGTGAGGTTTATCTCGCTCAAACCAGGATCAAACACCTTCTGCTGATTTGGTAAAACTGCTACTTTCACCCCTTACACAATTCTCTTTCACTCCAAATTTTATCACAAGCCTACAATATTGCCCTTCATTTGCAACTGAGAGATCTAGCTCTGGTTCAATGTTAGGGGAGGACAGCAACCCCAATTAAGCCCGTGATTCACCCTGGGATAGACTTTGTCCCCCTCTTCCTTTGACCACAGCCTCCCTCCTCGGCTCCAAAGCATCCAAGGGGCACTCCACATGCCCCAAACAAAGTGGACAGGGAGGAATGTGTCAGAGCTCGCCAACAAACCGTGGCATGCAAAAACTATGCTATGAACGCGCTACACTGTGCACTCGCATTGTGGGCAGCCAGCCCCGACAAGCTCTGGCCCCCTCCGCCTATCCCCCGAGACCCCCTCGACGGTAGAGACCCTATGCGTCCTGCCCCTCTTCTCACCCCTTCTCCTCCCCCTATGAAGCATGCCCATGGCCGGCCGAATCGGCCAGATGGTGCTTGCCATCGTGGCACGCGAGGAGCAAGCTCCCTCTCCTCCTCATCTTATTCCCAACACCGGACATTGTCCAGGAAGACTGCAGACACGTCCCAAGTCCCTTCTCCTCCCCTGGTCGTTGCCACATTCTCACCAGTGCACGAGCTCTGGGTGGACTGTGCCCACACTATATAATGCCATTCCGTGCCTCCCTCTCCCTCCCTTCGACCTCCTTCTACTACTAGTCTCCCTCCTGAACCACCGACTCCTTGCCAAAGGCCCCCGGGCTCGAGATGGAGCTCCGGATCTGCCACATCGGGATTCTGGCAATCCCCGGGTACAAGGCTGCTCAGGCTCTCTTTTCTTCTCCGTTGGAACCGCAGAAGCTCCTTAATGCTTCTCCCCCTCCCCCTTGTTATTTTGCTACAGGACTCATCCCCAACGACCACCCTCCTGAAGCGCCTTCACCACGGGACCTCGCCGCCCGTGACTCGCTACACCTCAACCCCTCCCAACAATACACATCGAACGGCGGGACGATTCTAGTTCCATTTGCGTCATCACCAAGACCAGCCATGCCCCTGCTCGCCACAGGTGAGCTTTCACTATCTCCTGTGGAGAGGTTGAAGACGACCCCGGAAGGGGCCGACTTTTCATCCATTTCTCCCCCTCCATCCATGTCGTGGCCCAGCGGTCAGGTTTAAACGCTCGAGCCACGCGTGCGCCGCATCGGCTGAAGGTATAAAAGGCCTTGGCATCTTGGATGTGGCCGCTTGGCGTGACCTGATTCCCCTTTGCGATGGCTCTGGCGAGCCGGTTTGGTCAAAAATGAATAGTGGCCTTTCTTTTATTTCTTTTCCAGACCTTTCAAAAATTGCCGATGTTTTAATTTTTGTCCAAATTCAAATATTCCTCCACCACAAATCTTGTAATATTATGTAGTATTTTAGGGTGCCACTTGTGTAATTTTTACAATGGGTTGCATGCCCTATTTTATTTTAGAATCCCTATTTTAGGCATTTTACTATCCAAAAATAAAACCCAATAATTTTTACATAACCTATACCCATCCTAGTATTTTACAAAAATGGTGTGACATTTTTCTGAATAGATTATTTTCTCTGTATTTGGTTGAGTGCTTATTTCTGCCCATTTATAAAGCGACAATAGATTGTGTTGCTGACAAGGGACTTGGACCAGAAGACTTTGAAGACCCTAGAGACTTTGTTGAGCAAGGCAGGCAACCCTACATTGTCTAAGAGAATACTTTTGTGCATTTCATATTTAGCATTTTATTCCGATGCAAAGGACATGTTGAATCGGTAACTGCCTCGGTGAAGTGGTCCCGTTAGTTCGTCGATGGCACTTGCACTTGGGCATAACCCTACCTACCTATGAGGGTTGTGCGGGTGGGTGTAGTTAGGTTCCTAGTAGTGCTACGCATGGGATTGGGTCCATGCATGGAGCCAGTAAAATAAGATGATTTCAAATGTTTTATGAAAACCCCGTCGGGTGCCAATAATTACCGAGGGCGATGTGTTGAGCTAGGTAACCTCTTGATAAGGGAGTGGTATACCGAATCCACATGTGTGAGTTGTTTCTAAAAACTGGATTAGATTTAATATTTCACGACCGTCCCAACCTTACATGTAAAACAACAATACCTCTCATGATTCGGGGCTTTGCTGATTACTATGGTCGGTGCTAGTATAGAGCCTGCATTACTAGTGGAGGGAGTGACATGGTCACTCTCGAGACGGGGTCATGCCAAGAAAGGGCGACCATGGGCTGTTTTCACAAACACCGGGCACATCGTTGCATGCCCTCTTGGATGATACGTGTGATGTACATCACGAGGGATTGTCACCAGTGAGTGGTCTCTTTGCTATTATCATCATGGGAAATGTGATGTTCCGGTACTTACCTCGGGTATGAGAAATGTCGCGAGTCGTGTCCTGGCACGAAAGTTTCCCGATTCTTGTGGGTAAAGCGTGCAACCTCTATAGAGTGTAAAACTATTTGAATAGTCGTGTCCACGGTCAAGCATAGTTGGGTGGTGCTGCTTAAACTACGTCCAGGAATTTTCGTGTAAAACAAGTGTGTGTTGGGGGGAATGGTGGTAGTATGAATGATGAGCTAAGTGAGATGACTTGGCATGATGGGTGAACAAGGGTTGTTCGAGCCTCAATTCATATTGAAATATGTATCCCTTTCGAGTGGTTATCACTTACATTATGATGCATGTTGCACGAGAAGTTGATCATGTTATTGCAGTAGGGGAAACTCTCACTACTAGGAAAAACCTTATAGGCAGTAGCCTATTAGTAGCGCTGGAATGTAGAAAGCGCTGCTGCTATTTAGCAGTAGCGCTGGAAACAACGCAGCGCTACTGATAATGTCCTTAGCAGTAGCGCATGCCTCGTCATCTCCGCTACTGATAAACAGGGACCAACGAGGCCACCCGCAGTAACTATAGTAGCAGCGCCGTTCCTAAACCTGCGCTACTGCTAAGGTCAATATCAGTAGCGCTGCGTAGCATCCAGCACTACTGCTAAAAGGGGCCCAACGACGTAACCGCAGTAGCTGTAATAGCAGCGCTGGCGTGGTAAAAGCGCTACTGCTAAGTACAATAGCAGTAGCCCTCCACTAAACCCATTTCTACTGTTATGTTGATTTAACACCCGCCATGCCTAAAAAAATCCTAACTCTCCACACTCCCCCACCCCCTCTCTCCTTGATCTCAAGCCGTCGCCGCCGTCGTCATCATCGTTGTCATTGCCGCCGCCTCCCTCGCCGCTGTCGTCGTCATCGCCGCCGCTTCCCTCGCCGTCGCCACCGCCCACCTCCCCTCCCACTCTAGTAAGCCCCCTTCCCCTCTCCCGCTCCAGTAAGCCCCCTCCCCATCCCGCTCCGGTAAGCCCCCCTCCCCCTCTAGGCGCCGCCGCCCCCCCCCCCCTCCCGCTCTAGGCACCCCAAGACTGCTGCCATTTTGATTTTAGGGCCATCGGTTCAACATGTCATCTTGAGATGCATGTTAATAAGAAAATCAAGATATGTTTGTTGAAGATGTTTTGATGTAAGTAGAAAGAAGGAAAAAAATCATGTTTGTAAATTTCATGTAAGTAGGAACATTAGATTTGAATTAGACAACCAATGGTTTCGAACTACTTATTGAAACTTTGGAGAGGAAAAAGGGCACACACATATTTCACCAACCTACAAATATCATCCTTTTGTTGGTGTTAATGCATAAAAATATCATTACTTTGGAGAGGAAAAAGGGCACATACATGTTAATGCACATTAGGTGTTAATGCTACAAATATCATTCCTTTGGAGAGGAATTAGACAATCAATGGTTTCTCACTTTGCTTGCTAAGTTGTGCTAAGTTTTGCCGGAATGTCCGAGTGGACTATGTTTTGCCTGAATGTTGATTCATTTCCGTTCCGGAAATTTCAGGCGCTCCATATGTCCACTATTTAGCAGAAGTGATGCAGAAAATTTCCGTGAATTTCGGCATGACTAGTGCTAGTAACTAGGACATATGGAGTGGTTGGGAATTGCCGGAAAGGGTAATGAATCAACATTTCGGCAAAACATAGGTCCCTTTTTATTATTCATGTTTCTGTTTATATATAGATGTCCTTCGGATATAGTGTCACGGTTGTTGTTTACACATTTACCACATTAAAATAGGAAATGTCTGACGATGAATATTGGGAGTGTGAACATTGTGGCGACTGTCGGGGTATGTGCGACACGCCTCACCTGCGAGACGATAGGTTCTTCAGCATGGAGCTTGACGAGAATGGAGATATGTTCCTCCCTTGCCATGCAAGAAGATATGTGTTGGAGAGGCTCGGTTTCGAAGACCATGAGAGAATTGAGAGGAGGAGCGCTAACCTGAGGACCATACATGGTCACACATTTGTTATCAAAGTATTTAATTCAGTTTTTCAAGCAGAATTTGGGTGCCCAAAATGGGAAGATCTTTGCAAGGCATATGGATTTCAGGAGGGTATGGAAATAACCTTCGATCTTTGTTCTGAAGATAATATGCGAGGCAACATCTACATTTGGGTGGTTGCCGATATGCTTCCTGTTTTACCACCATGTGAATTCCTCAACAATATTTGTCAAGTAATTTGCATTCTATATTTAGAAATAGTTGGTGTTTATCCATATACTAAATTTGTTAAATTATAATTTACAGCTTATTTCGTTTCTTCGAGTGAATAATGGAATTAATTGACATGACACACTACACGTGTGGATCACATCTAACTTGGGAGGAGAAGGATGTTCTTCTCTACTTTCTTGTTGGTGTTCTGGTTTCTAGGGATACCTTCCCGTATAATTTTGGAATTGGCCAAAATTATAAATTTTACATGCCACTAGTGCATAGGTTGAGGCCGGATGACATTCACCGAAATATCTTGGTAAGAGTTTCCTAATTAAGTACGCTCTACTATTGCATAAATGGTGTTGATTACCTTGCTAACTAGGTTATTATTATGTTCTTCAACAGCAACTGCCACATGATGTAGTGCCTCTATTGATTCACCAAGAAGGTCAAATGAAAATTAACAGCCCCGTGAGGGCTGAGTTCGATGCTCCATACTCTAGTAAGCTCAAATCAAAATAAAAAAGGCTCCAAATTGAAGCATGGAGAGAAATAAAGAAGGAGCGCAAGCCACAAGTTGGAGACCGTTGGACCTCTGTGCTTCATCATGTAGACATTGGTGTTATTATGTTTTATGACATTATACCTAAGAACGAGGACTAGGTCTTATGAGAGACAAGTTCTTCTGGTTTATATTAACTTGACATGATCGATTAGGTCATATGATGACTATTATGATGTTTCGTTGTTTTACTATATGTGGATATTATGATAACTTGGTATATGATTAAGATGATGATGAGTTGTTAGATGAGTACTTAAGATGATGAGTTATATGACATGATACTCCCTTTGTCCCATAATTCTTGTCTTAGCTTTGTCTAGAAATGGATGTATCTAAAGACAAGAATTTAGGGACAGAGGGAGTACTTTATGTGTATGACGTGGTACAAATTATGCATGTTTATTATGATATGATGAAACCACTGTATAGAGCATGCACAAATACATAGGGGGGACATAAATACGATGCGAATTAAATATTAAAAGCAGGAATATTAGCAGCAGCGCTGGAATATTAGCAGTAGCCCTGGAATATTAGAAGTAGCGCTCTACTTATACCAGCACTACTACTAACATAGATACGAGTAGCACTTTCAATCCAACGCTACTGCTGAGAGTTAGCTGTAGCACGTTAGCAGTAGCGCTGGCCCCATCGCTACTATTAAGGGTAAAACCAGCGCTACTACTAGGGTTTTCCCTAGTAGTGTCCGTTTTCTGCCAATTGCCTATTAGTATCATATCATGTTTCATTATTTCCTTGTTCCGCATAATGGGTTTCTTGCGAGTACATTCAAAGTACTCATTGGCCTGCGATGATTATTTAATTGGCCACGCATGGAAGATCAGGAATTTTGAAAAGAGTTCGTCGGTGATGAACATGCGAACTAGGACACTTCCTAGTCAGAATGTCTATAGGTTAAGGCAGATGGCATGGGTTCACACTTTCATTCAAGATGGTCATTGTTTGTTGTGTTCGGTGTGTCGGCCTTCGACACCCTGTGTATGTAAGACTTGTCCATCATGGGCCTTATTTGTATAAAATTGTATGTACGGATGTAAGACTCTTGTTATTCAGCTTCTGGGTGTTTACTGAGCATTGATCTCTAGGATCACTGGACACGTGCCTTCAGTTATCAGGACTACAAGTTAGGGTCCCCACAGAGCTGGTATCAGAGCCATCCTAACCGTAGGAAGCCTTATCTAGCAAGTACGTCGGATAGAATGAACCCCCTTCCAAAAACTATACCTAGCCTCTATGCTTTGGAGTTTCTACATTTCTTGCCTCTTCCACTCCATTTTTCAAACTCTTTCATGACACACTCTCCTTAAACCTTGTAGATGGCCATCGTACCCAAAAACCTCCTAGCATCTAAATTTCCCCTACTCCTTGCGGACAACCTGGAGAAGTGTGAGATTCGTCGATCACCCATTTTCCTGTACCACGATCATTGGGTCAATGCCACCACATAGGAGTACCACGTTCATATGGTCGTGAAAGAAAATGACTCCCTAACAAGTTGGTTCTTTGAAGGACCACACATGGAGGCACTGGTGTTAGTAGTCGAGAGAGCGGCGCGGAAGGCGCTCATCCACCTTTGTGAGATCCTTCGTGAGATGGCCGATGAACCGGCCACTCGCCACTTTCCTTTCATGAATGATGATGTTGGAAGGAGTTGGACGTTGACCCCATCCCCGGAGGACTCAACGCAGCTTAGATTCCAGACCTACTTTAGCCTCTCCACCGATAGTCTTGCTCACAACCTGATCAAGGAGTCCATGAAGCTTCGATAGGAACTTCACCACACCCGCTAGCAACTCCGTCAAGGTAAGATGAATCCAGGCAAGATTAAGAAGGATGGAGCCCCCGAGGGTTAACCCGCTATCGCTTATCAAGGACGAGTACCCCTAGCTAGAGATACACCCACACGACGTCTTCGCATGAGTGCGAATGAGTATCGTGAGGTCTTCACCGCTCCACCGGCGAAGCATCGTCGGGACGGACCTCCCTGTTCCTTAACTCCTTCGACGGGAGTCGATGCCCGTATAGATGATGACCAGGCAGAAGACCCAAAGGAGCCTGAGTACGAGACCGAACACTCCACTACTTGAGTCCAAGAAACCCTAACTGAGGACAAGCTATGACCCCTCATGCGAAGTTGAGTCTGTGTAATGGTTCGTATGAAACCATGTGTGCTTGTTGTTTGCTTTTATATTTGTGTTTCCATACAAGTCGCGCTTTTGCCGTAGGCAACATGTAAGCGACTATATCGCCTAATATATCTCAAGGTTATGCGATGAGTCTTTCGCCCCTTTGTTTGACACACTTGCACTCTACCAACCCCCTTTAGGCTCATTTCCCTCTTGTTGATATTCCTTTCGTCTATTCCAGTTGTTTGACTTGGCTATTCCAAATAGGATGGTGACTGCTACTCACACGAGTACTTTTGGCAACCCCAATACCGGCGACTCTAGCTAGCAGCCAGAAGTCGGTGGGTCACTAGGAGCAGCCACAAGGCGATATTCCCCCGTCACTACCTCCACAAGAGAACTTTACTATGGCTTAGTTTCTCCAAGATCTTTGGGAGGAACGCCAAGCCAACACTACCGCTATCCAGCAGATGGCTCAGGTTCTCGTGAACAACCAGCAACAGGGCTGGAATGGCAATGGTCGTTCCACTCTATCAACGTTCATGTGGTCTTTGTCCCTGGCCTTCACCGAGAAAGTTGAACCTTTGGATGCTGATGACTGGATCTGTACCATCGAGGACCTCCTTGCATTGGTCAACTGCAATGAGGACCATGAGAAGGATCTCTATGCCTCTCACTGCCTCAGAGGTACTGCCTGATCTTGGTGGGATGGATTCAAAGTCATCCAAGGCGAGCATCTAATCACTTGCGATGATTTCAAGCAAGGATTTCGTATTACCATATTCCTTCTGAGATTATGGCCATCAAGAAGCGGGAGCTTCGAGCGCTGAATCAAGGAAGTGGCTTTGTCAAGGAGTACATGCAGAAGTTTAACCTCTTACTGAGGTATGCACTTGATGATGTCAGAACTGAGGCTGCCAAGATCGAACGCTTCATGGAAGGGCTTCAACAATCACTGCAGTATCAACTTGTTGTGTGTGACTTTCAAACCTTCTTCGAGCTGGTGCACAAGGCTCTCATGCTTGAAGATAAGCATCGTGCGATCAAAGACACACGCAAACACAACATAAACAACATCGGTAGTTCTAGAAACGAGAATACTCACCCCTGACAATTAGCCATAGTGAAGTCAAACTACCAACCTGATCAATCCAGGAATCATGCACCTCGTTTGAGCTACAAGCCTAAATTGTATGCCAACACCATGCAGGCATACAACCCTCCCAATAACAACAATGGCACCAAGACCAACAACTTCGGGTAGTTCACATGCTTTGGGCGTGGTCATCCTGGACATATCTCGAGGTAGTGCCCCAACAAGAAGCCAAATGCACCATGGCCCAATGCGGCAAACTAGGGGCAAAGTCGTGGAGCGCCACCCAGGAACCAAGATCCCCGCAACCTGCCAAACAATGGAAAGGCCGTGTGAATTACATCTCTCCTGAGGAAGCCCAGGAGAACCCGGATGTCATACTGGGTATGTTCCTTCTCAACTCAATCCGAGCAATAGTTCTGTTTGATTGTGGTTCTTCGCATTCTTTTGTTAGACAAAAGTTTGTACTAGAGATAGGCTTGGAGCCTATGCCTTTGAGTAGTCACATGAAGGTACAAAACTCAGGTGCAGTAATGAGGACCAAGCTAGGGTGTAGAGGAGTTGGGATCAACATCAACAGGGTAGACTTTTTAGCATATCTCATCGTCCTAAGGTCGCAAGGCTTGGACGTAATCCTTGGCACAGATTGGTTAACCAATAACCAAGGCATGTTGGACTATGCCAAGAGGACTCTTACAATGACCAATAGCCAAGGAGTTGAGGTCTAGTACGTTCCCAACGATACCTCCAATCAAGCCCCTCAAGTTAATTGCCTTTCGGGAGTTGAGATGTATCAAGTACCAGTGGTATATGAATACTTAGATATCTTTCCTGATGGGCTGCCCAGGACACCTGGTCGTGACATTGAGTTCATCAATAGGCTAATGCTCGAACTAGGACCCATCTATAAGAATCCCTATAGAATGGAATCTGAAGAGTTGGCTGAACTGAAGAAGCATCTAGCTGAGCAACTCAGAAAAGGATTCATCCGTCCTAGCACCTCTCCTTGGGGATCGCCTGTTATTTTTGTGTCAAAGAAGGATGAAACAATCAAGATATGTGTTGATTACCGTTCTCTTAGTGAGGTCACAATAATGAACAATGTGGGGACCCTGACTTACGAGTCGAGATCGCTGAATGAACGTGCGCAGTGATCCTAGAGATCAATGCTCACCGAACACACAGAAACTGAATTACAAGAGTCTTACATCCATACATACCATTTGTTACAATAAATGACCGTTGCGGTCAAGTCTTACATATATAGGGCCTTGAGGGCCAACACACCGAACTTGACCAATAGCGGAAATATTGGTCGAAGGCGTGAACCCATGCCATCCGCCTTCACCTATAGGCATTCTGACTGGGAAGTGTCCTAGCTTGCAGGAACGTCACCAAGTTACTCTTCACCATATCCTGACCTGTCATACCTGGTCAATGAAATAACCAGTGGCAAGCCAATGAGTACTTTGAATGTACTCGCAGACAGCCCATGACGCGGATAATGCAGTATGTACGATAACAAGTAATATGCAGTATTGGTCGATAGAAGCTTAACTGTCAATAAATATGATCATAGATGGATAGGCAACATAAGCTAGATGCTATTTAGAAGAACAGGTTACAAATATCAACATATCTGTTTAGGGCTGAACACTCTGGTTCACCCGATATGCCAAGTCACCAAACTTGGTCATATCCACTCTTTCACATAACTCCTTGAACACACACACACACACACACACACACACTTGGTTTATGCAGAAATGACTAGACGTAGTTTAAGCAGCACCACCCAACTGTCCTTAACCGTGGACACGACTATTCAAATAGTTTTACACTCTACAGAGGTTGTATGCGTAGTTTAAGCAGCACCACCCAACTGTCCTTAACCGTGGACACGACTATTCAAATAGTTTTACACTCTACAGAGGTTGTATGTTGTACCCATGAGATCCGGGAAACTTCTGTGTCATCCACGACTCGCAGTATATAACATAACCGAGGTAAGTACCCTATCAATGCCTTTCCCCTCACGATACTAGACAGAGAGGTGCACTCGATTGGTACCCAACCCACATGATGTACTTTTTACGAGCACCGACCCTTGACAATATCATGCATGCGGGGACCAACGGTGTGCCCGGAACACGTAAAAACGGCATAGTCGCCCTAGCTGGCACGACCCCGTCATGAGAGTGACCACACATCACTCCCCCACTAGTAATGTGGCTCTTTGCTAGCACCGATGAGAGTAATTAACAAAGCCCCGTCCCATAAAGGGATAATGTGGTGGCACATGTAAGGTTGGGACGGTCGACACATCATAAATCTAATCCCATTTCCGAAACCACTCACACAAAAATCCCCGGTGCACCACTTCTCCAAATGTGGCCACCCATCTCATCATCACCCTCGGGCATCAGTGGCACCCGGCGAGGTTTTCATAAACCTTTGATTTATACCATCATCATGCTTATGCTTCTACCATGATTAGCTCTACTTATCAACAAGATATTAGCGTGATCATCATAGGTGATAGGATCATGCTCAAAATGCAAGTGCTCCGGAGGAGTCATCGGAAACATCATATCGATGATTTACCGAATATTTATGATCATATCCATTCGGAGTGGATTTGAATCCTCTAGGATTTTTGAAAGGGGGCTAGAAGCACCCCAAATCTGTATTTAAATATAAATACAGTACAAAAGTTGTTTGGAAAATTGTGCAAAGCACACCTCTGGATAGATCTTGATTTTTGGGACCTGCAGAATTTTGAATCAACCAAATTGGAGTTAAAATGAATTTTCTATAGAATATTCAAGTTTCTGGAAAAGAAAAAGCAAAGAAGGGGGGCCACCAGGAAGTCTATTGCGTGCTCAGGGCGATAGATGGCCACTGGGCCAGCCCATCTGCTTGGGTTGCTAGAGAAGGGCCACGACGAAGGCGCACGTCGCCCTTTACGCTTCCAGCACGGGAGGAACCCGCCTCCACTTAAAACGGCTGGGTCTGGCCACCAAGACACTTCTGGCGGGGCCCGCCCATCATATGCTTCTTCCTCCCCTCGCTCGAGCTAGGGAGTGGCTGGGAGGTAGGGCAGGGCCGTCCCGGCGATCCTCCTAGTGTATCCAGCCATCCTAGGCGGCTTTTCGGCCACTGGCTGGCCCTGGGGCCACCCCGCACCCCCGTGGCGGCTCCATTCCTGCGGAGAGGCACCTATGGAGCGGATGCAACCGCGGTGGGATCCAGCGGCAACAGCGGTGGAGGCTGTTCTCCCGAACACCTAGAGGAAAGAAAAGGGAAGGGAAGGAGCTGCGGTGAGGCTTCAGGGCCCTGGGGCTCCACTGCGCAGCTGGAGGAGGAGAGGAGGGGCTGGCGAGCCGGGAGTTGATGCTGCTCCAGGAGGGAGAGCTTCGGCCATGGCAAGGCAGTACGAGGAGGAGAGCATGGGAGAGAAGGGGAGGTGCTCAGCAGGTTGCTGGGCGGGAGGAGAAGCTGAGCGGGAGCCAGAGAGGCTCGAGGGAGAGGAGATGAGAGGGGGAGAGGGAGAGAGTGAGCTCGAGAGCTCTCGGGTGCCCTCGTGCATGGATGCCACTCGACCCAGAGGGATCTTGGAACCTAGCTGGTGAAGGGGATTGCTTGGAACAGGCAAAAGGAGATGCTGAGACATTGTGAGACATGGAGTGGCTGCCTGATTCAAGCTGTGGGGCAAGGTTCAGGTGCATAGCACCAGTTTTGCATGCCAGGGTGGTGGCCACAATGTCCACGTGTGCGTACACCAGCAGCTTGACTAGTCAAAGGTGTATGGGATGTGGGGCATGTTATCTGGAGGGTGAGTGAGAAGTTTGGTCTCTGGTAGAGTTAGTTTGAATGGTCTTTGACTGAGGTTAAGTTTGTAACAGCAAACTTGGAGCTAATAAAAGTGGGTCGCAAATGGAGTGTCCTGGGGAAAAACACTGTCTCGCGGTGTTAGCTATGCAAGGACTACAACGCTACCAAGTTTGAGCTCAAGAAGAGGAGGGTAGCTAGTACTTGTTGTACAAAGCTACATTTCAGCCAGAAATCTAGTTGTCGATGTGCTGGTCATTTTCTCCACATGAGCATGCCATATCTTGGTATGAAATGATTCCTTGGGATGCTAGGGACCCTCTGGAAACAGGTGGGGGCTTTGGATTAAGCTAAAGTGGGGCCAGAGGGGTAAAAATGGTGATCCAAGGGTAAAATGGAGGAATAGTTACATGGAGCCTCTCTCCAATAATTGACGAGAGGTCATGGAAATACTACTGGACGTAAAAGATAACTATATGGAGCTTTGGTAGAAAGTTGAGCTCAAGGGTAAAAGTGGGAGGGGCCAAAGTAGCCATTGAAGTGAGTGCACACAAGGTGTTTGATGAGTGTTAGGATGGACTTCAATTGATATGAAATTTAACACGATAAAATAATAGATGAAAAAAAGCTTGGACACCAGATTTGGGATTTGTTGGAGAAGGTTCCAATTGTAGACTTGGAAAACCCATGAAATGGGCACAAATGGCCTTCTGCTTACAAAGCTATTCAAATCAATTCCCACAAAGCCAATATTTGGTGTGGGGCATTATTTGAGCATTAAGGCATGCCCAAAAAGTTTGGGGTCAATTGGAGAAACTTTATAATGTAAAGTTTCCCAAAGTCAGAAATCAACAGAGAGGGTTTCGAGGGGCTTGGGACAAGTTCTTCTATTCTCCTTGATGTACCACTTGGTGTTGATGCATTATTGAAGTATCTGAACATGTCTACCAAATTTGAGCACAATTGGAGGCAATTGACAATGTAGAGTTTCTCAAATTTTGATCTGGATAGGTAGGGTTTTAGAATAATTAGGGGAATCAAATCAACTTGGATTGAGATGAAACTTGGCAAGATCATCAAATATTTCATATGTGAGATGCTAGAGTTTTACAGGAATTTTTTTAGAATATTTATTATAGAAATATTCCAAAAGCTTGAAATAGGGAGGAAGGGTTTTGAAGGGGTTTGCCCAATATTTTAACATTACCATGTGTTGAAATTCAAAGAATAACCAGTTACACCAAATGATGCAGTCAAAACAGCCAAAACCACACGTGTCACCCAAGTTAATTCACGCGGTTTTTTAAATCCCCGTGTGAGATACACACGAAATACATGCATGACCATCATTAAAACCATCATACTTGTTGATCATCGATGAACTGATCGGATTAACCAACCAAAGTTGGCCTCTATCATTATGTATGAACCGAGGAAAAAGCCTGTGTAACGGTTGGTCGAATATATATGTCCACTGAGTTTCCCTAAATTTTCTCAAATATTTTCAAAGCAATAAAAATAACTTTCCTTCATAAGAGACCATTTCTGGCCTCATAGGAAGCCATTTAAATAAAATAGTAAAATAACTTTAAAATAATAATATTGTGGTCTTGGGAACCCATTATTTAAATAAAATAATTGGTGCAAAATAAATTCCCTAATTTGAGGACTTGTAGTACAAATCCCATCTTAGGGGTTTTCAAAGCTTAACTCAAAGAAATGCTTTTTCGTGAAAATAATATTTTGTAAAAAATAATTTCTGGTCCAAAACACATGGCATGATCATTAGGCAGGAGTTTTGGGCTAAGGAGGTGAGTCTGGAGAGTAACAGAAATTATTGAGAATCCATCACAAGCATACAAGCAAGGAAGCAAACAATAGTCACTTCAAGTATCACAAGCATTCACAAAAAAATTAATTGGTCCTAATTTTTTAGAAAAGTCAAATCAGTCAGGAGAATTAAAATAGGGTGTTACAAACAAGTATCCACTCCCCAAAACTGAAGACCTGTTCGATCAGCTGAATGGTGCCAAGATATTCTCCAAGATCGATCTCAGGTCTCAGTATTACTAGTTGAAGATTAGACCCGAGGATATCCTGAAGTTGGCATTTGGGACCAAATATAGGCTATGTGAGTACACGGTCATGTCATTTGCGTTAACCAATGCCCCATCCTATTTCATGTACCTCATGAACAAAGTCTTCATGGAGTATCTCGACAAGTTTGTCGTTGTCTTCATCGACGACATACTCGTCTTCTCCAAATATAAAGAATAACATGAGCAACACTTGTGGATGGTGTTGGAAAAGCTTTGAGAGCACTAGCTTTATGTCAAGTTCACCAAGTGTGAATTCTTGCGGCACGAAGTTGGGTTTTTGGGACATGTGTTGACGACAGATGGATTGTCAGTAGACCCTGGCAGGATTGAAGCCGTGAATAAGTGCCAATCGCTAATCAACGTGAAGGTAGTCACGAGCTTCCTCAGGCTCGCGGGATACTACCGCAAGTTTGTCAAAGGGTTCTCAAGCATCGCCCGACCTATGAATCAACTCTTGAAGAAGGAAAATAAGTTCGAATGGACACTGAAGTGTGAGGAAAGCTTCTAAGAGCTCAAGAATAGGTTGACAACGGCACAAGTTTTGACAACCCCTGATATTCAAAAGGGGTTTGTGATATATTGTGACGCATCAAGGACCGGGCGTGGTGGTTTCCTAATGCAACAAGGCTGAGTCGTGGCATATCTATCCTGACAGCTACATCATCACAAAGATAACTCCACCACTCACGATCTTGAGCTGGCAACAATGCTTCTACCTTGAAGACATGGCAACATTACCTTCTGGGAAAGCGATGTGAGTTATACACAAGCCATAATAGTTTGAAGTATATTTTCACGCAGGAGGAATTGAACATGAGGCAACAAAGATGGTCGGAGTTGATCAAAGATTACGACCTTAATATTCAATACCACCCCGGGAAGGCCAATGTGGTAGCAGATGCCTTGAGCAGGACGGCGTGTTCCTTTAATGCTATGATCAAGGAAAGGCTACCCGCCTTGTATGAGGAACTTGAGAGGTTCGAGTTGAAGGTAGTTTCCCCAGGATTTCTAGCCAACCTTGAAGCGAAGCCAATATTGTTGGACAATATCAAGGAAGCTCGAAAGGGACACGAGATCATCAAAGGCATCAAGAAGAAGATCAAGGATGCCAAGCCCCTAGGTTCTAAGTTTACGAACAAGGAGTTGTATAGTTTGGGGACCGCATTTGCGTACCCAACAAGGCCAAGCTCAAGAACCCAATCATGCAAGAAGCATGTGTCACTCCATATTCCATCCACCCTGGAGGAACCAAGATGTACCAGGAATTCAATGCAAGATTCTGGTGGCATGGCATGACGATAGAGATAGCCTCTTATGTCGCAAAATGTGACGTGTGTAAGAGGGTAAAGGCTGAGCTTCAGCGACCCGCTGGACTGCTACAATCTCTCCAAGTGCCTGAATGGAAGTGGGACAAAGTCGATACGGACTTCATCACTGGTCTACGTAGGTCGAGCAAGGGACATGATTCCATTTGGGTCATTGTCGATCACCTGACGAAGGTGGCCCACTTCATTACCGTCAAGACGACCTACACTGGGAACCAGTTCGCAAGTCTTTACATCAACATGATTTTAATCCTCCATAGAGACTCTTAGGAGATCGTGTCAGATCGTTGAACCCAATTCACCTTGAGGTTCTGGAAGAAGTTTCATGAAGTTATGGGAACCAAGCTATCCTTCAGCACCACTTTTCACCCTCAGATCGGAGGGCAAAGGGAATGAGTAAATCAGATACTCGAGGACATGCTCCGTGCCTGTGTCTTTGCATGTGGAGCCAAGTGGGAAGATTCTTTGCCCTTTGTCGAGTTAACCTACAACAACAACTATTAGTCCAGCCTCCAAATGTCACCATTTGTGGTGTTGTATGGTAGCAAGTCCCGCACTCCCCTCAACTGGTCAGAAACCGAAGAAGGGATGGTCTTCGGACCAGATGTCCTTTGTAAAGAAGAAGTGAAGGTTCAACTTGTCATGGAATTCCTAGATGACACCAAATCAAGATAGAAGAGCTACGCCGACACCCATCACGAAGACATGATTTTCCGTTTTGGGGACTATATATGTCTATCTTCGAGTTACACCTCTAAAAGGAATGAAGCTCTTCCATCTAACGTGAAAGCTTGCGCTAAGATACATAGACCCCTTCAAGATCACTGATAGGCGAGGAGAAGTTTCCTACCAGCTGGAGCTACCATCCGAACTTTCAGATGTGTACAACATTTTCCACGTGTCGCAACTCCCCAAGTGCCTCCCAGTTCCCAATCACCCTGAGCTCTACAAGGATATCGATCGTTGTGCCATCGATCTTCAGCTAGACCTCACTTGTCGTGGGAGACCAAACCACATCCTGTATAAACCAGAGCGTTGCACAAGATATGCACCATCAAGTACTACAAGGTCAAGTGGAGCAACCACACTAAAGTAGAAGCAACATGGGATCCGAGTTTCCTTCTCTTTTTAGCGCCTAGCCTAGGAATCTCGGCGATGAGATTCTTGTCACGTGGATAGGTCTGTCAAACCCTCTGTTTGTACCACTTTTGCCACATGTTGTTTCTATAAAAAATGGAACCAATTAAATCTTTTTGCATGTTTGTGATGGTTGATTTTTGTTGAAACTGGCTTGTGTGGCCGATTGAGTTTTGAATCACTATAGTTGTGCTCCTCTCTAAAACCCACCTCCTTGGCCCCAAGAACTTGCCCAATAATCATGCCATGTGAATAAGTCCAGAAAACCATTTTTGTAAACTATTATTTTAACTTTCATTTAATTAAGTCCTCAAAATCCCCTAAATTGGGATTTGCACCGCAAGTCCCCAATTTAGGAGAGATTTTTACCCTAAGGATTTTATTTGAACCACAAAAGACTTCCTAAAACCACAAAATTATTATGTTAAAGTTAGTTTCCTATTTTATTTAAATAACTTTTCCTGAGGCCAAAAATGGTATTTCACAAGGAAAAATATATTTTCTTGCTTAAAAAATAATTTCGAAAATTTAGGGAAACTCACTTGACATATATATTCCATACATAAGAATTTCAACACATGGTCATGTTCAAAATATTGGAAAAAACCCCTCAAAAGTCGTTCTGTCTATTCCAAGATTTTGAAAGATTTCCATTGGAAATGTTCGCAATAAATTCAAGGAAAATTCTGTCAAGTCACACTTGATAAATGTGGTGATCCTGCAAAATTTCATCTCAATCCAAGTTTATTTGATCCACCTATTAATCCCAAAACCATTTCTGTCCAGAACCAAATTTGAGAAACTTTACATTGCCAAGTTTATCCAATTGATCCCAAAATAAGGATGCTACACGAAGTTATGCATTTCTTGGAGTTTATTTCATCACCTAGGTCTAGAGAAATCTGATTCTGTCAAATTCTAGGGTTTTTCATGTTTACATTGTCAACTTTACTCAAAAGAGCTCAAACTTGGTAAATCCTACTAATTTTGCCCATCAAATAATCTTGTTAAATTTCACTGCAAGTGGTGAGGATTATCTTGCTCAAGTCAGCATCAAACACCTTCTAGTGATTTGGTAAAATTGCTACTTTCACCCCCTTACACCATTCTCCTTCACTCCAAATTTTTATTACAAGCCCATAGTGTTGCCCATCATGTGCACCAGAGAGATATAGCTTTGATACAACGTTAGGGGAGGACAAAGACCCTAATTAAGCCCCTGATTCACCCAGGCAGAGAGTTTCTCCCCCTTTTACTTTGACCATAGAATCCCTCCTCGGCTCCAGAGCATCCAAGAGGCATACCCACATCCTCCAAACACTACAGACAGGAAGGAATGCGCAAGAGCACGCCAGCATGCCGTGGCATCTCAAAACTGCGCTCTGGGCATGCTACAGTGTGCACCCGCACTATGGGCGGCCAGCCCCGACCAGCTCTGGCCCTCTCTAGCTGTCCACGGAGACCCCCTCGATGGCAGAGACTGTGCGCCACGTCGTGCCCCTCTTCTCTCCCTTCTCCTTCCCCATACAAAGCGTGCCGCCGACCGACCGAATTGGTCAGATGATGCCCGCTACTGCGGCACGCCAGGAGCCAGCTCCCGCTCCTCCTCGTCCTTTTCCCAACTCCAGACATGCCCATGAATACCGCAGATGCATCCCCAAGTCCCCTCTCCTCCCCTGGCAATCGCCATGGTCTCTCCGTGCACAACTCTGGGTGGACTATGCCTCCACTATAAAACGCCTCCCGGGCCTCCCTCTCTCTCTCTTAATTACACTCGTGAACCACCCACTCCTCGCGAGAGGCTCGCGAGCTCAAGATCAAGCTCTGAATCCGTGGCATCGGGATTCTGGCAATCCCCGGGTACAAGGCCGCTCCGGCTCTCCTTTCTTCTCGATTGGAACTGCGACAACTTCCTAATGCTTCTTCCCCTCTCCCCTGTTCTTTTCCTACAGGATTCGGCCCCGGCGACCACCCTCCCAAAGTGTCTTCGCCACAGGACCTCACCGCCGGTGACTCGCTGCACCTCAGCACCTCCCTCCACCATCCATCGAACGGCGGGATGACGCTGGTTCCATTTCCGTCATCACCAAGACCATGTGTGCCCCTCTCCCTGCCGGTTAGCTCTCCATCTCTCCTGCCGAGAAGTTGAGTAAGATCCCAACAAGGGCCCAGCTGTCATCCATCACTCCCACTCCCTCTTTTGCTGATCGATGGGGCCCAGCAGTCAGGTTAGCACGCGCCATCGCGCGTGCACCACGTTGGTTGAAGGTATAAAACGCCTTAGCAGCTTTGATGTGGCCTCCTAGCGCGGGCTGATTCCCCTCTGGGCAGGCTTTGTTGAGCCGGTTTGGCCCAAAAGGAATAGTAGCCTTTTCTGTTATTTCTTTGTCTAGAATCTTTTAAAAATTCCCTAGGTTTTAATATTTGTCCAAATTCAAATACTCCTCCACCATAAATCTTGTAATATTATGTAGTATTTTAGGGTGCCACTTGTGTAATTTTTGCAATGGGTTGGATGCATTGTATTACTTTAAAATCCGTGTTTTAGGCATTGTAACACTCTTTTAAAATAGTTTCTATTATTTTTTACAGTCCCAAAATAAAACCCAATAATTTTTATAGAACCAATACTCATCGTAGTTTTTTGGAAAAATGGTGTGACATTTTTCTGAATAGAGTATTTTCTCTCTTTTTGGTAGAGTGCTTATTTTTGCCCATTGATATTGTGATGATAGATTGCGTTTCTATTGAGACACTTGGACCATAAGACTTTGAAGACCCCAGAGACTTTGTTGAGGAACGCAAGCAGCCCCTTGACCATGTCTAAGAGAATACTTTCATGGATGTCATATTTAGCAATTTATTTTGATGCATAAGACCATGTTGAATCGGTAACTACCTCACTGAGGTGTTCCCTATAGTTCCTCGATGACACTTGCACTTGGGCATAACCCTACCTACCTATTAGGGTTGTGTGGGTTGGGTGTAGTTAGGTTGCTAATATTTCTACGCATGGGATTGGTACATGCATGGAGACAGTAAAAGAAGATGATTTCAAATGTTTTACGAAAACCCCGTCGTGTGCCACTAATGCTTGAGGGTGATGTGTTGATCTAGTTAACCAGTTGATAAGTGAGTGGTATACCAAAGCCAAATGTGTGAGTGGTTTCTAAAAAACGGATTAGATTTAAGATTTGACGACCGTTCCAACCTTACATGTACAACCACATTACCCCTTATTGGACGGGGCTTTGCTGATTAATGTGGTCGGTGCTAGTAGAGATCCTCCATTACTAGTGGCGGGAGTGAAGTGGTCACTCTCGAGACTGGGTCGCGCCAAGAAAGGGCGACCATGGGATGTTTTCACAATCACCGGACACACCATTTAATGCCCTCGTGGATGATACGTGTGATGTACATCACAAGGGATTGTCACTAATGAGTGGTGTCTTGGGAAAGGTGATGTTCGGGTACTTAACTCGGGTACGAGAAATGTCGCGAGTCGTGTCCTGAGACGGATGTTTCCCGAGTCTTGTGGGTAAAGTGTGCGACCTCTACAAAGTGTAAAACTATTTGAATAGCCATGTCCACTGTCAAGGAAAGTTGGCTGGTGCTTCTTGAACTACGTCTAGGAGTTTTCACGTAAACCAAGTGTGTGTGTGGGAGGGGGGGATGGTGCTAAGATGCATGATCAGCTATGTCAGATGATTTGGCATGAAGGGTGAACAAGGGTTCTTCAACCCTCAGTTGAGACTGAAATATGTAACCTGTTCAACTGGTTATCACTTATGTTATGATGCATGACACACAAGAAGTCGATCATGTTATTGCACTAGGGAAAACTCTGCTTTCCGCAAATTTCCTATTAGTATCATATCATGTTTCATTATTGCCTTGTTGCCCATCTTGGGTTGCTTGCGAGTACATTCAAAGTACTCATTGGCTTGCCACTGGTTATTTAATTGGTCAGACATGGAATAGCAGTAATTTGAAGAAGAGAACATGCGAACTAGGACGCTACCCTTTTAGAATGCTTGTAGTTAGGGTAGATGGCATGGGTTCACGCTTTCATTCAAGATGTTCGTTGTTAGTTGTGTTTGCTGTGTTGGCTTTCAAGGCCCTATCTATGTAAGAATTTGTCTTAATGGTCCTTATTTGTATCATACAGTATGTATGGATGTAAAACTCTTGTTATTCAGCTTCTGTGTGTTCAGTGAGCTTTGATATATGGGGTCACTTGACACGTGCATTCGTTGATCACAACTTGCAAGTCGAGGTCACCACGAGATCAAGTGGGAGAATGCCGGGAGATGAAATTATGGTACCGAGAAAGCTACGTCGGAGATACCTATTTTGGACATCTCCAACTAGGCTGTAGATTTACCAAGATTTGTTTTATAAAAAAAAATATTGCAGCGAAGAAGTACCACAAGGGGGCTACCAGGCACCCACTACACACTAGGGCGCTAGAGGACCCCCTAGCACGACCTGATGTCTAGTGGCCCCCCTGGCCCACCTTTGACGATCATCTTCTGGTATAAAATCACTCTTACCCTAAAAAATTAAGAGGAGGACTTTTGGGACAAAGTGTCGCCGTCTCGTGGCAGAACCTGGGTAGGAGCACTTTTACTATCCGGTGGAGCGATCCCGCTAGAGGAACTTCACTCATGGAGGGGGAAATCGAGGCCATCGTCATTACCAACAACCCTGTCATCTTGGGAGGCCAATATTCATCAGCACCATATCCTCTCACAACACTAGTTCATCTCTTGTACTCAATCATGAACGGGAGCCTCGGATTGGTACCTGGGGTGTGTCTAGTAGTGTTGAATACATCTTGTAGTTGACGATTTATGGCTTATTTGGTGGAAGATCATATGTTCAGATTCATTATGTTATTTAATACCTCTCTGATCATGAACATGTTTACCACTTGTGAGTAGTTACTTTTGTTCTTGAGGCCATGGGGGAAATCATGTTGCAAGTAGTCATGTGAATTTGATATTCGTTCGATATTTTGATGATATGAATGTTGTGATTCCCCTAGTGGTGTTATGTGAACATCGACTACATAGCACTTAACGATCTTTGGGACTAAGGGAATGCATTGTGGAGTATTAATTAGAGGCTGGGTTGCCAGACTGACAGAAACTTAAACCCAGTCTAGCCACTACTCTGTAAGGGGCTGATTTGGATCCCTATGTTTAATTCTATGGTTACACTACAGGAATCACCTTCTTTGCCGTCTACCATCACAGACGGCAAAGACAAATACCCGGACGGCAAAGACAGTACCACAGACGACAAAGATTGTCACGACCGGCAAATTTTCTGCGTCAGCCTACGACGGCATAGGACATTCTTTGCCGTCTGCCCCCCCAAAGCGGACGGCAAAGCTCTTTGCCGTCAGCTTCCCTGAGGAGCAGTCGGCAAAGAGCTTGAGACGGCAGCCGAGAGGCGTTGCCTCCGTTAGGGGTTAACGGAGGCTCTTTGCCGTCTGCCTGCTGGTCAATCTTTGCCGTCTGCCCTACTGAATATCTTTGCCGTCTGCCGTGTCCTCCCCTCCCCCTCTCTCCACTCCTGCCCCTCCTTTGTGCCCTCTTCTTTGCCGTCTGCCCCCCCCAGCAGGCAGACGGCAAAGAGCCTACATGGCCAGCTGCTACTGCCCAGGAAGCACAGCTGGGTGCCATGTGGCACCTTTGCCGTCTGCTGGCTGATGGCAAAGGCCTTTGCCATCAGCCAGCAGACGGCAAAGAGCCCATATTGTCACTGTTTTGTTTATTTTATGTTATTTCACAGCAATAATATATATAATTCATAGCACATATATGATATATAGTTCACAACACATATATGATATACATATAAAGTTCACCAATGTCATTTGTTCATCAATGGACATCCATATATCGAAAGAAACCAACATATACAAAGTTTCATCCATATATATATACATATAGTTCCACATATATTGTTCATCAACACATTGTTCATCAACACATACAAAGAACCAACACATTGTTCATCAACTCAAATAAAAAAGGAAATAAAGCACTCCAACGCCAGCTTCCATGCATGTAGTACATCCAATCTGCAAAATGGGAATAAGAAAGTAAGTAGAAGAAGAACAACAACATATATGACAAATAAGCTAAATTGAAGAAGAAAGAGAAGAAGCAATAAGAGAACAAGGAGAAGAAAAACAAGAAGGAGGAGGAGGAGGGGAAGGGGAAGGAGAAGGAGAAGGAGGAGGAGAAGGAGGAGGAGAAGAAGAAAAAAGAAGAGAAGAAGAAGGAGAAGAAGGAGGAGAAGAAGGAGGAGAAGAAGCAGAGAAGAAGAAGGAGAAGTAGGAGGGCTCCTTCTCCTTCTCCTTCTTCTTCTCCTCCTTCCTTCTCCTTCTTCTCTTCTTCTCCTGCTCCTTCTTCTTCTTCTCCTCCTCCCCCTTCTTCTTCTCCTTCTCCTTCTATTCTTCTTCTCATCTTCCTCTTCTTCTTCCTTCTCCTTCTTTTTGAGCTAAATATTCCAATTATGTCATCTGAGAGGAAAAGAAGCTAAGTATATAATATTCATGAGCTAACCAAGGTTCTTATGCCATTTTGAGCTTATTACGATATTTTGGAACTAAATGGGCTAACTATGTCATTGTTGGGTTAATTAAAGCAAGGATAATATGAAAGAGGAGAAGAAAGAGGAGGAGGAGGAGGAGAAGAAGAAGAAATCAAGAAGAAGGAGGAGGAGGAGAAGGATAGAAGGTCCTTGGCCTTCTCCTCCTCCTCCTCCTCCTCCTCCTCCTCCCTTCTCCTCCTCCCTTCTCCTCCTCCTCCTCCTCCTCCTCCTCCTTCTCCTTCTTCTCTTCTTCTTCATCTCTTCTTCTTCTTTCTTTTCATTTTGAGCTTATTATGGTAGAAGAAGAAGAAGAAAGAGGAGGAGAAGAAGAAGAACGAGGAGGAAGAGGAGAAGAAGAAGAAATCAAGAAGAAGGAGGAGGAGGAGGAGGAGAAGGCCAGGGGCCTTCTCCTCCTCCTCCTCCTCCTCCTCCTCCTCCTCCTTCTTCTCTTCTTCTTCATCTCTTCTTCTTCTTTCTTTTCATTTTTCCTATTTCTTCTCCTCTTCTCCTCTTGTTGGAGCTAAATTACCTAATTATGTCTTTTTTGAGCTAAATATTCCAATTATGTCATTTTAGAGGAAAAGAAGCTAAGTATATAATATTCATGAGCTAACCAAGGTTCTTATGCCATTTTGAGCTTATTACGGTATTTTGGAGCTAAATGGGCTAACTATGTCATTGTTGGGTTAATTAAAGCAAGGATAATATGAAAGAGGAGAAGAAAGAGGAGGAGGAGGAGGAGAAGACGAAGAAATCAAGAAGAAGGAGGAGGAGGAGGAGAAGGAGGAGGAGCAGAAGGATAGAAGGTCCTTGGCCTTCTCCTCCTCCTCCTCCTCCTCCTCCTCCTCCTCCTCCTTCTCCTTCTTCTCTTCTTCTTCATCTCTTCTTCTTCTTTCTTTTCATTTTGAGCTTATTATGGTAGAAGAAGAAGAAGAAAGAGGAGGAGAAGAAGAAGAACGAGGAGGAAGAGGAGAAGAAGAACAAATCAAGAAGAAGGAGGAGGAGGAGGAGGAGGAGGAGGAGGAGGAGAAGGCCAGGGGCCTTCTCCTCCTCCTCCTCCTCCTCCTCCTTCTCTTCTTCTTCATCTCATCTTCTTCTTTCCTTTCATTTTGCCTATTTCTTCTCCTCTTCTCCTCTTGTTGGAGTTAAATTACCTAATTATGTCTTTTTTGAGCTAAATCATCTTGATCTTGTGATCGTCACGCACCTCGGCAACATCCAACTCCAATATCATCTTCTCCTCATCAAGGCTTTTACGGACCTTCGACAACTTATATATAATCTAATAAAAGATCTTTTGCGTCTTTCTATATGCGAAGAGAAGTAAGAAGGTTTACTATTGGGATAACGAAGATATGACCATATTTCTGATCAATTCAACAGACGAGATCGGATAGTAGAATAGAGAGAAGGATCTTCTACTTTCTGAAAATGATAGAGAGTTAGGAGAGGGTCTATGTTAATAGTGCTCTTTAGATAGGGAGAGGAAAGACGTAACTAGACCGTGAAAATAATATAATCTTTTACCGCTACATCCGCTGGAGAAGAAAACTCAGCAAAGGATATTCGTATCCTTTCTCTAGTTGAAGACTAATCTGGATATTCCCTAACATGCTTGACTTCGAGTTCTTGGAGTGACAACTTTCTTTATACACAAGGGTCCCTTACTTTATTACTTTTCCACTTCATTGATCTGAAAGAAGTGACAGAAGAAAGCTACATGCATATACCCCTGCCCTGGGGGAACAAGTGCCACCTCAACAGTTATATTCTAAATCGTTAAGCCTTGCAACCCTTTCTTTTGTATCAGACCTTTCCCGGTTTCCTTACTTTCCTTGCCACCTCAACAGCTATGAACACACACGTACTTGGTTGACTTGACGTCCCGTCTCACAACCGTGTAAGATCTAATAAACAAACAACTTGCTTGCCCAATCCCTATTGAGAGGATTTCTTGAGCTTGAACTTCCTTTTGTAGCTCCGCACAGAAGGACTTCTTTTCATCTGCAATGAAGCTTATACCACCACTTGGTGAGTAAGGCCTGATTTCGTCCCGTCCATAGCACTTCACTTGGTGAGTAAGCTTATACCACCACTTGGTGAGTAAGCTTATACCACCACTTGGTGAGTAAGGCCTACAAGGAGGGATATTGTGATAATAGTGACCTCCGGGCTACCATGTCAATTGTAAAAAGTAGTTGATTCGTGTCTTGCAGGAGAAATAATAGTGAAATGAGGACGTAAGCCCCCTAGGTCTTCCTCTTCCTTCTAAACTAATTGCTTTCGCTTGACTCTTCCAGGAGAAAAGTATAATAAGTGGTTATTGAGTTTATGGCGCCGCCGACCATCCAAAAAGTCAAAGATGGCGCCGGCATTTACTTATTATGGTCTCTTCTAATAGTGGTCCCTTGGTATTCAGGTTGTAAAATCCTCCTAGGAACGTCGATTGTTATACCTTGTTTTTGTAATGGTCTATCTTATTTAAAAAGCCGAAAGATAAACAAGCTCTTGGAACCGAAGGTATGTCTGAGCATTCTGGGCAGGTCGCAAGAAGCCGCTTTTAGAAGGTTTGTAGCAACCGCAATTTTTCACCATATTACCCGCTTCCAATTTTTCACCATGCCACCGCGGGACCGCTTTCGCGAGCTCTGCCTTCTCCGGTTTGGCCCCCCCATCCGTGGCAGCCGACTGGCAGCCCTCGGTCGCTTACCGTTTACCTCAACGGTCCAGGACTACGCCGACCGATTCCAAGCCCTCGCATGCCACGCGCGAGGCATATCCGGGACTTCGACGCCCTCACGATGACATTCTGGCGGCTGGGACGCCAAATTGGCCTTGGCCTCCTCCTCCTCCTCCTCCTCCTCCTCTTTATGTCTTTTTTGAGCTAAATTACCTAATTATGTCTTTTTTGTGCTAAATTACCTAATTATGTCTTCTTGGAGCTAAATTGGCTAATTATCTCATTTTAGAGGAAAACAAGCTAAGTTTGGAGGAGGAACTTATCGTAGTGGTCATCAAGGAGGAGAAACACCACGGTTGCTCGCGCCGGCTTCGTTTGGAGACGGTTGCCCTGGAGAAGGGTCGTGCGATGTCGCTCGGGAGTTATTCTGCAGAAAAGATATTTTGCAATGTCTCAGTTAGCATGATGACACTCAATTATTAATACTAGTTTATAATGAAACTCACCGTGCCAATCGAAGAGAAGACGGGCATCGGCAGAGGGACTTGACCGCTCTTCTCGCACAGACCCTGAAGAGTGGGTCGTATTAGCTAGTATTGAAACAAACATTACACACATGATTTGGCTAATGTGAAAAAAAACATACCACAAAAAGCTCGTACAGGGCCCGTTGACCCACCTCATTCCGGGCCCTCTCCTCCTCAAGCAATCGTGCCGTGCTCTGGTCCCTCTCATCAAGAGCAGCCTGAAGAGCAGCCTGGCTTGCCAATCTCTCTTTCTCAAGAGAAGCCTGGTTTGCCGCTCTCTCTTTCTGAAGAGCAGCCTGAAAAACCATTCCTCGTTACCACAGTAATGATCTATGGTGACACACATAATGAAATGGATGAAAGTGTTCTTAGTCCGTACAACTAACCTCGATGGCAAGTTCGACTGGCCGTGGACGACGCGTTATCTCAGGACAGTTGCTCGACTGGCGCGCCTTGATCTCCGGAAGAGTGAGTGGACAATGTATTATCCCATCTCCAATGGCTATCGAGCCATGGGGCCTCCCGCCACTAGATATCATCACCAGCTCTGGATCCAAAGGTTCATGGCTAGGGTTAAAGTCATCCCCTTTCGTAGTCTTCCCCGCGTCCCTGTATGCCACGAGCTTCTGGTGGGATGATATGTTGGTGAAGTTACTGGGATCATCCAGGTCAGACTCAGAGAATGCCTTCGCCTTCTTGTACGAGGCAGTATGGGCCATGCCATAAACGTCGTACAAGTGTGGCATCTCAGTCTTATTGTGATGCGCCTAAAAGAGAGGAACAAAATATTAGCATAAGAATGAATTGCATGAATCATGAAGCAAATCACATACCCAGTTTCATCCAAACTGAAGTAAGTTGGCGCTGCCTTGATGGTGTGGCACACCAACCATTTGGCTATGCCGATCCTTCGCATTATCGTGGACGGCTCGCTAGCTGCCTGTGCACCACTCATCAACCAACGCCTCCCAACAATCCATCTTATCCGCACACCATCTCGGGGGCACCTGTAAGTTATTAGAAAGAATTTTCAGCGCTACGCCTATGAATGAAATCAAGAAAACTACGTAGAAGGACTTAAGAATAGGTAATTACCTTCATGTATTGCTCCTTCTTCAGAAACTTTCCGCGGCAATCCTTCTTCTCCTTCTTAATACCACGCGTGGCGTAGTAATCTCGAATAGCCTGCGGCCGAGCCTCGTGGCGCAAGTTCTGTAGTAACCGCCTACACTCGACCTCGAGAACCCTGGCCGCCGCCTCCTCATATCCATCCTCACACCTATAGAAGGTCTGCAATCGAACGTGAAAACACCGATTAGTACAATAATGAGGTATATGCTTAATTTTAGATTCTGTAAAAGGATAATTTACCCAAAAGCTCCTGATCACCATCTCGGCCCTCGTGTGGCACAAGACACCATCTATAATCTCCTCCGGCGGGGCCTGCGCAGCCTGGTAGTGCTCCCAGGTAAATCCTAGTGTAGGAACCTGACCCTCACCAGGCAACGTGACAAACCCCGGGAAATTTGTCCGGCAAAGCACACCAAGGACGGAGTTCGGCCTGCGGAATCCAAGAGGGTGTACCCATCCCCTGCAGTATGATAAGGTCAGCGCATTAGATATTTGAACAAACTTGAGGCAAAAGCTAAAAAAAGGGTAAATGTACTTACCTATCTCCTTCAGGTTTTATCACCGGCCTCTGCTCGCGGGTAGCCGGGGCGACCGGGAGACGTGTACTACCACGCTTGTACACGGTAGCCGGGGCCCCTTCCACCTGCACATCGCCCTCGCTATCCGTAAGCTCATCCCCGCCATCCCCGCACCCTGAGCCACCCGGACCCTCGGTCCAATCTGGCAACTCGGTACGATCCGGCCAAGGCTCCCATCCGGACCTCTCCATGTCGGGTGAAGCCTCCGGAACCGTAGTCTCCTCCGGCTGCTCCTGGGCCGAATGCACCTCGACCCGAGGCTGCTCCTGGACCGGAGTCTCATGGGACGAATGCCCGTGAACACCAGGCTCCTGGACCGGAGTCCCCGTAGCCTCCTCCGCAAACGGGTCGACCATACTAGTCCTATGCTCGGGTGAATGAGCTGGTGGTGGTGGCGAGGACGGCTCAACAGTCCTCCTGGATCTTCCGCGGCCACCACCTCTCCCTGTACCCTTCCCCTTCTTCCCTACCCGACCAGCACCTCTACCAGCGGGCAATGCCGCTGACGAAGAAGAACCCCCGGCTGGTGTCGAAAGACTGTCTGCCAAGGCTCTACGGAGAGATAGGGGTGGAAGGGAAGTACCACCCCTCGTGCGGGGCGCCTGGGTAGAACCCGTCGAGCGCTCTGGACCCGCGCCCACCATCTTTCAACACCTGCCATGATAAAGATTAAAAGAAATTAGTACAACATAAAAAAATTGAATGACTGACATGAATAATAATATGTACATGAATAATAAATATTAAAATATATAGATATTATCTTATGTTGCCCGGCTCTCTAAGGAGCCGGAACCCTAGCCTCCGCCGCACCTAACCCTAGCCGCGACGGCGCGATCTCACCGGCGCGTCCGCTCCAGCCCTCGCTCCCCTCCTCCCTGCCCTTACAACCTACGCCGGAGGCCCGGTTGGAACCCTAGTCCTACCAATTTGGTATCCAGAGATTCCAGGCTGATCATGTCGCTCCCTCCACCACCGTCGCCGCTCAACACCACCACCGCCCCACTGCCGCAAACCACCACCACCGCCCCGCTGGGACCCAACCCCCGCCGCCGAGCGTCGCCCCCACTACCTACGGGCCGCCGTCGCTGCCGTGGGCCACCCCGGCCTTCCAGCCACTCCACGGAGGGGCGCCGCCACTGCCGCCGCAGCTGCTGCTGCAGCACTACCACGCCGCGGGCACTCCCTGGCCGGTGTGGCCGGCCACCACCGCGCCCCTGGGGGGCTGCCCCAACAGTCGCTACCGGCCACCACGGCGCAGGCGTCGGGGGTTGGGGTAGGGGGTCGGGGGTCGAGGTTACCTATAAAACTTTCCAGGTTACCTATACTACTTTATAAAACTTTCCATGTTCCATAAAAAAATATTTCATGCCGGGGTGTCGTCGAGATGTCGTGTCGGGGCGTCGTGTCGGGGTTTCGGGGCATCGAGTCGGGTGTCAGGGGTGTCGTCGAGATGTCGTGTCGGGGCGTCGTGTCGGGGTTTCGGGGCATCGTGTCGGGTGTCAAGGGTGTCGTCGAGATGCTGTGTCGGGGCGTCGTGTCGTGGTTTCGGGGCATCGTGACGGGTGTCAGGGGTGTCGTCGAGATGTCGTGTCGGTGCGACAACTACTATTGCGAGCTGTTGTAATATCCTCAACGTTGTGGCTAGTCCAAGCATAGGCGGCGACCGGAGGGCTCTACACGGTCAACTACAAACCTAACAACTAACCTAACACACAGTAGGGAATTAACAACTAACCTAACAACTAACCTAGCTCGAGGGGTAATACCACTAACAACTAACCTAATTACCACTAACAACTAACAAGTAACCTAACTAACCTAATTACCAGTACGTAACCACTAACAACTAACCTAACTAACCTAAGTAACAATAGGTAATTAACAACTAACCTAACTAACCTAATTAATGAATTAAACGAAAAAAGGAAAAAAGGACTCACCGAGGAGGAGGAGGGCCGCAGGAGGGGGTGCGCAGGGCGGCGGTGGGGTGTGTAGGTGGGGAGGTGGGGGGGAAGGCGGCGGCGGTGCGGCGGCGGCGGCGGTGGGGCGGCGGCGGCGCTGGGGGCGCTGGGGGCGCAGGGCGCAGGGGCGCAGGGAGGCCCGCAGGGGGGGTCGCAGGGCGGCGGTGGGGAGGTGGGGGGGGAGGCGGCGGCGGTGGGGCGGCGGCGGCGGTGGGGCGGCGGCGGCGGTGGGGCGGCGCCGGCGCTGGGCGTGCGTGGGAGAGAGAGAGAGTGCGTGGGAGAGAGGAGAGAGGTAGGCGCGCGGCGCCGTTAACTTTTCGGGGGTCCATCCCTTTGTCGTCTGCCACTGATCCCCTTTGCCGTCCGCCACGGACGGCAAAGCTACTCAGGCGGACGGCAAAGGGGTGGGTGGGGCCGGGGTGGGATGGGGAGAGAGGAGGGGTGGGGTGGGACAACTTTGCCGTCGGCCATCCCTACCTTTGTCGTCTGTCAGCAGACGGCAAAGAGGTGGCTGATGGCAAATATATATTTTGCCATCAGCCTCCTCTTTACAGTCTGTTTTTTGCCAACGCACGGTAAAGAGGTTCTTCGCCGTCTGCTCGCTGACGGCAAAGATTTGGCGGACGGCAAATATAGGAATTCCAGTAGTGTTAGATTATTCTTAATCCTTTTCTCATAGTTGCAGATGCTTGTGGGATGGTTAATCATAAGTGGGACGTTTGTTCAAGTAATAACAACACCCAATTACCAGTCCACCCACATATCAAATTGTCAAAATATAGGACACAAATTAACCCAACATGACTAAAGTGACTAGATGAAATTCCCGTGTGCCCTCAAGAACGCTTTGCCTATTATAAGAAATTGTTCCATCCTGTCCTTTGCCACAAAAGGATTGGGCTACCTTTCTACATCTATTGTTACTATTGCTACATTTCACTTGTTACAATTATCTTGCAATCAAACAACATGTTACCGCTATTTCGGTGCTTGCAGAAATTACCTTGCTGAAAACCGCTTGTCATTTCGTTCTGCTCCTCGTTTCATTCGACACTCTTACTTATAGAAAGGACTACTATTGATCCCCTATACTTGTAGGTCATCAAGACTCTTTTATGGAACCATTGCCGGGGAGTGAAGCTCCTTTGGTAAGTGGAATTCCCTAAGGAAAATTTTATATTACAAGCTGAAATTTACTATTACTTGTCACTATGGAAATTAATCCTGTGAGGGTTTTGTTTGGGGTATCTTCACCTTGACCGGAAACACCAAGAGTTGTCCCTCATCCTGCTGAACCTACTAAAAATGTTTATTATCAAATTACTTCGGGTATGATAGGGAAACTGCTAGCTAATCCTTATGAAGGAGATGGAACAAAACATCCCGATATGCACCTAATCTTTGTGGATGAAGTTTGTAGATTATTTAAGCTTTCTCTTTGGGGGGGAAGGCATTGACATGGTATATCGGGTATGATAGAGAAACTCCTAGCTAATCTATTTGAAAAGTATTGAGATGGTATATCGGGTATGATAGAGAAACTGCTAGCTAATCCTTATGAAGTCGAGAAGAAGGTTTTCCCTTTATCTTTGGGCGGGGGGAAGGCATTCACATGGTATAGGATATGTGATGATACATGATCTTGGAACAAGAATCTATTGCAATTGGAGTTTGACCAAAAAATTATCCTATGCATCTTGTTCATCATGATCGGAATTTTATCTATAATTTTTGTCCTCGTGAAGGAGAAATTATAGCTCCAGCTTGGGGAGGCTGAAGTCAATGTTATATTCATACAACAATCATGAGCTCTCGAGAGAAATTATTGTCCAGAAATTTTATGCTCGGCTTTCTCATAATGATGAAACCATGCTCGATACTTCTTGCTCTAGCTCTTTTATGAAGAAGACTATTGAATTCAGGTGGGATCTTTTAGAAAGAATTAAACGCAACTCTGAAGATTGGAAGCTCGACAAAGGTAAAGAGTCAGGTATAAAACCTTTGTTTGATTCTGTTAAATCTTTTACGAATACCAATAATTTGAATGATTTTACCACTAAAGACGGATTTGACTCTCAGATAGTTTAAATATCATCCACCTATGAAAGAAAAAATTTGAAGAACCAATTAAAGTTGATGCTGAAACTATCATTTACAATGTTGACCCAGTTGTACCTAGCCTATATTAAGAAACCAGCTTTCCCTGTTAGGATAAAGGAACACGTTATAGCTTCAACTTTGGCTAATAGAAATTATTTTAGAACAACCATACCCTTTGAGAAAATCAAGGTAGAACCTAGTACTGGTATGGTTAATGATCTCGTGGTAGAAAATATTGATGGGCATGTTATTTAATTCTGTCATGAAGTTGCTAGAATTATCAATAATAAGACTAAAGATAAGAATAGACATGTTGTTGGCATGTCTGTCGTTTCGGTAATAATAGGAGATCATTGCTATCATGGTTTTTGTGATATGGGTGCTAGTGTTAGGGTTATCCCATTTACCTTATATGAAGAAAACATGCATGAGATAGCACCCGATGAGATAGAAGACATAGATGTTACAATTAAACTTGCTAATAGAGACACCATCACACCACTTGGGATTGTTAGAGATGTTGAAGTCCTGTGTGGAAAAGTAAAATAACCTACTCATTTTCTAGTACTTGGCTCACCACCATATAATTATTGTCCCATAATATTTGGTAGACCCTTCTTTAACATTGTCAATGCTCAAATAGATTGCAAAAAGGAAACTGTCGGTGTTAATTTTGGGGGTATGTCTCATGATTTTCATTTCTCCAAGTTTAGTAAGCAACCCCATGATAAAGAATTGCCTAGTAAAGATGAAGTCATTGGTCTTGCTTCTATTTCCATCCTCCTATGGACCGGTTAGAACAATATTTGCTAAACCATGAAAATGATATGCATATGCGTGAAACAAATGAACTAGCTAATATGTTCTTTGAACAAAATCCTATCCTTAAGCACAACTTGCCTGTTGAAACTCTAGGAGCTCCTCCTCCACCCAAGGGTGATCCTGTATTTGAATTAAAGCAATTACCTGACACTTTGAAATATGCTTATCTTGATGAAAATAAGATATATCATGTATTATCAATGCTAACCTTATAGAGCATGAAGAAGAAATATTGTTAAAAACTTTAAGGAAGCACAGAGATGCTATTGGGTATATTCTTGATGATATTAAGGGCATTAGTCCCACTCTCTATCAACACAAGATTAGTATGGAACCATATACTAAACCCATTTTTGATCATCAACGAAACTGAATCCCAAAAATGAAAGAAGTTGTAAGTAATGAAATATTAAAGCTTCTAGAAGCAGGTATAATTTATCCCATAACTGATAGTAGTTGGGTAAGCCCGTTCATTGTGTCCATAAGAAAGGTGGTATTACTGTTGTTCCTAATGATAAAAATGAACCATTCCACAAAGAATTGTCACTGGCTAAAGAATGTCAATTGATTTTATCAAATTAAAAAACCACAAAGATTATTGAAGAACACATATTTTTGCTTTCTATATGGTTATTCCGGTTTCTCTCAAATACGTGTGTCACAACATGATCAAGAGAAAACCACATTTACTTGTCATTTTGGAACCTATGCTTCTAGACGTATGCCTTTTGGATTAGGCAATGCACCACCTACGTTTCAAAGATGTATTACTACTATATTCTATGATTTTTGTGAAAAGATTGTTGAGGTCTTCATGGATGATTTTTTCCGTTTAGAAAACCTCATGTTATTATTGCTTAAGCAACCTTGATTGAGTTTTGCAGAGATGTGAGGAAACTAACCTCGTCTTGAATTGGGAGAAGTTCCACTTTATGGTAAATGAAGGTATTGTCTTGGGTCATAAAATTTCCAAAGAAGGTATTGTGGTGGATAAGGCTAAAGTTGATACAATTGACAAGATGTCATGTCCTAAAGATATTAAAGGTATTCGTAGTATCCATGGCCATGCTGGTTTCTATAGGACGTTTATTAAAGACTTCACTAAAATTTCTAAACATCTTTCTAATTTATTAAAAAAGAATGTTCCTTTCATTTTCGATGATGATAGTCTAGAAGCCTTTGAAACACTTAAGAAAGCCATAAATTCTGCACCTATTGTTGATACACCTGATTGGAACTTTCCTTTTGAAATTATGTGTGATACTGGTGATTATGTTGTTGCTGCTCTTCTAGGACAACGAGTTGATAAGAAATTATATGTTATCCATTATGCTAGTAAAACTCTAGATAGTGCCCAGAGAAATTATGCTACCGCTGAAAATGAATTCTTAGTAGTTGTATTTGCTTGTGATAAATTTTCATCTTAAATTTTTTATTCTAAATTAATTGTTCACACTTATCATGCTGCTATTAAATATCTCTTGGAAAAGAAACATGCTAACCCTAGACTTATTAGGTGGGTTCTCTTGCTACAGGAATTTGATTTGCATATTATTGATAGCAAAGGAGCTGAGAACCCCGTAGTTGATAACTTGTCTAGGTTAGAAAATGTTCTTGATGACCCAATACCTATTTATGATAGATTTCCTGATAAAAACTAGTTCTGGTCAATGTTTCTCATAACACAACGTGGTTTGCTGATTTTGCTAATTACATTGTTGCTAAATACATACCACCTTGTTTTACCTATCAACAAAACAAAAAAATCTTCTTTCATTTACGACATTACTTTTTAGATGACCCACATCTTTATAAAGAGGGATTAGATGGTATTTTTATACATTGTATAACTGAGCATGAAAATGAACAAATCCTTCAGAACTATAACTCTGAGGCTTATGAAGGACACCATGTGGGAGACAGAACTGCACACAAGGTATTAGAGTGTGTATTTTATTGGCCTACTTTTTCAAATATGCTCGTAACTTTGACCTCTCGTGTGATGAATGTCAAAGAATTGGTAACATTAGTAGACGTCAGGAAATGCCTATGAATTATTGACTTGTTATTGAACCATTTGATGTTTAGGGATTTCATTATATGGGACCTTTTCCTTCCCATATACACATATTTTGGTTGCTATTGATTATGTCACTAAATGGGTAGAAGCTATTCCGACCAATAGTGTTGATCATCACACCTCTATTAAAATACTTAAGGAAGTTATTTTCCCATGTTTTGGAGTCCCTACATACTTAATGACTGATGGTGGTTCACACTTTATTCTTGGTGCTTTTCGTAACTTGCTTTCTAGATATGATGTTAACCATAGAACTGCAGATCCCTATCATCCTCAGTCTACTAGTCAAGTATCATTAACCAATAGAGAAATTAAATTAATATTGCAAAAGACTATCAGTAGGTCCGGAAAGAATGGTCTAAGAAACTAGATGATGCATTGTGGGCCTATAGAACAACATATAAAAATCCTATGGGTATGTATCCTTACAGAATGTTTTATGGGAAAGCATGTCATTTACCTCTTGATTTAGAACATAAACCTTATAAGGCAATTAAAGAACTCAACTATGGTTTCAAACTTGCCGGTGAAAATAGGTTATTTGATATTAGCTCATTAGATGTATGGAGAACCCAAGCTTATGAAAACTCCAAACAATTCAAAGGAAAGGTTAAATATGGCATGACAAAAGAATCCAAAAGAGAGAATTCAAAGTTGGTGAGTATGTTCTATTGTACAATTCTCGTCTTAGGTTTTTTGCAGGAAAACTTTTCTCCAAATGGGAAGGACCATATATCATCGAAGAAGTTTATCGGTCTGGAGTTATTAAGATCAACAACCCCGAAGGCACTAATCCGAAGGTGGTAAATGGACAAAGAATAAAGCATTATTTTTCAAGTACACCAATTAATGTTGAAACAAATATTATCCAAACCATGACACCAGAAAAGCACATTAGGGAGACCTTCCACAATGCTCTAGAAATCTTAAAAGGAAGAAGTATGTGATACGGTAAGTAAACATACTCAGAAAAATCCACAAACATATTTTCGATCAATTTTGGAATTTTTGAAAAAATAGGAAACTGAGAAACACACGGGAAGTCAACCTAGGTGTCCACTAGACACGAGGGCGCGCTAGGGGGGGTCCTGGCGTGCCCTGATGTCTAGTGGGCCCCTCTGGCGCCTTTGTGGCTCCGTTTTCTTGTCACACATGTGTCTGCTTTTGTAAAAAATCTCTATATATCTCCCAATGATTTGACCCCAGTACCATAGAGAAATCATTTGTTCTTGTTTTGAGGAGTTGGCAGATTTGAAAATTATGTCGTCTCAAGACTCGAAGGGAGAGAGCAACATCGTTGATTTTGTCGTGAACCCTAGAGAGGTGGATCGCTATGGTTGGAATACGGAGGAGGAAGACAAGGATATGAAATAAGCAAAGGGGGACAGCTCCAAGTAAGAGGAAGATCCACTGCCTCGACCCGAAGATATGCATGCGAAATTGAAGAAGTCAAGCCTCCCCAACAAGTACAAACCTAAGGTCCAATTTATCCCTTCCCGTTTTCTGCACGAGAGAAAAGCGGATTTATGTGAAAAGATATTAAAGCTAGAGTTGGAGAACAAGGATGTGAGGGAGCATAATTTTAGCCTCCGACGCAAGTTGGAGAATAAAAACACACCACCACTTACATCTTCACCGCCAAAGAAGGAGACTTGAGTACACGGGTATGGGAACTCCCCTTGGCTTGTACCAAGCTTGAGGGAGGTGCCCAGTATCGTATCACCATCACTCTTATTTATCTTTGTTCATCTTATAGTGCTCTTTAGTTATTTCATGATTTAGTCAAATAAAATTTTAGTTCGATCATTTTCTTTTGAGTGCTAGTTTCGTGATCTATCTATCTATCTATATAATCAAGTGAGAGTTATATAAGAAATTTGAGTTTTGATTCTTTACTTCCTTGCTGCAATCCAAATAAGGGAAAATAATGAAAAAGATCATATGCCAATCTTATAGTAAGTAGTGACATAACATAAGGAAAAGTGTAAGTGTGGTAAAATTTTATGAAGGTTGACAAACATAGCATTCGTCGGTGATGCAACACATGAAAGAATTAATAAGGGAAGAGAAGATTTACATGGAAATACACTATCCTTGACATCTTTTATGACGGTGAGCCCCCATTAATTATAATATGCCAAAATTGTTGACATTGGACAAGGAAGACAACGTAATGATTTATGCTTATTCACATTCACATAGAAGTTATATTGTTATAGATCCTCTAACATATGCTGCTTTCCCAATACCTTTGCTAACAAAACTCCATACTAAGTAGAGATACTACTTGTGCATCCAAAACCTTAAACCCAAATCCATGTTTCGAGATTCCACCATACCTACCTATGGATTGAGTAAGATCCTTCAAGAAAGTTGTCATCGATGCACAAAGAAATAAAAATTGCTTCTAAACATGTTCGATCATTTATTTTAAGGAAAATTAAGCGTTGTACAAACTTGTGATGCCAATAATAAAAGCCGTAGAGTGCATAATAAAGGTTTCCATCAGAAGGGGCAATATAATGTAACCTTTCTTTCCACTAAGAGATTTAGCATACAACCAAAAAGCGCATGACAACCTCTGCTTCCCTCTCTGAAGGGCTTATATTTTACCTATATGTATTTACTTTTTTGAAAGAGTCAAAGTATTTTCCTCTACTTCCTTTATCTTCTATTTGGAAAGCATCATGTGGTGGGGAAGCATGTAAACAAATATATCCCGCTGAATGTGGGTGGTCATGAGTTATTATTGTTGACATCACCCTTGAGGTGAATATGTTGGGAGGCAACACTATAACCCCTGGCTATCCATGTGTCCAATTGAAACCTTTTGCTCATATGTATGTGGTGGGTGTTAGCAATCATAGCAGACTAAATGATGGTTGAGTATGTAGACTTGCTTAATAGCTCCAATATGTGACCCTTCCTGATAATATGATGAATTGTTTTGCAAAGTTGACTGAGAACATTGATTGTTAGTTTTCAATAGAATTTATGCTTCATACTTCGATGTTGTGATGAATTGCTACTTGTTTATAAGAAGCCTTTATGATGAAAGTTACATGATGAAATTTGTGTGATGAAGAACTTTATGAAGTTTTGTTTATGTTATAATAATGAGCATGTTCATACTTTGTTTTTATCGAGTCCTCTCACTCAAAGCACGCAGTCATGATTTTGATTATCGGCTTTCGCTTGAGGGCAAGCGAGGTCTAAGCTTGGGGGAGTTGATACGACCATTTTGCATCATGTTTTCTTAGTGTTACTTATAGTCTTTTTATGCATTTGGACACTTGGTGGAGTAATTCTAATACTTTTTCTCTCATAATATGTAAGGTTTACATCAAGTGGGAATGTCGGCAGGTGGAATTCTAGACCTGAATAAGCTATGCCAGATATACCTATTCTACACCTCTCCAACTTGGCTGAAAATTTATGGAGATTTATTTTATAATAAAAGAAATACTGGAGCGAAAAAGTACGAGAGGGGGGCTACCAGGTGCCGACTAGACACGAGGGAGTGTCAGCCCCCCTGGCGCGACCTCATGTCTAGTAGGCCCCCTGGCCCACCGGTAGCGATCTTCTTCTTGTATAAAATCCCTTTTACCCTAAGCAAATTAAGAGGATGACTTTCGGGACGAAGCGCCACCGTCTCAAGGCGAAACCTGGGTAGGAGCACTTTTGCCGTCCGGTGCATAGATTCCGCCGGAGGGGGGGTGTATAGGAGATTTTTAGAATTTCATCACTGAGGAAATTCCTTTTGAAATTCCTCACTGATGACTAACTTACAACGGAAACAGTAAAGGATCAGGAGTGCAAAGTTTCACTATAGCAGTTTTTCAGTACGAGGAATGTGATAACAGATTGCACAGTAAGAAGGCACGCAGAAAACAGATGAGGATTAACTTGCGTGAAGAATTTGGGGTTGAGGAATTTTAGAGAAAGTCTTCAGCAAATTCTTCAAACAGTGACAGTGAAAATCATCAACACATAATCTGAGGAATATAAAGAGTTGAGGTATTAGAACCCGTTTCACAGTGAAGACAGTAGTTGATTACCAGTTCCAACTGTTGTGACAATTGTACATCTGGTTTGGAGAGGCTTGGTATTGAAACCAGAAAACACACAGTCCCGGGACACACAGTCCCTACCATATTCTCCTTGGGCTAAGAACACACAGTCCTCGCCCAATACTCGTGGTAAGTCTTCAGGGTAGACTAGCAAACCCTCACAAACTTGGTCACCCGGCGATCCACAATTGAATGCTAGATTGCTCTAGACCATGACGCCTAACCATCTAGAGGATGCACAGTCCTCAAAGGTAAAAGGCTTCAGTCCCACACAGGAACAACTTCTTTAGTGATGCTAAATCACTTGGTTTTCGGTTTGTGGTTTGGTGTTTGGGGTATTTCCTCACTGATGAATTACTCTCGAAGACTCTGATGAATTTTGGTTGCTCTTATGACAAGTGTCAGTTTCTAACGGAGCAGCCAACCAGCTAATGGTTGTGGGGGGGGGCTATTTATAGCATGGGAGCATCCCGACATGATTTGACACTAATGCCCTTAAATAATACGACCGTTGGTGTGGATAAGACCAATAATGTGGCGTGGCTATCGAAACGGTCGGGGCCCTCAACTGTGAGAGTCCTCATTTCACTCATATTCCTCACTTGAGGCTTTTGGTAGGATTAGGCTTGGATTGAGCATCATGAGGAAATTCATTCCAATGTGTTACCTTGACCCCCTTTAACAGTACGGTGTTCCTATTACTCAAGTGTGAAGAAAACAAAATAGAAATAGTAAATCTACATGCTTCAAAGTCTTCAGAATGATTTTCTTCAGGACACACCGAATTCCTCAATTTCAATATCTTCATGAGGAATATCAATTTCATCACAAGTTCTTCGCGATTCAAATCTTCAGCTTCCGACCAATTTCTTCAACCGAAGATATACATTTTTAGGTGTCGATATTCATCGAATATTTCAAACTCCTCAGCGACTTATAGATCCTGTGTACACTCATGAACACATTAGATACTTAACCTATAAGTCTTCAAACCACCAAAATCACTAAGGGGCACTAGATGCACTTACAGAACTTCCGTCTCGGAGGAGGAAATTGAGGCCATCGTCATCACCAACAACCCTCTCATCTTGGGGAGGCCAATCTCTATCAACATCTTCATCAGCACCATCTCCTCCCAAAACCATAGTTCATCTCTTGTACTCAATCTTGTACCGGAACCTCGGATTGGTACCTAGGGTGTGCCTTGTAGTGTTGATTACATCTTGTAGTTGATGCTTTATGGTTTATTTGGTGGAAGAACATATGTTCAGATTCATTATGCTATTTAATACCTGCCTTATCATGAACATGTTTATCACTTCTGAGTAGCTACATTTGTTCTTGAGGCCACGGGAGAAATCATGTTGCAAGTAGTCATGTGAAGATGATATTGGTTCGATATTTTGATCATAAAAGTGTTGTGATTCCCTTAGTACTGTTTCGTGAACGTCGAATACATAACACTTCACCATCTTTGGGCCTAAGGGAATGCATTGTGGATTAGTAATTATAGGGTGGGTTGCGAGAGTGATAGAAACTTAAACCCCAGTTTAGGCACTACTCTGTAAGGTACTAATATGGATCCCTATGTTTAATGTTATGGTTAGAATTTATTCTTAATACTTCTCTCGTAGTTGCGGATGCTTGCGGGAGTGTTAATCATATTTAGGAGGTTTGTTCAAGTAAGAATAGCACCCAAGCACCGGTCCACCCACATATAAAATTATCAAAATACTGAACGTGAATTAACCCAACATGATGAAAGTGACTAGATCATATTTCTGTGTTCCCTCAAGAACGCGTTGCCTATTATAAGAAATTGTTTTGGCCTGTCCTTTGCAACAAAAGGATTGGGCTACCTTGCTACATCTATAGTTACTATTGCTACTTGTCAGTTGTTACAATTATCTTGCTATCAAACAACTTGTTACCACTATTTCAGTGCTTGTAGAAATTACCTTGCTGAAAACCGCTTGTCATTTCATTCTGATCCTCGTGGGGTTCGACACTCTTACTTATCAAAAGGACTACGATTGACCCCCTATACTTGTGGGTCATCGGGATGACATGTAACCACTTCCCATGGAGGTTGTCGAGCGTGAGCTGGTCATGGAGGATGCGGCCAAGATCCACGAGCGTGAGGCGGAAAATTAGTTTTTTTAGAGTGATGTTCTTTTGTTAGGGTAATGTTAAGGTCAACCAACTATGTTTTGTTGCCCGATTAAGTAAGTGATGGTTGTGGTGTAGGATTTTTTGTGTGGTACCCAAATTAGCAATTGATGTTAAATTATGCAACTGCACCATATCCCGATACTTTCGGCGCCAGTTTTTCACTGCACCATATCAGACCAAACTTTGCCACCATATCCCGATACTTTCGGCGCCAGTTTTTCACTGCACCAAACAAAAAATTTGGGCTACCTTAAAAATATCTACCTCCCTCACCCCTGGTGCCAATCAAAAATTTGCACGTTCAAGCTTATTACACACGGGGTATAGCACAAGCTTCGTTTATGATGTGTACATATCGCAAACTAGTCTGAATAATTTGCACCTTCAAGCTCATCACACACGGTTTACTACGCACGCTTTGTTTGTGATGTATAGATATCGCAAACTGTTCTAAACAATTTGCTTGTTCAAACTCGATACTCATGATCTGCGTTGGGATTTCCGTGAAGAGGAACGGGTAATCGCAACACAAAGTGGGTAAGTATTTCCCTCAGTTATGAAAAAAAGATATCGAACCAATAGGAATATCGATCCATGACCGTCTTCAACGGCTGCAGACAAAAGAACAAATAGCTTGCACCCAACACGGGCAAGAAGGTTGTCAATCCCCTTGGTCTCTTTATTTGAAGTCAATGAGGTGTGTAGATAATTGTAGATAATTATAAAATGTGAAAAAATGGTAACAAGGTGTTGGAGGTTTATCAATATGTTGTGAATAGACCCGAGGACCATAGCTTTCCGTAATTGCATCTCTCATGAAAGTAAGCGTACGATGGGTAAACAAATTACTGTTGGGGAATTGATACAAGAGGGATAGTTGTGCGATTTTCACGGCAATGATCATGTAAATATAAGCAACACCTCCATAACCAAATAGGCCGACTCATGTCTGCACCTATTACTATTACTTCACTTCAAGATCGCTTCTTTGCTTGCCTCTCTATGTATTAAGTTCATGGGGAACGAAGTAATCCTTGGAGTAAGATGACATGATGTAGACAAAGTAAACTCAACTAATATGAATAAACCCCATTGTTTTACCCTTACTACAAGAAATACAAAGACACAACTTGTCCCCTTATGTCAGTGGTATATAAAAACTCGCCACATTAAACCTACTACAACGCACCTCTCTCACCGAAGAAATATCATTCTAGTTGGCCAACCTATTACAATAGATCGGAGAGAATTATGAAGTTATCATAATCATGCACATAAGAACCATATTATATATTAGAGGAGACTCAAATATTTATCATGAATAATCTGAAAATAAACCCACAATTGATTAGATCCCAACAAATGCACCATGCAAAATAGTTACATCATATGGATCAAAGCAAAGTTGTGGCGATCATTGTATTGAAGATCAAAGAGAGAGAACTACTCACACATCATCGGGAGCAAGGTTGATGAAAAAGCCTTCCGTGATCGATTCCCTTCCTACAGAGTGCCCAATCGGAGCTCTAGATGGCCTCCCATCGGAATAGAAACTTGTGGTGGCGTAAAAAGTGTTTAAGGACCTCCCCTGGAGTTTTGTGGTAAATAGAAATTTATAAGACAAAGAACGGTGTCCGGAGAGCCATGAGGTGGCCACAAGCCATCAGGTCGTGCCCCTAGGCCGCGTTCTGATGGCTTGTGAGGGGCTCGTGTGCCTCGTGGACTTCTTTCGATGCTCGATGGTATTCTATTGGTCTAGAAAAAATTCACCAAAAGTTTCAAGTCAATTGGGCTTCGTTTGGTACTGGAATAAGAAAAGTGGAAAAAATGCACAAAACAACAACTAGCACTGGGCACTGGGCACTGAGTCAATAGGTTAGTGCTCGAAAACAATATAAGTTGTTATATAAGTGCCTAAAAAGTGTTTTAAAATGATAAAATAATAGCATGGAACAATAAAAAATTATAGATACGTTGGAGACATATCCAGCATCCCCAAGGTTAATTCCTGCTCGCCCTCGAGTAGGTAAATGATAAACAGTGATTTTTTAATGTGACATGCTATCCATGACGTATTATTATGTATGTATGCTCATTTAGAAATGATGAATTAACAAATATTAACACAAAAATATTTATAAGTATAATCAGAAAAACAATTAACCTTTGAAAGTGTACGATTCTCAAAGATTGTTTCAACCCTTTCCATCTTGATTATATTAGCAAGTCATGGCTCCATCTTAAGCAAAAAACTACAAATGTAAAGCACCACGATTAACAAGTCGGGCAATTTGATCGTACCTTTTCAATGTGCATCAACATTTTATCCTTCACGCAATACATGAGTGTGAACCATTGCACATAGCCTATAGGTGGAATAGAGTAAGGTGGTAGGTTTCAAATGGGTTGAAAGGTGAAGAAGATATTCTCCTATTAGCTAGGCATACCGAAGGGCTATGGAGATACCCATTGATAGACATTGATACAAGGAGGAGGGATTGCCATGCAAATGATGCACTAGAGCAATAAGTGTATGAAAGCACCATTCAAGCTAAGTGGGGTGTGAATCCAACTTGCTTGCTCATGAAGACCTCAGGTATTTGAGGACACTAGTCATCAAAATATACAATCCAAGGTTATAATTTTTATCGATTCCCTCCAGCATATGAATGATATAACATAAGACTATCGACATCATGAACATGGTGCCACTTTGAGGCAGAAGTGTGGTAAAGGGTAGTAGCGAAGTCCCTTCTCTCTGTTTCTCTCATTCATTTTTCGTGTGATAGGCTCATTTGGCCTCCCCCATCTTTAGTTCCTCACTCGGACAATGCTGTAATAATGATGATCATACAATTCATGGATAACTCGATATAGTGAACGAAGCAACACTACTCCAATATGAATGCCTTTGGCAGTGTACCAGGATATGCAATGATCTAGCATGATAGGTATTCATCATATGAATTTTTGGTGGCTTTGCCACAAGTTCTATTATCAATGGTTGCTTTGTCCACAAATACTATGTCAGCTCTATATGATCATGCAAAGCAATATGATGATGAATGAACTAGTCATGTGAAGCGACGATAGAATTTTCATGGGAACATATCTCGGAATGGATATGGAGATGACATAATAGGTAGGTATAGTGGATGTGTTGAGGTGGATATAATAAGGCTTATGTGCAATAGAGTGTATCATGACACGGTGTTTGGATACACTAGCGAAAGTAGTACCAATCCTCGATGTTAGATTGGGCCATGCGCGAAACTAGAGAGGCTAGCAAATATGAGGACGTGAGATAATGTATATCCATGGTGTCACATTATTCATAAAGAACTCATATACTTATTGAAAAGTTTTATTATTCTTATCACAAATTAAAGAACTACTTGCATACGAGGGAGAGGCTTGGTAGGAATTAAGCATCACGTGACTCCGACTCGAAACAACACTAGGTTTTCAACGAGGAATAGAAATGCTACCACATCATCACCATGCCCTTTTAATTTTCCAGATGTTCAATAAGTTTTAACATCTCTTAATATCAAAACCTCTATGAGTTAGTAGTTATGCAATCACACCTCTTCATATCACCACATCGATATCATTAACCAAAATTTCACTATATGTGCTAAATGATGGTTTTATTTATCACTAATCGGACACTCATTATTTTTTGTCTAGTCTTATGACCCATGCAAATTACGATCACTATTTGTCCAGATCTAAAACAAATATAAGTGAAGAACGAGAGCATATTATTTCTATAAAATCTAAATCCATCATGCTCAAAAAGATATAAGTGAAGTACTATAGCACCTGCTATGCTCAAAAGTTCTAAGTGAAGCCCATAGAGTATTCTAACAAATCATGATGATGGTTTCTCTCTCTCAAACAGGTGTGTCCAGCAAACAATTATTGTAGAAAACTTAAAGTAAAATTAAACAATAGAAAACAACGCTCCAAGCAAAACTCATATCATGTGATGAATAAAAATGTAGCTCCAAGTAACATACTCATTGATTGAGACAAAAGAGGGGATGCCTTCCCGGGGCATCCCCAAGCTTAGACGCTTGATTCTTCCTAAAATATTACCTTGGGGTGCCTTGCGCATCCCCAAGCTTAGGCTCTTGACACTTCTCATTTTTTTGAAGAAAGTGATCCTAGATCACTTGGCTAGTGGAGTGGATGTACAACCTAGCCACCCAGGTTCAAGTCCCCACAGACGTGCATTTGGGTTCTTATTATTTTAAAAAAACTCACTATGGGGGTTTCCCCTACAGTTTTCCTTAAAAAAAAATCCTCAAGAGAGCATACCAGCTTCTAAGCTTGAATTTAAGACACCACAATTCCAAGTGCTCAAATAGATTATGCAATGGACATGGTACTGCATTCCTATACCAATCCAAGGCCTTTTTTCTTCCTATGAATCTGATCAAGGGGTTCATCAATCCCATGAATCCTTAGTGGACCCATCACTCCTACAAACCCAATATCGATGGTGTTTTACATGATCACCTAGAGTCCTCATAATCCACATATTGTTGCAAGGACTACGTCATAGTGTATCCACCAACCTCCAATATCATGGCCAACTAATCCCCAAGGTCAAGCTTATATAGGTTCGTAAATCAATTCGACAACTCCATGTACTTGTACTTGTTATCCATCGAGAAACAGGGTATGAAGATCGACATCTTCGGACTAAATCCAATTTATTCTGAATCATGTGGTCCCTTTCATCATTGATACTCTCTTGAGATCACTTGCTAAACCCAAATCTCATCTCCAACAAGGACTCTTACTCGTCACCCTTAGTCATCATGGTAACATCATCAAACCATGACTTCTACTTTATCAACATGCTCCACCAAGTTCACCTACCATCGTAGGGTTCATGATCCACCAAGATAGTCTAGCTATATCCCCGAGACACCTATCATCATCACAACAAACCGTGGTCTACAAATCACATATCCGAGAACGGTCACTCCTATGGCATCCAGTTTCTAGTGGTAGCTTTAAAAATGATGGATACTTGTCCACTGTGATCACTTGTTCCATACAGAACCTAGTGTTAAGTAGGGGTTACCGGTGCTCAGTGGGTGCTCTAGCAAATCCGTGTATTAGACACGTGACCGGAAATTTGAGCTTGGAAGCTTGTGAGGTTTAGGTTGGTCTAGGGAGGGTCATCCAATCTTGAGAGAGGATCATGGTGCCATAGGGGTGCGTCTGGTTGACTACGTTGTAGTCGTAGTCTTCCGTGCCAGTCGTCTGTCGGGGTGGATCCTTGGTTCATCTTATCTTGCTGGTCTCTATTTGTCGAGAAAGGTGAGAGAGAGAGAGGATAGCAGCATAGAGGGAAGTGCCTAAGGGAGCGTAGTATAGTGCAAGTGCAATCAAACAAGTACCGATAAGTCAATTCAAACATCATGGTGAGGCAGGTGATATAATCGCGTGCTTGTCTCCTAGAGAAAAAGCACAACTTATATTAAAGCACAATCAAACAAAACAAGCAACACACAACTTGGTTCCATCTGAATCATTTCACGGACTCGACTTCGTATAGCGGATTCACAACTCATCCTACCATAGGGGTTCTCAGACTCGACAGTTGTGCTTGCGTCGTGCTTCAGAGAGGAGTCCGCTCCGTCTTTTGGACCTTCTCATGGTGTCGTTGTTTCCTTGCTGTTGTTTTCCGAAACGAGTTGGGTTGGCCGAAAAGAGTCCTTGACGACTTCTCATCTGGTGAGCCACCGAGGAAGGTGGTTCCTCATGGTTGTCCTTGATAGGGTCTTCTGTTGTCTTAGTAATCTTGTCATTGTCTGCTTGTCTTCCAAGGCACCAAGAGTTCCAAGTGGACATCCTTTATACAATGAGATCAGCAAGGCATGATAGAGTTCTGACCTATCAGTCATGTTGATCACAATATCAACACCTTGAGCGGGGGATGAAGAGAACTGTTTTCCTGCTCACTAAGGTGAGGTGGAACAAATGGCAGGCTCTCATCCGTCGGTGGTGGTCGACACAACATTGATATTGACAGGGTTGCTCTATCAGCAATGCATATGTCACACCCTGTTTTCGCCACACTTTGTCTTTGTTATCTCTCTTTCAAAATTTGGTATAAATTAAAACTTTTTAAGTGAATGACATGAGTGCCTTGTTTGTCATTGTTTAATGTGTGCTTGTGAGTAGATGCTTTAAAATCAGTTTTCAAAATTATATTTCCACAAATATCCCTTTTAGTTATTTTTGATAAATCAAAACCTTGCTTTGGGGTTGCACTACAAGTCCTTGAATTTAAGGGACTGCCATCACCCAAAGATTGTATTTTGATTCGAATGTGATTATAGCTCTTCAAAACCATCAAATAATTATTTTTGAAGTTATTTTTCTATTTATTTATTTTCCCTTTTCTAAGCCAAGAAATGGTATTTCTGGATGGAAAATTATTTCCCTACCTTAGAAAAATCTGAGAATCCATGGGATTACTCAAAGGACATATATTTTCCATACATAACAGTTTCAACCCCTGTTCCTGTTTAAAATATTTGAGAAAACCTTCGGAAACCAATTTTGTATGTTTTGATCTTTTGAAATATTTCCAAAGGAAATGTTCTCAATAAATTCCCAGAAAATTCTAGCATGTCCCATATGGTATATTTGGTGATCATGCCAAGTCTCACCTCCATCCAAGGTGATTTGCATCATCAAATAATTGAAAAACTATATCTATCCAGAATCCAGTTGGAGCAACTCTATATTGTAAAGTTTGTTCATTTGGACTCAAACTTTGCAGGAGTGCTCAATACCTAAAATAAGAGGATCATGCCAAGAATTGGATTTTTGGGGGTTGATTTGCTTCCATCTTCTCACAAGAATGCAGATCAGCCCATTTGTGGGTATTTTCAAGTTTAAATTGTCGAACTTGTCCAATGGAGCTCAAATTTTGTAGAGCCACCTAATTATGCCTAAAACCAAATCTTGTAAAGTTTCAATGCATTTGGAGGAGGTTAACTTCCCCAAACATGCATCAAACACCTTCTGCCAGATTTGTAAAACAGAATCTAGCGACCACCACACTCACTCCTTTCACTCCAAATTGATGTCCAAAATGGTATGTGCCCCTCCTCAACTGAAGACGAGAGGCCCAACAATGGTTCAATGAGAGGGAGGCAAAATCTCCATTTTAGCTCCTAAACCAAGGCTGGCAGAACCACTTTAACTGTCTCCCCTTGGCCAACTTGATCCTTCCCGGTTCCTAGCACCCAAAGGGAATCTACCCCATCTTCTAGACACTCTAGACACGGGAAAGATGCACCAGAGAGCACCAGCATGTCGTGGCATGCCAAAACTGCGCTCTGAACACGCTACAAGGCGCTCCCAAGGTCGAGGGGACAAGCACCGGCCGGTTCTCGCCTTCCCTCGTTGCCTCTCTTTGACCACAGAAACGACCGCATCCAAGGCAGCATCGGGCCCCTCTTTTCCCCCTCTTCTCTGCCCCTGGAGACGTGTGCCCGCACGCGGCCGATGATGGGGATATGTACCTAGGTTAGGGTCATAGGCCTAACCTACTTGTCCTACCCAAGGACACTTCATTAAGCACTTAAAGTTGTCATGGAAGATTCCGATTGACTCGCCATGGGTCACTCGGTAGAACATCCACTCGGAGACTTTATCCCCCACTCGACGAAAGGCATCCACTTAAAATAATTAGAAGCCAATCGACCGCAAAATCTCAGAAGCCACTCCAGGGAGGCCAACGAGCAGGCATTCTACTAGTTGCCATAAGTAACATTTATTACGTATGTTATCAGTAACACACGCCTTTGTCTTTATTAATCGAACCCTTGGTTTCCTGGGCCTTGATGAGGGTAGCACACTCTATATAAGCCACCCCTCCCCTCTGGCACAAGGGTTCGTGCCCCCTGTAACACACACTCCAGACGACAAGAGCTCCAGAGCACTTAGACGTAGGGTTGTTACCTCCATGAGAGGGGCCTGAACTCATAGTTTGTGTGTACAAGCTTGTCGTAGCTAGGACTCTGCTCTCTCCTTTCGTACCCCTCACCTCTACTATCAGGTTCGTTCCCATGAAAGTTGGCACCAACCTTGGGGCAGGTGTCTAAGCGACTTCTGGCAAGTTTGTGATTTTCATTCTTCATCAATCTTCTGGCGGTGATTTGTTATTGGCTTGCGAGATCCATCTTGGTTTTCTCATCTTCGTTGCCGATGACTCGGCATTGCTTCATTATGTGCCTCTCGATGTTGAGGCGCCCTCGGTCCGTGGGGCGACGCACTTCCGTGCAAGTTCCTGCAGCGTACTCCTTCGGCAGCCACCGACCCTAGTGTCAACCGCTCTCCCCGCTGCTTGTTGCCACAAGTGACCCAGTCTCTCACGACTCCAGTGGTGGGTGAAGCACGCGGTGAATCACCCGGCATCGTCTCCATAGATTACAGCTATCGATCCCGCCGAATCACTTTGTTGCGCGTTTGACTCGGCGTCGGATCACTCTGATGTCCCTTCTAAGTGCAAGAGTTGTGATCCTCCAGTTGAAGTCTTCATGATGAGTTCTATGGAGGGCGCGCATGGGCTCGGCCGTGACGGAGGGGTGGTTGGGGAGCCGTTGAGTGGACATGCACGCCAACATCCTCTAGTTTCTGGTCAACGTCAACAACAATTATTTCTGTGTGGCCCTCAAAACAACATCGAGGTATTTCATAATTCGGTTCAAAATGTTGCAGCTACCGCTAAGATAGCAGATTCCATTCAGCCATCAAATTCAGAGGCTGGCAGAAGCTTAGAGGAGATTCGTACATTGCTTCAAGCAACAAATAAACAAAATTCAGTTGTATCACAATCACTCAATAGATTGCAATGTAATTCACCCAGGGCAGATACAATTCGATCGGTTTATAGTCTACGGTCACCTCATTGTCGCAGAGGCGGAGGTTACCAAGAGGATCAGTACCAAGATCAGGGGAGAAATCAGTTTGCTCCCCATTATCACCGTGATGACCACCGTCGAGTGCATTCTCCCCTACGGAGTGATTCGTATGTGTCCCGGCAGTACGACGATAGGCGCTCGTTCGGTGATGAGCGGAGCCCCCGGTTCGATGCGAGGAATGTACTCATTTAGAGGCAGATTGACAGGGGCAGAGCTCATAGAGATGGTTATGACAGAGATCATTCGAGTGGAAGCGACACCGTTCTCTCCGGCCTCAACTGTTTCAATAGAGCAATCCGATCTGCTGATATACCCCCCAACTTCAGGTTGGCGGCTAGGATAAGTAAATTTACAGGACAATAAAAGCCTGAAATATGGCTCGATGATTACTGTGTGTGTGTGCAGATTGGAAGAGGAAACAACAATGTTGCCATGAAGCATTTGTCCCTAATGATGGATGGTTCGGCCAGGGCGTGGCTTAATTAGTTGGCTTCTTCTAGCATCTGTTGCTGGGAGGATCTCGCCCGAGTGTTCATCAAAACGTTCGAGGGCATGTGCAAATGCCCTGCTGGTTTGTCCGAGTTACATCATTGTGTGCAGAAACCGAATGAGTCCTTGAGATATTATATCCAGCATTGGACCACTCTTCATCACCCGGTGGAAAACATTTCTTGGCATCAAGCAGTCTGCGCTTTCAAGGCTGGGGTCGGGTACATAGAACTTTATCTGAAGTTTGGTCGGACAGGTGACATGTCACTGAGCAAGATGATGGAGATTGCCACTTGGTACGCCAATGGTGAAGAGGAAGACCGCCTCCGCAACGGTAAGGGAAAGGAAGTCGACAATGATGCTAGTGGCGGAAATTCCAGTCGGAAGTAGAAGCACAAGGCTGATGGTTTTGCTCCGGTAGAAGCGACCGCCCTAGCGGGACAAGGAAAGAATAAAGGAATGCACAAAGGGAAATTTCCTCCAATAAAGTCAAAAAATCAGTCGGGATCGGATGTCTTGGATTTACCGTGTGCAATCAACACGAAGAAAGATGAAGACGACAATTCGATATTGCCCAAACACACTACTCATTAGTGCAGGTTGTTGATCCAACAGTTCAAAGAAGATCGGTCGAGTGAGAAAACTCCTAAAAAGGAGGATGAAGAAGATAAATACGATTTCCCAGAAGTCAATGCCACTTTGATGATTTTTGATGATGTAGAGAGCAAAAGTCGATTGAAGGGTATAAACAAAGATTTCAATATGGCAGTTCCTGCCACCCCATCATACCTCAAGTGGTCTCAGACCCCCATAACATTTGATCAGTCGGATCATCCTGCTCACGTCGCTACCCCTGGTCGACAAGCTTTGGGTGTAGGCCCAGTTGTGGGAGACGTTCGTCTTCACCAGGTTTTGATGGACGGAGGGAGTGGTTTGAACATTTCGTATGTAGATAACCTTAAGGGAATGGGCATTCCGATGTGCTGACTTAGTGAAAGCAATATGCAGTTCCATGGAGTCATCCCTGGGAAAAAGGCCAGGTCACTCAACCAGATTGTGCTAGATGTGGTATTCGGCACTGAGAAGAAATTTCGCAAGGAGAAGCTAACATTCGAAGTTGTGGACTTTCAGAGTGCATATCATGCCATCCTTGGTTGTCCAGCTTATGCATGTTTCATGGCCTGCCCATGTTACTTATATCTCAAGATGAAGATGCCTGGCCCCAAGGGCGTCATCACAGTCACAGGCAATCGACAGAGGGCTGAGGAGTGCGTACAACAAGGCTCCAAGATCACCAATCAGCACATGGCTGTGGTTGACCTCGAGGAATACCAGAAGAACACTGATCCCGCTAATGTTATGCGCTCCAAGAAGCCCGCCTCTAAGTCTGCTTTTCTTTCAGTGGGTGAAGTCAAAAAAGTGAGCATCCACCAGACGGATCATAATGCAGCCCCGACCAACATCTCCACAACACTCGATAGCAAATAGGAAGCCGAGCTCATCTAGTTCCTCCGTGAGAACTGGGACATCTTTGCATGGAAGCTTTCTGACATGTCGGGTGTACCTAGGGAACTAGCTGAGCACCGACTGAGAGTGGACCCAAAGGCAAAGCCTATGAAAGAGGATTTGCGTCGGTCCACAGCAGAGAAACGGAAAGCAATCGGCGAGGAGGTGGCTTGGTTCTTGGAGGCGAAGAACGTACGCGAAGGATACCACTCCGAGTGGCTCGCAGACATCGTCATGGTCCCCAAGAAGGAAAAGTCTCTTCGCATGTGTATCGATTTCAAACATGTCAATCGGGTCTGCACGAAAGATCATTTTCCACTCCCCCGCATCGATCAGATCATTGACTTGACTGCGGGATGCGAGCGTTTATCTTTTCTACTCTGGTTACCATCAGATATGTCTGTTTGGTCCAGATGAAATAAAAATGGCCTTCAGCACCCCTTTCGGGTGTTTCTGCTATATCACCATTCCTTTTGGTTTGAAAAATGATGGCGCTACTTTCATGCGTATGATTCAGAAATGCCTGCTTGATCAAATCAGTCAAAATGTCAATGCCTATATGGATGATATCATAGTCAAGTCTCGCAAAGGTTCTGACCTGCTGACTGACTTGGCCCAAACATTCGCCAATCTGAGAAAATATGATATCAAGTTGAATCCGGCTAGGTGCACTTTTGGAGTTCCTCGCGGCAAGTTACTCGGCTTCCTCGTTTCCCAACATGGGATCAATGTCAACCCCGAGGAGATCAGTGCAATCGTCCAAATGGAAAGCCTTGAGAGTGTGCACAATGTCAAGAGGCTCACAGGCTGCATTGGTGGTTGAGTAGGTTTACTTCTTGCCTCGGTGAGAAGGCATTGCCTTTATACCGACTCATGAAGAAGTGTGATGTGTTCGAGTAGAATAACGAGGTAGAAGCAGCGTTTGTCGAGCTAAAAGCCCTGCTTTCCACCCATCCGGTGCTTGCTACTGCGCACAACAAAGAACCCCTGCTCTTATACATCGCAACTACAAATCATGTCGTTAGCACAGTTCTAACTGTCGACCATGAAGAAGAGGGCAAGGCTTACAAAGTCCAACGTCCAGTAAACTATATTTCTAAAGTGTTTACTCCTTCGAAGCAAATGTAACCTTATTATCAGAAGCTCCTCTATGACATATATTTATCAGCGAAGAAGGTGGCACACTACTTTCAAGATCATCCATTCTCAGTCGTCAGTGATGCTCCGTTGTCTGAGATCCTCAACAACCGAGACGCCGCTGGTCGAGTGGCCAAATGGGCCATCGAACTTCTATATTTCGATATCAAATTTTAGGTGAAGAAGACAATCAAGTCCCAAGCGCATGCTAATTTCATGGCCGAGTGGGTAGAACAACAACAACGGACTCAAATTCACTCACGACCCTGGACCATGTTCTTTGATGGTTCCAAAATGTTGAACGGGTCTGGTGCCAGCGTGGTTTTAGTATCTCCAAAAGGTGACAAGCTCAGTTACGTTCTCTAGATTCAATTTGATTCCTCCAATAATGAAGCCGAATATGAGACACTCCTCTATGGATTACGTATGGACATCTCACTCGGCGTCGGGCGCCTGATGGTATATGGTGACTCAGATTTGGTGGTCAATCAAGTGATGAAGGAATGGGATCTTAGGAACCCTGCCATGAACGGGTATTGCAATGCAGTGAGAAAGCTTGAGAATAAGTTTGAAGGTTTGAAACTCCATCATATTCCTCGAGTGAAAAATCAAGCAACTAACGACCTGGCCAGGATTGGATTCACTCGAAAACCTGTACCCAGTAACGTGTTTCTGGAACACTTACATGCTCCTTCAGTGCAAGAAGATCCCTTCAATGAAGAGCCTCCACAAGAAATCAGCGTTTCCAACCCGACTAAGGTCGATGTTCTAGCAGTTATTGACCTGATCATGGAGATTATAGTAATTACGCCCGATTGGACGGTGCCATACATTGCATATATTGAGGCAAGAACTCCCAGAAGACGAAGTTGAAGCTCGAAAGATTGTCTGCAAATCCAAAGCATTTACTGTAATGGACGGACAACTTAACATAGAAAGTGTGACTAGCGTAGCTCAGCGGTGCATCTCTCCTGAAGAGGGGCATTTGATTCTGGATGAAATTCACTCGGGGACCTGTGGTCATCAAGCGTCCTCTCAGACAATTGTTGCCAAAGCATACCGAGTTAGTTTGTTCTGGCCACGCGCTAATGAAATGACCAAGGAAATTGTGGATCATTGCAAAGGATGCTAGTTTTACTCAAATTTATCACATAAACCCGCGTCTGCCCTAAAGACTATTCCACTCATCTGGTTGTTTGCTGTGTGGGGTTTGGATATGGTCGGTCCTCTCCGAACAGGCGAGAGTGGATTCAGTCATTTGCTTGTAGAAGTCGACAAGTTCACCAAGTGGATTGAAGCCAAACCCGTAAAAAAGATAGATCCACACTCTGCTATCAAGTTCATCAAGGAAATAACATTCCGATATGGAGTTCCCCACAGTATCATCACAGACAATGGTTCTAACTTTGACTCGGAAGAGTTCAAATACTTTTGCTCCGCCCCAAGGCACTCGAGTTGATTACGCCTTCGTCGCGCACCCCCAAACTAATTGTCAAGCTGAGCGAGCGAATGGCCTTATCCTTCAAGGGTTGAAGCCTCGACTCATGTGAGATCTGGAACATGCAGCTAGTGCTTGGGTTACTAAACTACCATCAGTTCTGTGGGCTTGAGGACGACACCCAATCGTTCGACTGGACGCACTCCTTTATTCTTAGTTTATGGAGCCGAAGTCGTTTTGCTGATTGATATTCTTCACAACTCTCCCCGGGTGGAACTTTATTCTCAGACTGAAACTGAAAAGGCACGATAGGACGACATAGACTTTCTAGAAGAGGAGTGTGAACTAGCCCTGATTAGGTCGACAGTATACCAACATGATCTGCGCTGTTTTGATGCAAGACATCTCAAGAGTCAGTCATTTCACGAAAGTTATCTCGTGCTCCGAGTGGATCAACAACGGCCTCGAAAGCTCACCCCCGCATGGGAAGCACCTTTCTTAATTACCTAGGTGCTAAACAATGGAGCCTAAAACTTCTTTAACCTCAAGAAGATAATTCATGAACCACATGCATGGAACGTAGATTTGCTGCGGTGTTTTTACCCTTGACGATTGTGTGATTTGATGTAATAAGAATGTTCTAGACAATGTTCTTATCAAAGTTATGGCTCCCGCAGTCTTTGCCGATTCCGATTGTGAAATGTCAAATTCGAAAAACAATTCGAGTGCAGAGCAATCCTCTCACTCGAGGCCTTAGGTGTGAACAAGATTTTGCCTAAGTTTCTAAAACACTCCGATTGTAGAGTACTCCCCTCACTCGGGGGCTTCGCTGCGAAGAATATTTCGCTTAAGTTTATAAAAAACATTCCGAGTGTAGAGCAATCCTCTCACTTGGGGGCTTAGTTGCGGACCAGTCTTCGTCTATGTTAAAAACGTACTCCGAGTGGTGAGCAATCCTCTCACTCGGGGGCTTATCTACGAACAAGATTTCGCCTAAGTTTCTAAAAACACTCTGAGTGCAGAGCAATCCTCTCACTCGAGGGCTTAGCTGCGAACAAGATTTCTTCTAGGTTTCTAAAAACATTCCGAGCGCAGAGAAATCCTGTTACTCGGGGGCTTAGCTGCGAACAAGATTCGCCTAAGTTTCAAAAAACATACTCCGAGTGATGAGTGATCCTCTCACTCAGGGGGATTAGCTACGAAGCAGCCTTCGCCTAAGTTAAACCTAGCCGAGTGAATAACAACCTATTCACTGGGACACTTAGTCACGAAAAAGATTTTGCCTAAGTTTCTAAAACACACTCCAAGTGATGTGTGATCCTCTCACCATGGGGCTTAGCTGCGAACTAGTCTTCGCCTAAGTTAATACTTAGCCGAGTGAATAGTAGCCTATTCACTCGGAGACTTAGCCGCGAAACAGTTCTTTGCCTAAGTTTAAAACATACTGTGAGTGGTGAGCGATTCTCCCACTCAAGGGCTTAGCTGCGAACCAGTCTTCTCCTAATTAAAATTCTTCCGAGTAATATCAAATTCATTTGGAAACCAAATGAATTTAGTCAAGCAAAAGATTAAAAAGCCAAATGCAGATAAACTCAAGATCTCTAGCTCGGATTGAAGTTGTCTATGAGAACGAATGTACTCGAACTTAAGGCCTGAGCGAAGTTTTAATCGGTTACCACTACAAGAAATATGTTAATCTGTGACAGCTCCAGTCCGTCACCGACAACCCAAAAACTGTCAACGATGGGCATTTTTGACAGTCGATCTGTCCATCATGTATATCACGACATTACTTGCGAACCGTCTCTCGGCATACCGAGCCAAGAAAAATTCCAACTGTAACCAAAGTTTTTCAAGGCGCGTCGGGGATCGCAGGCTCGATGAAGGCATCTAAGTCAATCCCATCAGCAATACGGGTGGCTGCATTGATGAAGGTCTCCATGAAGTTCTCAAACTGAAGCTTCTTCGTGTTGGCCACCTGGAGCGCCTTCAGTTTTCCTCCTTAGCCTCCTTACAATGGACACGAACGAGTAAAAGAGCCACATCGGCTCCACAACACCGAACAGGTTTCTTCCAGGCATGCACTCGATGTGGAATCATATTAATGCGACCCATCATGGATTCAAGGTCGGTCTGGAGGGTGTCTTCTGGCCAAAGCTCCTTGTTAATCCACTCCAGGGTGACTCTTAGTCGGGCGACATATTCTTGAACTTTTTTGAGACGAGTGTCAATGGAAACATATTCATGGACACCACGTCTCCAACGAATGACTTGCCAGGGTCCAGATTCGGCTCGATCTCTTGGGTCTCCTTGTCGAAGTCCTGGCAGAAGTCTACGCAAAGGGAAAACAAAAAGTGGGTCACATTTTCATTCAACAAAATTGGAGGAAATTCACTTGATGAAAGGAAGTTACCCGTGAGCATGTCGAACATCTTCTTTGAGAAGTTGCCCAAGTAGTGTTCCAAGCCGTTCCTTCTTTTGGTCGTCTGTTCAAGCTTCTTTCTCCAGTAGACCCGTTCTTGCTTCATTATTGTATTCTCCTCCTCCAATTTGCTTACTGCGGAGGACTTCTTTTCCGCGGCCTCTGTTTTGTCCTTAGCTTCAGCAAGTGCTTTGTCCTTATCTTCAAGAGCCTGCTTCAGGAGGTTCAGATCATTCGTGGTCACCTCCAAGTCCAGCTGGAGTTGGTTTTTCTCCTTTCCAAGTTTACGTACTTTGTTCCAAGCTCACAAGATTTCTGAAATCATCAAACATGTAATTCAGTCGACACTAATATTTCTCCACTCCCGAGAGAAGAATAACAGTTCAATCGACTAGATAGAGGCCAGCCGCCCTACCCCACGCCCTACAAAGCGTCATATCATGGTTGATGGAAATTATGTCCATGAAACCCGTAGGATAAATCTTGCTTGTTCGAACCTTTCCATTCACTCGACAAACTGAGTGATAAAAGTACTCAAGTACACAAAAGGACCCCGAGTCCAAGTTCTTAAGACTACTGCCCGTCATACACGATCAACAGTAGTCTTAGGGACTACAAACAGTGGGTGCACTTAGCATGCCCCCACTGATAAAACACCACTCGACCATGTCCGACTTGTCCGAGTCAAAAAAAGAGAGAGATAAAGAAAATATCTGAAATTGTTTCAATTAGACCCCCGCCGGTGCAAGCACTCGACGGTGGTCTCGGGGACTACACCCAGTGGGCGCACTCAGCGTGCCCCCACTGGACTTATTATCACTCGCACAGGTCTTCCCTTTCGAGTGCCGATGATTATCGAAAACAAATCAAAGACCCCTGCCGATGTCACCGTCAATCGACAGCGGTCTCAAGGACTACACCAAGTGGGTGCACTAAGTGTGCCTGCACTGGACCAGAAACAAGCATGTATGCGCCGAAAGAAAACACCCAGTGGGTGTAAAGTCAAGACGGACAAAATTCAATCAAAAATGTACTTACAATCCCACATACTTGGACATTAGCACAAAGCGCCAAGCTGGTATTATATGCCAACTTCCTCGCATCATACCCTCCTTGGTTTGCATCATCATATGCTCGGCCTGGATCATGGCCTCCTTATTGACTCCAGTTTGGTCTTCTAGGACATGGTGCAGAGAGAACACAGACATTGGAGGATTCGGCACTACGGCAGAAGTTAGAGGAGTTACCGGAGGTTGTTCAATCGACGCTGGAGTCTCAATTGTGGAACTCACTGGAGGGGCATTCGATTATAGGTTCTCAAGCCTAGTTTTCGCCTGGGACGAGTCTCCAAGTTCCGAAGACAACTCAGGAGTCCACCAGTGCAGTTCATCATCGTCTTCCACATGGATGATGTCCTTAGCTGTTAGTCGGCAATGTTAGTTAGTCCAATCGACCAATTATATCCGGAAAACAGAATAGAATGATGGTTTGTTATACCTCGTTGGGAGGTGACTATGTTTGTAGCATCCAAGTCCATGCGATCCTCTTCATCTCCAGGAGGTGACATCACCGAGGTAGCATCTCTGGCAAGTAAATTCCACTCTAACATCAAAGGCATGAAATTTTGCTACCTCTTGAGCTTGCGTTGGTTTTTCCCTCGAAGAGGAAAGGTTGATGCAGCACAGTAGCAGTAAGTATTTCCCTCAGTTTGAGAACAAAGGTATCAATCCAGTAGGTGTATCAAGGAAAGTCTCCAAAGTACCTGCGCAAAAACAACAAACTTGCACCCAACGCTACAAAGGGATTGTCAATCCCTTCATGATAGATTGCAAGGTGAGATCTGAAGGCGGAAAGTGCAACAAAATAAAAGTGTAGGGCTGAAAATATGATGTGAAGTAGACCCAAGGGCCATAGTGTTCACTAGAGGCTTCTCTCATGATAGCAAATATTATGGTGGGTGAACGAATTACTTTCGAGCAATTGATACAACCGCGAAAAGTCATGACGATATCTAAGGCAATGATCATACATATAGGCGTCACGTCCGAGACAAGTAGACCGATACTTTCTGCATCTACTACTATTACTCCACACATCAACCGCTGTCCAGCATGCATCTAGTGTATTGAGTTCATAACAAACAGAGTAACGCCTTAAGCAAGATGACATGATGTAGAGGGATAAATTCATGCAATAGATATAAACCCCATCTTTTTACCCTTGATGGCAACAACACGATGCGTGCCTCGCTAACCCTTCTGTCGCTAGGTGAGGACACCGCACGGTATGAACCCAAAACCAAGCACTTCTCCCATTGCAAGAACTGTAGATCAAGTTGGCCAAATGAAACCCACAACTCGAAGAGAATTACAAGGATATGAAATCATGCATATAAGAGATCAGAAGAAACTCAAATAAGATTCATAGATAATCTGATCGTAAATCCATAATTCATCGGATCTGGACAAACACACCGCAAAAGAGGATTACATCGGATAGATCTCCATGAAGATGATGGAGAACTTTGTATTGAAGATCCAAGACAGAGAAGAAGCCATCTAGCTACTAGCTATGGACCCGAAGGTCTGTGGTGAACTACTCACGCATCATCGGAGAGGCAATCGTTTTGATGAAAAAGTCCTCCGTGTCCGAATCCCCCCTCCGGCAGGGCACTAGAATGTGCCCCAGATGGGATCTTGCGGAGAGAGAAGCTTGCGGCGGCGGAAAAGTATTTTCGTGGCTCTCTCCCGTGGTTTCTGATTTTTCGGGGATTTATAGGCGGAAGAAGTAGGGCAAAGGAGCCACGGGGGGACCACAAACCTGCTAGGTGCCCCCCCCGGCCGCGGCTAGGGGGCTTGTGGCCTCCACCGGGACCCTTGCCTTGGTTCTCAAGCTCCTTGCGTATCTTCTGTTTTGCAAAAAATCATTCCGAAGATTTTTTCCATTTGGACTCCGCTTGATATTCTCCTTTGAAAAAGGTCAAAAACACGGAATAAATAGGAACTGGCACTTGGCACTGAGTTAATAAGTTAGTCCCAAAAAAGATATAAAATGCATACAAAACATCCAAAGTTTGACAAGATAATAGCATGGAACCATAAAAAATTATAGATACGTTGGAGACGTATCAAGCATCCCCAAGCTTAACTCCTGCTCGTCCTCGAGTAGGGAAGTGATAAAGACTGAAGGTTTGATGAGGAATTCTACCTAGCATATTTGTCCTTTGTAACTTCTTTCATGTGACATGAATGTTTAGATCCGTAAGATTCAAAACAATAGTTTGCTATTGACGTGAAAACAATAATACTTCAAGCAAACTAGCAAGGTAATCATGAACTTTCAAAATAACAAGGCCAAAGAAAGTTATCCCTACAAAATAATATAGTCTGGCTATGCACCATCATCCCCACACAATGAATTTAAATCATGCACAACCCCGATATTGACCAAGTAATTGTTTTCGCACTCTTACTTTCTCAAACCTTTTTCAACTCTCATGCAATACATGAGCGTGAGCCATGGATATAGCACTATAGGTGGAATAGAGTGTGGTGGAGGTTGTGAGGCAAAAAAGGAGGAGATGGTCACATCGACTCGGCGAATCAAAGGGCTATAGAGATTCCCATCAATAGATATCAATGTGAATGAGTAGGGATTACCATGCAACGGTTGCACTTAGAGCTATAAGTGTGTGAAAGGTCAAAAGGAGAACTAGTGGGTGCGCATCCAACTTGCTTGCTCACGAAGACCTAGGGCAATTTTGAGGAAGCCCATCATTGGAATATACAAGCCAAGTTATATAATGAAGATTCCCACTAGTATATGGTGGTGACAAAACAAGAGACTCTCAATCAAGAAGAACATGGTGCTATTATGAAGCACAAGAGTGGAAAAAGATAGTAGCATTGTCCCTTCTCTCTTTTTCTCTCATATTTTTTTGTTTGGGCTCTTTGGCCTCTTTTTTCATTTTTTCGTGGGCATCTTTGGCCTCTTTTCATTTTTCCTCACATGGGATAATGCTCTAATAATGATGATCATCACACTTTTATTTACTCACAACTCAATACTTAGAACAATGATGACTCTATTGGAAATACCTCTGGCAGTGTACCGGGATGTGCAATGATCTAGCTTAGCGTATGACGTTGAAACATCTCGCTAGATATCTTACGATCATGCAATGGCAATATGAAAGTGACGGCACATGTCATGAGACGGAACTGTGGGAGTTGCATGGCAATATATCTTGGAACGGCTATGAAAATGCCATGATAGGTAGGTATGGTGGCTGTTTTGAGGAAGGTCTATGGTGCTTTTGTGTACCGGCGAAAGTTGGGCGGCACTAGAGAGGCCATCAATGGTGGAAGGTGAAAGTGCATCTATACCATGGACTCACATTAGTCATGAAGAACTCACATATTGCGAAAGTTTTTGTTAGTAGTCGAAACAAAGTGCTAAACGGATACTCCTAGGGGAAAGGTTGGTAGGTGTTAACCATCGCGCGATCCCGACCGCAACACAAAGGATGACAATCAATAAATCAATTATGCTCCGACTTCCTAACATAGCGGTTCACCATATGTGCATGTTACGGGAATCACTAACTTCAACACAAGTATTTCTAGATTCACAACACCCTACTAACATGACTCTTAATATTACCAAATCCATGTGTCAAAATTAATTGAGAGGAATCAAACTTCTCTTTCTAATCAATGCACATGAATATGGAAGTTTTTACTGTATCCTTTTTGGATGCCTATCATCTTTAGGACTACTTTTGTAGCACAAGCCAATTACCCAGCTACTCAAAGAGAGCACTCTCAAAAATATATAAGTGAAAATCGAGAGTTCTTATTTCTCCAAAATATGACACCTCCGTGCTCTAAAAATATCTAAATGAAGCACTTAGAGCAAAGTTATCTAGCTCAAAAGATATAAGTGAAGCACATGCGAGCTAAATTGCCTAACTCAAAAGATATAAGCGAAGCTCAATGAGTATTCTAGAAAATTCACCATGAGTGCATGTCTCTCTCAAAAGGTGTGCAGCAAGGATGTTTGTGACACAACAAAAATAAAAGACTCCTATAATACATGACGCTCCAAGCAAAACACATATCATGTGGTGAATAAAAATATAGCTCCAAGTAATGTTACCGATGGATTGAAGACGAAAGAGGGGATGCATTCCCGGGGCATCCCCAAGCTTAGGCTTATTTGTGTCCTAGAATTTGGCTTGGGATGCCTTGGGCATCCCCAAGCTTGATCTCTTTCCACTCTTTATCCCATTGTCCATGAGAACATCACCCAAAACTTGAAAACTTCACAACACAAAACTTAAACAGAAACTCGTGATATCATTAGCACAAGAAAACAAACTACCACCTCTTTAGGTACTGTAGCAAACTTGATTTATATTTATATTGGTGTGATATTACTGTATTCTCACTTTTCCATGGCTAGTACCCCCCGATACTATCCATAGTTTCATCAAAATAAGCAATCAACACAACAAAAACAGAATCTGTCGAAAACAGACCAGTCTGTAGCAATCTGTATACTTCGTATACTTATGTTATCTTAAAAATTCTGACAAATTATGACAATTTGGGAAATTGGCATATCAACCAGCAGAAAAGAGAATGAACTCAAAATCTCTTTCTGGATAGGAATGAAAAATAATTTCGTGAGCGCAAAGTTTCTATCTTTTCAGCAAGATCGAACAACCATCACCAGAACTAGTCATAAAGGTTTTTCTTGGCACAAACACAAAAAGAAACACAAAAAACACAATGATAACAGAATTATGATGGTGTGGACACAAAAAAACAGAAGGCAATAAGAAAAGATAAATTCATTGGGTTGCCTCCCAACAAGCGCTATTGTTTAACATCCTTAGCTAGGCATTGATAATTCAATGATGCTCACAAAAAAGACAAGAATTGAAGCACAACGAGAGCATCATAAAGCATGTGAAAATCACATCTAAGTCTAACATACTTCCTATGCATAGTCATTTTATAGGAAAACAAATTATCAAGACAACCAATAGTTACCATATGCAAGGAAGAAGAAAGAGACAATAGCAATCTCAACATAACGAGAGGTGATTTAGTGATATGAAAATTTCTACAACCATACTTTCCTCTCTCATAATAATTACATGTGGGATCATCAATGAATTCAAAAATATAACCAGCACCTACAACATTCTTTTCATGATCCACATGCATGCGAAGTTGACGCTCTTCAAAAATAGTGGGATTAGCATCAACTAAAGTCATGACTTCTCCAAACCCACTTTCAATTATTGCAAATATCATATTCATCATGAGGCTTAAACAAATTTTCAAGATCATAAGAAAAATCATTACCCCAATCATGATCATTGCAACGAGTAGTGGACATAGCAAAGCTAGCATCCCCAAGCTTAGGGTTTTGCATATTTTTAGCATGATTGACACTAATATGATTTATAGTGAAACCATTGCAATCATGCTTTTCATTCAAGGAGCCCTCGTGAATCACTTCAAAAATTTCTTCATCACGATTTTCAGATTCACGCATCTCAAGAAAAACTGCATAAAGATAGTCAAGTGCACTCAACTCACTAGCAATTGGTTCAACAAAATTGGATCTCTTAAAGAGATTAGCAAGTGCATGAGGATCCATATCAATAGATTTTTAGCAAGCGAAGATGCAAGCATATTGAAGGCACAAAGCACACAAGAAAAGGAAAGGCAAACAAAAAAGGCAAATATTTTTGTAAATTTTTGTTTTCCAGAAGTGGGGGAGAGGAAAACAAGAGAAAAAAAAGTAAATGCAAGAGATGTGTTTGCGACGGTTACTTGGATAAGCTTCACTTAGAATAATCCCCGGTGCCAGAAATTGACACGTTGGAGGAAGACTATTCTTGACTTGATGCTCCATGGCAACGGCGCTAGAAATTCCTCTTGCTACCTCTTGAGCTTGCGTTGGTTTTTCCCTTGAAGAGGAAAGGGTGATGCAGCACAGTAGCAGTACGTATTTCCCTCAGTTTGAGAACCAAGGTATCAATCTAGTAGGAGTATCAAGGCAAGTCTCCATAGTACCTGCGCAAAAACAGCAAACTTGCACCCAACGCTACAAAGGGGTTGCCAATCCCTTCACGATTGATTGCAAGGTGAGATCTGAAGGCGGAAAGTGCAACAAAGTATAAGTGTAGGGCTGAAAATATGATGTGAAGTAGACCCCGGGGGCCATAGTGTTCACTCGAGGCTTCTCTCATGATAGCAAATATTACCGTGGGTGAAGGAATTACTGTCGAGAAATTGATAGAACCGCACAAAGTCATGACGATATCTAAGGCAATGATCATACATATAGGCATCACGTCCGAGACAAGTAGACCGATACTTTCTGCATCTACTACTATTACTCCAGACATCGACCGCTATCCAGCATGCATCTAGTGTATTGAGTTCATAACAAACAGAGTAACGCCTTAGGCAAGATGACATGATGTAGATGGATATATTCATGCAATAGATATAAACCCCATCTTTTTACCCTTGATGGCAACAACACTATGTGTGCCTTGCTATCCCTTCTGTCACTCGGTGAGGACACCGCACGGTATGAACCTAAAACCAAGCACTTCTCCCATTGCAAGAACTGTAGATCAAGTTGGCCAAACAAAACCCACAACTCGAAGAGAATTACAAGGATATGAAATCATGAATATAAGAGATCAGAATAAACTCATGTAAGATTCATAGATAATGTGATCATAAATCCACAATTCATCGGATCTCAACAAACACACCGCAAAAGAGGATTACATCGGATAGATCTCCATGAAGATCGTGGAGAACTTTGTATTGAAGATCCAAGAGAGAAAAGAAGCCATCTAGCACTAACTATGGACCCGAAGGTCTCTGGTGAACTACTCACGCATCATCGGAGAGGCGATGGTGTTGATGAAGAAGTCCTCCGTGTCCGAATCCTCCCTTCGACAGGGCACCAGAACATGCCCCAGATGGGATCTTGCGGAGTCAGAAGCTTGCGGCGGTGAAAAAGTATTTTCGTGGCTCTCTCCCGTGGTTTCAGATTTTTCGGGGATTTATAGGCGGAAGAAGTAGGGCAAAGGAGCCACGGGGGGCCCACAAGCCTGCTAGGTGCCCCTCCAAGCCGCGGCTAGTGGGCTTGTGGCCTCCCCCGTGACCCTTTGCCTTGGTTCTCAAGCTCCCTGCGTATCTTCTTTTTCGAAAAAAATCTTTCCGAAGATTTTTTTCCGTTTGGACTCCGTTTGATATTCTCCTCTGAAAAAGGTCAAAAACACGGAAAAAATAGGAACTGGCACTTGGCACTGAGTTAATAAGTTAGTCCCAAAAAAGATATAAAATGCGTACAAAACATCCAAAGTTTGACAAGATAATAGCATGGAACCATAAAAAATTATAGATACGTTGGAGATGTATCAAATTTTACAACGACAAAAGAGAGGAAGTAAACACTCAAACTGAAGCGACTGGCACAACGATCCTCAATCAGGGCAGAGCCTTCCAAGGTTTGGGAGCGTCAGGTTTGGGTTGTTTCGCAGCCTTCTCTGTCGACTCAATTGCTGCAGCTCGGTCACACTTCATATTATGGGGGCTTGATACCAGGGTCTTGCTTGGGGTAGCTGCCGGATCTCGGTGATGCTTGGATAGAGACTCGTTGCGTAGAGGTGACTAAATATCTTCTTCACTCTCCCCCGAGTCATCTTCGCTCCCCTCACTGTCCTCAGCATAGTCACTATCCGCGCTGCCACCTACGCTCTCTCCACCGGCGTCTAGTTGCACTTCATTTGGCATGGGTAAATACATGTTTGTCAACTCCTACAAGATATAAAAACAGCAAAGTCACTAGGCTGGAGATTCAATCAGTCAATAAAGATATGAAAGTAATCGGAAAGGAAATAACTCACCATGTTCGGCGGCTTGTTCTCAGCAGAAAAGGGCAAGACCGATTTGGCTGCCAGCGGATTGTCGTAAGCCCCAGTGATGCTTCTAAGCCACTGAGCCACGGTTTCTTCGGAGACCTCCTCTGGGTGCGACCGAGAGGAGTCCTCATGACCTGAATAATGCAAGATGGTGTGGTCCCTTCCTTGAAGAGGTTGGATACGCCGGCTGAGAAATGTCTCAAGCAGGTCCATCCCAGTGACCCTGCCATGGATCAGGTCTACTAATGCATTAACCCGAATTCCTGCGTGTACCTTCTCCCCGTCTAACACAGTCAGTGTTCTGGGAGCAACAGGTCGCTCCAAAGTGAAGGGGGGAAGACTAGTCGACATATTTGGGGCTGCGGCGTCTTTGCAATAAAACCAAGTCAATTGCCAGCCTCGGACGGATTCAGGAAGAGTCATTTGCGGATATGCACTCTTACTTCTCTTCTGGATCCCCAAACCACCACATAGTTGGATGGCATTGGTTCTACTATCCTTAGAATTTGCTTTCCTTACCGACTGAGAACGTACAGTGAAGATATGCTTAAACAGTCCCCAATGAGGAGGACAGCCCAAGAAACACTCGCACAATGTTATAAACGCAGAAACATGTGCAATAGCATTGAGAGGAAGGTGTTGGAGTTGAGCACCGAAAAAAGTTTAAGAATTTGCGGATGAATGTGTGGGGAGGCAAAGAAAAACCTCACTCTATGTGGGTGAGGAGGAGGACTCTCTCACCTTCGCGCGGCTCTGGCTCGACTTCCCCCTCGGGAACCCTCCATGATTTGGCAGTTATGAACCCGTCATTGAGGAGGCTCAGGACGTCCACCTCGTTGATGGTTGACGGGAGGAAATCCCCCTGGATCCAGCCCGGTGGCACCGCGGCTCGAGCGCCCGGCGGCACCGCAGCCAAGTGGCCTTTCCTTCCTTCTTGACTCGGTCAAATTTCCCCGTCTTCGACTTTGTTATCTCGAAGGTAGTAGTAGAGACAGATCTAAGCGGCGGTAGCGAGACAGAGGAGATGGAGAAAAAGAGGAGATTGATAAGGAGCAATATTCCAACCCTAGCACCGACTCATTTTATAGCCGCCCAAGTGGGTCGCTGACCTATAGGCCCACAGATCTCTATATATCCCAATATCAAAGGGAGCACGATACGTGGAGATAAGGGCGGCGCGATAATTGAGGCATCGGGATCTCATTTACCCGGTTGTTGCTTCATCACTGCGCGGTGTGCGCTTACCAAATTTTCGAATCCCGTGAAATACGGACCTGATGAAGCAACCCGTCACACCAACGGATCTTGTTGATCACTCGGACCAGTTTTCTATTTCAAATTCACTCGGATGCATTTCAGGACAGAATCGATCAGGGTGAATGACAAATACTTCAATCGACGCCCATTTCTGTCAAGCCTTGATATGCATTCGAAGTTTGGCATGTTTTGACAGAATCTTCATCGACTCATTTCCCACCCAAACCCCGATCCATTCGGGGGCTAATGATGGGGATATGTACCTAGGGTAGGGTCATAGGTTTCACCTACTTGTCCTACCCAAGGACACAACATTAAAGACTTAAAGATTTCAAGGAAGATTCCGACTGACTCGCCATGGGTAACTTGGTAGAACGTCCACTCAGATACTTTATCCCTCCAATCGATGGAAGACTTTTAGTCGGAAGAATTAGAAGCCAGTTGACCCCAGAAGTTCACAAGCCACTCCGGGGACGCCAACGAGCAGGCATTCGACTGGTCGCCATAAGTAACATTTATTATGTATGTTATAACTAACGCACGCCTTTGTCTTTATCAATCGAACCCTTGGTTGCCCGGGCCTTGATGAGGGGTAGCGCACTCTATATAAGACACCCTCCCCTCTGGCACAAGGGTTTGCACCCCGTGTAACACACACACTCCACACGACAAGGGCTCTAGAGCATTGAGACGTAGGGTTGTTACCTCCACGAGAGGGGCCTGAACTCATACTTCATGTGTACAAGCTTGCCATAGTTAGGAGTCTGCCCTCTCCATTTGTACCCCTCACCTCGACTGGCAGGTTCGTTCCCATGACAGCCGAAGCGGACAGAAGGACAGCGCCACCTCGATACGCCAAGGAGTTGCCTCCGCTCCTCCTAAAGATGCCTTGCGGTCCTAAACCACGTCCACAAAGAACGGTTTCGGGCTTGACTCTTCTCTCCCTATCCTTTGGCCGCAGGAAAACCGCTGGCGCGCCTCCACTCAGTGACTCGTCGCCAGCCAATAAATAGGCTACCCCGAATCTCCCAGCACCTCAAGCCCCTCCCTCCGACCTCCAATCGACCACCCAATGCCCAGTTTGAGCTAAGAGAGCCCCGGTACTCGAGAACGACTGAGGCGCCGCCTCGTTGGGGCTCCATCGATCTCGGCCTACATGCACGCTCCAGAGCCCCATTCACTCCGCTTGTGACTGCAAAGGCCTGCCGAGCCTTCTCCACCACTCCCCCGTCCTTCTCCTTGCTCGACGCCTTCCCTAAGGGTCTCCGCCGCGACTTCGTCGTCCCCAGCAACACAGGCCACCTACGTCATCGCTTCGACCATCATCTGGTTGGCGGAGGAGCCACAAATCTGTTCCCATACTCTCCGGACCTCGAGAGCCCCAGAGCTGACGTCGTTGAGCTCTTCCTCCTCTCTGTCCAGAGGTAGAAGATGAACCCGACAGGGGGACCCTGATACGTCCATTTTGCTTCATGCTTTTATATTGATGTTTATCGCATTATGGGCTGTTATTACACATTATGGTACAATACTTATACCTTTTCTCTCTTATTTTATAAGGTTTACATGAAGAGGGAGAATGCCAGCAGCTGGAATTCTGGGATGGAAAAGGAGCGAGTTTGAGATACCTATTCTGCACAACTCCAAAAGCCATGAAAATCGGCGAGGAATTATTTCGGAAAATATAAAAATTACTGGGCAGAAGAAGTACTCGAGGGGAGCCACCAGGAGGTCACGAGCCTGCTAGGCGCACCCCACCCCCTGGGTGCACCTGGGGGAGTCGTGGGCCCCTTGTTACCCCTCCGTCTCCCATCTTCTGCTATATAGAGGGTTTCGTCCCAGAAAAAAATCAAGAGAGAGCTTTCAGGAAGAAACACCACCGCCACGAGGCGGAACTTGAGCAGAACCAATCTAGAGCTCCGGCAGGGCCGTCCTGCCGGGGAAACTTCCCTCCCGGAGGGGAAATCGTCGCCATCGTCATCACCAACACTCCTCTCATCAGAGGGGACTCATCTCCATCAACATCTTCATAAACACCATCTCATCTCCAAACCCTAGTTCATCTCTTGTAACCAATCTTCGTCTCTGGTTGGTACTTGTAAGGTTGCTAGTAAGTGTTAATTACTCCTTGTAGTTGATGCTAGTTGGTTTACTCCGTGGAAGATCATATGTTCAGATCCTTAACGCTATTTAATACCTCTCTAATCAGGAACAATATTATGCTTTGTGAGTAGTTACGTTTGTTCCTGAGGACATGGGATAAGTCTTGCTATAAGTAGTCATGTGAATTTGGTATTCATTCGATATTTTAATGCGTTGTATGTTGACTTTCCTCTAGTGGTGTTATGTGAACGTCGACTACATAACACTTCACCATTATTTGGGCCTAGAGGAAAGCATTGGGAAGTAATAGGTAGATGATGGGTTGCTAGAGTGAGAGAAGCTTAAACCCTAGTTTATGTGTTGCTTCGCAAGGCGCTGATTTGGATCCACCAGTTTAATGCTATGGTTAGACTTAGTCTTAATTCTTCTTTTGTAGTTGCAGATGCTTGCGAGAGGGGTTAATCATGAGTGGGATGTTTGTCCAAGTAAGGAAAGCACCCAAGCACCAGTCCACCCACATATCAAACTATCAAAGTAGCGAACGCGAATCATATGAACATGATGAAAACTAGCATGACAGAAACTCCCATGTGTCCTCGGGAATGCTTTACCTTATATAAGAGTTCGTCCAGGCTTGTCCCTTGCTACAAAAGGGAATGGGCCATCTTTCTGCACCATTGTTACTATTTTTACTTGCTACCCGTTACTAATTATCTTATCACACAACCATATGTTACTGATAATTTCAGTGCCTGCAGAGAATACCTTGCTGAAAACCAATTGTCATTTCCTTCTGCTCCTCGTTGGGTTCGACAGTCTTCCTTATCCAAAGGACTAGGATAGATCCCCTCTACTTGTGGGTCATCAGACCCTACCTGTCGGCGGCCGTCTCGTCCCCCGCTCTTTCCCCGCTTTCACTAGCCACACGGCCCCGCACGTCAGGTCTAAACCTGACGATGCGCGCCCCTGGGCTGGTTGGGTGGCTGGCCGGTTGGCCAACTGGGCCGGCCCAGCTGCTGGCCAAGCCAGGCCAGTAAGCTGGACTTTTCCCTTTATTTTATTTTTAGGTTTTTAAAATAAATCCACAGGATTAAATATTTATCCAAACTTATTTATTTCTCCACCATAATTCTTGTAAAAGTGTGTAGTTTTTGATATTGTTGTTGTAGATTTTTTACAAAAACTTTTATGCACAATTTTATTTTAAAACATTGGTTTAAGTATTTTCAACTTGTGTTAAAAAGACTTTAAAAAGACTCTTCCATCACAAAACAGGAAACAAACATTTTGATAAATAATAATAGGATTTTATAGAGTAGGTTAACATTTTTATGTGTGTTTTTACGCTGCTTTTGTTGTGGTCCTTATTATTACTATTGCTATTACGGCGATAGATCACGCGTTTGACGAAGGACTTAGACCCGAAGACCTCAAAGACCCCGGATACCTAGCTGATCAAGGCAAGCAGCCCTTTGACCATGTGGGAGGGAATACTTTATGCATGTCATGTTGATTACTTTACTCCGATGCATGTGATCATGATTAACCGGTAAACCTTTGATACAGTGTTACTGACGGCTCATCTGGAGAAATTGCATTTGAGCACGACCCTACCACCTATGAGGGTCACGCGGCTAAAAAGTTGACAAGTAGAAAGTAGTTCTACGCATAGGATGAGCACATGCATGGTGATGGTAACACAAAGGTGATTACAAAGACTTTCCGAAAACCTCGTCGGGTGCCACTAACGCACGAGGGTGATGGTGTTGAGATGGATGGCCACTTGAGAAAGAAGTGGTGTACCGAAAAGGTTTTGTGTGTGTGGTTCCGGAAATGGGATTAGATTTAAGATTTGTCGACCGTTCAAACCTTAAATATGCGACCACGATACCGTTTTATTGGACGCGGCTGTGTTGATTACTCTAGTCGTGCTAGCAAGGAGCCTGCATTACTAGTGGCGGGAGTGATATGGTCACTCTCGTGATGGGGTAGTGCCAGGTACGATGACTATGCCGTATTTATGTGTTCCGGACACATCTTTGGTCCCTGCATGGATGATACGATCTAGAGTTGGTACTCGTAAGACGTACATCATCTGGACTGGGTACCAATCGAGTGGACTCTTTGTCTAGTATCGTTAGGGGAATGACATTGATCGGATACTTACCTCGGGTATGTTATATATCGCGAGTCGTGGATGACATGGAAGTTTCCCGGATCTCATGGGTACAGTGTACAACCTCTGCAGAGTGTAAAACTATTCGAATAGCCGTGTCCAAGGTCAAGGAAAGTTGGGTGGTCCTGCTTAAACTACGTCTAGTGATTCCGCATAAACCAAGTGTGTGTTTGTATAAAGGTGTTACATGAGTAAGAGATTACTTGGTCAAGTTTGGTGACTTGACATGAAGGATGAACATGGGATGTTCACTACTCAGGTTATTTATGTGGATATATGTAACCTGTTCATACGATTACTATTTACCTAGTGTTGCATGACCATCTAGATACTTGATCATGTTTATGCATTAATAAAACCTGCTTTCCGCAAAGACTTCATTATACTTTATATTTCATTTGATTGCATAACGCTCATCATGGGTTGTTTGCGAGTACATTCAAAAGTACTCATTGGCTTGCTACTGGTTATCTTATTGACCAGACATGGAGGAACCAAAATATGGAGAATAATTCGTCGTCGGAGATGGACACGCGAACTAGGACGCTTCCTAGTCAGAATGCATGTTGGTTAAGGGTGATGGCATGGGTTCACGTTTACTACCAAGATTTCCACTAGTAGTTGAGTTAGTGTGATTGGCCTTCATGGCCCTATCTATGTAAGACTTGATCATAATGGTCATTATTTTTATGAGACGTTAATTATTGATGTAAGACCCTTGTTATTCAGTATATGTGTGTTCAGTGAGCATTGATCTCTGGAATCACTATACATGTTAATTCGGTGATCACGACTCGCAAGTCGGGGTCCCCACAGCATACCATGGTCTCGCACATATTACGTCCTAATCATCGTAGGTGAAGGTGACATCACTCTGGAATAGTGTTGAGGATGTCGCCATCTTATGGATCTCGAGGTCCTCATTCCTCATGAAGGTACTTCTACTGGTGTCGCCTGGTCGTAGCGTTGCCATCCTTGTCTTCCAAGTACCTGGGTGGTCGCTTGGAATGTTTGCTACCTTCCAAGTTACCCACGAGGATTTTAATTAATCCCGTGGTCAGGCATAAGGGTGTTAGCGACCATTTGCATGTTTTGAAGAAGCAAACAAGGAGTGTCAAGAGAATAAAAGTGGAAGTGCTAGGGTAAAACCTTCGCTTACTTTGAAAATTTAGGAGAGGTGAGAAAAATACAGGTTTTGCAAGTACTTCTGAAGGGTCTGGATATCAACTTGCCCTAACTAATGTATGCGCTAACTAAGGGCTTCCTACAATCAACCTAGCTCTAATACCAGCTTTGTGGGGACCCCGACTTATAAGTCGTGATCACCGAATGAACGTGCTGAGTGGTCCGATAGATCAATGCTCACTGAACACACTAAAACTGAATAACAAGAGTCTTACACCAATACATACTGTTTGATACAATTAATGACCACTTCGGTCAAGTCTTATATAGATACGGCCTTGAAGGCCAACACACCAAACTTTAACAATAGCGCAATTACTCGTCGAAAGCATGAACCTAGGTCATCAGCCTTAACCTACACGCATTCTGAAGGGGAAGCAACCTAGCTTGCATGAACCTCACCATGGTAATCTGCACCATCCCTTGATATATCTTACCTGGTCAATAAAATAACCAATGGCAAGCCAATGAGTACTTTGAATGTAGTCGCAAGCAACCCATGATGTGGAACAAGGAGATAATGAAGCATGATATGTCATAAGTATGCAGCCTTTGCAGAAAGCTAGTTTTTCCCTGAATGCAGTAATATGATCAAATGCTTGTATGGATATGCATCATAAGGTAAGTGATAACCACGTGAACAAGTTACAGATATCAATATCATCGGAGGACTGAACATCTGATGTTCACCCTACATGCCAAGTCATCCAACTTGACCAAGGACCATCTTCCTCATACACACACACACTCACACTTGGTTTATGCGAAAATTACTAAACATAGTTTAAGCAAGATTAACCAACTGTCCTTGACCATGGACACAGCTATTTGAATAGTTTTACACCATGTGGAGGTTGCGCGCTGTACCCACGATATTCGGGAAACTTCCGTGTCATCCACGACTCGCGGTATATAACATACCCGAGTAAAGTACCCGATCAATGCCTTTCCCCTGGCGTCACTAGACAAAGAGTCGACTTGATTGGTACCCAACCCACATGATGTACATCTTACGAGCACCAACTCTAGATTGTATCATCCATGGAGGGACCAACGGTGTGCTCGACACATGTGAAAATAGTATAGTAATCCTACCTGGCACGACCCCAACAGGAGAGTGACCATATCACTCCCGCCATTAGTAATGCGGGCTTTTTGCTAGCATCGACCAAAATAATCAGCAACGCCCCATCCCATAAGGGGTATCGGGGTCGCACATGTAAGGTTTGGATGGTCGACACATCTTAAATCTGTCCTTGTTTTCGAAACCACAAACACACCAAATCTTTCTTGGTACACCACTTCGTTCTCAAGTGGAGATCCAACTCAACACCATCACCCTTGGGCATGAGTGACACCCGACGGGTTTTTTGGAAAGCCTCTGTAGTCACCTCTATGTTACCTTCACCATGCATATGTTCATCCTATGTGTAGCACTACTATCAACCTATCTCCATTCATCTGTGTGGCCCTCATAGGTGGTAAGGTCATGCTGAATTCAAGTGCTCCATAGGAGCCATTGGTAACAACATACCGAGGGTTTACCGATTAATCATGATCATATGCATATCAATAAAGTAATCAACATGGCATGCATAAAATATCTTCTCAGACATGGTCAAAGGGCCGCTTGCCTTTCTCACATGAGTCTTCGAGGCCTTCCGGTCCATCTACGGGTACTTTCTCTACTCCGTCAACTATCATCGGAAACAAGCATAGTAAGCCACACAGCAAGGAGAAACAAAAGTGCTCCATAAGTAGGAGTTTTATTTTTCTTGGACCTCTCTGGTCATAAGAAAAATACTTGATGCTTGTTCTAAGGGATTTGGATCACCAGGGATTTTTGAATGGTGGAAAAGAGGAATTGGTGATCTTATAAGAAGTCTATAGAAATCATTCTGCTAAAAATGAATGGAGGAACTCATTTAATAGGGCTTGAATTTAGAAACATTTGGGAAGTGGTTTCGTTGGATTTGGAGTTAGTACGAATTTCCTATGGATTTTCTAATATGGAATAAATAGCAAAAAGGGGCTATTTATTTGATGCAACAGAAACATGACATATAAAAATGTTGGCTAATGCAGCAAAAATAGTGCATGACATTATAAGTCTGTGGAAATTGGAATCACTCCATTTGGAGTTGATTTGAGGTCTCTAGGATTTTTACAAAGTTAGTTTGGAATATTCAAAGTTGAAACTTTAATTAAAACAGTGGAGAAAAAATTCTGGAAAAATTTGCAAAGCACATATCTGGATAGATGTTGGTTTTAGGATTCTACAGAAATTTGAATCTCCTAATTTGGGAATGGATTTTTGAAGTTTCTAGAAAAATAAAAAGGTAAAAAGGGGCCATACTAGAGGGGCTAGAGTCGTCGTGAGCGCAAAATAGGCTTTGGGCAGGCCGAGCGGCTCCAGCCATGCACAGCGGGCCACGTCAAAGGCGCCTTCCTATGAGGTGCTTTCTCCGCGGAGACGCATCGTCCTGCGGGGCGCGTCCACTTAAAGCAGGGGGCTCAGGCCGCATTCACTGACCGACGGGGCCCCGCGGTCAGATCCCTCTCCCTCCTCCCGCTCGGACAGGGGCGAGGCAGGGAAGGTTGGGCCGAGTGAGCGCTGGTGCCGCCCTAGTGACTACGGCCATGCCCAGTGGCTCTTTGGCAAAAGGCGCCCTCGGGGCGATGCACCGAGTCCTCCTGGATCCTCAGCTCCATCGGGGAGTGCCTCGGGAGAGGGGGCCTCGGCCGTGGTGGAAGCCCGCGACGTCGGCTGTGGTGGGGTGGTGCCCAGCCACCGAGAGATAGCAGGAGGGCACAAGTAAGATCCTCGAGACGTCGGGGCACACAACAGATGCTCGAAAGAGAGGGGGAGCCCGGCTTGGTACGCACTTGCATAGAGGCCGGCTGCGGCTTTCGGCCATTGCCGCGAATGCAGAGGAAAAGAGTGCAAAGGGGACCTCCGGGGGGCTCTAGCAAGAGAGGGAAAAGGTAAGAGGCAGCAGAGGCTCGGGAGGAAGAGATATGCGAGGGGAAACGGTAGGGTGAGCTTGGGACTGCTTGGATGCTCTAGACATGGTGGCCACGCGTGTGCCTAGTGCCTTTGGGGAGGGGCGTCGAAGGTCTAAGGGGAGTGCCCTTGCGCTTTGAGACAAGCTACCATAGCTAAGCCTGGCCTGCAGGATGAAGACAAGGCGCAAGGCACCATTTCTGCATGCGAGGGAGGTGGTCACCATCCCCCTACGTGCCCAAGAGCCACCCCTTGTCTAGACCAAGGTGTCAAGCATGCAAGGCATGCGTGCCAGAGAGCACTGGTGAAATTTGGACCAATATGGTGCTGGTTTGAATTGATTTCTACTCTGATTAAATTTGCAGCAGCAAACTTGGGGCTAGCAAAAGTGGTTTTTAGTGGGGGAATCTTGTGATGAAACCATGTCTAGAAGTTCTAGCTATGCAAGAACTACAGTAATGCTAACTTTCACCTGAGGAGGAGGAGTGTAGATTGTATTTCCAGTTCAAAGCCATATTTCGGCCAAAAACAAGTTTCAAAAGGGCTGCTCATATTTCACACTTGAGCATGCCATATTTTGGTTTGGAATGATGCATTATAGTTGTAGAGGCTCCCTCGACACATGTGGGGTCTTTGTGTTGGGCAGAAGTATAGAAAGAGGGGTAAAAATAGTGTTGCCAAGGTAAAAAGGAGAGGTGGGTGGATGGAGTCACCCTCCAATAATTTACCAGAGGCCATGGAAAGGTTACTCGACTTAAAGGGGACTAGAGAGAGCTGTGGTAAAATTTTAAGCTTAAGGGGATTAGTGGAAGGGGCCAAGGTAGCAATTTTGGTAATTGGACAGAAGGTGTTTGTTGGATGTTAGGGCTACTAGATGGATTCCAATTGCTATGAAACTTAACAGGATCACATGATAGGTCAAAAGTATCTTGTGTACCAAATTGAAGATTTGTTGGAGAAAGTTTCCAATGTCGACTTGAAAAACCCAAGAAATAGGCAGAAGTGACTTTCTGAAGATAAACCCATCCAATTGAATCCCCACAAATGCACCACTTGCTGTGGTGGCATTATTTTAGTATTAGAGCATGACCAAAAAGTTTGGGACCATGTGGAGAAACTTCACAATGGAAAGTTTCCCATGTCTAGAAATAAGCAGAGAAGGTTTTCAAGGGTTTCAGATAAGTTCATATATTCTCCTTGATGCACCACTTGGTGTGGATGCATTATTGGAGTATCAGAACATGTCCATCAAATTTGAGCAGAATTGGAAACATTTGGCAATGTAGAGTTGCTCAAATTTGGATATGGAAAGATAAGGTTTTGGAATATCTATCTCAGTCAAATTAACTTGGATTGAGATGAAACTTTGCAAGATTGTCACATATAACATGTGTGACATGCTAGAATTTTACTCGAATTTATTGAGATAGAAATATTCCAAAAGCATGAAATAGGCATGAAGGGTTTTGAAGGGTTTTCCCTAATATTTCGAACATGACCATGTGTTGAAACTCTTATATCTGGAATATATATGTCCATTGAGTTTCTGTAAATTTTCTCAAATATTTTGAAAGCAATAAAAATAACTTTCCTTCTTAAGGGACCATTTGTGGCCTCAGAGAAAGGAATTTAAAGAAAATAGTAAAATAACTTTTAAAATAATCATATTGTGGTTTTAGGATGTCTTTTGATAATGGGATTCAAACAATATATTTGAAGCAAAACAAATTCCCTAATTTGGGAACTTGTAGTATAAATCCCGTCTCAGGGGTTTTTGATTGGTTAAATCAAGTAAATGCTTTTTGGTCAAAATAATGTTTGGTAAGAATAGTTTCAGGTACTATAGACAAGGCATGATCATTAGACAAGGGTTTGGGTCAAGGAGGTGAGTCTCGAGAGTAGCCGGAACAATGGGATTTAAACACAGGCAAACAAGCAAGCAAGCAAGCAACAATCACATTAAGCGTCAGAATCAGTCATAAAAAATTAATTAGTCCTAATTTAGTGAGGAGAGTCAAAACACAGGGTGTGACAGATAAAGAACATATGGTGCATTTTCCAAGGAAACAATTTCAAGTGAATAGTGTTAATGTTATTGAATAATCTCCAACTACCACCAATGAAATTTTCAACTACCTCTACCTAGTGCAAAAAATAAATATGAGACACTTATTGTTGGTGATATGCACATACCCAATCAGGTAACCTACACTACTCAGACACTTAAGCTACAATGTCGTCGTAAGCTGACGCAGAATCTTTGCCGATGGGAGGTTGACGGCAAAGAGCTTTGCCATCGTTGGGGTCCTCTTTGCCGTTCGTTATGGCGGACGACAAAGAAGCTGATTCCTCTAGTGTTAGGGGGAATTTGATTCAATGCCTATCCCTGTATGGGATAGGGATAGCCAGTTTATTGAAGGATGCCACCCGTTTGGTTTGAAGGCAGTGAAGCATATGGATAGCCAAGATGCTTAGAATATTCTTCTAAAAACTGGCTAACAAGAGCCGCCAAAATATCCCGGATGAGGGCAGACATGTGCACCTCACCCGCCTCACACGCAAATGTTATTTTCGCTCAATCACCTCTCCCAACAAAGCCCATCTGTTTATCCCCGCTCTTCTCGCTTTCTCGATCACAGCTAGCGGCGGTTGCCGATTTCTTTGCAGTTCTGGCCTGAGAAGCACAAAGGCGGCAATCCTCGCCCTCTCCCCTTCTCCCTGTCTAGTGGAGATCTCTCATCCTTCCCATGCATGGTGTGGCGGTAGCTTCAACATCTGGTGGTGTGGAGGCTACAGCTCGGGCGCATAGCGACGACGACAGCGGCGGCATGCGGCCGGGATGGCTATTTCGGTGGATTCATCCTTGATTTGCTTTTCTCTCTGAACTGTAGTTTGTCCGATTCTGTAGTGCCTCTTGTTTACAAAGGAGAGATAGTTCATCATGTTTGCTTGTGTATGCTACTGAAGTGAATTATGTTGAACCATGGCAAGCAACGATGGAATCAAGTACTCAGTATATATATCGTAATTGACAGTTGAATTATGTTGCCGTTTGTCTGACTTTAAACCATGAAATTAACAAAATCGACGTTGTTATGGAACTGTTGGCATCCCTAGATAGCCACTTCTTATCCTTCTATCCAAACAATAATATGTTGTTATCCAACCTACCCCATCCCTCCCAACCAAAAAACGAAAATTGGCCATCCCCAACCACGTGGTTGAGGATATCCTTAGCCAATTCAATCCTTCCCGCGAACTAAACGCCACCTTAGTGTTTTACGAAAATTCTTCGAGATCATGCTAATTGGAAGTGGTTGGTAATAAGACTTGATCACCCTTGCTATTGAATCATTTTCAAGAAGCATGAGGTCGATGAATTCAGTAGGTACAACTCTGTGCATCCATTTTACTTCTCCTATTACTTTTAGTTAAAAAAATAAATGTCATGATTATCGTAATTTCGGATTTTTCCAAGCAATAAAAAAGTGCCCAAAAATAAAAGTTCACTAAATGACCTGAAATTTTCAGATAATTTTTTTCTGAATATTTGTGAATATCTCGCATTGAATGAATCACAACGGGCTCTTAGAGGTTCCCACGAGGTACCAAGCCGTGCCACCCCCACCAGGCACGACTAGGTATCTAGTGGGACCCTCGAGGGTCCCCTCACTTATTACTTCAACTCACTTCGTCACCTACCTCGAGAAAAAAAATCCATGTATCTCTCTCTCTCGTATTCATTCTCTCAAACTCGTGGATATAGATATATTTTCCCGAAACTCCATTTCTGAAACTGTTTTGTGGGATTACTCCTTGGTATGTAACTCCCCCACTCATCCAATTAGTTTTTTCTTAGGTGGTTTATCTTAGAACTAATTAGCTACTCTAGGTGTTGATGTAGATGAGCTTGCATGTTGAATTCTTGAAATTCCAAGTAGTTTGAATGCTTGTTTTAGGCTCTAGGCATCCATATGATTACTTGGTATCATTCTTATGAAGTTTCGTTCACCTTACTTTGTGACCCAACAAAAAATCAAAAATTCGTTCTTGGGAAAAAGACTGTTCAGGAGGAGTTCATCCAAAAATAATGCCAAGGGGCTTATTGGTGACTCATCTCATGCTGGACTCACCACCCCTCGATTGACGGAAGTTCGGTTGTGTGAATGGCCACACACTCCCTTCATGGAACAAGATGAATTCCACCTTGATTTTGCGCAATTCGTCGCAAATTTTGGGTTGACCAACTTCATCGCAGATGAGTGCGGCCAATACCATACCCTAACTAATTACTTCGTTCAAAATTTATATTTTCTAAATAGGCATGACCCACCTTCAGTGAAGTTTAATCTATATGCTAAAGTTCGCTTACTAAATTTTGTGAGATATGTTTAATTCCCTCTCACGGGGAGTTAAGAAAACCCAAACTTGTTGAGCTTGAGGATTTCCTGCTCACTTGAACAGCTGGTGAGACGAGAGGCCTGTCAAAAGCCACTGCCCCGAGCCTGCAGTTTCCTTAAGTACACTACTTTGCTTTATTTATCATGAAGTGTTTAACCGCTAGGGAGAAGGATAGTATACATAGCGCCCCTGACCTTGCCATTGTACGCTGAGCAATCCATATTGATCACATCTTTAATTCGGGAGCTATTATTCCTCAACATTTATGGGATAACAGATCTAAGGGTTAAATCCACAGTGGTATCTATGCTACTCGCTTAGTGAAACCATTTAACATCCCTTTTCATCACGATGACTATGTTTTACCATGAGCTTATCTAGATCGTTAGTGTGTGGTTGATCACCAATTTATTGATAATGATGATTCCCTGGATAACCTTCCTTATAACTTAGTTTTTAGTGAGGTTACCCGAGATATTATTCCATTGCCTGCTCTTGCTTTGTTTGATTCCATTGCCAGTAACGGACACATGATCATTCCGGAGCACAATATTGCGTACCAAAACGTCAGGCAGCGGCCGAGAAGGAGCCCCACGAGTGGCACTCTCTGGTGCCATTGCCCAAACACTTCGAAATGAGGCCACACGGCTACTATGGGTGGTGATTACCACATTAGGCCAAAAGTCTAAGCTTGGGTGACTACGTGTTCCACCAACTTTACATTCATGCTTACATATTCTAGTTGTCGGTGTTCACATTCTTGCATCGTATTATCCATGTAAGATTTGTTTTCTTGCCTTCTTCTTGTGTGTTTCAAAAACTTGCAGAAAATCCAAAAATATTTCTCACTTCTTTTCAATTTTTCTTTCTAGTGTAATTTAGTTGTAGTATTAAAATAAAACCAAAAATATTTCTCTTTTCTTCTTTTACTAGTTGGGAGCTTTTCCGTTTAAATATGTTTTCTCGGTTTAGTTTTCCCTTATTTAATTTACTTTCTTCTTGAAAAACTAAAGACTCCAAAAATATTTTAGTGTGTTTCTCTGAATTTATTTTCCCTTCTTTGAGGTGTACCCAAATTGTCCACCTCTTTTGGATTTTCCACCTATTTCACATGGGCTTTCTTTGGTTGACTAGACAGCCCACTAAGAGCTATTACGCCACCGCCAAGTCCATGTGTCCTTCTTGTGGAGTGGTTAGCCCATTTGTTTGGCCCTCGGTACCCATCCGTCACTCCCGGTACACTAGTGGCAATGCCCGAAAATTCTTTCGTAATCCAAATATCAACTTCCTATATATCAATCTTCATTTCCGGACCATTCTGGAACTCCTCGTGACGTCCGGTATCTCATTCGAGACTCCGGACAAAACTTTGGTCACCAACACCTATAACTCAACTATACCGAAACGTCACCAAACCTCAAGTGTGTAGACCCTGCGGGTTCGAGAACTATGCAGATATGACCTGAGACAATCCCTCGTCAATATCCAATAGCGGGACCTCGATGTCCATATTGGATCCTACATATTCTATGAAGATCTTATCGGTTGAACCTCTATGTCAAGGATTTAGTTAATCCCGTTTGTTGTTCCCTATGTCCTTCGGTATGTTACTTACCCGAGATTCGATCGTCGGTATCTCCATACCTAGTTCAATATCGTTACCGACAAGTCTCTTTACTCGTTCCATAATACAAGATCCCGTAACTAACTCCTTAGTCACATTGCTTGCAAGGCTTGTTGGGATGTTGTATTACCGAGTGGGCCCCAAGATACCTCTGTGTCACACGGAGTGACAAATCCCAGTCTTGATCCATGCCAACCCAACAAACACCTTTGGAGATACCTGTAGAGCACCTTTATAGTCCCCCAGGAACGTTGCGATGTTTGATACACACAAGGTATTCCTCCGTTGTCCGGGAGTTGCATGATACCATGGTCATAGGAACAGATACATTGACATGCAAAAAATAGTAGCAATAAACTGACAATATCATATCCTACGTTTATAGTTTGGGTCTTGTCTATCACATCATTCTGTTGATGATGTGATCCCGTTATCAAGTGACAACACTTGCCTATGGCCAGGAAACCTTGACCATCTTTGATCAACGATCTAGTCAAATAGAGGCTCACTAGGAATAGCGTGTTGTCTATGTATCCCACATGTATTTGAGTTTCCAATCATTACAATTCTATCATGGATAATAAACGATTATCATGAACAAGGAAATATAATAATAACCAATTTATTATTGCCTCTAGAGCATATTTCCGACAGTCTCCCACTTGCACTAGAGTCAATAATCTAGGTCACATCAGTATGTGATTGTAATGAATCTAACACCCATACAATTCTGGGGTTCAATCATGTCTTGCTTGTGAGAGAGGTTTTTAGTCAACGGATCGGAACCTTTCATATCCGTGTGTGCTTTACAAATATCTATGTCATCCTATAGATGATGCTACTACATGCCGTTTGGAACTATTCCAAATGAGTGCACCACTATACGAATCCGGTTTAGTACTTAGAGTTATTCGGATTAGTGCCATAGTTTGCATCGACGTAACCCTTTACGAAGAACTCTTTAATCACCTCCATAATCAAGAAAAATTCCTTAGTTCATTAGTTACTAAGGATAACTTTGACCGCTTTTCAGTGATTCAATCCTGGATCACTCTTTGTACCCCTTGACAAACTCATGGCAAGGCACACATCAGGTGCGGCACACAACATGGCATACTTTAGAGCCTGCTTCTAAGGCATAGGGGACGACCTTCATCCTTTCTCTTTCTTCCGCCGTGGTCGAGCTATGAGTCTTACTCAAATTGACACCTTACAACACAACCAAGAACTCCTTCTTTGCTGATCTATTTTGAACTCCTTCCAAAATTTGTCAAGGCATGCATTTCATTGAAAGTTCTATTTAGTGTTTTGATCTATCTCTATAGACCTTGATGCTCAATGTTCAAGTAGCTCTATCCAGGTTTTCCATTGAAAAACTCCTTTCAAACAACCCTTTATGCTTTCTAGAAATTCTACATTACTTCCGATCAACAATATGTCAACCACATATACTTATCAGAAATTCTATAGTGCTCCCACTCACTTCTTTGGAAATACAAGATGCTTGCACCGGTGCATAGAAGGATCGCTGGAGCTTACCTACTTGTTAGCATCCTTAGGAACGAAAAAACCTTCTAGTTGTATCACATACAACCTTTCCTCAAGGAAACCGTCGACGAAACAATGTTTTGACATCCTATGTGCATTATTTCATAAATAATGCAGCAACTGCTAACGTAATTCCAACAGACTTTTAGCATCGCTACGACTGAGAAAGTCTCATCGTAGTCAACTCTTTGAACTTCTCAGAAACATCTTTGCGACAAGTCGAGCTTTTCTTAATGGTGACATTTCACCATCATCGTATGTCTTCCTTTTAAAGATTCATATGTACTTAATAGTCTTACGACCATCAAGTAGTTCTTCCAAAGTCCGCACTTTTTTTATACACGGATCCTCTCTCGGATTTCATGGCCTCCAGCCATTTGCCGGAATCTGGGCCCAACATCGCTTCTCCCTAGCTTGTAGGTTCATTGTTGTTCAACAACATGACCTCCAAGACAGGGTTACCGTACCACTCTGTAGCAGTATGCGACCTTGTCGACCTACGAGGTTTGTAGTAACTTGATCCGAAGCTTAATGATCACTATCATCAGTTTCCACTTCAATTGGCGTATGCAACATAGGAACAACTTCATGCGCCCTGCTACACACTGGTTGAAGTGACGGGTAAATAACCTCATCAAATTCCACCACCCTCCCACTCAATTCTTCCGAGAGAAACTTGTCCTCGAGGAAGGACCCGTTTCTAGAAACAAACACTTTACTTCCGGATCTAAGATAGGAGGTATATCCAACTGTTTTGGGTGTCCTATGAAGATTTATTTATCCGTTTTGGGTTCGAGCTTATCATGCTGAAACTTTTCCACATAAGCATCGCAGCCCCAAACTTTTAAGAAACGACAGCTTAGGTTTCTCCAAACCATTGTTCATACGGTGTCATCTCAATGGAAATACGTGGTGCCCTATTTAAAGTGAATGTGGTTGTCTCTAATGCATAAGCCTTAAACGATAGTGGTAATTCGATAAGAGATATCATAGTATGCACCATATCAAATAGGGCGCGGCTATGACGTTCGGACACACCATCACACTATGGTGTTCTAGGTGGCATGAGATGTGAAACAATTTTCACATTTGTCTTAATTGTGTACCAAACTCGCAACTCAGATATTCATCTCTATGATCATATCCTAGACATGTTACTCTCTTGTCACGACGATCTTCAACTTCACTCTGAAACTAGTTGAACGTTTCAATAATTCAGACGTGTGTTTCATCAAGCAAATACACTAGTATCTACTCAAATCATCTGTGAAGTAAGAACATAACGATATCCACTCTATGCCTCAGCACTCATTGGACTGCATACATCCAAATGTATTACTTCCAATAAGTTACTTTCTAGTTCCATCTAACTAGAAAACGAGGCCTTCAGTCATCTTGCCCATGTGGTATGATTTGCATGTCTCAAGTTCAAAATCAAGTGAGTCAAAACGATCCATCTGCATGGAGTTTCTTCATGCGTTTATACCAATAGGTATGGTTTGGATGTCTCAAACGTTTCAAAAATGAGTGAGTACAAAGATCCATGAGCATGGAGCTTCTTCATGCATTTTATACCAAAATGAGTCAAGCAGCAATGCCCCAAGTAAGCGGTACTATCATTCCTACTTTGTATCTTTTGGCACCAATATTATGAACATGTGTAGCACTACGATCGAGATTCAATAAACCATTGAACGTATTCATTAAAGCAAATATAATAACCATTATTCTCTTTAAATGAACAATTGTATTGCAATAAACACTATCTAATCATGTTCATTCTCAACACAAACACCAAATGACAATTATTTAGGTTTAACATTAATCCCGATGGTAGAGGGAGCGTGCGATGTTTGATCACATCAACCTTAGAAGTACTTCCAACACACATCGTCACCTCACCCTTGCTAGTATCCATTTAATCCGTAGCTATAATTTCGAGTTACTAACACTTAGCAACGAACCAGTATCTAATACCATGGTGCTACTAGGAGTACTAGTAAGGTACACATCAATATCAGGTATAGCCAATATACTTTTGTCGACTTTGCGAGCCTTCTCATCTACCAAGTATCTAGGGTAGTTCTGCCTCAGTGACTGTTCCCCTCATAACAAATGCACTTAGTCTCGGGTTAGGGTTCAACCTTGGGTTTCTTCTCTAGAGCAGCAACTGGTTTGCCGTTTTATGAAGTAACCCTTCTTGCCCTTGTCCTTCTTGAAACTAGTGGTTTTACTAACCATCAACAATTGATGCTCCTATTTGATTTCTACTTTCGCGATGTCAAACATCATGAATAGCTTAAGGATCATCATATCTATCCTTGATATGTTATAGTTCATCACGAAGATCTAGTAGCTTGGTGGCAGTGACTTTGGAGAACCATCACTATCTCATCTGGAAGATTAAGTCCCACTCGATTCAAGTGATTGTAGCACCCACACAATCTGAGCACATGCTTAACGATTGAGCTTTTCTCCCTTACTTTGTAGACAAAGAATCTTGTTGGAGGTCTCATACCTCTCAACAAGGGCACAAGCATGAAAAACCAATTTCATCTCTTGGAACATCTCGCATGTTCCGTGACGTTCAAAACGTCTTCGGTGCCTCAATTCTAAGCCTTTTAAGCATTACGCACTGAACTATCATGTAGTCATCAAAAAACGTGTATGTCAGATGTTCGCAACATCCACAGACGATGCTCGAGGTTCATCACACCGAGAGGTGCATTAAGGACATAAGCCTTCTGCGCAACAATGAGGAGAATGCTCAGTTTACGGACCAAGTCCGCATAATTGCTACTATCATCTTTCAACTAAATTTTCTCTAGTAACATATCAAAAACAGTAGAGCTACAACGCAAGCTATAACATAATTTGCAAATACCATTGGACTATGTTCATGATAATTGAGTTTAGCTAATCATATTACTAATAACTCCCACTCACAATAGACAGCCCTATAGTCATTCGAGTGGCGCTTGATCCAAATCCACTATCTCAAGTCCGATCATCACATGAGTTGAGTATAGTTTCAGTGGTGAACATATCCATGTTGATCATATCAACTATTTGATTCATGATTGACCTGTCGGTCTCTTGTGTTCCGAGGCCATGTCTATACATGCTCGGCTCGTCAAGTTTAACCCTAGTGTTCCGCGTGTGCAAATGTTTTGCACCCGTTGTATGTGAATTTTTAGTCTATCACACCCGACCATAACGTGGTGTCTCGAAAGGACGAACTGTCGCAACGGTGCACAGTCGAGAAGAACACAATTTCATCTTGAAATTTTAGTGAGGGATCACCTTATAATGCTACCGTCGTTCTAAACAAAATAAGGTGCAAAAAAGGATTAACATCACATGCAATTCATAAGTGACATGATATGGCCTTGATCTTGTGCTTGTTGATCTCCATCATCAAAGCACCGACATGATCTTCATCGTCACTGGCGCCACACCATGATCTCCATCATTGTGCCTCCATCGAGGTTGTCGTGCTATCTATGCTATCACTACTAAAGCTACAACCTAGCAATATAGTAAACGCATCTGCAAGCACAAATATTAGTTTAAAGACAACCCTATGGCTTCTGCCAGTTTCCGTAGCATCAACGTGCAAGTCGATATTGAACTATTAGAACATGATCATCTCATACATCCAATATATCACATCATGTCTTCGGCCATATCACATCACATGCATACCCTACAAAAACAAGTTAGACGTCCTCTAATTTCTTGTTGCATGTTTTACGTGGCTGCTATGGCTATCTAGTATGATCACATCTTACTTACACAAATCCTCAACGGTGATATGCAATTTTTTATTTAACCTTCTCCAAGGACCACCTCGGTCAAATCTGATTCAACTAAAGTTGAAGAAACAGACACCCGCCAGTCATCTTTATGCAACAAGTTGCATGTTAGTCGATGAAACCGGTCTCTCATAAGCGTACGAGTATGGTTGGTCTGGGCCGCTTCAATCCAACAATACCGCGGAGTTGATAAAAGACTAAGGAGGGCAGCAAATCGAACATGAACGCCCACAAACTCTTCTGTGTTCTACTCGAGATATCATCTATGCATGAACCTAGCTCATGATGCCACTGTTGGGTAATGTTGCATGGGAAACAAAAAATTTCCAACGCACACAAAGACCTATCATGGTGATGATCATTTATGAGAGGGAGATCGGATCTACATACCCTTGTAGATCGCTAAGCGGGACGCGTTAGGAAATGCGGTTGATATAGTGGAACGTCTTCGTGATTCAAATCACCGTCATCCCACGATCCGTCCTGATCTAGTACCGAACGGACGGCACCTCCGCGTTTAGCACACGTACAGCTCGATGACGATCTCCGCCTTATAGATCCAGCAAGAGAGACGGGGGAGTAGATTAGTTCTTCGGCAGCGTGACGGGGCACTGGTGGTGGTGGTGATCTACTCCTGCAGGGCTTCGCCTAAGCGTCGCAGAAATCCGATCTAGAGGAAGCAGTACGAACTTGAGGAGAGGGTTGTACGTGGCTCAAATTGTGTCTCAAAAACCCTAAAACCTCTAGTATATATAGGAGGAGGTAGGAGGAAGCCTTTCCCACCAAGGGAAATCCCTTGGCATCGACGGAACCAAAGGAGGGGGGAGTCCTCCTCCAATCCTACTTGGATTCGGACTCCTTCCCAAATTGTCCACCTCTTTTCGATTTTCCACCTTTTTCCACATGGGCTTTCTTTGGCTGACTAGACATCCCACTAAGAGCTATTGTGCCACCATCAAGTCCACGTGGCACTCTTGGGGAGTGGTGGGCCCACCTGGTGGGCTGTCGGTAGCCATTCATCACTCCCGGTACAATGCCGACAATGCCCGAAAATTCTTCCGGAATCCAAATATCAACTTCCTATATATCAATCTTTGTTTCGGGACCATTCCGAAACTCCTCGTGACGTACGGGATCTCATCCGGGACTCCAAACAAAACTTCGGTCACCAGCACCTATAACTCAACTATACCGAAACATCACCAAACCTTAAGTGTGCAGACCCTGCGGGTTCGAGAACTATGCAGACATGATGTGAGACACTCTCTGATCAATATCCAATAGCGGGATTTGGATGTCCATATTGGATCCAATATATTCTACAAAGATCTTATCGGTTGAACCTCTATGTCTAGGATTTAGCTAATCCCGTATGATGTTCCCTTTGTCCTTCGGTATCTTACTTGCCCGAGATTCGATCGTCGGTATCTCCATACCTAGTTGAATCTCGTTACTAGCAAGTCTATTTACTCGCTTCGTAATACAAGATCCCGTAACTAACTCCTTAGTCACATTGCTTGCAAGGACTTTTGTGATGTTGTATTACCGAGTGGGCCCGAGATACCTCTCTGTCACACGGAATGACAAATCCCAGTCTTGATCCATGCCAACCCAACAGACACGTTTGGAGATACCTGTAGATCACCTTTATAGTCACCCAGTAACGTTGCGACATTTGATACACACAAGGTATTCCTCCGGTGTCCGGGAGTTGCATGATCTCATGGTCATAGGAACAGATACATTGACATGTAGAAAAATAGTTACAATAAACTGACACGATCATATGCTACGTTTAGTTTGGGTCTTGTCCACCACATCATTCTCTTATGATGTGATTCCATTATCAAGTGACAACACTTTCCAATCGCCAGGAAACCTTGACCATCTTTGATCAACGAGCCAGTCAACTAGAGGCTCAGTAGGAATAGTGTGTTGTCTATGTATCCACACATGTATTTGAGTTTCCAATCAATACAATTCTAGCATGGATAATAAATGATTATCATGAACAAGGAAATATAATAATAACTAATTTATTATTGCCTCTAGGGCATATTTTCAACATTGTTCCCTTGCAGTAATAGCACTCAATCTCAGGATTAGCTCCATTCTTTGTCTTCTTCCCGGCAACTAGCTTACCGGGCGCGGCAACTACTTTGCCGACTTTCTTGAAGTTCTTTTTAGCCTTGCCCTTTTTGAAACTGGTGGCCTTATTCACCATCAAATCTTGATGTGCTTTCTCTATTTCTACCTCACCTAATTTCAACATTGAATACAACTCCGGAATGGTCTTTTCCATCCCTTGCATGTTGTAGTTCATCACAAAGCCCTTATAGCTAGGTGGAAGCGACTGGAGGATTCTGTCAATGATCGCGTCATCCGGAAGTTCAACTCCCAGCTGAGTCAAGCGGTTGTGCAACCCAGACATTCTGAGTATGTGCTCACTGACAGAACTATTCTCCTACATCTTACAGCTAAAGAACTTGTCGGAGACTTCATATCTCTTGACCCGGGCATGAGCTTGAAAAACTAGTTTCAGCTCCTCGAACATCTCATATGCTTTGTGTTGCTCAAAACGCCTTTGGAGCCCCAGTTCTAAACTATAAAGAATGTCGCAATGAACCAGAGAGTAGTCATCACTCCGTGACTGCCAGACGTTCCTAACGTCGTGGGTTGCCACAGGAACGGGAGAGTCACCTAGCGGTGCATCAAGGACATATTCCTTCTTGAAATCCATGAGGATGAGATTTAACTTACAAGCCCGGTCCGAATAGTTGCTCCCATCATTTTTCGGCTTGGTTTTCTCTAGGAATGCGTTCAAGTTGAATGGGACATTTGCGTTGGCCATTGGATCTACAATATTTGTAAAGACAATTTTAGACTAAGTTCATGATAATTAAGTTCATCTAATCAAATTATGTAATGAACTCCCTCTTAGATCGACATCCCTCTAGTCATCCAAGTATTACGTGATCCACGTAAACTTGCCCGTGTCCGATCATCACGTGAGACGGACTAGTCATCAATGGTGAGCATCTCCATGCTGATCGTATAATCCATATGACTCATGTTCAACCTTTCGGTCTCCCGTATTCGAGGCCTTGTCTCTACATGCTAGGCTCGTCGAGTCAACCTAAGTGTTTTGTGTGTATAAATCTGGCTTACAACCATTGTATTCGAACATTAGAATCTATCACACCCGATCATCACATGGTGGTTCAAGACAACGATCCTTCGCAACGGTGCACACTTAGGGGAATGCTTATCTCGAAATTTTAATGAGGGATCATCTTATCTTTGATAGCGCTGTTCTAGGAAATAAGATGAAAAGCATGATCAACATCACATGCAATCATATAGTGACATGATATGGCCAATATCATCTTGCTCCTTTTATCTCTATCTTCGGGGCACCATGATCATCATTGTCACCGGCATGACACCATGATCTCCATAATCATGATATCCATCATTGTGTCTTTGCGAAAGTCGTCTCGCCAACTATTACTTCTACTAGTATAGCTAATGGTTTAGCAATAAAGTAAAGTAATCAGCATTACATCTCATACAATAAATTAAGACAACTCTTATGGCTCCTGCCGGTTGTCATACTATTCGACATGCAAGTCGTGAATCACATTACTAGAACATGATCAATCTCATACATCACATATGTAACATCACATCCTCTTCGCCATATCACATCACATAGCATACCCTGCAAAAACAAGTTAGACTTTCTCTAATTGTTGTTGCAAGTATTATGTGGCTGATTTGGGTTTCTAGCAAGAACGCTTCTTACTGAGGTGACAACTACAACGTTGATATGCCAATGCTATTTTACCCTTCAAAAGCACCCTTTTCATCAAATCCGATCCGACTAAAGAGGGAGAGACAGACACCCGTTAGCCACCTTATGCAACAAGTACACCTCGGTCGGTGGAACTAGTCTCACGTAAGAGTACGTGTAAAGTCGGTCCAGTCTGCTTCATCCCACGATACCGCCGAATCAAGATAAGATTAGTAACGGCAAGAAATTGACAAGATCATCGCCCACAACTTTTGTGTTCTACTCGTGCATAGAATCTACGCATAGAACCAGGCTCGGATGCTACTTTTTGGGAACGTAGTAATTTCAAAAAAATTCCTACGCTTCACAAGGATCTATCTAGGAGAAACCAGCAACCAGCAATGGGGAAGAGCATCTTCATACTTTTGAAGATCTCTAAGAGGAAGCGTTTCTAGAACTAGGTTGATGGATTCGTACTCGTAGCGATTCAGATCGCGGTGGCTTCTGATCTAAGCACCGAACAATGGCGCCTCAACGTTCAACACACGTGCAGCCCGGTTACGTCTCCTACGCCTTGATCAAGCAAGGAGAGAGGAGAGATTGAGGGAGAGCTCCGACAGCTGAACGGCATGGTGATGGTGGAGCTACGTGGTACTCCGGGAGGGCTTCGCCAAGCCTTATGGAGGATGAGGAGGAGGAGTAGTAGGGTTGCGCCATGGAGAGGTGAAACTTGTGTGTCCAACAGCCCCAAACCCTTGGGTTCATATAGGACGAGAGGGAGGAGGGTGCGCACCCCTAGGGTTTCCCCTAGGTGGTGCGACAACCCTAGATGGGAGGGGCGGTGGCCCAAACAGGAGGAGGCGGTGCCCCCACGCCTAGGGTTAGCCCACCCTTCCCTCTTGTGCGCCTTGGGCTAAAACTGGTTCCCTTCCACTCTTGGCCCACTTAGCCTTTTGGGGTTGGTGGTCCTTCCTGGTGGACCTTCGGAACCCTTCCGGTTGTCTCGGTACATTACCGGTGATACCCGAAACACTTCCGGCGATCAAATTCTCACTTCATATAAATGAATATTTACCTCCGGACCATTCCGGAGCTCCTCATGACATCCGGGATCTCATCCGGGACTCCGAACAACCTTCGGTAACCGCATACTATTCCAATAATTACCCTAGCGTCGTCGAACCTTAAGCGTGTAGACCATACGGGTTCGAGAACCATGCAGACAAGACCAAGACACCTCTCCGGTCAATAACCAACAAAGGGGTCTGGATAGCCATGTTGTTTCCCACATGTTCCACGATGATCTCATCGGATGAACCACGATGTCGGGGATTCAATCAATCATGTATGCAATTTCCTTTGTCTACCAGTATGATACTTGCCCGAGATTCAATAGTCGGCATCCCTATACCTTGTTCAGTCTTGTTACCGACAAGTCTCTTTACTCGTTCCGTAACACATCATCCCGTGACTAACTCCTTAGTCACTTTGAGCTCATTATGATGATGGATTTCCGAGTGGGCCCAGAGATACCTCACCATCACACGGAGTGACAAATCCCAGTCTCGATTCGTACCAACCCAACACACACTTTCGGAGATACCTGTAGTGCACCTTTATAATCACCCAGTTATGTTGTGAAGTTTGATACACCCAAAGTACTCCTACGGTATCCGGCAGTTGCACAATCTCATGGTCTAAGGAAATAATACTTGACATTACAAAAGCTTTAGCAGACGAACAATACGATCTACTGATATGTTCAAGATTGGGTCTTGTCCATCACATAATTCCCCAATGATGTGATATCGTTATCAATGAAATCCAATGTCCATGATCAGGAAACCATAATCATCTATTGACACATGTATTACAGTTTCCGATTAATACAATTATAGGATGAATAATAGACAATTATCATGAACTAGCAAATATAATAATAACCACTTTATTATTGCCTCTACGGCATATTTCCAACAGTATCAGCATCCCCAAGCTTAATTCCTGCTCATCCTATAGTAGGTAAATGATAAAAGCACAATTTTTTATATGGAATGCTACCTAACATATTTATCCATGTAATATTCTCTATTGTGGCATGAATATTCATATCCATAAGATTCAAAACAAAAGTCTAATATTGACATAAAAACAATAATACCTCAAGCATACTAATAATATAATTGCTTCCTTTCGAAATAACATGGTCTTAGAAAGTTATTCCTACAAAATCATATGGTCTGGCTATGCTCCATCTCTTCACCACACAAAGTATCTAAATCATGCACAATCCCGATGAAAATCAAGCAATTGTTTCACACGTTTTATGTTCTTAAAGCTTTTTAACTCTCAGGCAATACATGAGCATGAGCCAAGGATATAGCACTATAGGTGGAATAGAGTGTGGTGGAGGTTACAAAAAAAGGAGAGGATAGTCTCACATCAACTACGCATATCAACGGGCTATGGAGATGCCCATCAATAGATATTAATGTGAGTGAGTAGGGATTACCATGCAAGAAATGCACTAGAGCTATAAATGTATGGAAGCTCAAAATGAAAACTAAGTAGTTGTGCAAAAGATGTAATCCCACTAGTTATATGAAAGTGACAAAATAGGAGACCCTCTATGAAGAACATGGTGCTACTTTGAGGTACAAGTGTGGAAAGAGATAGTAGCAATGTCGCTTCTCTCTTTCTCTCATTTTTTTTCTTCTCTTTTCTTTTTTCTCTTTTTTTCTCTTTATTGGGTGAGCTTCTTTGGCCTATTTTATTTTCTATGGGCGTCGTTGACCTCTTTTATTTTTTGGTAATGTCCGGAGACTCATTCCAACTTGTGAGGGAATCATAGATTCCATCATCCATTTCTAACACAGGACAATGCTCTAACAATGCAAAATCATCACACTTTTATTTACTTACAACTCGATATATAGAACAAAGTATGACTCCATAAGCAATATGAAAGTGATGGTGCGTGTCATAAAAAATGGGACGGTGGTGTTGCGTGGCAATATATCTCGGAGTGGCTATGCAAATGCCATAATAGGTAGGTATGGTGGCTGTTTTGAGGAAAATATATGGTGGTTGTTTTGAGGAAGGTGGGGTTAATGTACCGGTGAAAGTTGCGTGGTACTAGAGAGGCTAGCAAAGGTGGAAGGGTGAGAGTGCGTACAATCCATGAACTCAACATTAGTCATAAAGAACTCACATACTTATTGCAAAATCCTATAAGTTATCGAACAAAAGTATTACATGCATGCTCCTAGGGGAAGGGTTGGTAGGAGTTAACCATCACACAATCCCGACCTCCACACAAAGGTTAACAATCATTAAACAAATCATGCTCCTACTTCATCACATAACAGTTCACCATACGTGCATGCTACGAGAATCACAAGCTTTAACACAAGTATTTTTTTCTAATTCACAATTACTTACTAGCATGACTCTCATATTACCATCTTCATATCTCAAAACTATATGCAAGGAATCAAACTTCTCATCATATTCAATTCACCTAATATGAAAGTTTTTATTATATCCATCTTGGATGCCTATTATATTAGGACTAAATTCATAACCTAAACCAATTAACATGTTCTTTAAAGAAATCTCAAAATAATATAAGTGAGGTATGAGAGTTTAACAATTTCTATAAAAGACCACACTGTCGTGCTCTAAAAGATATAAGTGAAGCACTGGAGCAACATTGCCTAGCTCAAAAGATATAAGTGAAGCACAAAGAGTATTCTAAAAAAATCATGAATCAGTGTGTCTCTTCCCAAAAGATGTGGGCAGCAAGGATGATTGTGGAAAACTAAAAAGTAAAGACTCATATCATACAAGACACTTCAAGCAAAACACATATCATGTGGTGAATAAAAATATAGCCTCAAGTAAATTTACGGATGGATTTAAGAAGAAAGAGGGGATGCCTTCCGGGGCATCCCCAAGATTAGGCTCTTTGGTATCCTTGAATATGGCTTGTGTTTCCTTGGGCATCCCTAAGCTTAGGCTCTTTCCACTCCTTATTCTGTAGTTCATCAAATCTTTACCCAAAACTTGAAAACTTCACAACACAAAACTCAACAGAAAATTCATGAGATCCGTTAGTATAAGAAAAATAAATAACCACGTTAGGTACTGTTGTGAACTCATTGTTTATTTACTTTTTATGTAATATTTACTGTATTTCAACTCATCCATGGTTCATACCCGCCGATACAACCCATAGATTCATCGAAATAAGCAAATAACACACAAAAAACAGAACAATCTGTAGCAATCTGTTTACTTCAAATACTTCTGTAAATACAAAAATTCTGAAAAAACTTGGAAGATCTGGTAAATTTCTAACCCAGTATGGTGTAAAACATTCATATAAAAATCACGTTCCAGTGAATTTATAAAATTCCTGGACTCAGAGCGAAAGTTTCTACTTTTCAGCAAAATCAACTTGCAAACACCGTAGACCATCCCAAAGGTCTTATAGGCTCAAACACTAATTAAAACAAGAAAACGCAATTATTAAAAAGGTAATAATGTGTGAAGCACTGAAAAACAGATCTAGGTATCGTCATCTTTGGTATTGACGATTTTTGTGAGGGCCTTCTCAAATCTGGGGCACTTTCCTCTTCCCCTGGTTTGTAGGGGAAGAAACCATCTTAATATCCAAAATATCCAAACTCTTATTGCAAAGGGCAATCAAAGTATTCAAACGGTTGAGTTTCCACTAATATGTTTAAGGGGTTCGTGATATTGTTGTAACTCGATTAAGTGCTTATGTAAGTCACTCAATTTGCCGAGAATTTGAACACTCATCTGAAAAATTAAACCCCCTTTTTTGTGAGGAACCCTTAAAGTCTCCTTCAAGACTTCATAAGCAGCGTTTGTATATAATTCAATAAAATTCCCTTTCGAGGCAAAATCTAAAAGTTCCCTATGATGTAAAGCCAATCCAATGTAAAAAGTTCTGAGCAAAACCTTTGCATCTCCTTTTAGGTTGGAGATACGATAGGATTCCATTAGTCTATTCCAAGCATCTTTCAAGTTTTTGCCTTGTTTTTGTTTTAAGTATAAAACTTCAAAATCTGGTGACAAAGGGGAAGTGGTAACGCTAGTCATAGAAACATATAAGAGATCCGGATGGAAAGAGGCAAACGAATGAAGGGAGAATAAAAAGGCAAATCTTTTTGGTATTTTCTGAAATCGTTTTAGAAGTGGGGGAGAGGAAAACGAGAGGGAACTAAAGTAAATGCAAGAGATGAGTTTGTGATGGGTACTTGGTAGGCGTGATCTTGCTATGTATCCTCCCCGGCAAAGGCGCCAGAAATCCTTATTGCTACCTCTTGAGCTTGTGTTGGTTTTCCCTTGAAGAGGAAAGGGTGATGCAGCAAAGTAGATAAGTATTTCCCTCGGTTTGTTGAGAACCAAGGTAACAATCCAGTAGGAGGAACAAGCAAGGCCCCAACTGTAGTACCTACACAAATAATCAAACACTTGCACCCAACGCTATAAAGGGTTTGTCAATCCCTTCAGAGTTATTTGCAAGGATGAGATCTGATAGAGATAGATATAAACATTTTTGAAACAAAAGTAAATAAATTGGAGCAAAGTGTTTTGGGTATTTTTGGTTTATAGATCTGACAAGATAATATGGAAAATAGACCATGGGGCCATAGGTTTCACTAGAGGCTTCACTCATAAAGAAAAATAATACGGTGGGTGAACAAATTACTGTCGAGCAATTGATGGAAAAGTGAATAATTATTAAGATATCTAAGGCAATGGTTATGCATATAGGCATCATGTCCGTATCAAGTAGACTGAAACGATTCTGCATCTACTTCTATTTCTCCACACATCGACCGACTCCTGCCTCTATCTACAGTATTAAGTTCGTGAAGAATAGAGTAACGCATTAAGTAAGACGACATGATGTAGAGGGATAAACTCAAGCAATATGATGAAAACCCTATCTTTTTATCCTCGATGGCAACAATACAATATGTGCCTCCCTCCCGCTACTTTGTCACTGGATGAGGAGACCACAAGATTGAACCCAAAACTAAGCACTTCTCCCATTCTAAGAATTACCAATCTAATTGGCTAAACCAAACCAATAATTTTAAGATACTTGCAAAGATATGAAATCATGCATATAAGAATTCAGAAGAGACTCAAATAATATTCGTAGATAATCTCAACATAAACTCACAATTCATCTGATCTCGACAAACACATCGCAAAAGAGTATTACATCGGATAATCTCCATGAAGATCATGAAGAACATGGTACTGAAGATCAAAGAGATAGAAGAATCCGTCTAGCTACTAGATATGGACCCGTAGGTATGTGATGAACTACTCACACAGCATCAGAGGGGCAATGTAGTTGATGTAGATGCCCTCCGTGATCAATTCCCTCTCTGGCGGATTATCGGAAAAGGCTCCCAGATTGGATCTCACGGGAACAAAGGCTCCCGACGGCATAAAAGTATTTTTGTGTCTCTTTTTGGCGATATGGGAATATTTGGGAATTTATAGGCCAAACTATAGTGTTAGGAGACCTGTAGGGGACCCACAAGCCAGGGGAGCGCGGCTACCCCCCTAGGGCGTGCCCTGCATGCTTGTGGCCTCTAGGCAGGTGCCCTGCCCCTACTCCAAGTCTCCTAGGTGTCTTTTGGTCCAAGAAAAATCTTGCCGGAGATTTTTTTCCATTTGGACTCCATTTAATATTCCTTATCTGCAATACTCAAAAACGCGGAAAAAACAGAAACTCACACTAGGCTCTAGATTAATAAGTTAGTCCCAGAAATAATATAAAACAACATATTAATGCATATAAAACATCCAAAACAGATAATATAATAGCATGTAACAATCAAAAATTATAGATACGTTGGAGACTGTCGGCGTTCTGCGAATGGGGGTACCGAGACCTACCTGCGTGTGGTCCAGGGTTGGCCCACTTCATCAAGCAAACCGGCGGGCCCGATACCACCCAAGAGAAGGCCCTCGCGAGGAGCCAAGCCTCACGAGGAGGAACAACATCAAAACCCACAGGGGGCCTCCTCAGGACCCCTCCGGAGCGGCGGATATTCCGAGGCAAGGCATGGCCTCTGGAGTCAAGGATGACATACAGGAAGGACATGCGAGAAGCGGACAACAGGGCAAGGTAGTTTCCCCATTAGTTCAAAGGGGGCATGGATGTATCGGGGTTCCGAGGGCATCTCCCAAAGGTTTCCATTCTGGTGCAACAAGGCCATCGTCTCCCGCCAGTAGGGCAGGCGTCACCCCTGAGCAACATGCCTCAGGAGCCTTACCGGTCGCAAGGCCACTCGACCACCCAGGGGCCACCCATGCCGGCACCTAGGGCGTCGGGGCTTTGCCCCATGAGGGGCAACCTTGGTAATGGGTTGCGCCTCACGGCGGCAGGGACATGAAAGGGACCAGGACCTGCAGACACAGAGTGCCAAAATGGTCCTCAGACCGCCCCACAAGCAGGGAGGAATCGTCACGAATGGAGCTAAGCTCACGGGTTAGACCGTCACCGTTGCGACAACGCGGGGCTAGCAGCAGCCATGGTTAGGAGGAAATTATTGCACACACCTTGTACTCAAAGCACGCGTTGAAAGGTACCCTCCAGTTACATCAAAGATGCTATTAAACCTAGTACATTACCATATCAGGAGGACAAGACGGCAGATCAGGAGGACCTTCGGGGGCAGGCCTTGTCATCAGGTCTTCCACATGTGTCATCAGGGTGGCACTCTGTGTCTGCAGGTCCTGGTCCCTTTCATGTGGAAGACCTTCGGGGGCAGGCCTTGTCATCAGGCCTTCGGGGGCAGTGCAGGACACACATGAAAGGGACCAGGACCTCGACCCATTCGGCCAGGGCGGCGCGGGTCGTCTCTGGCACCGGATCAACCACGGTGGCAAAGACAAAGTCTGGGTCGAGGTGAAGGAGGTGACTGAAGACGTCCGAAACCCCTTGGTCCAAGAGGCCGCGGATCCTCTCCTCTACAATTGCGCGGGCCTTCTCGGAATCCGCCTTGAGACGCTCCATGATGCGGAGGAAGAAGCCAAGGTTCCCACTGTCATCGGGGAGCAGGGGGCTTGAGACACCCTCGCCGCAGATGTCGCCCAAAGCACGACAGGCTCTCCCCTCGAGGGATTCAAACATCCGGGAGCGTTCAAGTTGGAGGTCGCGACAATGGACCGCCTGTTCGGAGGACTCTCCTACCAGGGAAGCCACACCATTCACCCGATCATAAATTTTACCCTGGGCTGCAGCCTCGACGTCCTGCGCATCCTGCCGACGTATCACTTCCTGATCCAACTTTCTCCGGATGGCATCGACCTCGTTTTTCAGGTGGCTGTAACGCTCGTGGAGGCAGGACTCTTGGAGCCTCAGCTTCGTACGATATTCAAGAAGCAGGAAACGTCGGGCCTCCGCCACCCCCTTGTCGATGTCCTTCTGAAGCTTCGCCTCATGGAAGGCAAGGGATTCCTCAGCAAACAACACCTGGCGCTCCCTCACCTCCAGACGCTCCTGCTCTAGGCTCTGCTCCACCTGTACAAGCGCCAGCGAATCGGTGGGTACCCGGAGGCCCACGCCAGAAGGAAAGAACTCTGCAGGCGAGCCCCCCAGGGCGGACCTCAGCCGAGCCCGCTCTTCAAGATCGGTGTTGAGTGCGCAAAGCTCCCTGTGGCGATCCTCGGAGGTCCTACACCGGCAATCAGCCTCCCGAGCCTCCGAGAGAGCAAGCTCGCATGCTTCCTTCGCCGCCGCGAGGGACCCCTCTGCCTCCGTGCAGGCACGATCACGCTAGAGCCGACCGAGGTTCACGGCGACTTCAAGCTCGTGCCACCCCGACGTAAGGCGCCGGCGTTCATCCTCCAGGAAGACTTCATTGCTGGCAAGCCCCGCCCCTAGGCGTTGAAGGGCGTTCGCCGCAGTGCGAAGCAAACCCCACGGCGCGGCACGCGAAGCTACGACAGGATCCATTGGCCAACAAGAGATCTCATTTTTGACATGATGAACGGGAGAGGAGCATGAGAAGCCTCTTGGCCCGAATCCATGCTCGGGGGCTGGGGGCTCACGCGCGGGCGCTTCGTCGGAAGGAAGCACCGCTTGAGGCCCCACGTCACCAAGCAGAAGGGGCCCGGAAGGGAGGCGCAGCACGACCCTAGGAGAGGCCGTAGTCGAGGGGAGTGGCACTCCTCTAGGAAGCAGGAGGCCGCGAGCGAGGAACACCGCGGGAGGCTCACGCGCGAGGGACTCGGGTGTTTGAACCCCACAGACTTCAAGGGTAGGAACCACAAGATGCTTGGTGATGTCGGGGGTGGGCGGCGCCGACCCTCCTCCCTTGTCACCAACGGGGAACCTGCGTAACAAGGGTTCAGAAGAGAGGCGCAGAAAGAAAGGACGAAGGAAGGTACGGTCACTTACTCATCTATGGCGACCCACTTCTTCCTCATCGGAGCCCACCGCGCCGAAGGGTGGCCACCCTCAGGCGACCTCCTCTTCCGACTGACATGGGTGGCCTGGCAAGGAGACACAATGGTCCTCAGCTGAAGCTTGGAGATGGGGCGACAGCTTCCACCGCCGGCCAATCACCACCACCAACCCCGGCTCGACTAGGAGCAAGACCCAGGGGAGCGGGCGGCAATGCACCGCCCACCCTGGTTGCGGGAGGGGCGGCACAACCGGAGTTCTTGTGGTCCTGGGCCCCGAGAGTCGAGGCACCGTGGGGTCATGCATCCCCCCAGGGAGGAACCCCCACTTGTCGAAGAGTGGCATCTCCGGGAAAAGAGCTTCCGTGGCCTTGAGGTTGTACAATGGGAGGCCAGTCTCGGGAAGCTCGTCAGGATCTCCACCGGTCAGCCGATGGAGAAACTCACACAAGACGTCGGGGGAGAGAGGCAGGACCTGGATCCTCATTGGGTGACGAGGTCCCGCATAGGCCCACATTAGACGACAGTGGCGCTGGAGAGGAGCAATCCATCGACACACAAACTAACGCACCACCATAGCCATCGTCACCCCCGCCCGCTTCCGCTTACCCAGCCGGGTCAGGACCGCCGTGAGCCAGGGGTCATTAAGCTCCTCGCGCCTCTACTCCCGATTCGGCATTGCGGGGGTCAGTGGGGGCTGGAATAGGACTCCGGCCTCAGCAGTTTCTACCTGCACACACTGCCGCTGGAACCCCTCTGCTTTGGGGAGGAGCTCGGCGTCAAGGGCCCCCGGGACCGATGCTCTGGCCGTTTTCCACGACGCACACCTAGAGCACTGCTCCACGGAGACCAACTCGAGGGAGAAGAAGTATTAAAGAAATTCCATAGAAGGGGTAACCCCAACAAAGTCCTCACACAAGAACATGAAGGCCAAGACGAGAACCAAAGAACTGGGGTCAAGATGGAGCGCGTGGATCTGGTAATGCGAAAGCACTGCGGTGAGGAAGCTAGAGAACAGCGGCAGCACACCAGAAAGAAGAGCATGGATATGAAGGGGAACCGCACGGTTCGCCATCTCGCCACGAGGGCACAAACCTAGCCGATCTGGGTGGCCCCCCACTCGTTGTAGCCGACCGCGACTACTAGTCAGATCTTCTCCAACCCCTCGAAGTTCACCACCGTCGACCGGCCCAATGCGGTCCGAGGTGCGTCGAGACGGTCGGGCCCAGCGAGCCCTCGCGTTTTCCCCCTTTCGGAGGCATGACGGGGAGAATGAGGGGAAGAAGCGAAGCAACAAACAAGGGGATCGGCGGAGGGAATTAGGGCCCGCGGTGCTTCGGCCCGCCCCCAATGCTTCGCCTAGAAGCCAACCCGAGCACGTCGTGTACCCGGGGGCTACTGTCGGTGTTCTGGGAATGGGAGTACCCAGACCTGCCTGCATGCGGCCCAGGGTTGGCCCACTTCATCAAGCAAACCGACGGGCCCAGCACGACCCAAGACAAGGCCCTCGCGACGAGCCAAGCCTCGCGAGGACGAACAACATCAAGAGCCGCAGGGGGCCTCCTCTGGACACCTCCGAAGTGGCAGATATTCCGAGGCAAGGCACAGCCTGTGAAGTCAAGGATGACGGAGAGAAAGGACAGGCGAGCAGCGGACAACAGAGCAGCGGAGTTTCCCCTTTAGTGCAAAGGGGGCATGGACGTACCGGGGTTCTGAGGGCATCTCCCAAAGGTTTCCATTCTAGTGCAACAAGGCCGTCGCCGCTAGCCAGTAGGGCAGGCGTCACCCATGGGCCCGTGTGACATCCTCAATTGTTGCTATAGTAACCTCGGTAATTAAACTGCAGTAAATCTATGCAAAGGATGCCACGCCACTTTGTTTCCTATTGTTGATCTCGCGTTAGTTCAAAACGGTTCGACTTCAAATTAAAAATAAAGTCAAGCAATAAAATTTTCAAATATATAAAAAATAAAAATATTCGATGTTTGTCAATATTACTTAAGAAATTTTCATTCAAGAATTATTAAATTTGAGGGGATTTAGTTTTGCTAAAATAAAATAAAACTAAAACTGCTAATAGGTAAATAAAAAGGAAAAACAGAATCTGAAAAAAAGGAAAAGCCACAACCGGCCCAGCCCATAACTCCACAGCCCATCCACCTGGGGGTATAAGACCCCCACGGAAACCCTAGCGTTGCCTCAGCGCTCCCCACTCCCACCCCGCCGCCAGAACGACGAGGGGAAACTGCACCTCGTCCACTCCCTCAATCTCCCTTGCCCCCACCAAAACCCTTTCCCACCAGCAAGACTAGCCCCCCTCACGAGCGCTCTCTCTCCCTCCCTCGTTCCTACTCCCGTCGCCTCCTCCCCCAGCAACCGCGCTGGCCCTCCTCATCCCATTGTGCCGCCGCAGAACCTCCTTCCCAGCACCGGCGCCTAACCGCGCTTTTCCCCTTGTGCGCCCCCTTGCCCTCCCCATCCAGCGCCACCGCACTCCGGCCACAACCGGCCCTCCTTCCCCTAGCTCAACTCGCCCTGACATCCCTGGCGTCGCCCTCCACCGCTGGCCTCCAGCCACCACCACCCCGCCCTAGGCCACCTCGACGCCGACGCTGACCCCTCCGACTGAAGCTCCTCCACGCTGGAGCTCCCCCTCACCGGATCCGACGCCGCCTCCTCCACCCCTCGCCGGGAACTCCGCCTACACCGGGCCTTCCCGTCAACGCCGGTGAGCCCTCCGTGCGGGCTCCTCCCTCCACCGTTTCCTTCCCTTCCCTGCTCCGGTTCCATTCTGACGCCTCGCACCACGGCCTCCGGCGATCTCCTCCTTGCCCCGGTGCCATTTCCCTCCTGCTAACCAAGAGGAGGACGAGTGACCTCATGTAGGTTGAGAGAGAGAGGTTAGAACAAGTAGAATAAAAAAACTATATGTACTTGAAAGTGCGTTATATCAACTAGAGGGGGGATGCATAGGATATTTTTAGAATTTCATCACTGAGGAAATTCCTTTTGAGGAAATTTCTCACTAATGACTAACTTGCACCGGAAACAGCAAAGGATCAGGAGTGCAAAGGATCACTACAGCAGTTTTCAAGGTGAAGAATATGAAAAACAGTTTGCACAGTCTGTAGGCATGGAGAAAACAGATGAGGATTAACTCGCGTGAAGAATTTGGGGTTGAGGAATTTCAGAGAAAGTCTTCAGCAAATTCGTCAAATAGTGACAGTGAAAATCATCAACATACAATATGAGGAATTTAAACAATTGAAGAAATAGAACCCGTTTCATAGTGAAGACAGTGGTTGATGACCCAGTTCCAACTGCTGTGACAGTTGTACATCTGGTTTGGAGCGGCTTGGTATTGAAACCAAAAGACACACAGTCCCTGGACACAAAGTCCCTACCGTATTCTCCTTAGGCTAAGAACACACAGTCCTCGCCCAACACTCGTGGTAAGTCTTCAGGGCAGACTTCCAAACCATCACAAACTTGGTCACCTGGCAATCCACAATTGACTGCTGGATTGCTCTAGACCATGAAGCCTAACCGTCTGGAGGATGCACAGTCCTCAAAGGTAAAAGGCTTCAGTCCCACCTAGGAACAACTTCTTGAGTGATGCTCAATCACTTGGTTTTAGGTTTGTGGTTTGGTGTTTGGGGTATTTCCTCATTGATGAATTACTCTCGAAGACTCTGAGGAATTTGGGTTGCTCTTATGACAAGTGCTAGTTTCCAACGGAGCAGCCAACCAGCTAATGGTTGTGGGGGTGGCTATTTATAGCCTGGGAGCATCCCAACATGATTTGACATTAATGCCCTTAAATAATATGACCGTTGGTGTGGATAAGATCAATGATGTGGCGCGACTTGCGGTAACGGTCGGGGCCGTCAACTGTGAGAGTCCTCATGTCTCTCATATTCCTCACTTGAGGCTTTTGGTAGGATTAGGCTTGGGTTGAGCATCATGAGGAAATTCATTCCGACGTGTTACTTTGACCCCCTTTAATAGTACGGTGTTCCTATGACTCAAAAGTGAAAAAAATAAAACAAACAAAATAACTCTTCATGCTTCAAAATCTTTAGATTGTTTTTCTTCAGGACACGCGGAATTCCTCATCTTCAATTTCTTCATGGGGATTATCAATTTCATCGCAATTTCTTCGTGCTTCAATTTTCAGCTTTAGACCATTTTCTTCAGCCGAAGATATACATTTTTAGGGGTCGATATTCATCGAATATTTCAAACTCCTCAGAGACTTATAGATAGTTAACCTATAAGTCTTCAAACCACCAAAATCACTAAGGGGCACTAGATGCACTTACAATATCCCCCTTTTTGGTGGTTGATGACAATTAGGTTAAGTCTTCAATGGGGACAAAAAAATATGAAGTGTAAATACTCATTTGATGAATTTGGAATCAAGATTCAGAGAGACTCCCCCTGAAGATGTGCATATCTTGAGGCTTTTGCTTTTCACAGCAAATGCACATTGATGATTTATATCATGGAGATCTCCCCCTGAGTCTTCTAAATCATGCATACATGAGACATATAGTATGAAGAAATTGTGAATGCATGATGAGAAATGGTATCTGACGAATTCCAGCATGCGTGCATTAATATTTTGAGGAATAAGCATGCGAAGAAAAACGTTCAAAAGCGTCAGAGTACCATCGGGCTTAAATTACAACTCATTACAAAAAACACTTCAGAAGAGCCAATAATTTATAACTTAAATAAAGTTCATAAGCCCCCAAAGTATATAACGTGTGGAGACTAACTCTCAGATTTCTCCCCCTTTGTCATCAAGTGACAAAAAAGGACAAACTGAGGACTAATGCCCCTCGAAGACTTTCACTTCTTGGCAGTTGAGGAAGACGCGTGAGGATTCATGGGAGCAGATTTCCTCCTTGGACCAGTGGCAGTGTCTTGTTGGTCTTCATCTAAATCAGCAGTGCGGAATGAAGAAAACAAACTGTCCTCAAGGTCTAGAACTGGAATTGGCCTGAATTTCTTCTTTGGTGGCCATGACCAGTCGAAGTCCTGCGTAAACTCCAATTCTTTAAGTTCTGCTGGAGTCTTCAAATGAGCCAGCGTGGCCCAGGTGCGATCAGAAACCTCATGAAGATAATGATGATTAAGCTTCACGGCATTCTGGGTCTCAGTGACGGTTTTCACAATGGCGCCGAACTGGCGTTTGACCCACTTGTGATTTCGATCTACCTTTTGGTGACGACTGAGGAGAAGCTGTGTGGTATTCATCACCCTTGGAGCAACAGGACTTGGTGGATGGGTTTCAGTGTCATCCCATGAGGAATATGCATCTGGCTCTCTGAACTGGCCATCAAGGGGCCTACTGCCTTCATCAATCACAGACATGCCTTTTCCTTCAACAGGCTCGAAATTCTTCTTGTTGACCCTTAGGGGAGGCATATATCCTTGGTGATTATTGAAATCAGCGTGATAGTTGATGCATGACCTTCGTGTGATGAATCTCATGATCCATGGACCGTAAATCTTCAGGTCAAAAGGGGACATAACATTTTCCGCCAGAGTCCTCAAGAAGAAATCATGAATGTTGATGGGAATGCCATGGATGATGTTGAAGAGGATATTCTTCATGATGCCAAAAACGTCTTCTTCATCATCATGACCCTTGATTGGAGCAAGAACACTACAGAGGATTCTGTAAACAGTCCTGGGTTCATACTTCATCTCATGGACCAGGAAGGTTGTTCTTAGTGGTTGCCTCTTGGCTAAAGGCTTCATGAGGACTTCCATTAGCTTATTCGGCAGCTCCCATTCATCATACATCTTCACGGCCTGCTCTAAAGGAATTGACACAGGAAGTTCTCGCAACAACTCATTTGAAGGGGCCTTGAAGTGTTTGTGCTGCATCATCCAATCTAGCACCCAAGTGTTGATATCTGTTGGATCTCCAGAGATGTGCAGAGTTGCATAGAATTAAAGAACAATGTCGTTGCTCCAATCGCAGATATCAGAGCACATAGGGAGCAGTCCTGCTTCATGAAGAACGTTGAGGACTGGGGAAAAGCACGGAATTTCTTCAAGCTCAACATGAGGAATATGTCTGTGCTGAAAAAGTTTGTTTCTTCCACACAGCACATATGCATAGTAGTTGAGCTGAGTCCTGGTCCAAAACTTCAGATGCCTGATGTGAGGCATGTCATAAGGATTCTCTCTAATGAAATACATGCCTTCCTCAAAGAAGGATTCCTTTTGATACTTTGGATGCTTGGAGAAGGGCTGACGCTGCATCGGGTGAAGGTTTTGATTCTTCCCTTGAGGGGAGACAATCATCGCAGTTTTTGGATTGATAACGACTAGAGCATACTCTGGATTTGGTGCAGGGGCATTTTCTTCAGCATGTTCCTCGGGATGAGGAATTTCATCTGCTTGTGCTTCAGGCTAAGGATCTTGCTCTGGTTGAGGAATGTCATCAACTTGAGCCTCTCGTAGAGGATTTTGCTTAGGAGGAGGAATCACTTCACCCTGAGCCTCAGGTTGAGGGTTTTGCTCAGGATTTGGATTTTCATCCTCAGCTTGAGGGGTTTGCTTGGTGGAGCCAAATTCATTAGCTGGTTCAGTTGATCCTTGAGCATGTTCTTCAGGAGGAATAAAGGTCTAAGGACTGTCATCAATCTGAATTTCCTCATCAGTGTGTTCCTCAAACGCAGCATTCTTCATTTCCTCATCAGTCATGTGCTCCTTGTCTTTGATTTCGAAGGGAGTCATCTCATAAGATGGAGCAATGTTGAGAGGCACATGATCCAGAGGAGCATTTTCATCAAGAGATTTGAGGCGCTTGGCCTCAGTTGATTCGTCTATGGAGGAAGTTTTTCTCTTTTAGCTTCCTTTTCAACAGCCCTTTTTTTCTTCACGTCTGATGCAGACGGAGTCATTTTCGTCACCTTTGAAGATTTTGGTGAAGACACTTTCTCTTCAGGAGTCGGAGTCATATCCGTCCTAGCAGTTTCCTCAGCTGAAGTAGTTTCTTCAGCTCGAACAAAGTCCTCAGTTGGCTTAGAAGCATCAACTGGAGCAGTTTTTTCAGCTGAAGCAGAGGCATCAGCTGGCTTTTCCTTGGTGATTTCCTCACAAGACGAATCATCAGCACGACTTTCTTGAGGGATTTCCTCAGCACGGGCAGGTTGTGGTTCCTCAATCTCAGGCTGCTGTGTTGTTACTCGAGGGGCAACATTCTTGTTGTAATCATCAACTGCATCGGTAGCAAATTTGATGAAATTTTTCTTGAGACTTTGACGATCAGATAGCTTGGTGTACTTGTCAGTCAAAGTCTTCCATTCTGCCTGAGTGGACACGAGTGCATCAGGGGTCAAGTTGAGGAGATTCTGTCTAAGGAATTTCTCCTTTTTCAGCTTCGCAGCCTTAGCTTGTTTTGTTTGCGTCTCCTTCCACTTGGCCTCGTTGATGAAAGTTGCCACCATGTGGCTGATGCCTGGGGGAAGCTTCAAATCATCAATAGGAGTGTTGGGGTCCTCATACCAGATGTTGATGTAATCCAAGAGGACTTTTGGGTTCATGTCCAGAGGAATGGCGCTACCTGAATCTTGTGCTACCCTCTCCTGCTTGTTTCTGATGATGGCTTGGAGAGTCTAATCATCATATTCATCACTGCCTTCTGATGTAGAAGAGACTTTGATGATTTTGCCAGGGCTTTGTCTGGTTCCTCTCCCAGCAGTCACTTTAGTCTTCATTGGAGTTGGTGAAGACTTTGTCTTAGAGCTTGTTGCAGAAGGAACAGAGGAGCTGGAGATAGTAGGCAGTTGCTTCATTGTCTGCTTGTGTTCAGGCTTTAAAGCCTTTGGTGGTGCTGAGGGTTTTGGTGCGGATGCTGGTGCAGCTTTCTGAAGCATTTTCTCCTCAGGTTTTGAAGCCTTTGGTTTTGGTGGCACAGAATTCACTTGAGGACTGGTCGTCCCAGAAGTTTCAGTTGCACACACTACAAGAAATATGCTCATACATGACGTTTTTTAAGACGTCGTTGATGAATTCGTCATAAATCTATGACGATTTCATCTGGGATTGTCGTAAACCATTTGAGGGGATCAAATCTACATATAAATTACGATGATGTGAGTCAAAAACGTCGTAACCGCATAAGATGAGATCGTCATCACTTTTACGACAGTTATAAAAATGTTGTAACATGTTCTAACTATGTTGACATGTCACTCGTGGGTGTATTGTGTGTCACGAGTCAAACCCGCCTAGTTTGTGAAGCAACCTACTATTCTGTCATTCCAAAAATTCTTGAAAAATTCTCATAAATACTTTGGATCATATATTCCTCAAATATGTGAAAACCCTTCCTTCGATAGTTCAAAATAATTCAGCAATATTGATTTTTCTATTCTGTTCAGAATAGCACTTTGTGAAGGAAGTGCTATTTCTATTTCTTTTATTACCCTCATATTTTTAGAAGGTATGGAAAAATATTTAAGAAAAATTCCTAAATATTAACATGTTTATGTTATCAAAAGCAATAGGATAAACAAACAAAATTTTGTCTGGTGATTTCCTATTGGCTAAAACATCATTCTCTCGGATCATTGACGTGGCAGGGCAGCTAGACCCACTCTAGCTAATCTGAGTCGTCAAAGCCAACGATCCAACGTCTCTCAATGAATCAAAAGAAAAGAGAAAACCCTAGTGTAGTCCCACCCAGACCTATCCACCCATCCCCTCGTCCCACCAGACCGATCCACTCCTCCCCTCATCTCCCACGTCGCCGCCGTGACTCACCAATCGCCTCCTCCCTCCCGAACTTTGCTACCGGTGGCCTATCCCCCTCCTTTGTGCTTCCCCCACACCCTGCCACGGATCCGGTCCACCGCTCGGCGATGGCGTCGACGAGGCTGATGCTCACCCCCAACAGTGTGGGGGCGGCCCTAGCGGGGGCCACGAACCTCTTGCCCATCGTCTAGGTCTTCAAGCTGCGCTGCGTTAATGTCCACGGCAGGGTCACGTCCCGGAGCGAGAATTGGTGCGGCCTCATCTCCGACGGCGCCGAGACCTGCCCCGTGATGTTCTTCAGCCAGCTCAGCGACCTCGCGCGCTCGGGGCCCAGAGCAAAGACGTAAGGATCTCTCTCCACCAAGTCCCTCCCTCCCTACCTACCGTGCGGGTTGTTAGATAGATAATAGTAGATCTCAAGTTGCAGAGCATAGCGCTATCCCACCTAACTCCGTGGCTAGTTGGGGCATTTGGGTCTAGATGCGATTCCGACCCTGGTCTCTCTCTCCAATCTGCCGCACTTTCCTTGTTCTGATCTGTTTCGAGCAAGCTAGGGTCCGCTTCCGAAGGATGCACGAGCGTCGGGGAAGCAGAAATCTGCTTGTCCGCCTGGTCTCATGGCGATGGCGGGCCGGGTACTTGGGATGGGGGCAGTGGATTTGGACGCAGCTGCATTAGAAAGGAGTGTTTCTTGCCGCCTCTTTATAGTTTATCCCCTCCCTCCTTTTTGATGGTGTAGGATTTATAAATGACGGGACACATGCCAAAAATATAAGAGGAATAATGTTTATCCCAGCTCCCTACTTTGTGGTACTAGTGCTGATCTTCTGAAGCAGCTTCGTAGTCACAAAAAACAGACAAAGGAAATAAGCAGTTCCATGTTGATGCTTTTTGTTGGTATATTCTTGCGTGTATTGGACACACTCCTTAGTCCTTAGAGAATGCCAAGACTTGGAAACTATATTTTTGATCGCTATATTGTGCAATAAGAGGGCTAGGTTTAAGGCAACGTGTGGACGCAGCATGCCGCCGTGTCATAGAACCTTTGGTTTGGCTACGCATCGTAGGAGAATGGACGTAGCTGTGAGTTTTGGTCCAATGCTGTAATCCTGGGAAAAATAGCAGATCCATGTTGATGCTTTTTTGTTAGTATATTCATGTGTGTATTTGACACATCCTTAGAGAATGCCAAGACTTGGAAACTGTGCTCCGACCTCTATATTGTGCAATAAGAGGGCTCAACTTAGAGCAACGTGTGGACGTAGCATGGCGCCGCATCATGGAACCTTGGTTTGGCTCCGCATTGTACGTGGCTATGAGTTTTGGCGCAATGCTATAATCCTAGGAAGATAGTTTCAACCTTCCTTTTCATTGCCTGATGTTCGTCTTTTAATTTTCTGCGTGGTTACGTACCATTGACAACTCATGCTGCTTGATAAAATATTGTGACACCATAGCATGTACAAGCCTTGTATCTATTACTAGCTCGTACATGCACTTTTCCTTCCCCTGCATTGTGTAGGCTAAAGGACTTGTAGTAGATCTATGTTTCCCTGCGTGCATACCATATATTAGTGGTTGTATATTGTGTAGACTAAAGGACTTGTAGTTTCTCTATATTTCCCGGCATGCATACCATCTAATCCCTCTGTTCCTAAATATAAGTCCTTTTAGACATTTCAATAAGAAACTACATACGGATGTATATAGAGAAATTTTAATGTGTAGGTTCACTCATTTTGTTCCGTATGTAGTCCCTTGTTGAAATGTCTAAAAAGACTTATATATATGAATGGAGGGAGTATTAGTGGATCAACTGCTAGATTGTCATTAGTGCAATTTTAGTCTACCGTATTTTATGCTTATTTGCAGGTATTCCCCCACAAGGAGAAGTTGGTAGTCATTACCCGCATAATGCATTTCAGTTAAGTTGCACTGGTTGATGTAGCGACGAATAGATTTTTCTTCTAGCGAGCCATCTCGTCAAGCCGGAGGGAGAGGAGATGGACGCCGCCGTGGGTCTCCGGCCGAGGCCCCGTGCATGGGCCAGACGCCGAGAGACACAAGTATTCCCCCCGGTGATAGTGCCGGTGGCGAGGCTCGCAGTCACAGCCGACCAGAGTCCGGCGCGGCGGCCGCTGGTCCTGCGTTCAGACGCGGGGAGGAGGAGCGCTGATCCGATCTGTAGCGCCGCCAGGATGAAGGGCGTGTGCTGCCAGAAATCGGCAAGTAACCAACCGGTTGTGCTCCTTCTGTTACATGTGGACTACAATTTCTGCCGCCAACTCGGTGCAAGAAAGATTAATTGGCACAACACCGGATAAGATGATCCTGCCATGTCAATGACAATTCATTGCAACGCTTTGTTAAAAATTCCATCCAACTTCCTTCTGATCCAAAAAAACCAGAGTAATAAACTTTCACAATGTTTTTCACCTCTGCTTTCTGAATAATCAAGCACACATGCATGAGTTCTGTCTGTACCTTTTTCTTCAGGATTCAGGAAACATTACCGCCATCTTCAGTCATGCTCTACATCTTCCTCGCCGGTGTCCCGCCATTCTGGGCCTGCAACCCGCCATTCAGGTAGACATTATCCAAACCCAACGCGGCGCGGGGATTGCTCCTGCATGTAGGACTAGGAGCACGGCAGTACTGAGTTCAGCGAGGCGGTCGTAGACTAAGAAGAGGAGCATGAGTATGCTGAGAAGGTGAGGACCACATGTAAATCTGGTGTCCCTTGTATTCATGGTATTCATCCCCCTGAATCCCTTTCATGTAAATCTGGCGTTCCCATACATGGGTTTAGAGCATGTGTACATTGATGTTAAATACGTGCTTGTTCCCTGAATCTCTTGCATGTATGTCTGCACACTGTAGTTAAGTATTACTTTCAGTTTACTATAGTAATGAGAGAGGTAGTAATTGTTTGTTCGCTGAATCCGTCTCATATTTGTCTGTATATTAAGTATTTCTTGCATTTTACAGTAGTAGAAAAGATTTATAGATTTAGGTAATTTTCGTTGGTAACCTTATGAGCACAATTCATATTTTGGTACATGGCGTTATCTACACCTAATAAGCTATGCAAGTCAATCAGTAATTAGGTTTTACCACATTGGTGTATTTCTCTCTCGATAGTGCTGCGAATGATTAAGATTCATTACAATCTCAATTGTATTCTGGGCTATAATTTAGAGATCATAATATTTCAATATCTGTACAGTTTAGACACTATGTATCTTGATTTTCTGAGAATGTTAGTGTTTATTTGAATGGTGTGCTATCTCTTATATATATGTGTGTTGAGAGAATCTAGTGGATATCCATACCCGATGGATATGCATCAGGTTTGGACATGGACATACTTTTTTCTCCATGGATTTTTTCGTGAACGGGCACATAATGTCTTCATGGATTTGGATATGGATTTGATATTGTTCAACATAAGACAAACCCGATCCATTGCCTTCCTTAGAATTGAACAAACATGCATACATTGCAGTCTGTTTCTCAGGCAATCAACCTTTATGGTGTGCTTCCAGGTTATAGCTGGGTGCCTATCAGAAGAGGAGATCAAGGGGCTCAAGGAGATGTTCAAGGACATCGACAAAGATAATAGTGGCACCATCATGCTCGAAGAGCTCAAGAACGAGCTGGCAAAGCAGGGCACAAAGCTGTCAGACAATGAAATCGAGCAACTCATGGAAGCGGTGAGTCTTCACTCCCCAGCGAGCTATCGATACGTAACACGCTTCCATTGCACAGACATGTTTTCATCTCTACTTCAAATTTCTCCAGGCTGATGCAGATGTCAATGGATTGATTGACTACGAGGAGTTTGTCACCGCGACGGTGCACATGAATAAGATGGACGGAGAGGAGCACCTATACACAGCATTCCAGTTCTATGACAAGGATTGCAGTGGGTAAGCTGAGCACCAAAATCAACAAATTACGTAGCTGAATTCTGTAGTTTGGATATATTTTACTAGAGCTGGTGCTTTACCTCACAAATCTTGCAGGTACATAACAAAAGATGAGCTCGAGCAAGCCTTGAAGGAAAATAGAATGTATGATGCCAAAGAGATCAAGGAGATCATCTTAGAGGTTGACACTGTCAAGGTATAGCACTTGCTAATATGCTCCATCTGAAATCTGAATGCCAGTTGTACAGTTAGCATATACTCCTCAGATTTCAGTTGTACAGTTAGTAGATAAGACGGAGCACCCAGATTTGTGTCATGTTTTGGAGCCGCTTAATTGTGTTGATGCTCAATTTTAAGTCATGTTGTAGTGTTGGCTGCACTTTGAAGTGAGATTTGACAACGCCTATGTTGTAGCATTTCATGGTAAGTCATGTTGTTCTGTTCTCACAAATAGCACAGAGTATAGGCAAAAAAATTGTCAGTTGGCGCATGAGTTGGGGGCAGTGTGCCATTTATTACCTTATTTTCTTGAACAGAAGATAACCTGTTCCATTTGTATTTCTAAGTCTATGGAAGTTATGATAACACATTTTCTAAGTCATGCCCATTAAGGAAATGCATAATGTAACATGTAAAAAGATGATGTTAGTTGTACGAATTAGTTCTCCCTGTAACTATTCTGTACTATGTAACACAAGTTTTCACTTTGCTTGTTTTAGTCTATATGAGGTGCTCATTTGCCTGGTCGATTACTGTTTTTTCTTGTTTCCTCCAGAGGGCTATATTGATTCCAGTACTTGAGGGCCGTGACCTGATTGCAAGAGCAAAGACTCGAACTGAAAAGACGCTAGCCTGATTGCTCATAGGAAAGTGGAATGAACTCCATTGTTAGCAGATGTGCCATTGTTCTATTGTGAAATTCTGTCCATTCTTGCTATATTCATGTGTAAGGAAATGTATTCATGAGATGAGTTATTGTGTTATGTAAACGTGGAAGATGTATTATGTGATATTATATGATGGATGATTTTAATTCGACTTGGAGTTTTCTTGATTTGAATATGAAATAGTGTTGGATTTAATTTTGGACAAATAATTGGTTTGAAAAGGCCCAACAAATAGAAATGAAACCAACTTATAGAACAAAAAGTTGGTAAATTCAAAAATAAATAAGGCCAAAACTTAAACTGGATCAAAAGTATTTGGGCATTAAAAGGCAAGGGCCCAAATTATAATGATACAAAAAAATTCGAAATAAAATACTAGAAGTGGTTTTAAATATGCTAAAGCCCAAAAGAAGTCCAATAAGAAAAGCCCAGAAAAATAAAACCAGCCCATGTGATCAATTGAAACGGGTTGGGCTGATTTCTACCATGATGTTTTGATTTCGTCGTAATTTTGCCACGTAGGTCTGGGTTTGATTGCCAACGATGATTTAGGATCGTCGTAAAGGTTACGACGATCCAGGAATCGTCGTAAAAATTACGACGATTTTGATCAAAACATCACTGCTGTTCATTTGTGACGCTCCGTTTTCGATGCTTGGTTTTTCGTCGTGAGATCGTCGTAAATTAAAAAAGGTGACGATGTAGCGACAAAAAAATAGCGTCGTGTATTAGCATATTCCTTGTAGTGAGAGGAGGTAGCGGCAGTCACAGCAGCAGTAGATTCTTCATTAAATTTCCTCACGGCGGCTTCTGTCTGCTTTTGAAGCTTTGACAAATGTTTTTTCTTTTCCTCACGACAATTGTCTTGAGGCTTGAGGGGTGTGCATCCAGATAATCATCAAGAGGAGGCCGTTTGCGAGGAGGCTTAAGAGCGAATTTTTTCGCGTACTTGGGAGTGACGAATCTATATTCTTTCCACTCTTTAGCCCACCGGCGTTCTATCTTCTGAAGCCTTATCTTCCTCTTGGGCATTGTCTCTTGTTCATCAGGTGTGCAGTATTCCAGGTATATGTCCTTAGGAATATCGATGGTTGTCTTCTGTTCAAGCTTCTTGCCACCCTTTTGCTACCTTTCACCTTCCATTTTCTTCAATTGAGGCTTTTGCGTAGGAAAATGAACTCTTGAGGATTGTGATGAAACTTGCAGATTTTCTTCAAGAAATGCTGCAAATGAGTTAAGTTGATGAGAACCTAGAGATTCATCAGCTTACATTTTTGTACCTGTGAACAGAGTATAGGTGCGAGGAATGTGGAGAGGTCATATGCGTTCTCAGATTTGATGAAATTGAAAATTTTAAAGTTGAGGAATTTGACCAGTGGGTTGAGGAATTTGTCTAAGCACTCTGATCTTGGGTTCCAGAGTTGTACAGATTCGAAAATTAACACAATTGAAGAATCTCGTGAAGACTTTTAGATGATTAGTGAAATTCATCAACAGTTGAGGAATAAGAAGTGTTTGAGGAATAGAGACTGATAGACACTCGAGGAAAAAAGATTTCACAAATCTGTGGTAAAATAGTAGATCGAAAGATCTGTAAAAATAGAGTTTTTATTTACCCTATATACCACGCACGAAGAACAGAGAAGGAAGCAGCAGTAGATGCTCTTCGGTGCGAGTCCACTGCGCCCTAACTCGGCAACAGAGAACAGCTACGGCAGCGGCGGACGAAGATGATTCGGTTCCGGCGTGGTTTCGGCGATGGAGAGGTCGAGGCAGTCAAGCTTTTCCTCGCCGGCGACTAAACTTCTGGCGCTGGCGCTAGGGCTTTGCTGTAGAGGAGAGGACGTCGAGAGAGAGAACGAAGAGTTTTGACCGGAGGGCGGTAAAGACATATTTATAGCCGAGGTGAAAACTGTCTGGCCGATTCTTTCAGACCGAACTACCCTTCTCCTTTCGTCTCCGCATGACACGTGTAGCAAACGTTTAAAGCGGTGGAGATCGTGCTTGAAAGTGCGTTATATCGACTAGAGTGGGGGTGAATAGGATATTTTTAGAATTTCATCACTGAGGAAATTCCTCACTGATGACTAACTTACAGCGGAAACAGTAAAGGATCAGAAGTGCAAAGTTTCACAACAGCAGTTTTTCAGAGTGAAGAATGTGAAAACAGATTGCACTGTGAGCAGGCACGCAGAATACAGATGAGGATTAACTGACGTGAAGAATTTGGGGTTGAGGAAATTCAGAGAAAGTCTTCAGCAAATTCTTCAAACAGTCGCAGTGAAAGTCATCAACACATAATACGAGGAAAGTAAGGAGTTGAGGAATTAGAACCCGTTTCTCAGTGAAGACAGTCGTTGATGACCCAGCTCCAACTGCTGTGACAGTCGTACATCTGGTTTGGAGCGGCTTGGTATTGAAACCAAAGGACACACAGTCCCGGGACACACAGTCCCTACCGTATTCTCCTTGAGCTAAGGACACAGTGTCCTCGCCCAACACTCGTGCTAAGTCTTTAGGGCAGACTTCCAAACCCTCACAAACTTGGTCACCCGGCGATCCACAATTGACTGCTGGAAAGCTCTAGACCATGACGCCTAACCGTCTGGAGGAAGCACAGTCCTCAAAGGTAAAAGGCTTCAGTCCCACACAGGAACAACTTCTTCAGTGATGCTCAATCACTAGGTTTGGTTTGTGGTTTCGGTGTATGGGGTATTTCCTCACTGATGAATTACTCTCGAAGACTCTCAGGAATTGGCTTGCTCTTATGACAAGTATCAGTTTCTAGCGGAGCAGCCAACCAACTAATGGTTGTGGGGGGTGGCTATTTATAGCCTGGGAGCATCCCGACATGATTTGACACTAATGCCCTTAAATAATATGACCGTTGGAGTGGATAAGACCAATGACTTGGCGTGGCTATCGAAACGGTTTGAACCGTCAACTGTGAGAGTCCTCAAGTCACCCGTATTCCTCACTTGAGGCTTTTGGTAGGATTAGGCTTGGGTTGAGCATCATGAGGAAATTCATTCCAAAGTGTAACTTCGACCCCCTTTTACAGTACGGTGTTCCTATTACTCAAATGCGAAGAAAATAAAACAGAAAGTATAAATCTTCATGCTTCAAATTCTTCAGAGTGATTTTCTTCACGACACACCGGATTCCTCAATATCAGTATCTTCATGAGGAATATCAATTTCATCGCAGATTCCTCGCGATTCATTTCTTCAGCTTCAGACCAATTTCTTCAACTTAAGAGATATATTTTTAGGGCTCGATATTCTTCAAATATCTCATACTCCTCAATGACTTATAGATCATGTGTACATTCACAAACACATTAGATACTTAACCTATAAGTCTTCAAACCACCAAAATCACTAAGGGGCACTAGATGCACTTACAATCTCCCCCTTTTTGGTGGTTGATGACAATTAGGTTAAGTCTTCAACAGGGATCAAAAATATGAAGTGTAAATACTCATTTGAGGAATTTGAAATCAAGATTCAGAGAGACTCCCCCTGAAGATGTGCATATCTTGAGGATTTTGTTGTTCACTGCAAATGCACATTGATGATTTAGAATCATGGAGATCTCCGCGTGAGTCTTGTAATTCATGCATACGTGTAACATATCATATGAAGAAAATGAAAATGCATGATGACAAATGGTATATGACGGATTCCAGCATGCGTGCATTAAAACTTGAGGAATAAGCATGCGAAGAAAAACGTTCAAAAGCGTCAGAGTACCATCGGGCTTAAGTTACAACTCATTACATAAAAACTTCAGAAGAGCCCAGAGTTTGTAACTTAAATATAGTTCATAAGCCCCAAAAATATCCCGCTTGAAGACTAACTCTCAAGTTTCTCCCCCTTTGTCATCAAGTGACAAAAAGGGACAAACTGAGGACTAACGTCCGTGAAGACTTCACTTCGCGGCAGTTGAGGAAGAGCCGTGATGCTTCTTGGGAGTAGTCTTCTTCCTTGGACCAGTAGGAGTGTCGAGCTGTTCTTCATCAGTTTCAGCAGTGCAGAATGAAGAAAAGGAGCTGTCTTCAAGGTCTGGCACTGGAATAGGCCTGAACTTCTTCTTGGGAGGCCACGACCATGCAAAGTCTCGCTCAAAGTCCATTTCTTCAAGCTCAGTCTGAGTCTTCAGATGTGCAACTGTAGCCCAGGTGCTATCAAAAACCTCATGCAGATAATGATGGTTGAGCTTCACAGAGTTCTGTGTGTCAGTAAGGGTTTTCACAATGGCGCCAAACCGGCGTTTGACCCACTTGTGATTGCGATCCACCTTCTGGTGAAGACTGAGGGGGAGCTCTCTTTTATTCATCACGCAAGGAGGAACGGGGCTTGCCGGACAAGTCTCAGTATCATCCCATGAAGAATAAGCTTCTAGCTCTCTAAACTGGCCATCAAGGGGCCTACTGCCTTCTTCAATCACAGATTTTCCTTTTCCTTCAATGGACTCGGAAGTCTTCTTGTTGACCCGGATAGGAGGAATACAACCAACATGGCTTTGGAAATCAGCGTGGAAGTTGATGCCTGTCCTTGTCCTCATGAATCTCATGATCCATGGGGCATATATTTTACGATGAAAAGGACACATAGCATTGTCGGCCAAAGTCATCAAGAAGAAATCATGGATGTTGATAGGAATACCATGAATGATGTTGAAGAGGATATTCTTCATGAGGCCTACAACATCTTCTTCGTCATCATGGCCTTTGATCGGCGCGAGCACACTGCAGAGGATTCTGTAAACAGATCTGGGTGTATACTTGAGCTCGTGGACGAGGAAGGTTGTTCTCGGAGGTTTTCCTTCAGCCAAAGGCTTCATGAGGACTTCCATCATCCCATTGGGCAGCTCACGCTCAACATAAAGCTTCACAACCACATCTGAGGGAATTGGTACAGGCAATTCTCGGAGGAGTTCAGTAGCAGGAGCCTTGTAGTGAGTGTTTTGTGACATCTAGTCAAACACCCAAGTGTTAATGTCTTCAGGGTTGCCCGATATGTGAAGAGTGGCATAGAACTGAAGAATTAGCTCGCTGTTCCAGTCAGAGATGTTGGAGCACATAGGTAGTAAACCAGCATCATGGAGTACACTCAGGACTGGCTCCAGGTACGGTATTGCTTCAAGTTCAACATGAGGAATATGCCTGTGCTGGAATATCTTATTTCGTACACATAGCACAGAGGCATAGTAATTCATCTGAGTCCTAGTCCAAAACTTCAGATGCCTCATTTGAGGCTTGTCATAGGGGTTCTCTATAATGAAGTACATGCGTTCTTCAAAGAAATTTTCCTTTTGAAACTTAGGACGCTTGGAGAATGGCTGACGCTGAACTGGCTTAAGATTTTGCTGAGGAACAGGAGGGGAGACAACAATGGCAGTCTCTGGGTTGAGCACGACGAATGCATTGTCTTGGTCAGGTGCATTCTCCTCAGCATTTTCCTCAGGATGAGGAATTTCAGCGGCTGGTACTTTAGGCTGAGGGGATGGAGGTTGCTGGGCTTCAGGCTCAGGGGTTTCCTCTGGCTGTGCATCAGGCTGAGGTATAGCTTCTTCTTGCTCAGTTGAAGGACTTGGGTCAGCCTGTTCCTCATCTTGAGGATTTTGCTCAGAGTGTTCAATGTCATCAGTTTGAGGATTTTCAGTTTGTTCTTCCTCAGCTGGCTTGGTGACAGATGCAGTTTCATCACCTGGTGCAGCTGATTCTTGAGCAGTGTCTTTCTGAGGAATGAAAGGTTGAGGACTGTCGTCTATATGAATTTCCTCGTCAGTGTGTTCCTCAGAGGCGGCATCCTTCATTTCCTCATCTGCCTTTTTCCCTGGATCATCAATTATGACCATTTCGTAAGAAGGAGCGACATTCAGGGGCACAGGGTCCAGAGGAGCAGTTTCTTCAAGTGCTTTGAGGCGCTTGGCCTCTGTTTCTTCTTCTGCTGAGGAGGCCTTTCTCTTTTTGGCTTCCTTCTCAGCAGCCCTGGTTTTCTTCACGTCTGATGCAGACGGAGTCATATTCTTCACCGTTGAAGCTTTTGGTGAAGGGGTTCTTTTGACAGATTCTTCAGCTCGTATTGAGGAACCAGCTGGAACAGCGTCATCAGCTTGCTTTGGCAAAGCAGCTGGGTCAGGGGCAGTCTCATCAGCTGCAGGAAATTCATCAGCTGGAGTTTCTATGATGATTTCTTCAATAGCCGGTTCATCCACACGGCGTTCTTGGTGTACTTCCTCAGCTTGAGGATTTTCCTCATCATGAGGAGATTCTTCTGCTGGCTCCTCAATCAAGGGCAGAGAAGTTCGTGCTGTGCTTGCAGCCTTCTTATTGTAGTCATCAACAGCAGTAGTGGCCAGCTTGATGAAATTGCTCTTGAGACTCTTACGATCTGACAGCTTGGAGTACTTGTCAGTCAATTTCTTCAGCTCTGCCTGTGTTGATACCAATGCATCAGGGGTTAATTTGAGGAGATTACGCTTGAGGAATTTCTCCTTTTTAAGCTTTGAAACTTTGGCCTGCTTGGCCTGCTGTTCTTTCCACTTGGCTTCATTGATGAAAGTGGTCACCATGTGGCTGATGCCAGGGGGAAGATTCAAATCATCAAGCGGAGTGTTTGGGTGCTCATACCAGATGTTGATGTAGTCAAGGAGGACCTTGGGGTCCATTGCTAGAGGAATAGTACTGCCTGATGCTCGAGCTACTCTTTCCTGCTTGTTTCTGATGATTGCTTGCAGGGTTTGATCATCAAATTCATCACTGCCCTCTGATGCAGATGGGACGGTGATGATTTTGCTGGGGCTTGGAAGATTTGCACGTTCAGCAGATACCTGAGTCTTCGCAGGAGATGTTGAAGACTTTGTCTCCGAGCTAGTTGCAGTGAGGAGATGGAGCTGGCGGTCATAGGCTTCATGACTTGCTTCTATACTGGTTTCTCTTGAGGCTTTGGTGGTCGTGCTGAGGATTTTGGAGCTGAGGAGATTGGTACTGAGGGCTTTGGCGCTGATGGTTTTGGTGTTGAAGGTTTTGGTGCTGAGGGTTTTGTGACTGAAGCATAAGCAGACTTCTCTTGAGGCTTTGGAGCCCTTGGTTTTGACGGTACAAACTGCATTTGAGGAACTTCTGAGCCAGAGGTCTCAGCGGCAGAGGAAGTAGCAGCGGCTGAGGCAGCAGCTGAGGATTCATTGAATTTCCTCACTGCAGTTTCCGCCTGCTTCTTGAGCTTAGCCAGATGCTTTTCCTTCTCATCTGGATAGTCATCAATGGTCATGAGGCTTGAGGGATGTGCTACTTGATGATCCTCAAGTGGGGCCCGTCTGCCAGCGGGCTTTAGAGTGAATTTCTTCGCATACTTGGGAGTCACAAATCTGTATGCCTTCCATTCATTCACCCATCGGCGTTCTATCTTCTGCAGCCGTATGTTTCTCTTGGCCATTGTCTCATTTTCATCAGGCGTGCAATAGTCCAAGTAAATATCCTCAGGGATATCCACAGCTGTGTTTTCCTCAAGTTTCTTTCCTCCCTTCTGTTTTCTGTCATCCTCCATTTTCTTCAGCTGAGGATTTTCCTGATGAGATTGAACTCTTGAGGATTCTGATGAGACTTGAAGATTTTCTTCCAGAAATGCTGCAAATGAGTTAGTGTGATGAGAACCGAGAGATTCATCAGCTGACATGTGTGTACCTGTGAACAGAGTATAGTTGCGAGGAATTTGGAGAGGTCATATGCGTTCTCAGATTTCAAGAAAATGAAAAAGTTTGATAGTTTGAGGAATATAACCAGTGGTTGACGAATTTGCCTAAGCATAGTGTTCTTGGGTTCCAGAGTTGTACAGATCTGAAAATTCGCACAATTGAGGAATCTCGTGAAAATCTTAGATGCTTAGCATAGTTCATCAATGATATGGTGATAGGCAGTGTTTGAGGAATCAAGTGCTTATCGATTCTTGAGGAAAAACAGATTTCACATAGAAGATGTAAAATTTTAGATCTAATTTGCTGTAAAAATGGGATTTATTTACCCTGGAAGTTGCGCACGAAGAACACAGAAAGGTGTGTAGAGAAGCTCTTCGGTCGCGTGTCCAATGCACCCTAACCCGGTGACAGAGGACGTCTATAGCAGCGGCGGACGAAGATGGTCCGACTCCGGTGTCGTTCCGGCGACGGAGAAGTCGAGGCAGTGAAGCCCTTCCTCACCGGCGACGAGACTACCAGCGATGGCGCTAGGGTTCGGTGGTGTTTGCTGTGGCAGAAGAGCGATGGAGCGGAGAAGAGTATGCCGAGGGAGATAAGGACATATTTATAGCCAAAAGTTACTATTGGCGCGAAAATTACGGACCAAACAGCCCCTGCCTCTACGTCTCCGCAGGACACGTGTAGCTCCCGAATAGTGCGGTGGAGATAGTGGAGATCGTGGTTATCCGATCGTGGGAAGTGGGGTTCAGTTAGTGTGTATTAAAGAAGCAATTTTTGAAGATTTGAGGATTTTCGTTACAAAATCATCAGCTGACAAGGACGCAGTGAGGATTTTGAACAAAGTTTCAAGTAGAACGCATATGAAGAATTGAATAGACTGGATGAGTATAGCATAGAGGGAAAGTAGGGTCCGATCACATTCACTTAGCAGAAATATCAATTTGAAGAAATAGCAATAAGTGAATGCTGTTGAGGAATTGAAATCACAGTCTATCTAGTCAAATGAAAGTCATCAAGTGTTTTTGAAATTTTTGTGATAAATCGTCACACTGAAGAACAGCTGTTTTGAAGAAAAACAAATTTTGAGGAAATAGAACATTTGAAGAAAATCAACTTGACGAATTTCACATTGGGCGGTGGCGTGACCCACCATATAAGAATGTTGATTACAGACGCCGCGTACAATTGTCGTAGGGCCCCGAGAATCAATTTCTTCGTTGATTTCTTCACATTCAGAGTGACATTCTTCATTAGTTGAAGAAAATAGATTCATCATGTGTTGCACATCTAAGTCATCAATTTTGCATAAGTGTTAGGATGTGTGCATGTTTTTACAAAACATTTGAAGATTCTAAGATATTTAGCTTACACCGCAACTTGCAAAACCTTTTCTTATCCAAGGGCTTAGTGAAGATATCTGCCAGTTGATCGTCAGTCTTCACATGGTCGATAAGGATATTGCCCTTGAGGACATGGTCCCGAAGAAAATGATGACGAATCTGGATGTGCTTGGTCTTCGAGTGTTGTACTGGGTTGTATGCAATCTTGATAGCACTCTCATTGTCACAGTAGAGAGGCATATTCTTCATGTTGATGCCATAGTCCTTAAGGGTTTGCTTCATCCATAGTAATTGAGCACAACATGAACCAGCAGCAATGTACTCAGCTTCGACAGTGGAGAGTGATACGCAGTTCTGCTTCTTTGAGGACCAGCAAACTAGTGATCTTCCGAGGAAATGTCATGTGCCAGAAGTTGACTTGCGATCCACACGGTCACCAGCATAGTCAGAATCAGAATACCCTATCAGATGAAGATTTGAGCCCTTGGGATACCATAATCCTAGTGTTGGTGTGTGAGCTAAGTATCGAAGAATATGTTTCACAGCCTTATGTGGTGATTCCTTCGGTTTTGCTTGAAAACGTGCACACATGCAAACACTAAGCATTATATCTGGCCTAGATGCACATAGATACAATAAAGAACCAATCATAGAACGATATACCTCCTGATCGAAATCTTTACCAGTTTCATCAGTGCCGAGGTGGCCGTTGGTAAGCATTGGAGTCTTTGCACCTTTGCATTCATGCATGTCGAATTTCCTCAAAACATCTTTGAGGTATTTCTCCTGTGATATGAAGATTCCATTGCTTTGTTGAAGAATTTGAAGACCTAAGAAGAATTTCAGCTCCCCCATCATGGACATCTAATATTCTTCACTCATCATGTAAGCAAATTCATCACTGTATCGTTTGTCAGTACAGCCAAATATGATATCATCGACATATATTTGACACACAAACAGCTCATTATCATAGGATTTAGTGAAAAGAGTTGGATCGAGTGAACCAGGTTTGAAGCCTTTCTTCATGAGGAATTCCTTCAATGGATCATACCATGCCCGAGGGGCTTGCTTGAGACCATAAAGAGCCTTTTTGAGTCTGAAGACTTTGTCTGGATTCTTTGGATCCTCAAAACCTGGGGGCTGAGCAACATATCCATCTTCCTCAAGCTTACCCTTGAGGAATGCACTTTTCACATAAATTTGATATCAGATGATGTTATGATGATTAGCATAAGCAAGTAGTATTCGAATAGATTCAAGTCTAGCAACAGGTGCAAAAGTTTCATCGAAATCTACTCCTTCAACCTGGGTGTAACCTTGGGCTACAAGTCGTGCCTTGTTCCTCACCACTTGACCGTCCTCATCTTGCTTGATTCAGAAAATCCACTTAGTGCCGATGATGTTGTGCTTGCGAGGATCTGGTCGTTTGACGAGCTCCCATACGTCATTCAACTTGAATTGAAGAAGTTCGTCTTGCATAGCTTGGATCCACTCCGGTTCCAGAAAAGCCTCAGCAACTTTTGAGGGTTCTGTGATGGATACAAAGGAAAAATGCCACAAAAGTTAACTAAGTGTGAAGCTTTTGAGCGAGTGAGAGGACCTGGCGCGTTGATGTCATTGAGGATTTTGTCAAGTTCTACTTCATTTGCAATCCTCGGATGAGCTGGTTGAGGATTTTGTCTGGGCTGAGGAAGTGGTTCTGGTGCAATTTCCTCAGGAGCATCTTCTTGATGTTCATCAGTGATGGGGATCGTTTCTTCACCAATTTCCTCAGTGGGGACAATGTCTTCAGTAGGCTTGAGCTTTATTGCTTCCTCGGGAGACAGCTTATCTGGATCAGAAGGAAATTGCTCTCGTTGCGAGCCATTAGTTTCATCGAACCGCACATCTACAGTCTCAACAACTTTGTTGGGATAGTTGTTGAAGACTCTGTAAGTGTGCGAGTCCTTTCCATAACCGAGCATAAAACCTTCATGTGCCTTAGGTGAAAATTTTGAGCTATGGTGAGGATCTCAAATCCAGCATTTTGTACCGAAGACTTTGAAATAACTTACATTGGGTTTCTTGTCAGTGAGGAGTTCATATGAGGTTTTCTTGAGGAATTTGTGAACATATACCCTGTTGATGATATGGCAAGCAGTGTTGATTGCTTCAGGCCAAAAGCGACGAGGAGTCTGATATTCTTCAAGCATAGTTCTTGCCATTTCAACCAGAGTCCCGTTCTTCCTTTCGACGACACCATTCTGCTGAGGAGTATAAGGAGCAGATAATTCGTGAGTAATACCAAGTTCATCAAGATAATCATCAACACCAGTGTTTTTGAACTCGGTTCCATTATCACTCCTGATATGTTTGATCTTGATGCCAAAGTTCGTCGAGGCCCTTGAAGAAAATCGTTTGAAGATTTCCCGCACTTCAGTTTTATACACTATGATATGCACCCAAGTATATCTGGAATAATCATCAACTATGACGAAGCCATATAGCGATGCTGCATTGGTTAATGTGGCATAGTGAGTAGGTCCAAACAGATCCATATGAAGCAATTAAAATGGACGTGTAGTAGTCATGATAGTCTTCGAGGGATGCTTGGATCGAGTCATTTTCCCAGATTCACAAGCACCGCAGAGATGATCCTTGAGGAATTTGACTGATTCAATGCCGATGACATTCTTCTTCTTCTTCGCGAGTGTGTGCAAATTCCTCATGCCTGCATGACCTAGTATTCGGTGCCACAACCATCCTTCTGAGGTTTTTGCTAGTAAGCAACTGGCTGGTTGAGGACCTTTAGAGAAATCAACAATGTACAAATCCACTCTTCTTACACCTTCAAAGACTTTGGATCTGTCAGATTCCATGATGACTACACATCTATATCTACCAAAGATAACAATCATATCAAGATCACAAAGCATCGAGACAGACATTAGGTTAAAACCAAGGGATTCAACAAGCATCACTTTGTCCATATGCCTATCCTTGGAAATAGCCACTTTGCCAAGTCCCAATACCTTGCTTTTACCTTTGTTAGCATATGTGATTTGCTTCAGAGGTGATGGAGTTAGTGGCATATTCATCAGTAAGATTTTATCACCAGTCATGTGATGTGTGCGGCCACTATCAAGAACCCACTCAGTATTCTTGGGTTTGTCATCCTATAGATGAATTAGTACAACTTACCATCTCATATGCTTCAGATTTGAAGAATATGATATTGATTTCGTCAGATAAGAATTTCATCATAGCAAAAATATAAGGACGTGTGAAATATTTCTATTTCATCACTCATTAGCTTGCGTCCTATCAAGCATTTCCTCAGGTCTCCAGCAAATTCTTCAGATGATGATTTTCATCTGGAGACCAGACCTGCAGTAGTGATTAGTTCGATTTCTTCACCACCCACATCTGAAGGGATGGCAAAGCATTCATCATCCTGCGAGCACCATATGAGAAAGGTGGCATTGAAGCCAATGCACTTCTCTTAATAGTAGGGGGGTTAAAGTACTCATATGAATATGCAGAGAACTGGTTTGAGGATTTATGAACATAATGATTTGAGGAGTAACACTCATATTCATATTCCTTGTAGTTTCCCTGCATGTTAGACGCATTAGCACGGGTACGAGCATAGTTTTGACCAGTTGAGGACTTTGATCCTCTTGAAGACTTTGGTCCTCCTGAGGAATTTGATCTGGGGTTCAGATTTTTCAGTGGTGGTGTCATGAGGACATTCTCCTGAAGATTTTCAAGACACCTTTTGGGAACCCAGATTTTCCTCAGGGGAGGGCCATTCCTGCAGTTAGTTCCAACATATCGAGCAAATACTTCACTAGATTGATTTTTGAATAGTTTATAGTTGGAGTCAAATGACTCATCTGAGGAATAGGATAATTCACATGAAAAACCAGTTAGATTAGATGGATCAAAAGGAGGCCCAGTAGCAGCAACCCATGAGGTTTTGGGATACTGCTCAGTTTTCCAATAAGATCCATCAGCATTTAATTTCCTCTCAAAGGCAATTGCTTCTTTCCTCGGGTTCCTGTTAAAGATCTATTTTTTGAGCACATCACAAAGGGTTTGATGTCCTTTAAGGCTTTTGTATATGCCTGTCACGTACAATGCCTTCAACCCTGCATTTTCATCAGTAACATTTGTGTTTTCCTCGAGTGAGGAAATAGACACAAAAGGTGCAGTTGAAGAATTTGTAGCAATAATAGTATTTGATGATTCTGGTGAGGAATTAGCAGTTTCGCGTTCAATGCATTTAAGACATGGAGGAATAAATTCAACTTGACCAGCGCTGATCTGTTGAGCTAGTAATGAATCATTTTCCATACGAAGATCATCATAAAACATCCTCAGCTTCTGAAGATCAAGCTTCCTTTGAAGAAATTCATAGGAAAGCTTCTCATGATCAGTGAGGAGTGTATCATAACGATCCTGAAGATTATCAAATCTAGACTGAATACTTTTCACATCTTCAGTGAGGATTTGGCTAAGGTTCATTTCATCATTCAATAGATCATCACTTTTGTCTAGAAGTTTCTGAAGCTTTTCCAGAGCAGTTTGTTGTTTAGTGGCAATGATAGCAAGTTTACTGTAACTGGGTTTCTTATAATCATGAGGTTCACAGTCACTTGAATCAGAGGAGGAGGCATTATTTGGTACTTTTGAAACTTTTGCCATGAAGCAATAGGTTGGAGCGAAGTCATCAGCATACTCATCAGTATGGATGGTGCAATCATTTTCTTCAAGATTGAAGATTGACTTGCTGACGAAAGTGGTTGCCAGTGCAAGACTAGCCTGTCCGGATTCAGAGTCTTCATCAGAACCCTCTTCTTCATCACATTCCTCTGATTCTGCCTCAGAGTCCATTTCCTTGCCAATAAGTGCCCGAGCCTTTCTGAAACTAGTCTTCTTGTGTGATGAGGGCTTTGAAGATGAGGATTTTGAAGATTTCTTCTTCTTCTTCGAGTCATCAGAACTGTCATCCTTGTATTTCTTCTTCTTTGATTCCTTTCCCCAACGGGGACAATCAGCATTGTAATGACCTGATTTCTTGCCCTGGTGGCAGGTTCGTTTCTTGTAGTCCTCAGATGAAGATTCTGATTTCCTCATGTCCCTTCTTCAAGATTTACCGAACTGGCCACGTCGTGTAAATCTCTGGAATTTCCTCACGAGCATTGCAAGCTCCTGTCCAAATTCTTCAGGGTCACCAATGCTGTCATCTGTGTCTTCTTCTTCAGATGAGGAAATTGCTCTAGCCTTCAGTGCACGTGGTATGGAATAGCTTGGTCCATATAGATCTTTCTTTTCTTCTAGCTGGAATTCATGAGTATTTACCCTTTCAAGTATATCAGCTGGATCAAGCATCTTGTAGTCTGGTCTTTCTTGAATCATCAGAACTAAAGTATCAAATGAAGAATCCAAAGATCTCAACAGTTTTTCACAACTTCGTGATGAGTGATGTCTCGAGCTCCCAGTGCTTGCAGTTCATTTGATATGTCAGTGAGGCGATCAAAGGTGTCTTGGCAGCTTTCATTGCCATGTCTCTTGAAGTGATTGAAGAGATTGCGAAGAATATCAACACGAGAGTCACGCTGGTTGATACTCCTTCATTTACTTTGCACAGTCTCTCCCAGATCAGTGTTGCAGAGCCCAAAGCACTTACTCTTCCAAACTGGCATGGGCTCAGATGGCCACAGATGATATTCTTCGCTTGAGAATCGAGTTGCTTGAATTTCTTCACATCAGCAGCAGAGACACTAGCAGAGATGGTGGGGACGCTAGGTTCCACAATATACCAGAGATCATTATCAATAGCTTGTAGATGCATTTGCATTTTGTTCTTCCAGAAGGGAAAGTGCTTTCCTTCGAAGGTAGGACATGCTGCAGTCACCTTAAACATGCCTGCGGTCGACATAACTAAAACTCCAGGTGGTTAAACCTAAATCACACAGAACAAGGGAGTACCTTGTGTAGTGGGTATAAGCCTGACAGTAGATGTGTAGGGTACGAAAGGGATGGTCAGAGCCTTAGCTACGGCGAGGTTGTATGAGTTCAGGCCCCTCTACGGTGGAGGTAATAGCCCTACGTCTCAGTGCTCAGGGAGCTTGTTGTTGAGTGGAATATAGAATACAGTGAATTGCTAACCCGTGCACCAGTGGGGGACGGTGGCTTATATAGAGTGCGCTGCTCTCCACAATGGTTCGGTGCACAGGGGTGGAGTAGTGGTGATTAAATGCCTACGTTACAGGTAACGTACGTCTTAAATGCTAATAAAGGCACATGGAAACGTATGACCATTTCCTTCCAGGGGGGTTACGATGCACAGAGTGGAATCCAGTCGGTTAGTTTGATAAACTCTGAATGCTAATCTCCGACTGGACGGTCGAGGATCTGTTACCGACTGGATGAAGGGAACTCCTTAGTTCAGTCGGAACTGACTAAGGGTCTTGTCCCTTATCAGGGGTAGTCCTTGGGTTGGACCTTCAGGGCAGGCCTATGACCCTACCCTAGGACTATAACCCCATCATTAGTCCCCGAATGGATTGGGGTTGGAACGACGAAGCGATGCTTGAATTTTGGATCCGAATGGAACGGATGTGACTTTGGTGTTGCTTGCTTCGATCCGTTTTATCTTTTTTGACCAACGATCCGAGTGGAAGTATTGGTGGAACAAACTGTCGGAAACCGAGTGCTTCCAGGGTATCTCCTGACGTGACCAGTCAACTTGCAGCGGCGGATTTTCCGGGATCCTCAAATTTTGGTTATCGCGCGCTCAACGGGGATGACACCATAGCGCTCGAGTAGAGCCTGACGCCTCGGCTCTCGCGCCTTCATCTTCTCCACTGATATCGCCGCGGTCGGTCGGTGGATAAGATTTCGTGGCCACTTGCTAGTGACCCAGTCGGAACCTTACTTAAATCCCAGCAGCGAGGGTTTTTCGTTACGCTTGCCAGACATCTCGCCTTTGCTCCGCCTCCTTCGCCGTCCTCTGCGCACCCCAAGATTCTTCCTTATCCTTCTCCCTCGCGCATCCGCAACTTCCGCCATGACAAAGGGGCGGACTAGCAAGCTGGAGGCGAAGAAGAAGAAGGGGAAGGCGGCGGCTCCTGCTCAGCGGCGGCACCGAGCGTTACCGGCGGGGTGGATCCAGGGGGACTTCCTCCCCTCCGTTGTGACGGAGGAGAGCTTGTTGGAGCTTGTGGAGCATGGGATGATCGCGCACAAGTCATGGAGGTTGCCGGAGGAGGGTGAGACCGAGCCGGCGCCCCGGGAGGGGGAGCGCGTCCTGCTGCTCAGCCACGTGCATCGAGGTTTCTCCCTGCCCCCGGACCCTTTCTTCAAAGGCATAATGAACCACTTTGGGGCGCAGCTCCACCACTTTCCCCCGAATGCCATCACCCATCTCTCTAGTTTCGTAGTCTTCTGCGAGTGCTTCATCGGTTGTCCTCCCCATTGGGGGCTTTTCAAACATATCTTCTCTGCTAGGTCCCAAACTATCAAACGACTTCATCAGTCGGATGATAAGACTCACCTTCTCCAGCTCTGTGGGGGTTTGGGCTTCCAAAAGAAGAGCAAAAGTAATTATCCCGCTCTTCAGCTGAGTGAATCGGTTAGGAACTGGCAGTCGACATGGTTCTACTGCCAGGACGTCGCTTGCCCGAATGCCACGACGGGGCTACCTCCTTTTAGCTTAGCTCGACCAGCTCCGCCTAAGCAGCTCACGCTCACAAAGGCGGAGAAGATCCGTATCCAGCCCCTGGTCGACGCACTCGTAGATGTCGTCAGAAAGGGAGTCACCGGCAAATATTTGCTGGAGGTTTTCCTCGGCCGGCGCATCCAACCACTGCAGGCTTGAGACCACGCCATGTGGCATTACATGGGACCCGAACACTCCACTCGGACCAACCCCGAGTGTGTGACTGGGGAGACGGTGGCGTCGTGGGTGCTCCAGATCACAGGCGCCTGTGAGAACCCCAGAGGGTCCCGGCGAGTGAAGGCTTTCCGCGCGGACAACACTCCTCCGAACGAGGTGAGTACAACTTGCCGAGTGCACATAACTGTCTTAGATTTATCGTTGTCTTGAATCGCCGTCTGACGTCTGATGTCACCGACTGTATTTTATGCAGAAGTGGACCAACTGGTTCTCCCCTGTCTCGAACGGGAACCCGGCCGAGGAGGAGGAAGAGGGCAGCCAGGAGGGCAGCGTGTAGAGCGTCGAGTATGTCTCTGACAGTGGGGAGACGGAGGAGAAGTCTGGTGAAGAAGAGGAGGAAGACGAAGAGCAGGACTCGCCACCCCCGCCGCCAGAGCACCGAACCAAGCGCCGACATGAACCTGCAGCTCCCTCGGCCCTTCCAGCATCCTCGAGTGCTCCGCCAACTGCTCCCGTAGTCCCGAGTGCTCGGAGCGCCAACAGGACCAGGGACGCTGCTGCCGAACCTGCGGGTCAGCCTTCCAAGCTGGCCAAGCCGAGCGGATCTAAACCTCGGAAGGCTTTGCCGCGGATGAGGGTCATCGTTCTTGTCACCTCAACGTAAGTGCATTGTTCTTCTAACTTCTTCTGATATTTGATTAAACTCCTGTTTGATGGTCGAATGAATTTCACTCGACAGGGTTGCCACCTCTGCCACCTCTCCGGCGCGCCAGGGGGATGATCCCATGGACACGGACAATGTTGTCTCGTCTCAGCCAGGTGCGTCGTAGCGATCCCAAGAGTTTATATTATCGCATCGCGAATTCTGTCTTCGGTCTTGCCCTTTTTCTGTGATCTCACGCCGTTTGGTCGGGTTTCTCTCAGGGGCGATTTATGTAGATGAGGGTGACCAGGGGAGGTCTGAGCAAGCTGCGGTGCCTGTCCTTAAGGCTGCTCTGCCAGTTACTGCTCTCGCCGCGGACATGCCGCCGACTGAGGCGATGCCGTCGACTGAAACGACACTGGTTGCTGCTAAATCGAGTGGAGCGGGCCTTGGGATACCGAAGGAGCCTTCAACAATGCCAGGCCCGTCGAACGTCGAGTACAACGTGCAGCACCTCTCGGAAGACCAGGTGGGAGCAGCCAAGGGGGCCATGGTGCAAGCGGAGCTAATGGCGGGAGAAGCCAAGAAGGTGTACGACTCCATCGTGTCCCTGTACCAGCGAAGCTTGGAACTGTGGGACAATATCCAAGTAAGTGGGCTAGTAAGTATTTACTTTTCTCTTTAACCCAATGGGTGTGTTCGGATATCGTATCATTTTCGCAATGGGTTCACTCTTAGTGAACCCAGTGGGTGTAGTCCCCGAGACTTCTGTCGAGTGCTTGCACCGGCAGTTGTCTTTATACGCATTGTCTTTGACTTGATCAGATCACAAATTAATCTGTTCGAATGCTGACAGTTGGGGCACTCGAGTGTACCTACTGGATGAGTCCCCGAGAGTAATTTTACTCAGGTCGGGTAGTAGTAGCATCACAGGCTTAGGTGTTGTCATGTAGCTCAATAGGGCGGACCTGTTTGAGTTTCATGCCAGTGGGGTCACTCTCTGTGAACCCACTGGGTGTAGTCCCCGAGACCACTGTCGACTGCTTGCGTTGGCAGGGGCCTGAAGAACTTAGACTTTTTATTGTTGGATTTGGCTGATCGTTTCTTGGCGCTGGCTGGCAGAAAACTTGCGAGATGGGGACGGCGTACGAGACTCTCAGGGCTAAAAAGGTTCAGTTTGCTGGTGAGCTGGTTGCCATGGCTAGTATGAAGGATGTTCTGATGGAACGAGAGAAGTCGTTGGAGCAGGCCCGTGAAGCAAACAAGGCACTAACTACTGAAGTTGAGAAGATGAAGGCGCAAAGGTGTGATCTGATGGGGAAAATGAATGTGCTGAACAAGCGGTGTATAGCGCAGGAAAAATACGTCAGTGATTGGGCCGAGCAGATTTTAACGCGTCTGGGTGGTAAGTCCTGTTTTTCTGAGTGCTTGTGGTAAGTGCGTTACACTCGGCGCTTATTGTTTGCTAATCATGTGTTTGCAGATTTTTGCATGGACGCTGAGGCTGAAGCAGCTAACGTGGAACGCTCGATTCGCGAGAACATTCCACTCGGCGAGGAGGCCAATCGAGATCTGCTCCAAGCGCACATTGGCCTGGGCAAAGTTGGGCCTTTCATCGGTCGACTGAGAGAAGTCGTCGGCCGGATCGACAAGGATCTTTGGCCTGAAGACGAGTCTCAGTATGAGATGGAAGGCTTGATGACTCGGTTGGAGGAGGTCCCACACCGAATGCAGTCATGGAAGAAATCTGTGGCTCGCTGTGGTGCAGACATTGCGCTGTCCTTGGTCCGAGTGCATTGCAAGGAGGTGCGCGAAGAGAAGCTGAAAGCGTTGAAGGTCGCCAACACGAAGAAACTTCGATTCGAAGACTTCATGGAAACCTTCCTTGAGAGTGCCACCCGCATCGCCGATGGGATCACCCTGGACACATTCATGGAGCCCTCCAGTCCTGGCGCCAATCCGGACGACGCTTAAGAAAACTTTTACTTCGGTATGCCGAGTGTTGGTTGTAGGAAACCTTGGCCACTTCTGTTGGCCCTCACATTCTTGGTTCGGTGCGGGTAAGCTTGATCCGCACCGAGTCAACTATCCTTAGGCGAACTTCGAATTTAAATCAAATCTTTTGCTCTTCTGTTGCCAAAGAGTTGTTGACACCATTTTGGCTCGAGTTTTTGTTTGGCTTTTCTTGTTGAAGACAATGGCAAACATGCGGAGCATGTAATTGGCAGTTTCCTTGACATCTTGTGAACCTCTCTGCGGGTCTGCCAAGTCACCGAGTGGATCTGTAGGATACACTCGAGGGTAATAGAGTACTTAGGCGATTCATGATCGCGGCTAAGTCTTCGAGTGCGACGGATATGCCGCACTCGGAACGAGTTGTTACTCATGTAATTGTCAGTTGTCTTGACATCCACATGAGCCTCAATGAGGGTCTGCTGAGTCGCCGAGTGGATCTGTAGGATACACTCGGAGGTAATAGCGTACTTAGGCGATTCATGATCGCGGCTAAGTCTTCGAGTGCGACGATCATGCCGCACTCGAAGCGAGTTGTTACTCATGTAATTGTCAATTGTCTTGACATCCACATGAGCCTCAATGAGGGTGTGCTACTCATGTAATTTTCAGTTGTCTTGACATCCACATTAGCCACAATGAGGGTCTGCTACTCATGTAATTGTCAGTTGTCTTGACATCCACATGAGCCTCAATGAGGGTCTGCTGAGTCCCCGAGTGGATCTGTAGGATACACTCGAAGGTAATGGAGTACTTAGGCGATTCATGATCGCGGCTAAGTCTTCGGGTGCGACGATCATGCCGCACTCGAAGCGAGTTGTTACTCATGTAATTGTCAGTTGTCTTGACATCCACATGAGCCTCAATGAGGGTCTGCTACTCATGTAATTGTCAGTTCTCTTGACATCCACATGAGCCTCAATGAGGGTCTGCTGAGTCCCCGAGTGAATCTTTAGGATACACTCGAAGGTAATGGAGTACTTAGGCGATTCATGATCGCGGCTAAGTCTTCGAGTGCGACGTTCAGTGCACACTCGGAGAAAAGTTACTACTTAGGTGATTCTTGATCGCAGCTAAGTCCCCGAGTCCGACGTTGAGTGCGCGCTCGGAGAAAAGTTATTACTTAGGCGATTCTTGATCGCAGCTAAGTCTCCGAGTGCGACGTTTAGTGCACACTCGCAGAAAGTGAGTACTTCGGCGATTCTTGATCGCAGCTAAGTCCCCGAGTGCGACGTTTAGTGCACACTCGGAGAAAGTGAGTACTTAGGCGATTCTTGATCGCTGCTAAGTCCCCGAGTGCGACGTTTAGTGCACACTCGGGGAAAGTGAGTACTTAGGCGATTCTTGATCGCAGCTAAGTCCCTGACTGCGACGTTTAGTGCACACTCGGAGAAAGTGAGTACTTAGGCGATTCTTGATCGCAGCTAAGTCCCCGAGTGCGACGTTTAGTGCACACTCGGAGAAAGTTAGTACTTAGGCAATTCTGGATCGCAGCTAAGTTTCCGAGTGCGACGTTTAGTGCACACTCGGCGAAAGTGAGTACTTAGTCGATTCTTGATCGCAGCTAAGTCCCCGAGTGCGACGTTTAGTGCACACTCAGAGAAAGTGAGTACTTAGGCGATTCTTGATCGCAGCTAAGTCCCCGAGTGCGACGTTTAGTGCACACTCGGAGAAAGTGAGTACTTAGGCGATTCTTGATCGCAGCTAAGTCCCCGAGTGCGACATTTAGTGCACACTCGGAGAAAGTTGGTACTTAGGCGATTCTTGATCGCAGCTAAGTCCCCGAGTGCGATGTTTAGTGCACACTCGGAGAAAGTTAGTACTTAGGTGATTCTGGATCGCAGCAAAGTTTCCGAGTGCGACGTTTAGTGCACACTCGGAGAAAGTGAGTACTTAGGCGATTCTTGATCGCAGCTAAGTCCCTGAGTGCGACGTTTAGAGCACACTCGGAGAAAGTGAGTACTTAGGCGATTCTTGATCGCAGCTAAGTCCCCGAGTGCGACGTTTAGTGCACACTCGGAGAAAGTGAGTACTTAGGCGATTCTTGATCGCAGCTAAGTCCTCGAGTGCGACGTTTAGTGCACACTCGGAGAAAGTTAGTACTTAGGCGATTCTGGATCGCAGCAAAGTTTTTTTTTTGCGACCGGAGTCTGCGACCGCGGAAGAAGTTTGGATCTACAAAAGCTCAATCTGCTTTACATTATTTCACCAATACTTGTTCTTTACATTGCTTCACTCGACGGTCATGTGTAGAAGCGCTTCAGGAGATCTCCGTTCCATGCTCGCGGCTCGTCTGTCTCCCTGTTGATGTTGTAGAGTTTGTATCCTCCGTTGTTCAGCACCTTCCAGATGATGAAGGGTCCTTCCCAGGCATGAGCCAACTTGTGAGGTCTTTGGTGATCCACTCGGAGCACCAGGTTTCCTCCTTGGAACGTGCGACTCCTGACGTGTCGTGCGTGAAAACGTCGTAGATCTTGTTGATAAATGGTTGAGCGAGTTAGTGCCATCTCGCGCTCCTCCTCTAGAAGGTCCACTCCGTCTTGCCTTGCTTGCCCTACTTCAGCTTCGGAGAAGAGTTTGACTCGTGGAGCATTGTGAAGCAAGTCACTCGGAAGGACTGCTTCTGCTCCGTAAACGAGGAAGAGCGGTGATCGCCCTGTAGATCTGTTCGGGGTTGTGCGAAGACCCCAAAGCACTGAAGGTAGCTCGGTGACCCATGCGCCAGCGGCATGTCCCACCTCTCGCAGGAGTCGTGGCTTCAAACCATGCAGAATAAGTCCATTGGCCCACTCTGCTTGTCCATTGGTTTGAGGATGCGCCACAGATGCAAAATCCACTCGGATTCCTTGGCTTGCACAGAAACCTTTGAACCTGTTCGAGTCAAAGTTTGTCCTGTTGTCCGTGATTATGCTGTGAGGTACACCGAATCTGGAGATGATGTCCTTGACAAACTTGACGGCTGTTAGGGCGTCGAGCTTCTTAATGGGCTTGGCTTTAATCCATTTTGTGAACTTGTGGACTGCCACCAACAAATGTGTATATCCTCCTTGGCCTGTCCTGAATGGTCCGACTGTATCTAATCCCCATACTGCAAACGGCCACACAAGAGGGATTGTCTTCAAGGCAGATGTTGGCTTGTGGGACTTGTTGGAGTAGAACTGACAGCCTTCACATCGGTCGACCATATCTTTAGCCATTTCGTTTGCGTGCAACCAGAAGAAACCAGCTCTGAATGCTTTGGCGACGATCGCTCTCGACGAGGCGTGATGACCGCAGGTTCCTGAGTGAATATCTTCCAGGATTAACTGTCCCTCCTCTGGGGAGATCCATCGTTGAAGAACGCCTGAAACGTTTTCCTTGTACAACTGGCCATCAATGACAGTGAACGACTTCGACCTGCGGACTATCTGCCTGGCTTGGACTTCGTCTTCTGGTAATTCCTGCCTCAGGATATATGCAATGATCGGCACAGTCCAATCGGGGATGACAGCAAGAATCTCCATGATCAGATCAACCACAGCTGGCACGTCAACTTCAGTTGTATCTGTCGAACTCTTTGGTTGTACTGGTTCCTCTGTGAAAGGATCTTCTATGACTGAGGGAAGGTGGAGGTGCTCGAGGCAGACGTCACTCGGGACTGGTTTCCGAGTGGGTCCGAGTTTTGCCAACTCATCAGCTGCTTGGTTCTTCAATCGCGGAACATGGTGGAGTTCTAGACCCTCAAACTTCTTCTCGAGCTTCCTCACTGCATTGCAGTATGTGGTCATGGTGGGGTTCCTGACGTAACACTCTTTCATCACTTGATTAACCACCAAATCCGAATCGCCATAGACCATCAGGCGACGGACGCCGAGTGCGATGGCCATGCACAGTCCATAAAGGAGAGCTTCATACTCTGCCTCATTGTTGGAGGAATCAACGTGTATCTGCAGCACATATTTGAGTTTGTCGCCCTTTGGCGATACGATCACAACGCCAGCGCCGGAGACATTCAACATCTTGGACCCATCGAAGAACATTGTCCAATGAGCCGAGTAGATGTGGGTCGGTTGCTACTGTTCTACCCATTCTGCTATGAACTCAGCCAGGGCTTGAGACTTTATAGCTTTCTTGGCCTCGAACTTGATATCGCAGTACAACATATCCATTGCCCACTTCGTAACTCAGCCTGATGCATCCCGATTGTGGAGGATTTCCGCCAACGGAGCATCAGAAACGACAGACACCGAGTGGTCTTGGAAATAATGGGCTACCTTCTTCGCAGTCATGTAAATCCCGTAGATAAGTTTTTGATAGTGGGGATACCTCTGCTTGGAAGGAGTCAGGACTTCGGAGACGTAATACACTGGCCGCTGAAGTTTGTATGCTTTGCCTTCTTCTTCTCGTTTGACTGTAAGAACAGTGCTGACGACTTGATTTGTAGCCGCGATATACAGAAGAAGGGGCTCTTTACTGAGCGGAGCGGTAAGAACCGGCTGGGTGGAAAGTAGGACTTTGAGGTTGTCAAATGCGACTTGAGCTTCGTCTGTCCACTCGAAAGTATCTGATTTCTTCCTGAGTCGGTACAGAGGAAGTGCCTTCTCGCCGAGTGGACTGATGAACCTGCTCAAAGCCGCTAGGCAACCTATGAGCCGTTGAACATCGTGTATTCTGACCGGCCTCTCCATTCGGACGATGGTCCCGATCTTTTCGGGGTTGACATCGATCCCTCATTCGGAAACGAAGAAACCGAGTAACTTTCCGCTAGGAACGCCGAATGAACATTTGGCGGGGTTGAACTTGATATCGTACCTACGAAGGTTGGCGAATGTTTCTGCCAAGTCAGTCAGCAGGTCGGAACCTTTGCGTGACTTGACTACGATATCATCCATATACGCCTCCACATTCAGACCGATCTGGTCAAGGAGGCATTTTTGGATCATGCGCATAAAGGTAGCTCCTGCATTCTTCAAACTGAATGGCATAGTGATGTAGCAGAAGCACCCGAATGGGGTGATGAAGGCTGTTTTTAATTCATCGGGGCCATACAGACGGATCTGATGATAGCCCGAGTAGGCATCAAGAAATGTCAAACGCTTCGCAGCCCGTAGTTGAATCGACAATTTGATCGATGCGGGGGAGCGGAAAATGGTCTTTCGGGCAGACCTTATTGAGATGCTTGAAGTCGATGCACATTCAGAGCGACTTGTCCTTCTTGGGCACCATGACAACATTGGCGAGCCACTCGGAATGGTGGACCTCGCGAATGAAGTTGGCTCCCAACAGCTTGGCCACTTCTTCTCCGATTGCCTTCCTCTTGTGCGCGGCGGACCGACGCAGGCATTCTCGGACAGGCCGAGCGGTGGGATCCACATGCAGTCGGTGCTCAGCCAACTCCCTGGGTACACCTGGCATATCAGAGAGTTTCCATGCGAAGATGTCCCAGTTCTCACGGAGGAATTGGGTGAGCTCGGCTTCCTATTTAGGATCGAGGGTGGTGGAGATGTTCGTCAGGGCAGCAGTGGCATCCGTCGGGTGGATGCTGACCTTCTTCGTCTCTCCCGCCGACTGGAATGCAGACTCCGAAGCTGGCTTCTTCGAACGCATCAAGTCAGTGGGGTCGACTGTTTTCTTGTACTCGTCAAGTTCGAGGACGGCCATCTACTGGTCGACGATTCTTGATCCCTCCTGCAGACACTCTTCGGCTCGATGTCGATTGCCTGTGATGGTGATCACACCCTTTGGGCCTGGCATCTTCAGCTTCATGTATACGTAACATGGACGGGCCATGAAACGTGCATACGCTGGGCGGCCCAGAATTGCGTGGTAAGCGCTCTGGAAGTCGACCACTTCGAACGTCAGCTTTTCCTTGCAGAAGTTCTTGTCGGAGCCGAAAACGACATCCAACGCGATCTGGCCGAGTGACTTGGCCTTTCATCCAGGGACGACTCCATGGAACTGCATGCTGCTCTCACTGAGTTTGGACATCGGAATGCCCATCCCCTTGAGAGTGTCGGCGTACATGATGTTCAAGCCACTGCCGCCGTCCATGAGGACTTTGCGCAGTCGGACTCCCTCCACCACCGGGTCGACGACCAGAGCCTGTCTCCCTGCGGTGGGTACGTGTGCTGGATGATCTGACTGGTCAAAGGTGATCGCAGCCTGAGACCATTTGAGGAACTTGGGGTTGGTAGGGGTGTCCATTTTCACCTCCCTGTTCACCAGCTTCAGTCGACTCTTGCTCTCAACGTCTGCAAAAATCATCAGTGTTGCATGGACATGGGGGAACAGATCCTCCTTCTCCTCCTCATCCTGTTCATTGTCCTTTTCACTCAGCTGCCCTTCGCTAAACCCCTGGATCAGGAGGCGACACTGTCGAGTAGTATGCTTCGCATATATGGGGTTGCCCTCTTCATCCATCTTCGTATGAACCGGGCATGGCTGGTCCGGGATGGGATTACTGAACTGCATCTTCTTGGGGGTGAACTGAGCCTTCCCTTTGCCCTTGAACTTGGCGTTGGTTACGGCTGCAGCTTCTGCCTGCGGAGTGGACGGAGCTTTCTACTTCTGCTTCCGAGTCTTGCTCCCATCTCCATCGGCGACTGTTTTGTGTTTGCAGCTTCGGATGCGGTCCTCTTCTTCGCCATTTGCATAGCGTGTTGCTATCTCCACCATCTTGCTCATGGAGATGTCGCCTGTTCGGCCGAACTTCAGGTACAAATCCCTGTACCGCATGCCTGCATTGAAGGCGCAGACTGCTTGATGCTCTGTAACTTTCTCCACCGTATGGTAGAGAGTTATCCAACGCTGAATGAAATCACGCAGGGGCTCATTCTGCTTCTGGACGCAGTGCTGGAGCTCCATGAGGCCAGCAGGGCGCTTGCACGTCCCTTCGAAGGTCCTGATGAACACTCGGGCCAGATCTGCCCAGCTGTAGATGCTTGAGGGGGCCAACTGGTTCAGCCACGCTCGCGCCGAGCCGTCGAGCATCAGAGGGAGGTGCTTCATGGCGACATGGTCGTCTCCTCCCCCGATCTGGACTGCCACTCGGTAATCATCCAGCCACGTTTCTGGCTTGGACTCTCCTGTAAACTTGCTAATTCCTGTCGCCAATCGGAAGTTGGGAGGGACGTCAGCCGAACGGATGGCTCGACTGAAACACTCGGGACCAGAAACGATGATCTTGCTTCCACTCGGTCGGTCAATATCGTAACCATCGCGGTGGGCTCTGCCCCTTTCGACCCTTCACTGGGCGATATGCCCTCTCGCGTCGGGCCTTGGGTCGTAAGTGCCACCAACTGAACGTCGATCATCATGATGTCGGGGCCCGTAGGGCCCACCCCGCGGAGGGGTGCGTGAACGGCGACGATCTTCGGGATTTATGGAACGGCTGCCTCCTCTGTGTCGCTGATGAGAACCAAGGCTATGAACTGACCGATGCGTATTCGCATGAACAGAACTATTGTAGTTCCTGTTGTGCGACTGGGAGACCGCCAAATTTTGCTGCTGCACCATGTGAAACAGGGCTCGGATTTGCTCAATCCCACTGCCAGCCTCTGAATCAGTCGGCTGAAGGGAATCGCCTATCTTGGCAGCCACAGCCAAGTTGAGGAGGGGTGTGCGGAACAGCTCCACGTTGCTCCGTCGAGTGTGCCGACTGGCAGAACAACGAGGCGGACGACGCACGCCGGACGTTTCGCCGATCTCGTGCTCGTTCCGTCCAGCTTGACGGGGATCTTCGTGGGAGTTGGCCATGTGTACTTCTGCTACAGGCCCGCGACCCGCGTACTCGGAAGTAAACTCAGTCGGAACCGAGTCCGAGCGCTGGGACGGCGGGGCAACCACAACCGACTCTAGAACCGCCACTTGTGAAGACGCGTTCTGGCGTGCCTAGCGTGTTGCACCCAATGCTAGAGCCACGGACGGCGGGACCGCTTGTTGCGACGCGTGACGGCGGTGTAGGTCGACATAGGAGCCGACAGCTGGAGAAGAAGAATGCTGCGGGCGCCGGCACGGAAGTGCGTAGCCCCGCGGTGGGGAAGCGCCTCGACGTCGAGAGGGGCGTCCCGAAGCCATGCCTTATCGTCGACGATGAAGGAGACAACACCGAAGAAGATCTCGTGACCCATGCTCGAATCTCCACCGGACGACATGATGAAGTGATGTAGTCGCAAACTCGCCGAAAGTCGCTTAGACGCCTGCCCCACGGTGGGCGCCAACTGTCGTGGGTATAAGCATGACAGTAGATGTGTAGGGTACGAAAGGGATGGGCAGAGCCTTAGCTATGGCGAGGTTGTATGAGTTCAGGCCCCTCTATGGTGGAGGTAATAGACCTACGTCTCAGTGTTCAGGGAGCTTGTTGTCGAGTGGAATATAGAATACAGTGAATTGCTAACCCCTGCACCAGTGGGGGAGGGTGGCTTATATAGAGTGCGCTGCCCTCCACAACGGTTCGGTGCACAGGGGTGGAGTAGTGGCGATTAAATGCCTAGGTTACAGGTAACGTACGTCTTAAATGCTAATAAAGGCACATGGAAACGTATGACCGTTTCCCTCCAGGGGGGTTACGATGCATAGAGTGGAATCCAGTCGGTTAGCTTGATAAACTCCGAATGCTAATCTCCGACTGGACGGTCAAAGATCTGTTACCGACTGGATGAAGGGAACTCCTTAGTTCAGTCGGAACTGACTAAGGGTCTTGTCCCTTATGAGGGGTAGTCCTTGGGTTGGACCTTCAGGGCAGGCCTATGACCCTACCCTAGGACTATAACCCCATCACCTTGCTCTGATACCAATTGAAAGTGCGTTATATCGACTAGAGGGGGGTGTATAGGAGATTTTTAGAATTTCATCACTGAGGAAATTCCTTTTGAGGAAATTCCTCACTGATGACTAACTTACAGCGGAAACAGAAAAGGATCAAAAGTGCAAAGTTTCACAACAACAGTTTTTCAGAGTGAAGAATGTGAAAACTGATTGCACTGTGAGCAGGCACGCAGAATACAGATGAGGATTAACTGACGTGAAGAATTTGGGGTTGAGGAAATTCAGAGTAAGTCTTCAGCAAATTCTTCAAACTGTCGTAGTGAAAGTCATCAACACATAATACGAGGAAAGTAAGGAGTTGAGGAATTAGAACCCGTTTCTCAGTGAAGACAGTCGTTGATGACCCAGTTCCAACTGCTGTGATAGTCGTACATCTGGTTTGGAGCGGCTTGGTATTGAAACCAAAGGACACACAGTCCCTACCGTATTCTCCTTGAGCTAAGGACACACAGTCCTCGCCCAACACTCATGGTAAGTCTTCAGGGCAGACTTCCAAACCCTCACAAACTTGGTCACCCGGCGATCCACAAGTGACTGCTGGAAAGCTCTAGACCATGACGCCTAACCGTCTGGAGGATGCACAGTCCTCAAAGGTAAAAGGCTTTAGTCCCACACAGGAACAACTTCTTCAGTGATGCTCAATCACTAGGTTTGGTTTGTGGTTTCGGTGTATGGGGTATTTCCTCACTGATGAATTACTCTCGAAGACTCTGAGGAATTTGGTTGCTCTGATGACAAGTGTCAGTTTCTAACGGAGCAGCCAACCAGCTAATGGTTGTGGGGGTAGCTATTTATAGCCTGGGAGCATCCCGACATGATTTGACACTAATGCCCTTAAATAATATGACCATTGGAGTGGATAAGACCAATGACTTGGCGTGGCTATCGAAATGGTCGGAACCCTCAACCGTGAGAGTCCTCATGTCACTCGTATTCCTCACTTGAGGCTTTTGGTAGGATTAGGCTTCGGTTGAGCATCTTGAGGAAATTCATTCCAAAGTGTAACTTCGACCCCCTTTAATACTACGGTGTTCCTATTACTCAAATGCAAAGAAAATAAAACAGAAAGTGTAAATCTTCATGCTTCAAATTCTTCAGAGTGATTTTCTTCAAGACACACCGGATTCCTCAATATCAGTATCTTCATGAGGAATATCAATTTCATCGCAGATTCCTCTTTATTCATTTCTTCAGCTTCAGACCAATTTCTTCAACTAAAGACATATATTTTTAGGGGTCGATATTCTTCAAATATCTCAAACTCCTCAATGACTTATAGATCCTGTGTACACGCACAAACACATTAGATACTTAACCTATAACTCTTCAAACCACCAAAATCACTAAGGGGCACTAGATGCACTTACAGTGCTTATCTGATCGTGGGAAGTGGGGTTCAGTTACTGTGTAACAATATAAAAATCATTTTTGAAGATTTGAGGATTTTGTTACAAAATCATCAGCTGACAAGGACGCAGTGAGGATTTTGAGCAAAGTTTCAAGTAGAACGCATATGAAGAATTGAATAGACTGGGTGAGAGTAGCATAGAGGGAAATTAGGGTCCGATCACATTCACTTAGATGAAATATCAAAGTGAATGTTGTTGAGGACTTTGAAATCACAGTATATATATATATATATATCTATGTAAATGAAAATCATCAAGTGTTTTTGAAGATTCTGATTAACTTGGGGATTTTGAGACAAAGCGTCGTGCTGATGAATTTCAGTTTTGAAGAAAGACAAGTTTGAAGAACAACTACTTTGACGAAAATCAACTTTGAAGAAATTCAGCTTTGAAGAATTTCAACTTGAGGAATTTCAAGTTGGGTGGTGGCGTGACCCACCATATAAGAATGTTGATTTCAGACGCCGCGTACAATTGTCGTAGGGCCGTGAGAATCAATTTCTTCATTGATTTCCTCACACTAAGAGTGATATTCTTTGTTAGTTGAAGAAAATCAATTCTTCGTGTGTTGCACATCTAAGTCATCAATTTTGCATAAGTGTTAGGATGTGTGCATGTTTTTACAAAACATTTGAAGATTCTAAGATATTTAGCTCACACCGCAACTTGCAAAATCTTTTCTCATACAAGGGCTTAGTGAAGATATCTGCCAGTTGATCGTCAGTCATCACATGGTCGATGATGATATTGCCCTTGAGGACATGGTCCCGAAGAAAATGATGACGAATCTGGTGTGCTGTACTGGGTTGTATGCAATCCTGATTGCACTCTCATTGTCACAGTAGAGAGGCACATTCTTCATGTTGATGCCGTAGTCCTTGAGGGTTTGCTTCATCCATAGCAATTGAGCACAGCATGAACCAGCAGCAATGTACTCAGCTTCGGCAGTGGAGAGTGAAACGCAGTTCTGCTTCTTTGAGGACCAGCAGACTAGTGATCTTCCGAGGAAATGACATGTGCCAGAGGTTGACTTGCGATCCACACGGTCACCAACATAGTCAGAATCAGAATATCCCACAAGACGAAGATTTGAGCCCTTGGGGTACCATAATCCTAGTGTTGGTGTGTGAGCTAAGTATCGAAGAATATGCTTCACAACCTTATGGTGTGATTCCTTCGGTTTTTCTTGAAAACGTGCACACATGCAAACACTAAGCATTATATCTGGCCTAGATGCACACAAATACAGTAAAGAGCCAATCATAGAACGATATACCTCCTGATCAAAATATTTACCATTTTCATCAGTGTAGAGGTGGCCGTTGGTAGGCATTGGAGTCTTGGCACCTTTGCATTCCGGCATGTCGAATTTCCTCAGAACATCCTTGAGGTATTTCTCGTGTGATATGAAGATTCCATTTCCTTGTTGACGAATTTGAAGACCTAAGAAGAATTTCAGCTCCCCCATCATATACATCTGATATTCTTCACTCATCATGTAAGCAAATTCATCACTCTAAAGTTTGTCAGTACAGCCAAATATGATGTCATCGACATATATCTGGCACACAAATAGTTAATTATCATAAGATTTAGTAAAAAGAGTTGGATCGAGTGAACCAGGTTTGAAGCCTTTCTTCATGACGAATTCCTTCAATGTATCATACGACGCCCGAGGGGCTTTCTTGAGGCCATAGAGCGCCTTTTTGAGTCTCAAGACTTTGTTTGGATTCTTTGGATCCTCAAAACCTGGGGGCTGAGTAAAATATACTTATTCCTCAAGCTTATCATTGAGGAATACACTTTTCACATCCATTTGATATAAGATAATGTTATGATGATTAGCATAAGCAAGTAGTATTAAAATAGCTTCAAGTCTAGAAACAGGTGCAAAAGTTTCGTCGAAATCTATTCCTTCAACCTATGTGTAGCCTTGGGCTACAAGTCATGCCTTATTCCTCACGACTTGACCATCCTCATATTGCTTGTTTCGGAAAAATCACTTGGTGCCGATGATATTATGCTTGCGAGGATCTGGTTGTTTGACGAGCTCCCATACATCATTCAGCTTGAAGTGAAGAAGTTCTTCTTGCATGGCTTGAATCCACTCCGGTTACATGAAAGACTCAGCATGTTTTGAAGGTTCTCTGATAGACACAAAGGAGAAATGCCCACAAAAGTTCACTAAGTGTGAAGCTTTTGAGCGAGTGAGAGGACCTGGCGCGTTCATGTCATCGAGGATTTTGTCAAGTTCTACTTCAATTTTAATCCTCGGATGAGCTGGTTGAGGATTTCGTGTGGGCTGAGAAATTGGTTCTGGAGCAATTTCCTCAGGAGCATCTTCTTGATTTTCATTAGTGCCGGGAATGATCTCTTCATCAATTTCCTTAGTGGGTACAATGTCTTCAGTAGCTTTGAGCTTTATTGCTTCCTCGGGAGACAACTTATCTGGATCAGGAGGCAATTGCTCTCTTTGCGAGCCATTAGTTTCATCGAACCGCACATCTACAGTCTCAACAACCTTGCTGTGATAGTTGTTGAATACTCTGTAGGTGTGCGAGTCCTTTCCATAACCGAGCACAAAACCCTCATGTGCCTTAGGTGCAAACTTTGAGCTATGGTGAGGATCTCTAATCCAACATTTTGCACCGAAGACTTTGAAATAACTTACATTGGGTTTCTTGTCTGTGAGGAGTTTACATGAGGTTTTCTTGAGGAATTTGTGAAGATATACCATGTTGATGATATGGCATGCAGTGTTAATTCCTTTAGGCCAAAAGCGACGGGGAGTCTGATATTCTTCAAGCATGGTTCTTGCCATCTCAACCAGAGTCCTGTTCTTCCTTTTGACGACACCATTCTGTTGAGGAGTATAAGGAGCAGACAATTCGTGAGTAATACCAATTTCATCAAGATAATTATCAAGACCAGTGTTTTTGAACTCTGTTCCATTATCACTCCTGATGTGTTTGATCTTGACTCTGAAGTTCGTCGAGACCCTTGAGGAAAATCATTTGAAGACTTCCTCCACTTCAGTTTTATATAAAATGATATGCACCCATGTGTATCTGGAATAATCATCAACTATGATAAAGCCATATAAAGATGCTGCATTTGTTAGAGTGGCATAATGAGTAGGTCCAAATAGATCCATGTTAAGCAATTCAAATGGACGAGTAGTGGTCATGATAATCTTCGAGGGGTGCTTGGATCTGGTCATTTTCCCATACTCACAAGCACCGCAGAGCTGGTCCTTGAGGAATTTGACTGATTCGATGCCGATGGCATGCTTCTTCTTCGTGAGAATGTGCAAATTCCTCATGCCTGCATGATCAAGTCTTCGATGCCAGAACCACCCTTCTGAGGTTTTTGCTAGTAAGCAAGTGGCTAGTTGAGGACCTGTAGAGAAATCAACAATGTACAAATCCCCTCTTCTAACACCTTCGAAGACTTTGGATCTTTCAGATTCCATGATGACAACACATCTATATCTTCCAAAGATTACAATCATATCAAGATCACAAAACATTGAGACTGACATGAGGTTAAATCCAAGGGATTCAACAAGCATCACTTTGTCCATGTGCCTATCCTTGGAAATAGCCACTTTGCGAAGTCCCAATACCTTGCTTTTACCTTTGTCAGCATATGTGATTTGCTTCAGGGGTGATAGAGTTAGTGGCATATTCACCAGCAAGCTTTTGTCACCAGTCATGTGGTGTGTGCAACCACTATTTAGAACCCACTCAGTATTCTTGGGTTTGTCATCCTGCAGATGAATTAGTACAGCTTACCATCTCATATGCTTCACACTTGAAGAATATGATATTAATTTCATGAGATAGGAATTTCATCATAAACATAATTAGAAGGACGTGTGAAATATTTCTATTTCATCAATATTAGCTTGCGTCCCATCAAGCGTTTTCCTCAGGTCTCCAGCAAATTCTTCAGATGATAATTTTCATCTGGAGACGTGACCTACAGAAGTGATTAGTTCAATTTCTTCACCACCCACATCTGAAGGGGTGGTAAAGCATTCATCATCCTGCGAGCACCATATGAGAAAGGGGGCATTGAAGCTAATGCACTTCTCTTAATAGTAGGGGGGTTAAAGTACTCAAATGAATATGCATAGAACTTATTTGAGGATTTATGAACATAATGATTTGAAGAATAACGCTCATATTCATATTCCTTGTAATTTCCCTGCATGTTAGAAGCATTAGCACTGGTACGAGCATAGTTTTGACCAGTTGAGGATTTTGATCCTCTTGAAGACTTTGGTCCTCCTGAGGAATTTGATCTGGGGTTCAAATCCTTCATAGGTGTTGTCATGAATACATTTACCTGAAGATTTTCAAGACAACTTTTGGGAACCCAGATCTTCCTCATGGGAGGCCCATTCATGTAGTTAGTTCCAACATATCGAGCAAATACTTCACCAGATTGATTTTTGAATAGTTTATAGTTGGACTCAAATGACTCATCTGAGGAATAGGATAATTCACATGAAAAGCATGTTAGATTGGATGGATCAAAAGGAGGCCCAGTAGCAGCAACCCATGAGGTTTTGGGATAGTGCTCAGGTTTCCAATATGATCCATCAGCATTCATTTTCCTCTCGAAGGCAACTCCTTCTTTCCTCGGGTTCCTGTTCAAGATCTTCTTTTTGAGCACATCACAAAGGGTTTGTTGTCCTTTGAGACTTTTGTATATGCCTATCAGATACAATTTTGTTCAGCCCTGCATTTTCATCAATGACATTTGTGGTTTCCTCAAGTGAGGAATTTGACACTACAGGAGCAGTTAAAGAATTTGTAGCAATAGAAGCATTTGATTATTCTGGTGAAGAATTAGCAGTTTCACGTTCAATGCATTTAAGACATGGAGGAATGAATTCAGCTTGAGCAACACTGATCTGTTGAGCTAGTAAAGACTCATTTTCCATACGAAGATCGTCATGAGAAATCCTCAGCTTCTCAAGATCAAGCTTCCTTTGAAGAAATTCATAGGAAAGTTTCTCATGATTAGCGAGGAGTGTAACACGACGATCTTGAAGATTATCAAATCTGGACCGAAGACTTTTCATATCTTCAGTGAGGATTTGGGTAAGATTCATTTCATCATTCAACAGATCATCACTTCTGTTTAGCAGTTTCTGAAGCTTTTCCAGGGCAGTTTGTTGTTTAGTGGCAATGATAGCAAGTTTACTGTAACTGGGTTTTTTATAATCATCAGGTTCATAGTTACTTGAATCAGAGGAGGAAGCATCATTCGGTACCTTTGAACCTTTGTCCATGAAGCAATAGGATGGAGAAAAGTCATCAACATAGTCATCAGTGTGGATGGTGTTATCATTTTCTTCGAGGTTGAAGATTGACTTGCTGACGAATGTGGTTGCAAGTGCAAGGCAAGCCTGTCCAGATTCTGAGTCTTCATCAGAACCCTCCTCTTCATCAAATTCCTCGGATTCTGCCTCGGAATCCATTTCCTTGCCAATAAGTGCCCGAGCCTTTATGAAACTAGTCTTCTTGTGCGATGAGGACTTTGAAGACGAGGATTTTGAAGATTTCTTCTTTTTCTCCGAGTCGTCAGAACTTTCATCCTTGT